>NC_067244.2:105056217-105681217 GCF_019359855.2 Lolium perenne | reverse complement strand
GAAGATTAAGTTTCAGCGGTTGCTTTCAACTTGTAACATGTATATCTCATGGATATTGTCAACATAGAGTAATATAATAAGTGCAATAAGCAAGTATGTAGGAATCAATGCACAGTTCACACAAGTGTTTGCTTCTTGAGGTGGAGAGAAATAGGTGAACTGACTCAACATTGAAAGTAAAAGAATGGTCCTCCATAGAGGAAAAGCATCGATTGCTATATTTGTGCTAGAGCTTTGATTTTGAAAACATGAAACAATTTTGTCAACGGTAGTAATAAAGCATATGCATCATGTAAATTATATCTTATAAGTTGCAAGCCTCATGCATAGTGTACTAATAGTGCTCGCACCTTGTCCTAATTAGCTTGGACTACCGGATCATCACAATGCACTATTTTAACCAAGTGTCACAAAGGGGTACCTCTATGCCGCCTGTACAAAGGTCTAAGGAGAAAGCTCGCATTGGATTTCTCGCTATTGATTATTCTTCAACTTAGACATCCATACCGGGACAACATAGACAACAGATAATGGACTCCTCTTTTATGCATAAGCATGTAACAACAATTAATAATTTTCTCATTTGAGATTTGAGGATATATGTCCAAAACTGAAACTTCCACCATGGATCATGGCTTTAGTTAGCGGCCCAATGTTCTTCTCTAACATATGCATGCTTAACCATAAGGTGGTAGATCTCTCTTACTTCAGACAAGACGGACATGCATAGCAACTCACATGAAATTCAACAATGAATAGTTGATGGCGTCCCCAGTGAACATGGTTATCGCACAACAAGCAACTTAATAAGAGATAAAGTGCATAATTACATATTCAATACCACAATAGTTTTTAAGCTATTTGTCCCATGAGCTATATATTGCAAAGGTGAATGATGGAATTTTAAAGGTAGCACTCAAGCAATTTACTTTGGAATGGCGGAAAATACCATGTAGTAGGTAGGTATGGTGGACACAAATGGCATGGTGGTTGGCTCAAGTATTTTGGATGTATGAGAAGTATTCCCTCTCGATACAAGGTTTAGGCTAGCAAGACTTATTTGAAACAAACACAAGGATGAACCGGTGCAGCAAAACTCACATAAAAGACATATTGAAAACATTATAAGACTCTACACCATCTTCCTTGTTGTTCAAACTCAATACTAGAAATTATCTAGACCTTAGAGAAACCAAATATGCAAACCAAATTTTAGCATGCTCTATGTATTTCTTCATTAATGGGTGCAAAGCATATGATGCAAGAGCTTAATCATGAGCACAACAATTACCAAGTATCACATTACCCAAGACATTAATAGCAATTACTACATGTATCATTTTCCAATTCCAACCATATAACAATTTAACGAAGGAGAAACTTCGCCATGAATACTATGAGTAGAAACTAAGGACATACTTGTCCATATGCTAGAGCAGAGCGTGTCTCTCTCCCATAAAGTGAATGCTAGGATCCATTTTATTCAAACAAAACAAAAACAAAAACAAACCGACGCTCCAAGAAAAAGCACATAAGATGTGATGGAATAAAAATATAGTTTCAGGGGAGGAACCTGATAATGTTGTCGATGAAGAAGGGGATGCCTTGGGCATCCCCAAGCTTAGACGCTTGAGTCTTCTTAATATATGCAGGGGTGAACCACCGGGGCATCCCCAAGCTTAGAGCTTTCACTCTCCTTGATCATGTTGCATCATACTCCTCTCTTGATCCTTGAAAACTTCCTCCACACCAAACTCGAAACAACTCATTAGAGGGTTAGTGCACAATATAAATTAACATATTCAGAGGTGACACAATCATTCTTAACACTTCTGGACATTGCATAATGCTACTGGACATTAGTGGATCAAAGAAATTCATCCAACATAGCAAAAGAGGCAATGCGAAATAAAAGGCAGAATCTGTCAAAACAGAACAGTTCGTATTGACGAATTTTAAAATGGCACCAGACTTGCTCAAATGAAAATGCTCAAATTGAATGAAAGTTGCGTACATATCTGAGGATCATGCACGTAAATTGGCTTAATTTTCTGAGCTACCTACAGGGAGGTGGACCCAGATTAGTGACAGCAAAGAAATCTGGAACTGTGCAGTAATCCAAATCTAGTACTTACTTTTCTATCAACGGCTTAACTTGGCACAACAAAACACAAAACTAAGATAAGGAGAGGTTGCTACAGTAGTAAACAACTTCCAAGATACAAAATAAAAGCAAAGTACTGTAGGTAAAAACATGGGTTGTCTCCCATAAGCGCTTTTCTTTAACGCCTTTCAGCTAGGCGCAGAAAGTGTGTATCAAGTATTATCAAGAGATGAAGTGTTAACCTTACCTTGGGCTTTACCCTTACCTTTCTTATTGTTCTTCTTTCCCTTTGGTTTAGGAAATATATGATTTCCCCCCGGTATTGAGGTGAATTTCAGAGTGCCTTCTCCAACATCAATGACTGCTCCCAATAGTTTCAGCAGGGATCTTCCGAGTGTGAGTTTTCCTGTTTCAACAACAAGATAATCAATGGATATTATTCTTCCAAGAATGGTTGTATGCACACTTGCGGCTATTCCTTTAGGAATTATAGTAGAGTTATCAATGAGAGTTATTTCTTCTCCTCCTTCCTCAACTCCCCAAAGTTTCAAAGATTTATAAATACTTTCAGGCATAAGGCAAAATTCATACATAATATCACAGTAGGCATGGAGAGTTCGATCACCGATAACAATTTTAACAGCAGGATCCCACAATGAGAGTTTAGAGTTCACTAAAACTTGTTCAAGACGATTACGAACGTGGCAATAGTTATCATCCAAGCGAGATGTACTTATCTCGAGATTATTTAATCTACTATATATGCTAGTGAGGGCTGAATCAAAGTTATTAGCTGAATCATGTGATGCAACCAACTTCTTTATGGCATTAAAAGCTTGATCCCCATTGCAATGAAGGAAATCTCCTCCCACTAAAGTATCCAAAGCATATCTATAGCGAATCATAATACCGAAATAAAAATTACTAAGGAGCAAACTTAGAGTCATTTGAGGTTCAGTTTTACGATAAGAAGTAAAAATTCTAGACCAAGCATCCTTAAAACTCTCCTCATCCCCTTGTTTAAAAGTGAAGACTAATTCTTCAGGCGAAGAAGTAACAGGTTCAGAGCTAGACATGGTAACAAAAGTAACTAATTTTTTGTATTTTTAATATAGAGTGCAAGACAATAAAGCAAACTAGATAAAGTAAATGCAAGTAAACTAATTTTTTTTGTGTTTTTGATATAGCAAACAAGATAACAAGTAAAGTAAAACTAGCAACTAATTTTTTTGTATTTTGATTTAGTGCAGCAAACAAAGTAGTAAATAAAACTAAGCAAGACAAAAACAAAGTAAAGAGATTGAGAAGTGGAGACTCCCCTTGCAGCGTGTCTTGATCTCCCCGGCAACGGCGCCAGAAAAAGAGCTTGATGGCGTGTAACTCACACGTTCGTTGGGAACCCCAAGAGGAAGGTATGATGCACACAGCAGCAAGTTTTCCCTCAGAAAGAAACCAAGGTTTATCGAACCAGGAGGAGCCAAGAAGCACGTTGAAGGTTGATGGCGGCGGGATGTAGTGCGGCGCAACACCAGGGATTCCGGCGCCAACGTGGAACCTGCACAAGACAACCAAAGTACTTTGCCCCAACGAAACAGTGAGGTTGTCAATCTCACCGGCTTGCTGTAACAAAGGATTAACCGTATTGTGTGGAAGATGATTGTTTGCAGAAAACAGTAGAACAAGTATTGCAGTAGATTGTATTTCAGTAAAGAGAATTGGACCGGGGTCCACAGTTCACTAGAGGTGTCTCTCCCATAAGACAAACAGCATGTTGGGTGAACAAATTACAGTTGGGCAATTGACAAATAAAGAGAGCATGACCATGCACATACATATCATGATGAGTATAGTGAGATTTAATTGGGCATTACGACAAAGTACATAGACCGCCATCCAACTGCATCTATGCCTAAAAAGTCCACCTTCAAAGTTATCATCCGAACCCCCTCCGTATTAAGTTGCAAAGCAACAGACAATTGCATTAAGTAGGGTGCTCAATGTAATCAACAACTACATCCTTAGACATAGCATCAATGTTTTATCCCTAGTGGCAACAGCACAACACAACCTTAGAACTTTCTCACACCGTCCTGTGTCAATGCAGGCATGAACCCACTATCGAGCATAAGTACTCCCTCTTGGAGTTACAAGCATCTACTTGGCCAGAGCATCTACTAGTAACGGAGAGCATGCAAGATCATAAACAACACGTAGATATAACTTTGATAATCAACATAACAAGTATTCTCTATTCATCGGATCCCAACAAACGCAACATATAGAATTACAGATAGATGATCTTGATCATGTTAGGCAGCTCACAAGATCCGACAATGATAGCACAATGGGGAGAAGACAACCATCTAGCTACAGCTATGGACCCATAGTCCAGGGGTAGACTACTCACACATCACACCGGAGGCGACCATGGCGGCGTAGAGTCCTCCGGGAGATGATTCCCCTCTCCGGCAGGGTGCCGGAGGCGATCTCCTGGATCCCCCGAGATGGGATCGGCGTTGGCGGCGTCTCTGGAAGGTTTTCCGTATCGTGGCTCTCGGAACTGGGGGTTTCGTCACGGAGGCTATTTGTAGGCGGAAGGGCAGGTCAAGAGGCGGCACGGGGGCCCCACACCACAGGGCTACGCGGCCAAGGGGGGGCCGCACCGCCCTAGGGTGTGGCCCCCTCGTGGCCCCTCTTCGTCTCTCCTTCGGACTTCTGGAAGCTTCGTGGAAAAATAGGCCCCTGGGCTTTGATTTCGTCCAATTCCGAAAATATTTCCTTACTAGGATTTCTGAAACCAAAAACAGCAGAAAACAAAGAATCGGCACTTCGGCATCTTGTTAATAGGTTAGTTCCAGAAAATGCACGAATATGACATAAAGTGTGCATAAAACATGTAGATAACATCAATAATGTGGCATGGAACATAAGAAATTATCGATACGTCGGAGACGTATCATTGTGGATTTGTCCAGGGGAAAGGCACGCGTGCCTGAGGTGAGACTGGTTGAGGCCTGACCGGGGGATAGGCATGGGTGCTTGAGGAGTGGATGGTTGAGGCAGGAGTTGGCTGGGGGTTTGCGGGAGAGATGGAAGAGGTCAGTGGCCGGGCAGAGTGGAGAAGAGAGGCTGAGGACATTGAGGCGAGTGTGGATGGTTCTGCGGAACTTGTGTGGTGAGGCAGCCGGGGTTGTTGAGGACGTGTATGGTTAGGAGTTGTGCGTATCCCAGATGGTTGAAGCTGGATGTCTTCGTCGATGAAGAGATGAATCGAGATGACAAGATGATGGAAAGTGCAATGATGTCATGTATCCTAGGAGTTATGCTGAAAGTTCATTACTCGTAGTTGTCATATGTGTCATGTTGTTGTTGCAAGATGGCCATGGTTGTTTACCCATGATCATCTTGAGGGGGTGTGTTGGACCATGAGTGGTTTTAGTAGTAGCGCTGTAGTAATATTGTATCCAGTGTGAGGCCCATAGAGGCCCATGTCCAGTGGTATTGTGACCCTAACTCAGATGATATAAAATACAGAGTGTGGTGGTCTGAGTGACCTAACCCACCCATTCGCTGAAACTCCACAAAATATGAGCCACCAATCACGAGCCGTTGAATGCTCTACATTTCCACGATTGACAACAAAAACAACAACAACAACAACAACAACAACAACAACAACAACAACAACAACAATAACAACAACAACAACAACAACAACAACAACAACAACAACAACAACAACAACAACAAAGCCTTTATTCCCAAACAAGTTGGGGGTAGGCTATACAAGTCCACCATTGACACGATTACAATTTCTCACTATTTGGCCGTAGGCTACTGCTCTAGTTACATCATGTTTGATATCTTTCTGCGATCCTGTATTACATGTTTATGCACGTCATAATGCTTCTACTACTGTTTGGTGTCAATTTAATTATAGCAAATCCTTGACTCGTAACTGTTTGTTGTTATTACACGTGCAGCAGGCACATCTTACACTCAGAAACGTAGAGTAAAGCTCGCCTATAATCATGTAAGTACCTGCTGTTTTTTGTATATTGCTTAATGCAAACTTCTATATCTTGGATCTGTTTCTGTTTACAATTGGCTTCTCCTTCATGCAGAGGAGAAACAGTGAGGCACCAGGTTCTTCTGTCCAAGTACCTGATGAGGTCCATGTGACTCAAAAAAAAGCTCACGTAAGTTCCCTGTTTTTTTTTTGGAATGTTAATTTACCTCCTGTGCGTAGTTCAATTGCATCATTTTCTGTATGTTGCACTACCTAAGGTGCCTAATGGAATCTAATAAAATATAAACAATGACCATATGGAACATTGCACACTGCCTTTGACCCATCTGGCATCCGCATGCACAGGTATAAGTTACATGATTTGGCTATCTTAAACAAGTCCTGAAATTCTATTATGTTAATTTTTTGCCTATTGCTTCATTGAGTTTGCCTGTTGTTCCATGGCTAGTGCATGAAGTTTGATAGAAATGATCCTAGCTGAAATGATGCACTTCATGTTTTTTTATTGCTTTATTCCTTACCTAGCTTCCTATTCTACTTGAAACATGATTGCTTTATTCCTAACCTAGCTTCCTATTCTACTTGAAACATGATTGCTTTATTCCTAACCTAGCTTCCTATTCTACTTGAAACATGATTGCTTTATTCCTAACCTAGCTTCCTATTCTACTTGAAACATGATTGCTTTATTCCTAACCTAGCTTCCTATTCTACTTGAAACATTGTGAAAAAAATAGTTATATTACTTGTTTAAATGTCTAGCTTTGTTTTTCTGAGTCCCATTGACATGATGTGGTATATCCATATTCAAATGATCTGGCTGTTTATATAATACGCTCCATGTTCAATTGCTTCATTCATTTTCTAGTAATCTACTAGTAAGTAGCACGTGCTTTGCACGTCACGACATATATAATTTTAAAATATATTTCCATAATTTATTTGATGTTGATAATTATTATTTTTTGCTAAAATTAGTCACAAAGCCTAAAGTTTGGCTTTTGAAAAACTAATACACCCTAAGAAGTAATGAAAGGAGTAATATGTGAGTTCACTACAATTAAGTTTTTTAGTCAGTATGAAATGGAAGTATACCCTAATACGAAAGTGACACAACTTTTTCATGGACACCCCATTAGGATTATGTATATTTTTGTGATTAGAGTCGAGAATTTTTAAGGATCTATCTTACCTTTTGCGGCATGCATATTGCACGGCAAGACTATCTAATTTATATATTTCTACCATATTTTTTGAAATTTAAAATACATTATCCAATATCTATGTATAAATTTACTACCACAATACTTTTTATGTGACCCACACATGGCCACCGTTAGATTTTATATCAAAACTGGTTGTCATGGGGAAAAAAGTTAGACCTTAATATGAGTAAATACGAAATATTAGTACTAAATTAATATATAATATTTTATCAGCCTTGGTTGGTGGACCAATGAACTTCGTATCTTCGAGCTTGAAGATGGTTCTTGTAACATAGTAATTGCTATTTGTTTTCGTAGCACAGAATTATATATCAATATCTTCACATAACCATGTACGATGAAGATGATATTTTTCATAACACAGTGCCAATGTAGACGATGGCTTGTGCTTCTATAAACTCCCAAAACAAAAATGTTTTCTTGAGTAAAACAAAAGAACGGCTAAGATTAAATGATACATGTTTGGTATTAGGGGCGAGATGGCTGAGATTAAATGATACCATGATACCCTTTCGATGGATTACACTATTTTAAATTTTGAGGGTATATGAAAGCTAAAGCCTTAGATTTTGTTAGCAAGTGAATGTTGTCATTGGCTCTGTTATGGATTTTGCATTTCATTGCCACTACTTGTACTGACATCTCGCTTCATTTGTGTTTAATTCGGTCCCGTTGGTACTCGAACCCGGGTGGGCTGGCTGCGCACTTGCAAGCCTTGCCACTGAGCTAGCACTCAGTTCTCAGATTAAGCAATGCCTCGTTATGCTTAATTTAAATGTTATGGCACTTCATACAAGCCATACAATTAATTGTTGCATTGACCTTCTACGTTGTCGAAGGCACTATCTGAGTCATGCTTAAATCAATCATACATTATTTTCCTAATTGTATCCAATCCAACATGCAAATGTTTTGACTGTATTTGGCTATTTGCTAGATTTCTTCTGTGCAGTGACCTGGCTTCGTTATTGGGCACATGATGTCTAGTTGCTTGGTTCATTGTATACATCATCGCCATGATCTAGTTTGGTTTTTCTAAGAGGCATGTGGCTTAACTGGTTTCTTTGTTATATCTGCCCATGGTTCTTTCAAAATTATGTCAACAGTGTTGTTTGTTTGCCGTGTATTGTATTGCATTTTAACTTGTTTTGTCTTAGTTTCAGCCTGCAAACAAAGCTGTAATGTCAGTAGGGACAACCCATTTATCAAGTGTTGCGGTCATTTCACGAGCAACAAAGGATGTGATGGCACGTGCTCTCATTGGTCCACCGAGTCCAAGACACCAACCGTTCCGTAAGAAATAGATGTACGAGGCTCTATTTTTGATTGCTTGCTATGTTATATCAGCTCAATGATGCTCTTGAAATTGGAGGTCTTTTATTGCATCATATGATGTTGTAACTTGTTTTATCTAAATTTCAGGCTTCAAATAAAGCTACAAAGCCAGAAGCAAGGGCCAATGCCTCAAGTATTGATGTTTCACAAAGCAGCAGTGAGAGTGCATATTGCTCGCATAGGCCCATGGTATCTATTGCTCAACTTAATCCGGCACAAAGAGATTTGGGGGATGCACTCCAAGAGGCAGTTGATATATTTGGGCGGGAAAACAAAGATGCTGATGAAATAATTGCCAACACACGCCAAGAGATACATGAATTGAAAAATAGGCAAACTTTGACAGAAAATGTTCTAAAGAATCTCCTATGCACTTGTCATGGTAAGCCAGTTGTGATGTGTCTGGGAATTGAAGGTGTCTAAATAAACTTTGATTCTCGTTGTTCACCAAGTGGATCACGATGCCAATGCTGTAATTAATTACTACTCAAAATTTCGTGGTCTGTAATAATTGCAAATTTTGTTGTTGTACTAAAATTAGATATGTTCCATGTGGCTGCTGTATTTTGTGTGAAATAATATCCTGATGTGTACTTCAATTAAACCATAAATTGGCTGCATGCTGAAAATTTGAATTTGAGCGCACGTGTGAACTGTTTTCTGCTCGTAATGCAATAAAGGCTATTTCTTCGAAGACTACGAACATGGTAGCCCATTAATAATACCTTAATAATTATGCATGCTAGCAAGATAGATGGTCCTTATTATAGTCAGGCATGCCAACTTGTATGATTAAAAGTAGTTCGTACACATTAAATCTACCATCTGCATTTTTCTCTGTAATAACTTTTCTTTTTACACAACTCAAAACTTGTCATGCTAATTCGAGATGGCAAAACCTGGGAAAGATAAAGATATCACCAAAAACTCTTTCCTGCGAAATGCTGGGTTTTGAAGCCCAAGTCCAAGTCTTTCTCTGCTCAAGTTTTGGAGGAACAACTCCAAGTAGAACGAGTTGCAACAGCTATGCTAAGAACAAAAGTTGACATGTTGAGATCGAGATTAGAAGCATGTGATGCCCTACTGCACGAGGCCAATCAAGTTCGTTATAATCTCCCAAAGACTAAGAAAATACCATAGATAATTGGAGATGAACACTACATAGTGAGTACATTGGTCTTGTGAAATGTTTCCTTAGATTATGGCACCGTTCCTACTTTTGTTGGTGGATGCATTTATCTACGGTTTGGATCAACTTGGTAGTTGTTCCTATGGATGTTATATAAATTAATTGCATAGCCTTTTTCAATCAGTTCGAACTTAAATGGTATCATAGCCAAGGTCTCAAGTTTGAATTGTCAAACATGTGGTTTAATTTAATCTCAGTCGGGCGGCAAAATCTCCCACCAATCCTGAAATATTTCAAACGCATTTTTGAATGGGATTAAGAAGATAGGGACTATAGATCATGATCATGGTAGTGACCGGTATTTAATGTGATGATGATTTGATTTTGCACTCGGCCTTGAACAGAGGTACTAGTACGGTCTCACAATTTTTTATCATTATAGTTGGACCTTAGCCAAATTCAAAATCTCATAGAGGCAAAACTTCCCGCCCACAAAATACAAAAATTTCACACGCTTCCAAATTCCCATTCTACCCCTGTGGAGATGACAGCAAAGTCGGTTGGTGGGGGGCCCGTCATTTTTTCGATCACCACCTCCCTAGCCCGGAAACCCTCGCAAAAAAATTCAATTCCCTCAGACCACCCACCGGAACTTCCCAAGTCCCTCTCTCCCACCTCCACGACCACCGCACCGGAACATCCCCGCCGGACTTCCCTAGCCTACCCGAGGCCTCACGATCCTCGTCATCCGGCTGCCTGCCGAAGCCGCTTCATCGACGCCATCATCAACCGGACCGGATCATTCCCGCCGAACCTCGAAACCATCTGCTCATCCAGCAGTCTACCGCAGTCGCTTCAGCTGCGGTATCGTCCACCCCACCGGAGCCGCTTCGCCGGATCCGTCGTCCACCGCATCGGATCTTGCTCACTGACACCGCTGTGCATGAACCGGATCTGCTTCACCGGCGCCATGCATGATCTAAACTCTTCTACTGTCGCTTTTCTATTGCTTGCCTGCAAGTTCTTGTTTAATCTTGGGGGAACATGTTTGTGCTAACGACGCGCCGTTACGTTTTTTGCAGATGAGATGATTAACCATGAATTGTAATGGCCGTCTCTCCAACCCCAAGTAGCACATGTAGCGTACTTCATCACCGGATCTATCAACCCCAGGAAGATCTGCTGTGACTCCCACAGAGTGCTTCTCCTAATGTAAGTCCCTTGTTTTAGCGCCATGTTCTGGGTTCAGATGCTTGTTTGTCTGAAGCTCTTTTAGTTCATTCCTTGCTATGACCTTAACACCTTGCTATTTTCTAGTTCATTGCTAACTTTAAGCGATTGAACATTTTGGTTTGCATTCCCTGCTCTGTAGATGTAGCCATCATAACTTCTATCTTGCTCAGTCGTTGTTACAAAAATTATAGGCTGCTACTATTTTGTTCATGCCAATCTTGTTCTCCCTGAACATGTTGGTTTGCATTCCCTGTACTACAGGTGATGCCATTGTTATTTCTATCTACTTCGTCGTAAGCTAACAAAGTAATCGCTCGCTATTAGTTCCCGCATACTATCGCTTCCGCCATCCTGCAGTACAAATTTATTTGAACTCGTCACAAGCCTACTTCCATCATAATTTTGTCTGCCATCTGATTCTTCAAAAGCTGCAATATTAACTTGTTTCTCTTAATTGGCATGGCGCTCACATATAGAATGGTGAACATATTGGTGTGCATTCCCTCTTCTACAAGTTCACAGGTGATCCCACTATATTCCGTTTCTGGTCCATCCTAAGCCGTAGAATTAACTATCCTATATGTGTTGCTCATTACAACTTTATATCCCGAAACAAACTAATTTGTTTCCCTCATCTACAAGTTTATGAGTGATGCCATTATAACTCCCATCTGTTTTATTCCTAGCTATTATAGTAACATACTGCTATTATTTAGTTCATGGCCAATTTTAAGTAATTGCACATGTTGGTTCGCATTCCCTGCTCTATAGCTTTTGGAATCGTAACTTCTATATTTGGTTTACATTCCCTGCTCTGTAGATCTAGCCATCATAACTTTATCTTGCTCATTCGTTGTTACAAAAATTATGGCCTGCTACTATGTTGTTTGTGCCAATTTTTTACTCCATGAACATGTTGGCTTGCATTCCCTGTACTACAGGTGATGCCATTGTTTTGTATCTAGTTCATTGTAAGCTAACAAAGTAAGGACTTAGTTTGGCATGCTATCACTCTGCTATCTAGCCTGTAGTACAAATAAACTTGTCATACTACTAGATAATAATTTTGCGTGCCATCTTGTTCTTCAAAAGCTGCATTATTGACTTGTTTCTCTGACTTGGCATGACGCTCACATATGGAATGCTGAACATATTGGTTTGCATTCCCTCTTATACAAGTTCACAGGTGATCCCACTATATTCTGTATCTGGTCCATCCTAAGCTCCAACATTAACTATCCTCTATGTGTTGCTCATTACAAGTTTATATCCCGAAACATCTTGATTTGCATCCCCTTCACTATAAGTTCAGGAGTATTATTTAGTTCACGGCCAAAATGAAGTAATTTCACTTGGCACATGTTGGTTCACATTCCCTCCTCTTTAGCTTTTGCCATCGTAACTTCTATTTTTGGTTTACATTCCCTGCTCTGTAGATGTAGCCATCATAACTTCATCTTGCTCAGTCGTTGTTACAAAATTTATAGCCTGCTACTATGTTGTTCACGCCAATCTTGTACTCCCTGAACATGTTGGTTTGCATGGGACTCGACATTAGTAAGTCTGTTGTTTCATTCTAACATGCTCTGTTATATTGGCTATTGGTATGCGGCATGCACTCTTTGCTTGCTTATTGTGCGCATTACAATGATCTTGTTATAACGACGAAATGATTAGTTCCAAATTCTTTGGCAAACAATATTGTAGTGTCTTTGCCTTTCCATTGTTGCTGTCTTAACTTGTAATGTCTTTGTTTCAGATATAGGTGCTGCATGGACAACTTAAAAGATTGCCGAATCGCTTCATTGTATTGCTAGGTTTAATTACCATTCAATTTCTCTGGGTTCTGTAATATTTTTTCAAAGCCTTGCAGCTGATGTAATATTTAGTTAGTTTTTATAGTTCTTTCGTGCATTTTTTCTTTGGTGCTTGTGGTAAGTGAGGCTATCCCATTTAAATCATGTGTCACGTAAATATTCTCAGTATCTAAATCACAAATTCCCATCACTTGAACGCCCCAATTAAGCGAAATCACATATGTGCCGGCCCGCAAAATCCTAAAGCGCCTATTATGCCGGCATATAAACCCTAAACTAAACGTGCTTGCCCACTTACTTATTGGGCTAGCCCACTTGCTTTAAGGTGGACCCCACCCACTACTGGGCCGGCCCAGTAACAGAAAAGTGGGCCCCACATTGGGCTGGCCCGCTAACTCGTCGGGCCAGCCCACCTGATTTACCGTGGACCCCACACACTAAATGGGCCGGCCCTTTAACAGGATAGTGGGACCCACCAGCCTTTTTGGCCCGGCCCACCATCTTGTTGGGCCGGCCCACTTGCTATATGGTGGACCCCACATACTAAATAGGCCGGCCCATTAACAGGAAAGTGGGACCCACCTGTGTTTTTGGCCCGGCCCACTTGCTATACGGTGGACCCCACATACTAAATGGGCCGGCCCTTTAACAGGAAAGTGGGACCCACCTATGTTTTTGGCCCGGCCCACTTTCTTGTTGGGCCGGCCCACTTGCTATATGGTGGACCCCACATACTAAATGGGCCGACCCTTTAAAAGGAAAGTGGGACCCACCTGTGTTTTTGGCCCGGCCCACTATCTCCTTGGGCTGGCCCACTTGCTATATGGTGGACCCCACATACTAAATGGGCTGGCCCATTAACAGGAAAGTGGGACCCACCTGTGTTTTTGGCCCGGCCCACTGGCTTGTTGGGCCAGCCCATTTGATCTATTGTGGACCCCACGTACTAAATGGGCCGGCCCGATAGCAGGAAAGTGGGACCCACATGCTAATTGGGCCGGCCCAATAACTTCTTGGGCCGGCCCACTTGCTTTAAGGTGGACCCCACTTTGTAAATGGGCCGGCCCGATAACAGGAAAGTGGGCCCCACATGTCTTGTAGGCCGGCCCTTTTGCCTGTTGACCGGTCAAACGAGTGCATTCGGCCCGGCCCACATGCTTAGTGGGCCGGCCCATTAAAGTTTTGACCAATCAACCTGAGAGGTTAGGCCCGGCCCACGTAACTAATGGACCAGCCCAGCTATATAGTTGACCGGTCAAACTAAGTCAGCTGGCCCGGCCCGTAAACTTAATGGGCCGGCCCGCTTAAGACGTGGCAGGCCTCGTGTGGGCCTACCATCTACCACGGGGTTTAGCCGGTTAACGCCGTTAACTGCCAGTTAACGGCGTCTGCCACGTGTTAGTTTGCATGACGTCAGCAGTCAACGGGCTCCCGGAAACACTTCTGTAACGGTCCGATTTTCCGTGGCGGAAAGGCGCCCAAGCGCGACGGACCGAAAAAACCGTGGTAGGACTTTGCCTTACGCAGTTTCGACAACAGAACTCATATCATCGGGTTAGGCCCATAGGCGACGAAAAATACCCCTTAGCGGACGATTTTGGGACGTTGCCTATCAGAACTTTTCTTGTAGTGTCAGCGACCACACAGGATGCACCTCACCAACATCTTGTGCCGGCCAAGCCCCGGCCGACCTCCCCGCCTCTGCCTCATCGCCCAAGCAGCGCTGCCTGCTGCCGCCTACCTCCTGCCTCAGTGCTTGGCTCCACCGCCCCGCGTCGTAGATTGCTAACTACCTGAAGCGCCTCTCGACGCCAGGCCGTAGCGCCCGTGCCTCTATCTCCGCTTGAAGGGATCAGGCGAGGCGAGAAGCTCCGGCGGCGGAAGCCGGTGAATTTGTAGGGGATTGGCGGGTAAAGGATGTGGAGCTCGTCCGGACGCTGGGCACATCGCTCTTTCCGCCGTCGCCGCCTCCTCGCCGGTGCCGGTCCTCCCCTCCGCTCTCGCCACTGGCGTAGGTTGACGCGAACGTCCGTGATGTCTACGCACGCTTCTATTCCTGTAGACAGTGTTGGGCCTCCAAGAGCAGAGGTTTGTAGAACAGCAGCAAGTTTCCCTTAAGTGAATCACCCAAGGTTTATCGAACTCAGGGAGGTAGAGGTCAAAGATATCCCTCTCAAGCAACCCTGCAATTACGATACAAGAAGTCTCTTGTGTCCCCAACACACCTAATACACTTGTCAGATGTATAGGTGCACTAGTTCGGCGAAGAGATAGTAAGATGCAAGTGATATGGATGAATATGAGTGGTAATAACAATCTGAAATAAATATGGCAGCAAGTAAACATGCAGTAGAACAGTAAATAAACGGTGATTCGATATTTGGAAACAAGGCCTAGGGATCCTACTTTCACTAGTGGACACTCTCAACAATGATCACATAATAAAACTACTCTACACTCTCTTGTTGGATAACAAACACCATTCATTGTGTAGGGCTATAAAAGCACACCTCAAGCCGGAGTAAACAAGCTCCACAACATCCGGAGTTCATATTAAAGTAACCTCTAGAGTGCATAATAGACCGATGCAATTTAGACCGAGTACTAACATAGCATACACACTGTCAACAATAGCTATGAAAGGGGGAATAGATCGCATCAATACTATCATAGTAATAGTTAACTTCATAATCTACAAGAGATTACAATCATAACCTACGCCAAGTACTACATGATGCACACACTGTCAACATTACATCATGGAGGAGGAATAGACTACTTTAATAACATCACTAGAGTAGCACATAGATTAATAGTGATACAAAGCTCATGATCACATAAAGATCACACCATGGGGGAGAGTGATGAACCACATAGCTACCGGTAGAGCCCTCAGCCTCGGGGGAGAACTACTCCCTCCTCATCATGAGAGACAGCAACGGTGATGAAGATGGCGGTGGTGTCGATGGAGATGACTCCGGGGGCAATTCCCTGTCCCGGCGGTGTGCCGAAATAGAGACTTATGTCCCCCGAATTGAAGTTTCGCGATGGCGGCGGCGCCCCTGGAGTCTTTCTGGAGTTTCGTCAATCGGTATCGGCTTTTTAGGTCACGGCGGATTTTATAGGCGAAGAGGCGGCGCAAGAGGGGCACCAGGGCGCCCTCCCCACCTGGTGGCGCGGCCAGGCCTGGGCCCGCGCCCAGGTGTGGTGTGGGGCCCCCTGGTCCATCTTTGTCTCCCCTTCGGACTTCTGGAACCTTCCCGGGAAAATAAGATATTTGGTCTTTGTTTTGTCGAATTCCGAGAATATTGCCCGAACAGCCTTTCTGGAACCAAAAACAACAGAAAACAGGAACTGACACTTCGGCATTTTGTTAATAGGTTAGTTCTGGAAAATGCATAATAATGACATAAAGTGTGTATAAAACATGTGAGTATCATCATAAAAGTAGCATGGAACATAAGAAATTATAGATACGTTTGAGACGTATCAAGCATCCCCAAGCTTAGTTCCTACTCGCCCTCGAGTAGTTAAACGATAACAAGGAGAATTTCTGAAGTGACATGCTACTATCATAATCTTGATCAATACTATTGTAAAGCATATGAGATGAATGAAGTGATTCGAAGCAATGGTAAAGATAATGACTAAACAACTGAATCATATAGCAAATACTTTTCATGAATAGTACTTTCAAGACAAGCATCAATAAGACTTGCATAGGAGTTAACTCATAAAGCAATAAATTCTTAGTAGAAAGCTTTGAAGCAACACAAAGGAAGATATAAGTTTCAGCGGTTGCTTTCAACTTCAACATGTATATCTCATGGATAATTGTCAACACAAAGTAATATGATGAATGCAAATAAGCAAGTATGTAGGAATCAATGCGCACAGTTGACACAAGTGTTTGCTTCTAAGATAGAAGGAAGTAGGTAAACTGACTCAACATAAAAGTAGAAGAAAGGCCCTTCGCAGAGGGAAGCATGGATTACTATTTTTTGTGCTAGAGCTTTTCATTTTGAAAATATAGAAACAATTTTGTCAACGGTAGTAATAATTCATATGTGTTATGCATAAGACATCCCATAAATTGCAAGCCTCATGCATCGAATACCAATAGTGCTCGCACCTTGTCCTAATTAGCTTGGATTTCCATGGATTATCATTGCATTACATATGTTTCAACCAAGTGTCACAAAGGGGTACCTCTATGCCGCCTGTACAAAGGTCCAAGGAGATAGATCGCATTTGATTTCTCGTTTTTGATAGATCTCAACTAAGGACATCCATACCGGGACAACATAGAAAACAGATAATGGACTCCTCTTTAATGCATAAGCATTCAACAACAGATAATATTCTCATAAGAGATTGAGGATTAATGTCCAAACTGAAACTTCCACCATGATTCATAGCTTTAGTTAGCGGCCCAATGTTCTTCTCTAACAATATGCATACTCAAACCATTTGATCATGATAAATCACCCTTACTTCAGACAAGATGAACATGCATAGCAACTCACATGATATTCAACAAAGGTGTAATAGTTGATGGCGTCCCCAGAAACATGGTTACCGCTCAACAAGCAACTTATAAGAAATAAGATACATAAGCTACATATTCTTTACCACAATAGTTTTTAAGGCTATTTTCCCATGAGCTATATATTGCAAAGACAAACAATGAAATTTTAAAGGTAGCACTCAAGTAATTTACTTTGGAATGGCAGAGAAATACCATGTAGTAGGTCGGTATGGTGGACACAAATGGCATAGTTTTTGGCTCAAGGATTTGGATGCACGAGAAGTATTCCCTCTCAATACAAGGCTTTGGCTAGCAAGGTTGTTTGAAGCAAACACAAGTATGAACCGGTACAGAAAAACTTACATAAGAACATATTGCAAGCATTATAAGACTCTACAGTGTCTTCCTTGTTGTTCAAACACTTCACCAGAAAATATCTAGACTTTAGAGAGACCAATCATCCAAACCAAATTTCAACAAGCTCTATGGTAATTCTTCATTAATAGGTGCAAAGTACATGATGCAAGAGCTTAAACATGATCTATTGAGGAAAACAATTGCCAAGTATCAAATTATTCAAGACAATATACCAATTACCACATGAAGCATTTTCTGTTTCCAACCAAATAGCAATAAATGCAGCAGCTTTTAACTTTCGCCATGAACAATAAAAGTAAAACTAAGAACACTAGTGTTCAATATGAAAAAGCGGAGCGTGTCTCTCTCCCACACAAGGATTGCTAGGATCCAATTTATTCAGAGAATGAAAATAACAAAACGAAAATAAAACACACAGACGCTCCAAGTAAAGCACATAAGATGTGACGGAATAAAAATATAGTTTCACTAGAGGTGACCTGATAAGTTGTCCATGAAGAAGGGGATGCCTTGGGCATCCCCAAGCTTAGATGCTTGAGTCTTCTTGAAATATGCAGGGATGAACCACGGGGGCATCCCCAAGCTTAGACTTTTCACTCTTCTTGATCATCTTGTATCATCCTCCTCTCTTGATCCTTGAAAACTTCCTTCACACCAAACTCAAAACAATCTCATTAGAGGGTTAGTGCATAATCAAAAACTCACATGTTCAGAGGTGACACAATCATTCTTAAAACTTTTGTACATTGCTCAAAGCTACTGAAAGTTAATGGAACAAAAAAATCCATTCAACATAGCAAAAGAGGCAATGTGAAATAAAAGGCAGAATCTGTCAAAACATAACAGTCCGTAAAGACGAATTTTTTAGAGGCACTTAACTTGCTCAGATGAAAAATCTCAAATTGAATGAAAGTTGCATACATATCTGAGGATCACTCATGAAAATTGGCAGATTTTTCTGAGTTACCTACAGAGGGGGCTACTCAAATTCGTGATAGCAAGAAATCTGTTTCTGCGCAGTAATCCAAATCTAGTATCAACCTTACTATCAAATACTTTACTTGGCACAACAATGCAATAAAATAAAGATAAGGAGAGGTTGCTACAGTAGTAACAACTTCCAAGACACAACAAAACAGTAGCAAAATAAAAACATGGGTTATCTCCCAAGAAGTGCTTTCTTTATAGCCATTAAGATGGGCTCAGTAATTTTAATGATACTCTCTCAAGAAATAAGAGTTGAAGCAAAAGAGAGCATCAAAAGAAAATAAGAAACACTTTTAAGTCTAACCCACTTCCTATGCATAGGAATCTTGTACACAAATAAATTCATGTAGAACAAAGTGACAAGCATAGGAAGATAAAACACAAGTAACTTCAAAATTTTCAGCATGTAGAGAGGTGTTTTAGTAACATGAAAATTTCTACAACCATATTGTCCTCTCTCATAAAGATTTTCAGTAGCATCATGAACAAACTCAACAATATAACTATCACATGAAACATTCTTATCATGAGCTACATGCATAAAATTATTACTCTCCACATAAGCTATCATTATTATTCTCATCACCATAATCATCATATATAGGAGGCATATTGTAATCATAATTAATTTTCTCCTCAATAGTAGGTGGACTAAAAATATGATTGTCATCATTGTAATCATCATATATAGGAGGTAAAGTATCATCAAAGTAAATTTTCTCCTCCATGCTTGGGGGACTAAAAATATCATGCTCATCAAAACCAGCTTCCCCAAGCTTAGAATTTTCCATAGCATTAGCAACAATGATGTTCAAAGCATTCATACTAATAACATTGCCATTAGCATGCATATAAAGTTCCATAGGTTTTTTAATTTTCTCTTCAAACACCTCATGTCCTAACTCAAGATAAATTTCATAAAGATCTCTAATTTTTTTGTTGTTTTCCATTAAGCCTAACTAGTGAAAATAAAAACAAGAAACAAAAAGATATAATTGTAGGATCTAAAGGAAATAACTTTGAGCACTCACACACCGGCAACAGTGCTAGGAAATAGCTTAGTAGTCGGAGGATGTGAATACCTTTTACCTTACCTCCCCGGCAACGGCGCCAGAAAATAGCTTGATGTCTACGCACGCTTCTATTCCTCAGAGATGTTGTTGGGCCTCCAAGAGCAGAGGTTTGTAGAACAGCAGCAAGTTTCCCTTAAGTTAATCACCCAAGGTTTATCGAACTCAGGGAGGTAGAGGTCAAAGATATCCCTCTCAAGCAACCCTGCAATTACGATACAAGAAGTCTCTTATGTCCCCAACACACCTAATACACTTGTCAGATGTATAGGTGCACTAGTTCGGCGAAGAGATAGTAAGATGCAAGTGATATGGATGAATATGAGTGGTAATAACAATCTGAAATAAATATGGCAGCAAGTAAACATGCAGTAGAACAGTAAATAAACGGTGATTCGATATTTGGAAACAATGCCTAGGGATCCTACTTTCACTAGTGGACACTCTCAACAATGATCACATAATAAAACTACTCTACACTCTCTTGTTGGATAACAAACACCATTCATTGTGTAGGGCTATAAAAGCACACCTCAAGCCGGAGTAAACAAGCTCCACAACATCCGGAGTTCATATTAAAGTAACCTCTAGAGTGCATAATAGACCGATGCAATTTAGACCGATTACTAACATAGCATACACACTGTCAACAATAGCTATGAAAGGGGGAATAGATCGCATCAATACTATCATAGTAATAGTTAACTTCATAATCTACAAGAAATTACAATCATAACTGTGGTGACCCGACATACCACTGCATGGTGTAGTATGCAAGTCTGATATAACACCAATGAAACACCGTTCCACTAGTATTATATCGCTCAGAGTGGTACAACAGAAATATAGGTGGGTCCAAGGCATGTCTAAAGAATTACAACACTGACTCTGTTACATAAGATCATCACAGCCTCCTACTTTACAATGAGGTAAAACTGCAAATAACTCCAGAAGAACGACTCGTAGTCTAGTCTTATCACGAACTCTATTTGTAGAGTATTTAACTAGCTATAGAGGCTAAGCATAGATTCTAGCTAAATAGGAGCTAGATTTAGGAAGAAAGTTCCTTTCTATTGCTAATCTAGGTTTTCTCCTTGTTGGATGTGGTATCTGACTCCTCTGATAGGGTCCTGTCTTTTGAAGTAGTTGTTGACTCCTCGGCCTTCGAGTTGCACTGTAGATCCTCCTT
The DNA here is from genome assembly GCF_019359855.2 of Lolium perenne. Classification (NCBI taxonomy): domain Eukaryota; kingdom Viridiplantae; phylum Streptophyta; class Magnoliopsida; order Poales; family Poaceae; genus Lolium; species Lolium perenne. Next base: position 105,660,191 of record NC_067244.2, on the reverse strand, counting down.
CGATGCCTCCATATCTAAGCAGGAGATTTAAGAGTGGGATGAGTACGAGCGTACTCAACAAGTTCATTATAGGAAAGAAGTGTTTAATGCACTAGCTACAGCATTAGACTAGAAAGTCTAATACCAATGCAGGTTTTCATAATCATTTCTTCAAAAGGTTGCTTTTATGCAGAAGAACTATGTCCATCAGCCTTCACCGGTTTACTAGAACTTCATGGAGCTCCTTTCCGGCCGCGTTCGCAGTTCCATATCCCGGAACAGGGAGTGACAGGTCACGATTCATTACACTCTGCAGAGGTGTGTTGCTTTACCCATAAGAGATCTTAACCTTGGTGCCAACCGGGTGATCTTCCCGTCCACACTTCCTATGGTGTGAGGCCCGGTATAAGGTCATAGCCAATCATATTCCTCCGCTACCTCATACACCCACCCTTTGCTGCAAACTCCAACCCTGGGTCCTCGCCGGTGCTCTTATACCAATTAAGGACGGCCCCCGACCACGACAACAGTTCAGGTCTCTACCATGAACTCCTTCACGGCACTGCAACCCATCATAGACCGCAATAACCGTGGGGACTTCATCGGGACCCCCACCCTACCACTTGTCCTCTCTTGGATCAAGGGTACCACTTGTCCTCTCTTGGATCAAGGGTCTACGGTAAAGCGCATCCGTTGATGTACAAGAGGTGGAAATACGATTGACTATTCCGTCCCACTCCAGATCTTATGGTTAACACGGGTATTACGGCACAAGAATCATCAAGACATTTGTTGTTTAATCCTAGATGGATATAAACCCTTGCAATGGAACCTCCACCATATCAACACAATCCATGGTTCCATTGCCCACCACATAGTCATATTCATAGTTATGAAAATAGTGGTTTTGGTTTTTATGCAATAGTGATAAACATAGTACTTTGCAAGTAATTTGATAAAAATACTCAAATGACATGAGCAAGTGATGAACTTGCCTTTCTTGACTGCAAGATTATGCAGGCAAGGTCTTCGATACGCAATAACTTCAAATTCTGAAATAGCATCATCGTCCGGTAAGGACGATGTTTAAAAGATTGGCAAGGATGCAATAATGCATAAGTATGAGATGCAATCGCTCTAAGCGTGACCTAACCCCGATGATTTAGGATTAGTGAGTGGTAATGATTAGTTCAAGGTGTGTTGCACTTTTAGAGTGATTCACAACAAGGTTCTTATTATGGTTTTGTTGTCTTAGAATCATAAACAAGTGGTAGAATGCATAATAACAATCATACATACTAAAGGATGGTAGTTGTATAATTAGTAGAAGACAGTTGTCAATTTTTAATTCCTATAGTGTATGGTTGAGGATTACTTGTTATATACTTTAAAAGAATAACTTTTGAAGAACATGTTCTTTACTAAAGAACAAGTATGATAATTATGGTTGGGGAGTTCTATGGTTTACTATGGTTTCAAAATTAGATTCTTGAGTAGGTATTATATGGATCCTAACAAGGTTGGAAGCACATCTTAGGCAATTCATTAAACATGGGTACTATCAAGGTTGGTATACCTTGCTGGTGATAGCTGACTAGGGTTTATAGATCCTATTAAGCAGGTTTGGTGGCTACTCCATATTTACTTCAAAAGAATAACTTTTGAAGAACATACCTTAAGTAATAAGAAGTATATCAATTAGAGTTGAGGTTGTCTAGGGTTTACTATTGAATTCACTAAGTAAGGAGTAGTTGGTTCCTAAACATGATAGTTCATAAGCTTTTAGTACTTGTAGGGTTTACTTGGGTATGATCAGATGAAGTGAATTACTACACAAGATTTCTATTATGGTTGATTACCATGGTGTCATACTAAGTAAGGTTAATTAGGGTGAATGATTTGTAACGAACAAAGTAGGTTTACTACAGCTACAACATACAAGGTCCTTAAGACGAATACATGGAATGATAACTTCATGAGCTATATGGTTTGTACTATTAAGAAAATAAGAGCATGGATGAATTAACTTAGCATAGTTCTATGAATAAGTATTAAGTCTATATGATCATATTTCATAAGTTCCTAGGATTTTAGAGGTGAAATTAAATGAGGTTTTCATATGACATTATAACTCCATTTGTTTTTGGATTTGTAAGATTCAGGTGTAGGTATGAACATGCATGACTTAGCTTTATGAGGATCTAAACATAATTTATAATAGGATATGCTCACCCATTAATATTAAGAGAGAAGAATATACTTGAGATTTTTATAATTTAACATTTAAGTATTGGTTCTCTAAATTTAAAATGAATTATTAATTGGGGACTATGAAGTATTCCTTGTTATTTTACTTCTATTGTAAATTATTTTTGATGTACCAAATTATTTCTGTTTTTATTTTTCTTATGTCTTTATTATTCATTTAAAGAATTCTCTAGAAAGTAATAATCTGAAAAGGTTAACTAATTAAAATGTTTAAGCCCATTTGGTTTTAACCAGATCTGGCCTAGTGGATCCTATGTTGGTCTAAAGCTGATTGATTCCAGTAGCAACAACTCGTACGCACACACGATCGAGGATCGAATATACGTACACGTACAAACCTGCCCACCACGTATCTCTCTCAGTTGTTCTCTCTTATCTCACTAGTACTCACATAAACGATACGGCCCCCTCGCGATCCCCTTCCTGGTGATACGCCCGTGCAGCCGCCTGCCGTTGCCCCGGCGGCTGCCGGCCGCCTCCGCCGCCTCTGTTTTTCGGTTCAACTCCGTCGCTGCTCCTCGCTCCCCTCCACTAGCTCCACCTCACCGTGACGCCCCCTAGCGCCCGCGCTCACCCCAGTGGCTAACCCTAACCCGCCTGGGTTCGGCTCGCCGCCGGCGCGATTCCACGCTGCCGCAGGTCGGCTGACCTCTGGCACGTCCTTCTCCACCATATTCCTGCTGCTGTGATGCTCTACAGCCCTGCATCGACCCCCTATGTCCCCCTTTTGATCCGCCACCACAACTCACGGCGTTGGTCGATGTCGACCGCCCCTGGTACCTCCGGCCATCTCCTGTGTCGGCTCGAGCTCCTCGTTGATCTCGACTACATCCTCGAGCCCTTGGTCGTCCTAGTTGACAACCCTGACCCGCTACTTGCGCTATGCTACTATGACTGTGTACTGGTGGTGATATGGTGATGGTTGCTGCGATGGCGCCCTGCTACTGCTACTAACCCCCTCGACCTTGACGCCGGCAGGACGGTGCCGCGGACGCAACCCCGGCGTCGGCCTCTTCCTCTATTCGACTACACCACTGTGAGCTATTCCCCTTCTCTGTATTCTCTATGGCTATGAATTTGTTGATCAAGAACTTGAGTGCTTGGCCTAATTATTGCATATGCTTGGGAGTGCTATTCATGGGCTATATGACTTGTAAATTTATCAGTCAAATACTTATTCTAGTGAGCTATATTATATGCTTAAGAGTGGTCAGCTAATATGTGCTTTGTAAAGCTCCAGTTTGGATGAATTGGTAAACCAGGAGTTTTGTAAAAGGTTACTGGTCTGCTGCTACCATTGCAACCTCAATTTGGATGGATAACCATCCCTGGCCTTTGCTGAAATGCTATCTCTAGCAAAACTGAATATGGATATTACTATTGGCTGAGGCAATTCCGTGATACTCTTCTTTAATTCTTAGTGGCTTATACATGCAAGGAACATGTATTGTTATTTCTCGAGTAGGATTTAATTGTTGGCTTGTTGTTGAGCTTATTTGTTTGTTTAATATGGCTTGGTTGTGACTATACTCTACTTGGTTGGCCTAGGATTCATTTTCTGGACCCCAAGTAATTCCTGGAGCAAGTTGTGTATTACTCACTGATTATAGTGATGACTAAATCGAGTGCACAAATGGTATTGGACAGATCTTTGCTTAATAATTACAGTGATGCCTCTAATTGGATGATTAATCATCCAGGCATATGTAGCTGGTTGTATTTCTTTTACTGATGAAAACTGGGTATACGCTACGACATGCATTATTTGTTTGATGCTTGGTTTGGTGGTTTGACTGTGAGCTTAGAAGCATGCTTACAGAGCTTTGGTGCCCCATTTTAGTTGTGCTTTTAATTCCAGGATGTTGTTACTCATACCTAGATCATGTGTATATATGATCCTGGACAAGCTTGTCTTGGTGGTGTATTGAGATTTATCTCTTGACTGATATGCTGCTTATAAATAGATACTTTATATGGTGGTTAGCTTGTGCTTAAGCTGATGGTCTTACAGCTTAGGTTTAATGTATTTTTCTTCCCTTGCATAAGTGCCCATGTGCTTTCTAAGTACCATATCTATCATGTGGTGCCTCAGATGAGTGTGCACAGGATACATATGTATGAATAGGATCTGGTGCTGTAGGTGCTTGTGTAAAATGAGAAATAGGCATTGATCATAGCTGTAGGGTCAGATGATGCAATCTGTCCAACTCAAACTACTGAGGTTGCTTGAGTTACTTTTAATGGACAGATCTATGTTTGCTTTAGCCGATGATGCAATGGCTGAGGCATTGTTGGAAAATAAGAACAGATGCTCATGTGCCTTAAGTTCTCTGTGATGAATTTGAATAGCACTTCTATTCAAGACTGAGAGAAAACAATCCTTCCAACCCTCCTAGATAAATCTGATGGAAGGGTAGTTGGATTGCTTGTCTGTGTACTATTCCCTTTTTCCCCTTATTGATATGCTCATGCAAAACTAAGAACAGATGCTATGCTTAACTTGTTGCCTAACAACCTGCTGTTGGAAAGAAGTTTGATCTTCTGGTAGTGGTTTGATCTTCTTCTTGTGGTCAGCCTGCTCCTCCTAGATTCTTGATTTGTTTCCTATTTCTTCTAAGAAATCATCGGTGGTGTTTGTTTATGGCGGTGGATGTGATCTTGCTGGTAGATCATGCACAAGGCTGGCAAGAGGATCTATTGATGTTGTTCTTGATATTTGAGTGGATTTTTGCTAGTGCAAACGATGGCTAGCTGGGCTGCTGGTGACTAAGGTGAATGTGAGCAAAGTGTGATGCGGTTGGCTACTGCTTTGCTTTTGTAGTGCTGGGGTTTGCTGGGGAAGTGACAAAGACATGATGTGCATGCAAAGGATCGTGGCCGCCTGTGTGTGTCCTGTTTCTAGTGATCGTGTCTTTGCTGTGTGTATCCAACCTGATCTTCTTTGCCTCATAGTGCAAGGCATACGGTTGGCTTGTGCTTATCTAGTGCTGCCCTTTATTTTTGGTACTGCCAAGTGTATAATATATGTGAGCTTAATAAGATCAAGTGTGACTATTATGTTAATTAAGACTTTGCTTAATTAGCAAGTGGCTTCTAATATATGGACTAGAATCATATTGACTTCTCCATGTCAATATTGATTCAAATAAATAACCTTGTGGGCTTTTAGAGGATTCTTGCTAGATTAGAGGGAAATAATATTGTTGCCTAAGGATAAATTAGATTTGGTGCTGCCTCTAGTCCTTTGTTGCCTTCAATTACTCATTTTTGTCTTGTGATCAGTGTTGCCTCTCCTGATCCAAGTGTATTCTATTTGTCCCTGTTATTGCCTAAGAAAAATATTCTTCCCTCTAATCACTATTTGGGGATCAAGATTAGTTCTTGACTCCCATTAGCGAGATTCCAACATTAAAATGCCTCATCATGGATGATGGCAACATTTTGATATTCACCCAACAATTTCCTTTTTCTTTGTTGTTTGTTTTGCAGATGAAGAATAAGAAGATTGGAAGATCGAGAAGATTTAGATTTAGGTCTTCTTTTATTTTCCTTTTGCAATCATTCTCTATTTATATTTATTTGACTTGTAAATAAATGGGTAATGATATTTGTAGTAAAGTTTAAATTACTTATTCTTTTGGAATTATCAAATGTGTTTACTTTTACACATTGTATTTCTTGTTGTAGTTTGGAATTCAAATTCAATTCAATTTCTATTTGAATTCATATTATCCATATTTGATTGAATTCAAATTGGTTCTCCCAAAAACACATGAATTCACAAAGGTCATGTCGAAATTTGTCGCACTCACATCGATGACTAACTCAATTCCACCGATGCAAGAGAAATCTCGATCACTTTGATAGTTTTAAACAAAAGCGCAAAAATTCCCCGGATTTTCCATGCATGAATGCAATGCACACATCCGTTTCCTCTATTTTTGTAACCCCATATCCTAGGATATTACAGTCTCTACCCCTTAAACTAAACTTCGTCCTCGAAGTTTGAACTCTCTCACGTTTCGGAGTGTGAAGCTAACTTGTGCAGACTACGACTTTTCTCGAACTCCGTATTGATCTTACTGGGTAGCACTGAGTATATCCCTTGTCCAGATTCTTCCTGGAAACCACTAGTGTCTGTCTCTGAGCATTAGTTTCTTACTCCAGTTCTATGATTTTTCTCTGGAATCTAATAATACTTGTCTCTGAGCCATGGCTTCTAACTTTAATTAGTCTTTCAACTCTATAAGCTTGTTTCCTTTCTCATTGAAGATTCAATGATTGGGACTTATTCTGATGCTGCTAGTCTCAACTGAAGACTAATTTAACAACATACTCCTAATTGGTAAATAGGTCTTTGTTTTCCCTTACTACCAAAACTGCAATAATGGTACTAAGTAAGGTACTTAACATGGAATTGGTCATGATGGTTTATTCCTCTAAGAATGGATTAGACTCATTTAGTCCATCCAATCATGGTTTATAGTTGATACTTATAACTATTTTGGACTCTTTAGGTTCCATGAAAGGAATCTTTCAAATGGACTTTAGCTTTGGTATAGTCAATCTCCTTCGGTCTTTGGCCTTCTTGAAGTGTATTTGGTCTATGGTATTTCCTTCATCCACTTCATTAACCTTAGTTTACTTGAGCTATCGAACTGCTGAGTAAATATTACTCACTTTCTCAAGTTATAGTCCACTTCTTACTTCCTCGAGGTATGAACCTCGGCTTCTGGTCTGACATCCTTCTGAAAGTAGTGTTCAACAATCTTATGAAAATAAGATCGAACTTCCTCTCAGTTCAGACCTTCATCAACTATCTTGCTCAAAAGATTGAGTTATTGTACATCCATCTCAATCTTTACTCTACCCCTTTGAGTTTTCTTATGGTCTTCAACTCCTTTTATTCCAACCATTGAATTGATGGTTAGAATATTGGTCTTGGTGTAGCTTATGGTTTATATTCTTCTAAGGTCTTGTGAAGAATCCTTGTGGTGTATCCACTCAATTGTGGACATCCAATGTGAATCCTTCGACTAAATGATTATAGGTTATAGTTATTTGGCTGGCAAAATTTTATTTATTTACAACTTCTTGGTACAATTAATCTAATGATGGACTACTTGATACCAATTATGGCTATTTGTTATCTAAAACTGGATCTTATTATAGGTTCTGATCAACTGGACGAGACATCTTCTACTTTATCTCGCAGTTTTGATACTATAACACAACAGTGGTCTTCTGATACCAACTATGATCTTATTATCTCTGCTATGGTTTCATAGGTCATCTTCCTTCTGTCAGGGTTTATTTTGCAAGAGAACCACTAACTGACACTATGAATATAGTATTCGAAGTGATTTCCCATGCATTCCCTCTTCCGTGATGACTAGGGATCTGCTTGAGCTTCACCATAATCATCATATTTCTCACCTTCATGCTTCTTATGTACTAAAGTACTCCTCTGTTGAGGTAAGCATGAGTTTCTGATTGTACTTCTTTCAGAGTATTGTGGTTACTTCCCACAACTTTACTTCATTTCTCCGATGAACCTTCATCTTGTCTTCAGAATCTTCCAGAATTCGTCGCTTCCTCACACGAATACTATTACCCTCTAGATCTATAGCATCAAGTCAGAACTTGATATTACAACATGCATTTGCATATCAAAGTCGAACTTCATGTATGGATCTAGTCAATCAATGAAAATCCAATAAAAATCCAAGAAGATTCAGCTTTGTGCTTATAATACACATCATCATAAGCCTGAATATAATAGTTGAGTAAGACATCTCTAAACATCAGGCTCTGATGTGTAGTATATAACACCACATAAGATAGGTTTATATCGTGATACTTAGCACGAATATATGGGATTCTACTATTTGTCTCAGCCTTTACCTTAATTGCACAATTGCAATGAGATAAGCTTGAAACAAAGTGGTCTAGGATAGTTGAAGTTAACCTAATTTTCTTTGGAAGTACGAACTTAGCTTCCATTTTGGTTGAGGACTATTTCACATGGTATATCTGGGTTCTAACATTGCTACTCTTAACTCATAACAATTGGAATATTGCTCCGATACTTCAAAGTGTTTCTACCATAAACATATGGTCTTGATGTGCTTGGCACACTTCCCATTGTTTTGAAGCACAATTCTTACACTATTGTTTTGCACTTGGCTTCTTATTGTACTCCTCTTAATTAATTATGAGGTTCTAGTCCATCACATAATGATTCTCAGGTGAATCATATATGATTTCTATCTCTATCATGTAAGTAGGCATATTTTATTCCTATCTCTCTTCCTTACCTCCCATGATTGACTCATCATGGTCTATACTACTCATATCACTTGTTTGTATCACTTACTATCAGTTGTTTCACAAGTTTAGATAAATTTTACTTACCCTATTACTTGTCTGGGTCTACATCTTCTATTAGGATGTCTTAATTATCTTCATCACTTGATATTACTTCTAGTGCAGGTCTGAGTAATTCTTATTTAACTATAACATGTGTTGTTACACATCTTCCAATAGGATATCTTCCTTATGGTTGTATCCTCTCTTTGGACTACCATGTATTGTATACCAACTGTGATCTACTCATCTATTGTTTTAAGGACTTAATGGTATACTACCTACTTGGGATTAACTAACTAACTTCTCTTAGTAAAGATAGATAAGAAAGGTTGACTTAAGTGTGTCAGGATTATTCTCAAGTGAATATCCATCTCAAGTCATAAGAAGTATTTGGTTTAACTAAGACAACTTCCTATAGACACTACCAATCCTATAGGTCTCCTTTAAAGGGTTTTAATCCTAGGGTCAAAGCATTTGCTCTGATACCAACTGTGGTGACCCGACATACCACTGCATGGTGTAGTATGCAAGTCTGATATAACACCAATGAAACACCGTTCCACTAGTATTATATCGCTCAGAGTGGTACAACAGAAATATAGGTGGGTCCAAGGCATGTCTAAATAATTACAACACTGACTCTGTTACATAAGATCATCACAGCCTCCTACTTTACAATGAGGTAAAACTGCAAATAACTCCAGAAGAACGACTCGTAGTCTAGTCTTATCACGAACTCTATTTGTAGAGTATTTAACTAGCTATAGAGGCTAAGCATAGATTCTAGCTAAATAGGAGCTAGATTTAGGAAGAAAGTTCCTTTCTATTACTAATCTAGGTTTTCTCCTTGTTGGATGTGGTATCTGACTCCTCTGACAGGGTCCTGTCTTTTGAAGTAGTTGTTGACTCCTCGGCCTTCGAGTTGCACTGTAGATCCTCCTACGATGCCTCCATATCTAAGCAGGAGATTTAAGAGTGGGATGAGTACGAGCGTACTCAACAAGTTCATTATAGGAAAGAAGTGTTTAATGCACTAGCTACAGCATTAGACTAGAAAGTCTAATACCAATGCAGGTTTTCATAATCATTTCTTCAAAAGGTTGCTTTTATGCAGAAGAACTATGTCCGTCAGCCTTCACCGGTTTACTAGAACTTCATGGAGCTCCTTTCCGGCCGCGTTCGCAGTTCCATATCCCGGAACAGGGAGTGACAGGTCACGATTCATTACACTCTGCAGAGGTGTGTTGCTTTACCCATAAGAGATCTTAACCTTGGTGCCAACCGGGTGATCTTCCCGTCCACACTTCCTATGGTGTGAGGCCCGGTATAAGGTCATAGCCAATCATATTCCTCCGCTAACTCATACACCCACCCTTTGCTGCAAACTCCGACCCTGGGTCCTCGCCGGTGCTCTTATACCAATTAAGGACGGCCCCCGACCACGACAACAGTTCAGGTCTCCACCATGAACTCCTTCGCCGGCAGCTGCAACCCATCATAGACCGCAATAACCGTGGGGACTTCATCGGGACCCCCACCCTACCACTTGTCCTCTCTTGGATCAAGGGTACCACTTGTCCTCTCTTGGATCAAGGGTCTACGGTAAAGCGCATCCGTTGATGTACAAGAGGTGGAAATACGATTGACTATTCCGTCCCACTCCAGATCTTATGGTTAACACGGGTATTACGGCACAAGAATCACTGGCGACATTTGTTGTTTAATCCTAGATGGATATAAACCCTTGCAATGGAACCTCCACCATATCAACACAATCCATGGTTCCATTGCCCACCACATAGTCATATTCATAGTTATGAAAATAGTGGTTTTGGTTTTTATGCAATAGTGATAAACATAGTACTTTGCAAGTAATTTGATAAAAATACTCAAATGACATGAGCAAGTGATGAACTTGCCTTTCTTGACTGCAAGATTATGCAGGCAAGGTCTTCGATACGCAATAACTTCAAATTCTGAAATAGCATCATCGTCCGGTAAGGACGATGTTTAAAAGATTGGAAGGATGCAATAATGCATAAGTATGAGATGCAATCGCTCTAAGCGTGACCTAACCCCGATGATTTAGGATTAGTGAGTGGTAATGATTAGTTCAAGGTGTGTTGCACTTTTAGAGTGATTCACAACAAGGTTCTTATTATGGTTTTGTTGTCTTAGAATCATAAACAAGTGGTAGAATGCATAATAACAATCATACATACTAAAGGATGGTAGTTGTATAATAAGTAGAAGACAGTTGTCAATTTTTAATTCCTATAGTGTATGGTTGAGGATTACTTGTTATATACTTTAAAAGAATAACTTTTGAAGAACATGTTCTTTACTAAAGAACAAGTATGATAATTATGGTTGGGGAGTTCTATGGTTTACTATGGTTTCAAAATTAGATTCTTGAGTAGGTATTATATGGATCCTAACAAGGTTGGAAGCACATCTTAGGCAATTCATTAAACATGGGTACTATCAAGGTTGGTATACCTTGCTGGTGATAGCTGACTAGGGTTTATAGATCCTATTAAGCAGGTTTGGTGGCTACTCCATATTTACTTCAAAAGAATAACTTTTGAAGAACATACCTTAAGTAATAAGAAGTATATCAATTAGAGTTGAGGTTGTCTAGGGTTTACTATTGAATTCACTAAGTAAGGAGTAGTTGGTTCCTAAACATGATAGTTCATAAGCTTTTAGTACTTGTAGGGTTTACTTGGGTATGATCAGATGAAGTGAATTACTACACAAGATTTCTATTATGGTTGATTACCATGGTGTCATACTAAGTAAGGTTAATTAGGGTGAATGATTTGTAACGAACAAAGTAGGTTTACTACAGCTACAACATACAAGGTCCTTAAGATGAATACATGGAATGATAACTTCATGAGCTATAGGGTTTGTACTATTAAGAAAATAAGAGCATGGATGAATTAACTTACATAGTTCTATGAATAAGTATTAAGTCTATATGATCATATTTCATAAGTTCCTAGGATTTTCGAGGTGAAATTAAATGAGGTTTTCATATGACATTATAACTCCATTTGTTTTTGGATTTGTAAGATTCAGGTGTAGGTATGAACATGCATGACTTAGCTTTATGAGGATCTAAACATAATTTATAATAGGATATGCTCACCCATTAATATTAAGAGAGAAGAATATACTTGAGATTTTTATAATTTAAGATTTAAGTATTGGTTCTCTAAATTTAAAATGAATTATTAATTGGGGACTATGAAGTATTCCTTGTTATTTTACTTCGATTGTAAATTATTTTTGATGTACCAAATTATTTCTGTTTTTATTTTTCTTATGTCTTTATTGAGGATCGAATATACGTACACGTACAAACCTGCCCACCACGTATCTCTCTCAGTCGTTCTCTCTTATCTCACTAGCACTCACATAAACGATACGGCCCCCTCGCGATCCCCTTCCTGGTGATACGCCCGTGCCGCCGCCTGCCGTTGCCCCGGCGGCTGCCGGCCGCCTCCGCCGCCTCTGTTCTTCGGTTCAACTCCGTCGCTGCTCCTCGCTCCCCTCCACTAGCTCCACCTCACCGTGATGCCCCCTAGCGCCCGCGCTCACCCCAGTGGCTAACCCTAACCCGCCTGGGTTCGGCTCGCCGCCGGCGCGATTCCACGCTGCCGCAGGTCGGCTGACCTCTGGCACGTCCTTCTCCACCATATTCCTGCTGCTGTGATGCTCTACAGCCCTCCATCGACCCCCTATGTCCCCCTTTTGATCCGCCACCACAACTCACGGTGTTGGTCGATGTCGACCGCCCCTGGTACCTCCGGCCATCTCCTGTGTCGGCTCGAGCTCCTCGTTGATCTCGACTACATCCTCGAGCCCTTGGTCGTCCTAGTTGACAACCCTGACCCGCTACTTGCGCTATGCTACTATGACTGTGTACTGGTGGTGATATGGTGATGGTTGCTGCGATGGCGCCCTGCTACTGCTACTAACCCCCTTGACCTTGACGCCGGCAGGACGGTGCCGCGGACGCAACCCCGGCGTCAGCCTCTTCCTCTATTCGACTACACCACTATGAGCTATTCCCCTTCTCTGTATTCTCTATGGCTATGAATTTGTTGATCAAGAACTTGAGTGCTTGGCCTGATTATTGCATATGCTTGGGAGTGCTATTCATGGGCTATATGACTTGTAAATTTATCAGTCAAATACTTATTCTAGTGAGCTATATTATATGCTTAAGAGTGGTCAGCTAATATGTGCTTTGTAAAGCTCCAGTTTGGATGAATTGGTAAACCAGGAGTTTTGTAAAAGGTTGCTGGTCTGCTGTTACCATTGCAACCTCAATTTGGATGGATAACCATCCCTGGCCTTTGCTGAAATGCTATCTCTAGCAAAACTGAATATGGATATTACTATTGGCTGAGGCAATTCCGTGATACTCTTCTTTAATTCTTAGTGGCTTATACATGCAAGGAACATGTATTATTATTTCTCGAGTAGGATTTAATTGTTGGCTTGTTGTTGAGCTTATTTGTTTGTTTAATATGGCTTGGTTGTGACTATACTCTACTTGGTTGGCCTAGGATTCATTTTCTGGACCCCAAGTAATTCCTGGAGCAAGTTGTGTATTACTCACTGATTATAGTGATGACTAAATCGACTGCACAAATGGTATTGGACAGATCTTTGCTTAATAATTACAGTGATGCCTCTAATTGGATGATTAATCATCCAGGCATATGTAGCTGGTTGTATTTCTTTTACTGATGAAAACTGGGTATACGCTACGACATGCATTATTTGTTTGATGCTTGGTTTGGTGGTTTGACTGTGAGCTTAGAAGCATGCTTACAGAGCTTTGGTGCCCCATTTTAGTTGTGCTTTTAATTCCAGGATGTTGTTACTCATACCTAGATCATGTGTATATATGATCCTGGACAAGCTTGTCTTGGTGGTGTATTGAGATTTATCTCTTGACTGATATGCTGCTTATAAATAGATACTTTATATGGTGGTTAGCTTGTGCTTAAGCTGATGGTCTTACAGCTTAGGTTTAATGTATTTTTCTTCCCTTGCATAAGTGCCCATGTGCTTTCTAAGTACCATATCTATCATGTGGTGCCTCAGATGAGTGTGCACAGGATACATATGTATGAATAGGATCTGGTGCTGTAGGTGCTTGTGTAAAATGAGAAATAGGCATTGATCATAGCTGTAGGGTCAGATGATGCAATCTGTCCAACTCAAACTACTGAGGCTGCTTGAGTTACTTTTAATGGACAGATCTATGTTTGCTTTAGCCGATGATGCAATGGCTGAGGCATTGTTGGACAATAAGAACAGATGCTCATGTGCCTTAAGTTCTCTGTGATGAATTTGAATAGCACTTCTATTCAAGACTGAGAGAAAACAATCCTTCCAACCCTCCTAGATAAATCTGATGGAAGGGTAGTTGGATTGCTTGTCTGTGTACTATTCCCTTTTTCCCCTTATTGATATGCTCATGCAAAACTAAGAACAGATGCTATGCTTAACTTGTTGCCTAACAACCTGCTGTTGGAAAGAAGTTTGATCTTCTGGTAGTGGTTTGATCTTCTTCTTGTGGTCAGCCTGCTCCTCCTAGATTCTTGATTTGTTTCCTATTTCTTCTAAGAAATCATCGGTGGTGTTTGTTTATGGCGGTGGATGTGATCTTGCTGGTAGATCATGCACAAGGCTGGCAAGAGGATCTATTGATGTTGTTCTTGATATTTGAGTGGATTTTTGCTAGTGCAAACGATGGCTAGCTGGGCTGCTAGTGACTAAGGTGAATGTGAGCAAAGTGTGATGCGGTTGGCTACTGCTTTGCTTTTGTAGTGCTGGGGTTTGCTGGGGAAGTGACAGCACATGATGTGCATGCAAAGGATCGTGTCGCCTGTGTGTGTCCTGTTTCTAGTGATCAAGTCTTTCGTGTGTATCCAACCTGATCTTCTTTGCCTCATAGTGCAAGGCATACGGTTGGCTTGTGCTTATCTAGTGCTGCCCTTTATTTTTGGTACTGCCAAGTGTATAATATATGTGAGCTTAATAAGATCAAGTGTGACTATTATGTTAATTAAGACTTTGCTTAATTAGCAAGTGGCTTCTAATATATGGACTAGAATCATATTGACTTCTCCATGTCAATATTGATTCAAATAAATAACCTTGTGGGCTTTTAGAGGATTCTTGCTAGATTAGAGGGAAATAATATTGTTGCCTAAGGATAAATTAGATTTGGTGGTGCCTCTAGTCCTTTGTTGCCTTCAATTACTAATTTTTGTCTCGTGATCAGTGTTGCCTCTCCTGATCCAAGTGTATTCTATTTGTCCCTGTTATTGCCTAAGAAAAATATTCTTCCCTCTAATCACTATTTGGGGATCAAGATTAGTTCTTGACTCCCATTAGCGAGATTCCAACATTAAAATGCCTCATCATGGATGATGGCAACATTTTGATATTCACCCAACAATTTCCTTTTTCTTTGTTGTTTGTTTTGCAGATGAAGAATAAGAAGATTGGAAGATCGAGAAGATTTAGATTTAGATTTAGGTCTTCTTTTATTTTCCTTTTGCAATCATTCTCTATTTATATTTATTTGACTTGTAAATAAATGGGTAATGATATTTGTAGTAAAGTTTAAATTACTTATTCTTTTGGAATTATCAAATGTGTTTACTTTTACACATTGTATTTCTTGTTGTAGTTTGGAATTCAAATTCAATTCAATTTCTACGTATTATCCATATTTGATTGAATTCAAATTGGTTCTCCCAAAAACACATGAATTCACAAAGGTCATGTCGAAATTTGTCGCACTCACATCGATGACTAACTCATTTCCACCGATGCAAGAGAAATCTCGATCACTTTGATAGTTTTAAACAAAAGCGCGAAAATTCCCTGGATTTTCCATGCATGAATGCAATGCACACATCTGTTTCCTCTATTTTTGTAACCCCATATCCTGGGATATTACAATAACCTACGCCAAGTACTACATGATGCACACACTGTCAACATTACATCATGGAGGAGGAATTGACTACTTTAATAACATCACTAGAGTAGCACATAGATTAATAGTGATACAAAGCTCATGATCACATAAAGATCACACCAGCAGCTTGTCCCGGTCAGGCACCGGCCGAACTCACTGCCGGCCGCCGTTCCCCGCCGCCTCTACCTCGTCGTCCAAGCAGCGGCGCTCGTCGCCTCGTGGCTGGCACCACCGCCCCGCGCTGTACCGCCTGAAGCGATTGTCAATGCCAGTCCCTCTATCCTCCATTGGAAGAGAATTAGGAAAGGAGAGGAGCTCCTGCAGGGAGCGTAGGGGATTGTCAGGGAGGAGCCCGCGAGTCGCGATAGTGGGGAAGATAATGAGGAAGAGAGAGAGCCGGGAGGAAACCAAGAACGGTATGGCACGTGATTTCTCCAGTCAGAGGCCATCCGGTGAGACAAAAGTAGTCAAAGCGGTTTGAAAAGATGCTAGAGCCACCCAGACAACAAGAAAACACACTAAAACAAAGGGAAAAAACCCTTAGAAAATTGCAAGACTGCACCAAAAATACATCACGGTAATCAGCCACATACGCGTCAACCCATCCGTAGTTTAAAAATTAATACAAAAATTTTAGAAAAAAGATGTTGGTTACACTTTAATATAGTAGTTATTGAAGTTGATAAACAAGGTCTAGACATATTTAAACCAGACAAATCATGTATCTACCCCCTAACCCTAAACTTTGTCTTCTAAAGTCAAGCATGAAGAGAAGTGCTTTAATTTGTGTTTCAAACATGGAAATTTCTAGAACTCCCCAAAAGCTTCATTTTAGAGTGACTAAGAAGGATCCAGGCTGGGCTTACCTTTTATTTTCATGTTTTAAACTTGTTCAAATCTTGGTCAAACCTAGGATTTGAATAAGATTAAAATGGGCATAAAATTCAAAAAAAAAATGAAAAACCAAAGCACATAGCCTTCTTATGTCATATAGTAAGTACTCAAGTTGATAAACAAGGTCTAGACATATCAAACCAGAAAAATCATGTATCTACCCCTAACCCTAAACTTTGTCATATGAAGTCAAGCACGAAGAGAAGTCGTTTTGGGTTTCAAACATGGAAATTTTAAAAACCTTCCCATAAGCTTCATTTTGGAGTGACTAAGAAGGATGCAGGCTTACCTTTTCATTTTCATGTTTTAAACTTGTTTAAATCTTGTTTAAACCTAGGATTTGACCAAGATCAAAGCATGAAGATTCTGAAAAAACAAAAAAAGAAAACCAAAGCACATAGTATTCTTATGTCATATAGTAAGCATTCAAGTTGATAAACAAGGTCTAAACATATTCAAACCAGACAAATCATGTATCTACCTCCTAACCCTAAACTCTGTCTTATGAAGTCGATCAAGCATGAAGAGAAGTGGTTTTGGGTTTCAAACATGGAAATTTCAAGAACCTCCCAAAAGCTTCATTTTAGAGTGACAAAGAAGGATACATGCTTACCTTTTCATTTTCATGTTTTAAACTTGTTCAAATCTTGGTCAAACTTAGGATTTGACCAAGAATCAAATGGGCATAAAATTACTTAGAAAAATCATGTATGTATCTACCCCTAACCCTAAACTCTGTCTTATGAAATCAAGCACGAAGAGAAGTGGTTTTGGGTTTCAAACATGGAAATTTCAAAAACCTCACCTCCTAAAGCTTCATTTTAGAGTGACTAAGCAGGATCCAGGCTTACCTTTTATTTTCATGTTTTAAACTTGTTCAAATCTTGGTTAAACCTTGGATTTTACCAAGATTCAAATGGGCATAAAAATACTTAGAAAAATCATGTATGTATCTACCCCTAACCCTAAACTCTATCTTACGAAGTCAAGCATGAAGAGAAGTGGTTTTGGGTTTCAAACATGGAAATTGCAAAAACCTCCCAAAAGCTTCATTTTAGAGTGACTAAGACGGATCCATGCTTACATTTTATTTTGATGTTTTAAACATGTTCATATCTTGGTCAAATCGTACCTAGGATTTGACCAAGAATCAAATGGGCATAAAAATTCAAAAAAATGAAAAACCAAAGCACATAGCCTTCTTATGTCATATAGTAAGCACTCAAGTTGATAAACAAGGTCTAGACATATTAAAACCAGAAAAATCATGTATCTACCCCTAACCCTAAACTTTGTCTTGTGAAGTCAAGCACGATGAGAAGTCGTTTTGGGTTTCAAACATGGAAATTTCAAAAACCTTCCCAAAAGCCTCATTTTGGAGTGACTAAGAAGGATACAGGCTTACCTTTTCATTTTCATGTATTAAACTTGTTTAAATCTTGGTTAAACCTACGATTTGACCAAGATCAAATGGGCATAAAAATTCAGAACAAATAAAAAAATGAAAACCAAAGCACATAGTATTCTTATGTCATATAGTAAGCATTCAAATTGATAAACAAGGTCTAAACATATTCAAACCAGACAAATCATGTATCTACCCACCAAACCTAAACTCTACCTTAAGAAGTCGATCAAGCATGAAGAGAAGTGGTTTTGGGTTTCAAACATGGAAATTTCAAAAACCTCACCTCCTAAAGCTTCATTTTTGAGTGACTATTCAGGATCCAGGCTTACCTTTTATTTTCATGTTTTAAACTTGTTCAAATCTTGGACAAACCTTGGATTTTACCAAGATTCAAATGGGCATAAAAATACTTACAAAAATCATGTACGTATCTACCCCTAAACCTAAACTCTATCTTACGAAGTCAAGCATGAAGAGAAGTGGTTTTGGGTTTCAAACATGGAAATTGCAAAAACCTCCCAAAAGCTTCATTTTAGAGTGACGAAGAAGGATCCATGCTTACATTTTTTTTGATGTTTTAAACATGTTCAAATCTTGGTCAAACCGTACCTAGGATTTGACCAAGAATCAAATGGGCATAAAAATTCAAAAAAATGAAAAACCAAAGCACATAGCCTTCTTATGTCATATAGTAAGCACTCAAGTTGATAAACAAGGTCTAGACATATTAAAACAAGAAAAATCATGTATCTACCCCTAACCCTAAACTTTGTCTTATGAAGTCAAGCACGACGAGAAGTCGTTTTGGGTTTCAAACATGGAAAATTCAAAAACCTTCCCAAAAGCCTCATTTTGGAGTGACTAAGAAGGATACAGGCTTACCTTTTCATTTTCATGTTTTAAAATTGTTTAAATCTTGGTTAAACCTAGGATTTGACCAAGATCAAATGGGCATAAAAATTCAGAACAAATAAAAAATGAAAACCAAAGCACATAGTATTCTTATGTCATATAGTAAGCATTCAAATTGATAAACAAGGTCTAAACATATTCAAACCAGACAAATCATGTATCTACCCACTAAACCTAAACTCTATCTTATGAAGTCGATCAAGCATGAAGAGAAGTGGTTTTGGGTTTCAAACATGGAAATTTCAAAAACCCCCCCAAATGCTTCATTTTAGAGTGACTAAGAAGGATCCAGGCTTACCTTTTCATTTTCATATTTTAAACTTGTTCAAATCTTGGTCAAACATAGGATTTGACCAGGATTCAAAAGGGCATAAAAATACTTAGAAAAATCATGTACGTATTTACCCCTAACGCTAAACTCTGTCTTATGAAGTCAAGCACGAAGAGAAGTGGTTTTGGGTTTCAAACATGGAAATTTCAAAAACCTTCCCAAAAGCCTCATTTTGGAGTGACTAAGAAGGATGCAGGCTTACCTTTCATTTTCATGTTTTAAACTTGTTTAAATCTTGGTTAAACCAAGGATTTGACCAAGATTCAAAAGGGCATAAAAATAAGTTTCCAATGGTACCGTGTCCAACAAGGGACGAGTAGTTTCTCTCCACTTCTTCCTGACGTGTGGGGTGAGCAAGCCCTCCCATCAGTATCAGAGGAATTTAATTTGACAAGGGCTGCAGGACGACATCACCAAAAAGGGTTAATTGGTTCTATACCACTCCTCAATTCACAAGTTGTTCTGTCTAGAAATTGGTAAAATTTTGTCCAAAAAATCAAACTTCTTCGAAAAATCTGAAAAATTTACAGAATGTCAAGAACACTAATATGAGTCTACTATTCCAATATGAGCCATTTCTGGGCACATATGATCCATTAAACATAGGTGCAAAGTACGGTCCAGATTATCTGAGAGTATGTACAAACTGTAGTATAGGGTACAAATACTGGATACATAGGTAGTATATGATGTTGTATTGCTGAAAATGGCATAGAAAGGGGTATTGAGAATTGAGAGTGGCATAGACACAACTTCAGATTTTTAATGGCATAAACACAACTTGTGAATTGGGGAGTGGCATAGAACCAATTAACCCCACCAAAAAAGGGTGACGCATGTCTCCTTCACCAAAACAGCAATACCTGTCTGAAACAAGTACATGAACACAAGTACACCACCATAATAATAATACTACTCCGTACATGGACACAAGTACTAATATAATAAAGTAAGAGTACTAGTTTGTTTACATTTCCACAGGCCAATTTTACGAACAAAATTTCGAAAATTAACCTTCAGAAATTCGGAAGCCAGGTGACACAGCAGTCATCAAGGATTGCAGCTAGTGGTACACAGTGACCTGGTCAAGATCTACCTTGAGCCTACTTGACACTTCAGCTCGGAGTTGAGAGCCTTCTCCTGTGACAGCTCGACCTCTAGTTTGTCCGTCCTAACCGTGAGGTTTAGGATCAGTCCGGCGAGTTTGTCCATGGTCTCCACCTGGCCGAGGCTCCGCCGCTGGATCTCCTTACTCTCAGTGAACGATTTCATGGCGAAATCGTCGAGAATGCGAATCCGGATCTTCTCAGTGGCGAGCTCAGAATAAAGTCTCATGCACTCATCGGCGAGGGCGCTTCTGTCCGCCGTCTCGACGCAGAAATCGCCCATAACCATTTCTAAAATGGTCCCGATCTCGTAGCGGGGCTTCTATCAG
The DNA here is from genome assembly GCF_019359855.2 of Lolium perenne. Lineage (NCBI taxonomy): Eukaryota > Viridiplantae > Streptophyta > Magnoliopsida > Poales > Poaceae > Lolium > Lolium perenne. Next base: position 105,639,580 of record NC_067244.2, on the reverse strand, counting down.
ATGGGGATGGAGCACAAAATCAGAAGTGTACCCAGAGAACTACCAAGAAAGAGAGAATGGGAATCCCAATTTGCACGAATGTCTATACCTCGCTGCTTTGAGAAGTTGGCTCTGTGGAAGATGTTTCCGCAGGCAGGAGGGCTGCGGGAAAACTAAGGCCGCCCGACCTAAAAATACGATTGAGAGAAGGTAAGAAATGGAGGGGATGATAAGTTGTGAAAGACATAGAAAGATGCGCAAGAACGGAGGATCGCCTGAAGGTAGCAGTCGCGGGCTGCAACGCCTGTCGAGGGTACTCCTCGGCAATGCCCTCAGTTTGGGGCTTAGGGTTAGCGGAATCCTGCAAGCTGACACGAGACATCGGTTCACAGACAAGCGGGGAGAGCGATTTACCCAGGTTTGGGGCCCTCGATGAGGTAAAACCCTTACGTCCTGCCTGTCTGTTCTTGATTATGATGATAATGGGTTACAATGGGGTGCCGAATAGTTCGGCTGAGATCTCGTCGAGAGGCTAAGTGCTATGGTGACCTAGCTCTAGATTTCCTGGTGGCTACGGTTGCTATGATTGATTCTGTCCCTCGGCAGCCCCTCTCCTGGCCTTTATATAGGAGGCCAGGTCTCAAGAGGTCCAACCAAGTACGACTAGGTTTACAACAGTTTTTAGATCTAATCCTTCCTTGTTCGGCCGCTTCCTTGCCTTGCCCGTCAAGGATTCATTTGGTGCACCGTCCAGGTGGCCCATCTCGCCTCCAGGTGTCTTCATGGGCCTCCAACTAATCAATACAGTATAGGGCAATGTCGGTTACCCGAAGGGTAATGCCCACGTCAGTTGCCCCTGAGTGTCTAGCCGAACATTGTTCGGGTAGAGACTGAAGCATGTTTTCTGTTGATGTTCTTCTCCTTGATTGTCCTTGTTCGCCTTGAATCAGCATTGTCCTTTTTATCGGGTGCGCGTCAGCGCTCCCGATGGGAGTAGCCCCCGAGTCTAGGTACGGATGCTTGCAATCCGTGCGTAGACTCAAGTTGTACCACCCGAGCATTCTTCTCAGCCGAAGTTTTCTGCAGGTCTTCATAGGTCTTCCGATATATCTTCCGCTTGCAAGGGATAATGAGTAACGTGCCCAACTTTTATTGGTTAACTACCGATGGCAAAACAACGTTACTCTACACAGAATCAAGTCCCCGGGCATGATCCTGGAGTGCAAAAAAATTTATCGGGTGCGCTTCCGGCGCTCCCGATGGGAGTAGCCCCCGAGTCTGGGCACAGGTGCTTGCAACTGGGTGCAGACTCGAGCTAAACTACCCTCTTTTTCTTCTTCTCTTTTTTCCTTCGAGTCCTCAACATATCGGGTGCGCGTCGGCGCTCCCGATGGGAGTAGCCCCCGAGTCTAAGTGCAGATGCTTCGTAGTCTGTGCTTAGACTCAAGTTCACCATCCGATAGTTTTTTATTCTTTCGAGTGCTTCAGGCAACCTTTATGACGTCATTGATGACGTTTTATCGATATCTTGATTCTGACTGACAAGACGTGACCCGTTGGGCCCATTCTCTCTCTGTTTGGTCCTGTTTTCAAGCAATTTCCGGTCTCTGCGCACAGTTATCAAGGTGTCTCCTCGATTCCCGCAACCATCAATCGGAAATAGGCCCGTTTAATAGACTGGCATCAATGACACGTGCTCACGCACCTCTTCTCCTCTTAAGATCTCCAAAGGGTGAAGAATCCCTAACTTTTTCCCACATCTGCCTTTGCCTTACTTCTTCTTCCTTCCGCATCCGCTGCGCCGCCGCTGCCGCTTCTCCAATCTTCCCCAGATCTAGACAATGGTGAAGAAGAAGAATGTTACTGCCGCTGGCAGCTCTACGACCGGTGGTGCCGCCGCCAAATCTTCTTCCACTCTCTCAAGGAAGAGTCCTTCAGATGCTCCTCCTACAGCTCCGGCGCCTCCGGCGCCGGCAGGCTCATTAGCCAAGCCAGGAGATTGGATGGCGTCCTCCATCATGAAACGTGATGAGAAGAGGGCTCGAAGCCTTGGGTTAGTCTCCCCCAACGAGGGAAACGTGATACTTCCAGGTGCGATCTCTCGGCCCAATCCCCCTGCTGGTTTACCGTGGTGTTCTTATCATTCCTGCATCGGGGTCTTTCGCTTCTTGCCCATGAATTCCTCCTTCGCCTTCTTCGGACTTATGAAATCCAACTGTGGCAACTTACTCCCAACTCAATTCTTCACGTTGCCGTGTTTATCACCCTCTGTGAGGCATTTTTGGGCATCGAGCCCCATTTCGGATTGTGGAAGAAAATCTTCTACATTAAGAGGTACAGTAGTAGCAATGGATCCTTCGTCATTGGAGGTGTGGGGTTCGTGGCTCGCTCAGAGGTTAACTATTTTAATTTCCCGGTGAGAGAATCCGTGCAAGGATGGAGACTGAAATGGTTTTATGTCAAAGATTCTGTGACAACCGAGTCCCAGCTCCCTTGCTTTGCCGACGTTCTTGAGGCTAAGCCGAAAGATTCCTGGAAGAACATTCTTTCTTCTGACGAAAAGGCAGCAGCCGACGAGTTATTCACCAAATTCCTTCGGATCAAAGAAGCTGATGGACAAACCATGATTGGCACAGAGGTAGAAGCGGTGTTCCTGAGGCGCCGGGTTCAGCCAGTCATGGCGAGGGTTCGTCCAATGTGGATGTATACGGGTCCAAAAGATGAAACCAGAATCAATGTCGCTGAACTGTCGGAAAACGAGCTGCTTGATGAAGTCCGTCGCCTTACTCTCTTTAGGCAGGAGGACTCGATCCCATTGATATCTTCCTATGCTCCTCTCGACGCCAACCATCCGCTGTCAGAGGTAACTTTCTTTCTTATACCCTTATTATGTTGCTTTTGCTCAGTTCGACAGTTTTTGTTTAGTCGACATATTTCCATTGTTCTTATTCACTCCATTCTTCAGCAGGTTCCCATAGTTTCTGGAAACTTGCAGGATTCACCAAATGACAATTCTGAAGGAAGAGGTTCCTCAGTCCCTGTTGATTTTCGTACTGCCGAACATGTAGATCCAGAGGATGAATGTGACAACCCGATAGATTCGGAAGCTACCCATGCCAACCTTCCTTCCTCGGCCGATGATGCTTGCAACACAAAAGGATCAGTGCGCGATGATGACGCTGATCATGATGCCTTTATTGATGCAGCTGTGGAGGAGGCCAGGTCTTCACCCGTGAAGAGATCGACTGGCGGCTTTGCCGACGAAGATGACCTCTTCGATATGTAAGTATCTTCTTCCCTGAAGCCGTATTTCATCCTTTTACTTCTTGCATTCCATTCATAACTTTTTGTCGATCAATTCCCTTTACAGCGACGAAGGTTTCGTCGAGCCGCCGGCCAAGAAGGCCAAACCCGGAGCCACTCCGCCGGACGTCGCTACTTCTGAAGCATCGGTTCCTAAAGCAGCCCCCGCAGCTCAGATATCAACCGCTTCCTCCCTTTCTAAAGGGAAGGATGCTCCTTCAACTGCCACTACCAGGACTCCTCCTTCTGTAAGTGCCTCTTGATTGCAACATGAACCTCTCTGATGTGTATCTTGCTTAATGATTTTTCGTTGAATAACCCCCCTTTTTTTCTTTAGGACCTGCGAGGAGTTATCTCCTCTTTGGAGGCCTTCACTTCCCAATTCACTTCTCTGGAAGCAGAGAAAGTTCGGCTCCAGAAGGAGGTTAAATCTTCCTCCTCGAAGTTAGATGGTGCGGTCAAGATAGCTGCCGAGGCCCGCCAAGAAGTCGACTCCTTGAAGGAGGAGCTGGGCAAGCTGAAAGAGAAGTTGAGGGATGAAGAGGCGACCAGGCTAGCTGCCAAAGCTCGGGCGGCTGAAAAGGATGAACTCCTTCGCCAATCTTCCTTGGCTTTACTTGGTAATCTCTTTTGTGCTCCTCTGTAAATTATCGCACTTACGGGCTCAGCCTTTTATCAATGATCTCTTCTCACTCTGCAGAAGCCGCCAACATTCCTGCCGATGCCTTGGAAAAAATTCCAAACAACTCTCCGTCCAACGGCTTGTCGATGGCTCTTGCTTCCCACCAGCTCACATGGGAGCTTCTTGAGAAGGGAAAGGGTGCCATGGCGCGGATACACTCGATGATCTTCCCCAAGATCAGTCAAGATAAAACTCTGGGGCAGTTGATCGACGCCTTCGCGATTGACACCAAGGAGGTTATCGAGGTATTCAAATGCACTTCGCCTACCTATGGCGCCGTCCTTGCCTTCCAACTTATGATGGGTCACGGCTTTAAGGCCGATATTGAAGAAATGTCTAAGGAGCTGCCGAAGGAGGAGGATGGGCGGTTGGTCGATTTGAGCACCTTCAAAGCGTCTGCTGTTAGATGTGCACGCCAGCTTCTTGAGTTGGTTTCATCAAAGAAGACGTCGGCAGGCCCTAGCTTATCGACCCAGACTCAGGCGCTCTGATCTTTTGTAGCAAACTTTTCTTTAATTGGATGTGAAACATTGTCTTGCTTGGATAACTTTCGGTTGTAATAAACTCTGTGCTAGCAATGTTGCTAGCACACTCTTTGTTATAATATTGTCACTTGCATTCTCCCGATGGGAGTATCTTCCGATGTTTCAAGGAATCGGTCTGTCATGCTTTTTGACGCTGTTTCTTGCAGGTGTTCCCCGTGCCTGCATCTGTCGAAGATTCTTCGGGTGCTCTTTCTGAAGATGATCGGGTCCAACGTATGAAGGATCGGATCACACAGTTGGAGAAGGATCTGTGCAGCACCTACGCCTTGGCTGCTATCATCAAGAAGAAGGGCAAAATTGCGGCTGATGTAGAGCGCTACGCCCTTACTGAACTTCATAAAGCCACCGAAAGTTTAAACTGTAAGTCCCCTGACCCTTGTATTCATTACTCTTCCACCAGAAATGTACTGCCTGATCTTTTATTGATCACTCTGTCAGTCATATCTCTGAATCGTGCGGAGGAGAACAAGCGGATTCACGAGCGTGTACACGCGTTGACCCAGTTGTCATCAGCCGAAGAAATTTTCTGGCGGGAGCAGTCGAAGGCGTCGGCTGTTGCACATTTTCAGGATCGGGTCCAACAGGTTCACCACTTCTTCGACAAGTGCTACAAAGCCCTGAGGGTAGTTTGGAGGACAATGTTTCCCTTGAACAGAGTTCCCCCCACACTATTAACTCTGATGTCGGAGTTTGGGAATACCAAGAAGATTCGGGACTTGGTGCAAGCTCAGGTCTTTGCAGGGGCCAGGTTTACGCTTGCTCTTGTACTTGCGCGTTATCCTTCAGCGAATTTACTGTCCATTGCCAATGCAACTGGTGACTTGGAGTCGCTGTATCCGAAGGTTTTGCTACCTGCCAATATGATTGTCGACAAGCTGGAGAAGGATTCGAAGGCACCTGAAGAAAAAGACACTCCGCAAGGGTGATTTCAGGAATTAACGTTGTTTGTATAGATGTTTTGACTACTTGATTCAAGTGTTAGGATCGTTTATTATTTGGTAGATACATGTATATGTATTTTTACCATGTTGATGCCGTTGGCAAATTTTGAAGGAGCAAATCTTAATTGCTCGTTTAGTCGTGTATGTATTTCGTTGGTCGGCAAATCTTTTGAGTGATCAGCTCGTGTTGTGGGTTTTGCTAATCCCATTGTATGCGCAACTTTGCCTTCAACCGATGTATGCTTCGACAGCCATTCCCGAATTATTCGGGTGTAATGACTGCCGGTGAACCCGTTGTTCCTTGATATTTTCGTAAGCGAAATATTGAATGTGGGTTGTGTTGATGTGTACTTCTGGACTCTTGCTATTTACGGCGCTCGTAGAGGCATCTATAGCAGAGGGAAAGGTTAATGTCCTTGTTTATTTTGCATCCTGTAGCACTCGTAGAGGCATTTTTCGGAGCACGATCCTTTGCCGCGTACTGTGTTGGACCATCGTTTGCCAAGGTTTACAAAGATGCGGTTTAGGTGCTCCGGTCAACTGCAAAGCATTTCAAGGAATCGAAACTTGAGTTCTTATTAATAAAAAACGCGGGACTAAAGGGCGAAAAAAGGGGAAGCCCTGTTTGGAAAGGAAAATGAAACTAAATGCTAGTAGATTGCTTAAGTATTGAAGGGGTTCTTCTCATCTTCTGGCTTGGTCACCGTGTTGGTGTTTTTTGAAGCGTCGTCGACTTCGTCAGGGATCTAGGCAGCGATTGTCAGTGTCTTGCTGCCTCCTATATCTTCTGCATCGTCAACTGCCGAAGCTTTTGCTGCCGAAACTTGGGTTGCCGAAGCTTGTACTACCGGAGCTTCAAGGGCGAGGTCGGCTGACTTCTTCTTTGCTCCTCTAACGCGTTCTTCTTCCTTAATACTGCGTGACGAGGTCTTCGGCGGAAGGTCAGCAATTTCCTGCCTCAGGCCAAACTTAGCAGCAATCCTCTGAAAGTCCCGATCACAATTGTCTGAGCGTGAGAAACTTCCATAGACTGTAATGTTTGTCCCGTTGTTCCCAGGCATTTTCAGCTTGAGGTATGCGTAGTGCGGTACAGCCATGAACTTGGCATAAGCTGGTCTCCCGAGTATAGCGTGATACTGCGACTCCCAGTTCACGACTTCGAACTCGATCTTCTCCTTCCTGAAATTGTCGGGTTTGCCAAAGACGACGTTCAGGTATGCCAAGAGAGTACGCTGGTGAAGTAGGGAGGATCCCATGGAAGCGGGTGTCTGATTCTTCTAGCATTCTCATGGTGATCCCCATACTCTTGATTGTGTCAAGGAATATTAGATTGAGTCCACTTCCTCCGTCCATGAAGACTTTGCTCATCTTGAATCCTCCTATCTGCGCTTCGACCACTAGGGCAGCGTGTCCTGGTTTTGGTATAGTCATCGGGTGATCCTCTCGGCTAAACGTGATGTTCTGAGACGACCACTCGACATACTCAGGGATGTTCGCCATGATGCTTTCTGCCAGGTTGATTTCTCGGGTGAGCTTCTTCATTTCTCTCCTTGAAACACCTGTCCTGTGGATCATACTCATCTGCCCACGTGGTGGTGGAAATGCCTCGTTGGGTTGATAAGGTTGATCTTGCTGGACCTGGTGTTACGGTGGGGGTGGTGGTGGTGGTGGTAGCTGTTGCTGGCCTGCCTGCTGGATGAGTTTATGCATATCGATGAACTACCGACAGTCCCTGAGCAGGTGGCTGGACTTTATTTTACCATCCTTGGAATCGGTATAATGCAGGTAGCAGGAGGCGTTGACCTGCTCAGCGTAGGGTAGTTCGGGGGTTCACTGTTGTCGTGGTTTATAGTTGCCACGTTCCCAGAGTTGTTCCGATTACCATCCTGTCGATCATCTTGCCTATCATCGTACCGATCGTCCTGCCGATCAGAGTATCCTGCGGCTACCAAGTTGTTGTCATCATAGCTGCGGTTCTTCCTTCTCTTGTTACCATCCCTTCGACCACCCGAATCATGCTTCGGCTGGTCATCATCTTCGTCGTCGCTACGCTGTCGTGGCTTTCGAACGTTGTCTTCGCCATCGGCCCAGCTGTTGGCGATTTCCATTAACTTGGTTATGGTTTTCGGCTTCTTGCGTCCGAGTTCTTCTATATAGCTTTCACGTCGGATGCCATCGCTGAAGGCGTCGATTGCTCTGTCGACAGATACGTCTTCTGCAGCGTTCAGGAGCTTGGTGAATCTCCCGATGTATGAGCGCATCGACTCCTTCTGCTTTTGCTGACAATGCCGTAACTCTTCGATCCCGACAGGCCTTTTGTACGTTGCTTGAAAGTTGGCGACGAAGGCTTCTACTAGGTCGTCACATGACTTGATGGAACCCTTCGGCAGACCTCTTAGCCAGGCTCGCGCTGAGTCCTTTAGGTAAAGCTGCAGGCACTGCATTGCTGCTATCTGGTTCCCTTTTTGAAGAATCATTGTCTGTAGATAATCCTCTATCCAGGATCTCGGCTCCTGCTGCCCATCGTACTTGGCGGCGTCGGTAGGGGTGGGTTTGAACTTCCTAGGTGGCATCGCCTCCCGAATTTTGTAGCTTAAACAATCGGCTCCCCTAAGCTCGCCGTCATTCTCCTGGCTCTCATCCGAAGAATCACTGTCGTGTTCCTCTCTGGCAGCGCGTTGCCTCCTTGCTTTGTCGATCCTACTCTGAGTAATTTCATCCCGAGCATCTCTCGCATGGTGTTTTGAGCCACTAGCTTGCAACGTGGTCTTGTCCTTTCTTGGGACCAGATTGTCTCCCAATATCGCGAGACTTTCTAGGGCACCTCGGTGGGCTTGAGCCATGGAACCTTTAGGGCGCTGATTGATGAGATATGCAGCGAGATTGGCGGTTGCTCCCACGATGGTCTTTGGTCGTGGCATGCCCGCGGTGTCTGTGGTCATGAAGGACTTGGTCAGATTTGATGTTATTTCTCTAGCATCGTCTTCCGAGAGCCTGGACATTCTTGATCGATGTTTGCCTCCTCCGTGAGTACTTCGAGAGGCGCTTCCCTGCGAGCCCCTTCGTCGCTCGCTGGATCGGTCTGCCGCAGATAGGCGTCTCTCGAGGGTGGCTTGCTCCTTGGATAGTCGCTCCCGATTTTTCTCCAATATGGAGCGGTAAGCATTGAGAGTGCCAACCGTGGTTCCTCCCGGAAGTGGCGTGTTGTTAAGCACGGCTGCCTTGGCTGCTGCCCAATCCTCCTCTACGATGGTATGGTCGCTGTTGTTGTTGCTGGCGCTGTTCTCAAAACTAGCTCGTCTGCTGGAACGGGGGGTGCGATCTCCATCTCCCCTGTTAGCAACATAAACTTGGAGGGGCGCCGCTCTTCAGGTGTCTCCTTGGGTGATGCTGTCGATGCTGTCCTCTCCCGATGAATTATGGGCATTGCAGATGAATGGCGTGTCGCTCGACCCCAACCCATTCCTGGTGTCGCAGTTCATGCAGTAGTACGAGGTTAGCTCCGAGGACGCGGGATCGTCGGACCCGACCGACATGGAGGATGCCGAACGGGGAGTTGAAGGCGCGGGCGAACTCGACGGGCTTGTCGGGCCAGCCGAAGGGTCGAGTGATGACGATGCGCTTGGGCTCGTCGATCTGGAGATGGGCGATTCCAGCAGCCGAAGGATTCCTTCCGAGTTGACGTTGTAGTGGACGCTCCCAAAGGTCATCTCCATGTTGCCTTGTAGATCGGAGAAAGTCGAGCGAGACGAGTCGCTGCACGGGGTGAATTCGTAGGAGCCGAAACGAATCGGGCTTCCCAGATGAGGCGATGACGGTGTTGATGAAGCTGCCGATGACATGACGGGTTCCGCCGATGTCCGATCTTGTGCCGACAGGGTTCCCACAGACGGCGCCAATTGTCGAGGGTACTCCTCGGCAATGCCCTCAGTTTGGGGCTTAGGGTTAGCGGAATCCTGCAAGCTGACACGAGACATCGGTTCACAGACAAGCGGGGAGAGCGATTTACCCAGGTTCGGGGCCCTCGATGAGGTAAAACCCTTACGTCCTGCCTGTCTATTCTTGATTATGATGATAATGGGTTACAATGGGGTGCCGAATAGTTCGGCTGAGATCTCGTCGAGAGGCTAAGTGCTATGGTGACCTAGCTCTAGATTTCAAGGTGGCTACGGTTGCTATGATTGATTCTGTCCCTCGGCAGCCCCTCTCCTGGCCTTTATATAGGAGGCCAGGTCTCAAGAGGTCCAACCAAGTACGACTAGGTTTACAACAGTTTTTAGATCTAATCCTTCCTTGTTCGGCCGCTTCCTTGCCTTGCCCGTCAAGGATTCATTTGGTGCGCCGTCCAGGTGGCCCATCTCGCCTCCAGGTGTCTTCATGGGCCTCCAACTAATCAATACAGGATAGGGCAATGTCGGTTACCCGAAGGGTAATGCCCATGTCAACGCCCTTGAAGAATCTTGCGCATAAGGCACCTTGACAGCAGCATAGGGACGCCATTGCTGGGATTCCCTCAGCTTCGCCGCAGCCGCACGAGCCCTTCTGTGGCGAGACTTGCTCCCGGTCATGGTGGGGAAGTAGTATTCCAAGAGGTAAACAAAGTGGTGAACTGAGGAAGACGGCTAGAGAAAAAGTTAGTCCTTAAATTTGGCCTCCCCATCTCCTCGGCTCCTCGCGAGTAGTAGTAATACTTATCTGGCCAAAGAGCAAACTTCAAGGTAGAGACTTGGTGGGCCATTCATCTCCAACTATACTTCCTCCGATCCGAATGATACCAAATTTTTGAATGACAAATCACCCAAAACAGTATTCCAAGAGTATATGTAAGCTTTGGTGTTTTTACAATATACTAGCAAGATGGCATGTGATGGCTCCATGCGCGTGTTTCACAATTTTACATTTTTTAAAACCTTATTTGGTTGGTTTCAAATTTGGTTCAAATTTTCGATGTGCGGCATGCGTACTGGGTGGTCGCGTACGTAGGTTAAGTTTTTTCTTTTTGAATTTTTGTACCTCGTTTGGTTTTGGTTTCAAAACTGGCTCAAAATTAATTAACTTCTCTGGTTGTGCTTAATTCGTCCTACTAGCTAACTAGGAGGCCACACAACCCACACGCTTGGTTACGTATTGCTAATTTTGGGGTGCCACACTTTGCAGACGCCTAAGCTTTAGTCAATTTTAAGTTTGACCAAATTTATGTGTTAATATAGAAATATTCACACATGTCAAATCAATATCAAAATATTCACTAGAAAGTATAATTTCTGAAAATGTCCATTTTGATATTGTACATAACCAAGTTAGAAGATATAGACTTTTGACTAAAGCTTAGGCGCCTTACATTTTGGGACGGAAATCCACACACTTTGATTTGGCCTCCTCCTTAGAGGTCAATTATCACCTTTGCAAAATGAAGACTTTGCAGTTTGCACCTTATTTTTTGCAGCCACATCACACAAAAACACTCACACTTGCCCATCTCGATTTTTATGTGCACGAATAAAGAAGAAATTTCATTTTTTCATCTACCTGCGAAAATTAAAAACAACTAAAAAGTCACTTTTTCGAGTGGAGAGAAGAAAGAAACTATAGTTGGCAAAGTTGTAGGTGGCCCGTGGAAGATGCACATGGATATGTGGCAAAGGTGGGTTCATGTGAAGCAAGTTTGTTATGGATCTTGCATGAAGCATTTTCAAATGAGGAGACAGCCAAGCAAAGTCGTACATACATGGTACAAAACTTTGTGAATGACTCTTGAACACCAAAACATTTGCATGCATGACTTGTTTGGTATTTTGACTAGTAATCTACGTCGCATGTGATGGTTGCATGCTCGCGTTTAACAAAATTTTGATTTTGTTAGAACCACATTTGTTGGTTAGGTTTCAAATTTTGCTCAAACTTCTCGTGTCTGTGGCATTTGTACTACCATGTGAACAGAAATGACCGCACCAAAGAAGGCCAATGTCGAGTACTTAAAATTTTGGCATCCTCGTCATTTCTTTATGTTGTTTTTGAAATGGGAGTATGGTCTAGAAGGACCTAGTTTCTGCGATAAACAGGCTTTACAAAGAGCACCCATAGGAAATATAAAATTACAACTAGACCAAGATTCAAATGGGCATAAAAATTCAAAAAAAATGAAAAACCAAAGCGTGTAGTCTTCTTATGTCATATAGTAAGCATTCAAGGTGATAAACAAGGTCTAGGCATATTCAAACTAGAAAAAACATGTATCCACCCCTAACCCTAAACTCTATCTTATGAAGTCAAGCACGAAGAAGGATTTGCAAAGAAGGATTTGCATCCCTTTATTAATAATCTGATAGCCACTTTGGAGTGACTAAGAAGGATGCATTCTTACCTTTTCATTTTCATGTATTAAACTTGTTTAATTAAATCTTGGTTAAACCTAGGATTTGACCAAGATCAAATGGGCATAAAAAATTAGTAAAAATCAAAAAAATGAAAACCAAAGCACATAGTATTCTTATGTTATATAGTAAGCATATATTCAAGTTGATAAACAAGGTCTAAACATATTCAAACCAGACAAATCATGTATCTACCCCTAAACCTAAACTCTATCTTATGAAGTCGATCAAGCATGAAGGGAAGTGGTTTTGGGTTTCAAACATGGAAATTTCAAAAACCTCCCAAAAGCTTCATTTTAGAGTGACTAATAAGAAGGATCCATGCTTACCTTTTCATTTTCATGTTTTAAACTTGTTCAAACCTTGGTCAAACTTAGGATTTGACCAATATTCAAATGGGCATAAAAATACTTAGAAAAATCATCTACGTATCTACCCCTAACCCTAATATATAAACTCTATCTTACGAAGTCAAGCATGAAGATAAGTGGTTTTGGGTTTCAAACATGGAAATTTGAAGGCCCCCCCAAAAGCTTCATTTTAGAGTGACTAAAGGATCCAGGTCGGGATTACCTTTTATTTTCATGTTTTAAACTTGTTCAAATCTTGGTCAAACCGTACCTAGGATTTGACCAAGTTTCAAATGGGCATAAAAATTCAAAAAAAAATGAAAAACCAAAGAACATAGCCTTCTTATGTCATATAGCTAGTAAGCACTCAAGTTGATAAACAAAGGTCTAGACATATTCAAACCAGAAAAATCATGTATCTACCCCTAACCCTAAACTTTGTCTTATGAAGTCAAGCATGAGGAGAAGTGGTTTTGGGTTTCAAACACGGAAGTTTCAAAAACCTTCCAAAAGCTTCATTTTAGAGTGACTAAGAAGGATCCATTCTTACCTTTTCATTTTCATGTTTTAAACTTGTTTGAATCTTGGTTAAACCAAGGATTTGACCAAGATTCAAAAGGGCATAAAAATTCTTAGAAAAATCATGTACGTATCTACCCCTAACCCTAAACTCTATCGATCTTACGAAGTCAAGCATATGAAGAGAAGTGGTTTTGGGTTTCAAACATGGAAATTTCAAGAGCCCCCCAAAAGCTTCATTTTAGATTTACTAAATGATCTAGGTCGGGATTACCTTTTATTTTCATGTTTTAAACTTGTTCAAATCTTGGTTAAACCGTACCTAGGATTTGACCAAGATTCAAATGGGCATAAAAATTCAAAAAAATGAAAAACCAAAGCACATAGCCTTCTTATGTCATATATATATATATAGTAAGCACGCAAGTTGATAAACAAGGTCTAGACATATTCAAACCAGAAAATCATGTATCTACCCCTAACCCTAAACTTTGTCTTATGAAGTCAAGCATGAAGAGAAGTGGTTTTGGGTTTCAAACATGGAAGTTTCAAAAACCTCCCAAAAGCTTCATTTTTGAGTGACTAAGAAGGATGCAGCCTTACCTTTTCATTTTCATGTTTTAAACTAGTTTAAATCTTGGTTAAACCAAGGATTTGACCAAGATTCAAATGGGCATAGAAATTCAGAAAAATTCAAAAAAATGAAAACTAAAGCACATAGTATTCTCATGTCATATAGTAAGCATTCAAGTTGATAAACAAGGTCTAAACATATTCAAACAAAGACCAATCATGTATCTACCCCCTAACCCTAAACTCTGTCTTATGAAGTCAAGCATGAAGAGAAGTGGTTTTGTGTTTCAAACATGGAAATTTCAAAAACCTCCCAAAAGCTTCATTTTAGAGTGACTAAGAAGGATCCAGGCTTACCTTTTCATTGTCATGTTTTAAACTTGTTCAAATCTTGGTCAAACTTATGATTTGACCAAGATTCAAATGGGCATAAAAATTGGGAGGAATGGTACATGAATTACAATTCAAGAAAAAAAAAAGGTAACTTAAATACTTGGATGCCCCAAAGATGTGTGGAAGCCCAAAACAATGGCAAAACATGTGCGCACGCATCATCCAATTCAAGTATAACACATACCAGGCACCAATAGTTTGTCCTAAATTTGAAATCAAAGAGAAGGTGGTTAGAAAATATCGAAATTCGAAAAGCAAAGCATGAAATCATGAATTTGTGATGCACTATAGCTATGAAAAGTATAAAACAATGCATACCAAAATGATTTTTTTAGAGGAATACTAGTTCAACTTATTTAATTTTATATTAGTAGCCAAATATCGATTTTTCTACTTTTTTATTATTACTATGCAGCACACGTGTGTTTGCCCGTCGAGTGAAACTCGGAGGAAGAGGGGTCACTCGGAAGGAGAGAAGAAGAGATAGAATTATGGTGTCTCCCCTTTTTCGGGTGATGATGTTGATTGTTGTGCAGGTTTTGTCAGTGAGCAGGAGGTGCGAGCGAGTGAGCGAGTCGAGCGAGGCCGAGAATGAGAGAGATTTTTTTTTGTGAGAGGGACAACCGAAGGATCCTGAAGGACCCAGAGACTTCCAGTACGCATCCTGATGCGTCTTCTGTTGACAAAGAAGATGGCTTGGAGTTTGTGTACCTACCGCACTTGACTTGTGCTCACTGAAGTGTGGGACCTCACGCATGGGCACCACACGTAAGTGACAGACATGTTGGTGTAAAAACTCGGTTGATTATTATACTACTACATTTGTACAAAGTTTCCTATGGATTCAAGGGTACGAAAGCCAAGTTAACTCATTTACATGACATTATTTTTTCCATGAAGCCAAGTTAACTCATCTATCAATTGGTACATTTTGGAGTGACTAAGAAGGATCCAGGCTTACTTTTTCATTTTCATGTTTTAAACATGTTTAAATCGTGGTCAAACCTATGATTTGACCAAGATTCAAATGGGCATAAAAATTCAAAAAAATCAAAAAAAAAAGAAAAAAAAAGCACGTCATCTTCTTATGTGATATAGTAAGCATTCAAGGTGATAAACAAGGTCTGACATATTCAAACCACAAAAATCATGTATCTACCCCCCTAACCCTAAACTATGTCTTATGAAGTCAAGCACGATGAGAAGTTGTTTTGGGTTTCAAACATGGACATTTCAAAAACCATCCCAAAAGCTTCATTTTAGAGTGACTAAGAAGGATACAAGCTTACCTTTTCATTTTCATGTGTTAAACTTGTTTAAATCTTGGTCAAACCTATCTAGGATTTGACCAAGAGATTCAAATGGGCATAAGAATTCAAAAAAAAACTAAAGCGCATGGTCTTGTTATGTCATATAGTAAGGCATTCAAGTTGATAAACATGGTCTAGAAATATTTAAAACAGACGAATCATGTATCTACCCACTAACCATAAACTATGTCTTCTAAAGTCAAGCATGAAGAGAAGTGGTTTTGGGTTTCCAACATGGAAATTTCAAAAACCTCCGAAAAGCTTCATTTTAGAGTGACTAAGAAGGATCCAGGCTTACCCTTTTCATTTTCATGTTTTAAACTTGTTCAAATCTTGGTCAAACTTAGGATTTGACCAAGATTCAAATGGGCGTAAAAATACTTAGAAAAATCATGTACGTATCTACCACTAATTAACTTTGAACTCTATCTTACGAAGTCAAGCATGAAGAGAAGTGGTTTTGGGTTTCAAACATGGAAATTTCAAAAACCTCCCAAAAGCTTCATTTTAGAGTGACTAAGAAGAATCTAGCTAGGCTTACATTTTCATTTTCATGTTTTAAACTTGTTCAAATCTTTGTCAAACTTAGGATTTGACCAAGATACAAATGGGCATAAAAATACTTAGAAAAATCATGTACGTATCTACCCCTAACCCTAAACTCTATCTTACAAAGTCAAGCATGAAGATAAGTGGTTTTTGGGTTTCAAACATGGAAATTTCAAAAACCTCCCAAAAGCTTCATTTTAGAGTGACTCAGAAGGATCCGGGTCGGGCTTACCTTTTATTTTCATGTTTTAAACTTGTTTAAATCTTGGTTAAACCTAGGATTTGACCAAGATCAAATGGGCATAAAAATTAAGAAAAAATCAAAACATGAAAACCAAAGCATATAGTATTCTTATGTCATATAGTAAGCATTCAAGTTGATAAACAAGGTCTAAACATATTCAAACCAGACAAATCATGTATCTACCCCTAACCCTAATAAACTCTATATATCTTATGAAGTCAAGCATGAAGGGAAGTGGTTTTGGGTTTCAAACATGGAAATTTCAAAAACCTCCTAAAAGCTTCATTTTAGAGTGACTAAGAAGGATGCATGCTTACCTTTTCATTTTCATGTTTTAAATTTGTTTAATTAAATCTTGGTTAAACCTAGGATTTGACCAAGATCAAATGGGCATATATAAAAATTCACTAAAAATGGAAAAAATGAAAACCAAAGCACATAGTATTCTTATGTCATATAGTAAGCATTCAAGTTGATAAACAAGGTCTAAACATTTTCAAACCAGACAAACATGTATCTACCCTAAACCTAAACTCTATCTTATGAAGTCGATCAAGCATGAAGAGAAGTGGTTTTGGGTTTCAAACATGGAAATTTCAAAAACCTCCCAAAAGTTTCATTTTAGAGTGACTAAGAAGGATCCAGGCTTACCTTTTCATTTTCATGTTTTAAACTTGTTCAAGTCTTGGTCAAACTTAGGATTTGACCAAGATTCAAATGGGCATAAAAATACTTAGAAAAATCATGTACGTATCTAGCCCTAACCCTAAACTCTATCTTACGAAGTCAAGCATGAAGAGAAATGGTTTTGGGTTTCAAACATGGAAATTTGAAGAACCCCCAAAAGCTTCATTTTAGATTGACTAAAGGATCCAGGTCGAGATTACCTTTTATTTACATGTTTTAAACTTGTTCAAATCTTGGTCAAACCGTACCTAGGATTTGACCAAGATTCATATGGGCATAAAAATTCAAAAAAAAATGAAAAACCAAAACACATAGAGCCTTCTTATGTCATATAGTAAGCACGCAAGTTGATAAACAAGGTCTAGACATATTCAAACCAGAAAAATCATGTATCTACCCCTAACCCTAAACTTTGTCTTATTAAGTCAAGCACGAAGAGAAGTCGTTTTGGATTTCAAACATGGAAATTTCAAAAACCTTCCCAAAAGCTTCATTTTTGAGTGACTAAGAAGGATGCAGGCTTACCTTTTACTTTCATTTTATAAACTTGTTTAAATCTTGGTTAGACCTAGGATTTGACCAAGATCAAATGGGCATAAAAATTCAGAAAAAATCAAAAAAAATGAAAACCAAAGCACATAGTATTCTCATGTCATATAGTAAGCATTCAAGTTGATAAACAAGGTCTAACCATATTCAAACAAGACAAATCATGTATCTACCCCCTAACCCTAAACTCTGTCTTATGAAGTCAAGCATGAAGAGAAGTGGTTTTGTGTTTCAAACATGGAAATTTCAAAAACCTGCCAAAAGCTTCATTTTAGAGTGACTAAGAAGGATCCAGGCTTACCTTTTCATTTTCATGTTTTAAACTTGTTCAAATCTTGGTCAAACTTATGATTTGACCAAGATTCAAATGGGCATAAAAATTGGGAGGAATGGTACATTAATTACAATTCAAGAAAACACAAGGTAACTTAAATACTTGGATGCCCCCAAAGATGTGTGGAAGCCCAAAACAATGGCAAAACATGTGCGCACGCAGCATCCAATTCAAGTAGAACACATACCAGGCACCAATAGTTTGCCCTAAATTTGAAATCAAAGAGAAGGTGGTTAGAAAAAATCGAAATTAGCAAAGCAAAGCATGAAATCATGAATTTGTGATGCACTATGCTATGAAAAGTAGAAACCAATGCATACCAAAATGATTTTTTAGAGGAATACTAGTTCAACTTATTTAATTTTATATTTGTAGCCAAAAATCGAACCAGTAGTTGGATATTTTTGAACTTGATCGGTTTGGGATGGGGTGGAATTAAATGGAACCATTCCATTCCACTGGCACGGAACCGTTCTATCCCTGTGTTCGGTTTGGACAAAAAAATTATTACGGAACGGTTCCATCCTTGTGTTCGGTTTTGGAATGGGATGAGAATGGAATGGAATGGGTGAGATAATCACCCGATTAATTATTCTAAACTTGATTAATTATTTGCTAAACTTGATTAGGTAGTGCTAAACTTGGTTAATTATTGCTAAACTTAATTAATCAGTGTGTGACAGTCACCCGTTCCACCTCGTTCGGCCGAATCGGAGGAACCACTTCATTCCGGATCTAGAGGGAATATTCCATTTGGAGGAACCACTTCATTCCATTCCAGTTTGCAACCGAACGCAGGAACGGGCTCTGGGTGCGTAACGGTTCCATTCCGTTCCACCCCATCCCCAAACCGAACACACCCGATTAACCTATTTAATCATAGATTCGTAGGTCGATTTTTCTACTTTTTATTATTACTACGCAGCACACGTGTGTTTGCCCGTCGAGTGAAACTCGGAGGAAGAGGGGTCACTCGGAAGGAGAGAAGAAGGGAGAGAATTATGGTGTCTCCTCTTTTTCGGGTGATGATGTTGACTGTTGTGCAGGTTTTGTCAGTGAGCAGGAGGTACGAGCGAGCGAGTCGAGCGAGGCCGAGAATGAGAGAGATTTTTTTGTGAGAGGGATAACCGAAGGATCCTGAAGGACCCAGAGACTTCCAATACGCATCCTGATGTGTCTTCTCTTGACAAAGAAGATGGCTGGGAGTTTGCGTACCTACCGCACTTGACTTGTGCTCACTGAAGTGTGGGACCTCACACATGGGCACCACACGTAAGTGACAGACCATGTTGGTGTAAAAACTTGGTTGATTATTATACTACTACATTTGTACAATGTTTCCTATGGATTCAAGGGTACGAAAGCCAAGTTAACTCATTTACATGACATTATTTTTTCCATGAAGCCAGGATAACTCATCTATCAATTGGTACATTTTGGAGTGACTAAGAAGGATCCAGGCTTACTTTTTCATTTTCATATTTTAAACATGTTTAAATCATGGTCAAACCTATGATTTTACCAAGATTCAAATGGGCATAAAAATTCAAAAAAAAAAACACGTCGTCTTCTTATGTCATATAGTAAGCATTCAAGGTGATAAACAAGGTATGACATATTCAAACCACAAAAATCATGTATCTACCCCCTAACCCTGAACTCTGTCTTATGAAGTCAAGCACGATGAGAAGTTGTTTTGGGTTTCAAACAGGGACATTTCAGAAACCATCCCAAAAGATTCATTTTGAAGTGACTAAGAAGGATAAAAGCTTACCTTTTTATTTTCATGTGTTAAACTTGTTTAAATCTTGGTCAAACCTAGCTAGGATTTGACCAAGAGATTCAAATGTGTATAAGAATTCAAAAAAAGCGAAGTGCATGGTCTTCTTATGTCATATAGTAAGGCATTCAAGTTGATAAACAAGGTTTAGAAATATTTAAAACAGACGAATCATGTATCTACCCCCTAACCATAAACTCTGTCATGTAAAGTCAAGCATGAAGAGAAGTGGTTTTGGGTTTCAAACATGGAAATTTCAAAAACCTCCCAAAAGCTTCATTTTAGAGTGACTAAGAAGTATCCAGGCATACCCTTTTCATTTTCATGTTTTAAACTTGTTCAAATCTTGGTCAAACTTATGATTTGACCATGATTCAAATGGGAGTAAAAAAACTTAGAAAAATCATGTACGTATCTACCCCTAAATAACCCTAAACTCTATCTTACGAAGTCAAGCATGAAGAGAAGTGGATTTGGGTTTCAAACATGGAAATTTCAAAAACCTCCCAAAAGCTTCATTTTAGAGTGACTAAGAAGGATCTAGGCTTACATTTTCATTCTCATGTTTTAAACTTGTTCAAATCTTTGTCAAACTTAGGATTTGACCAAGATTCAAATGGGCATAAAAATACTTAGAAAAAGCATGTACGTATCTACCCCTAACCCTAAACTCTATCTTACGAAGTCAAGCATGAAGAGAAGTGGTTTTTGGGTTTCAAACATGGAAATTTTAAAAACCTCCCAAAAGCTTCATTTTAGAGTGACTAAGAAGGATCCGGGCGGGCTTACCTTTTATTTTCATGTTTTAAACTTGTTTAAATCTTGGTTAAACCTAGGATTTGACAAAGATCAAATGGGCATAAAAAATCAGAAAAATCAAAACATGAAAACCAAAGCATATAGTATTATTATGTCATATAGTAAGCATTGAAGTTGATAAACAAGGTCTAAACATATTCAAACCAAACAAATCATGTATCTACCCCTAACCCGGCCTAATAAACTCTATATATCTTACGAAGTCAAGCATAAAGAGAAGTGGTTTTGGGTTTCAAACATGAAAATTTCAAAAACCTCCTAAAGGCTTCATTATAGAGTGACTAATTAAGAAGGATCCATGCTTACCTTTTATTTTCATGTTTTAAACATGTTCAAATCTTGGTCAAATCGTACCTAGGATTTGACCAAGATTCAAATGGGCATAAAAGTTCAAAAAAAAAACCAAAGCACATAGCCTTCTTATGTCATATAGTAAGCACTCAAGTTGATAAACAAGGTCTAGACATATTCAAACCAGAAAAATCATATATCTACCCCTAACAACCCTAAACTTTGTCTTCTGAAGTCAAGCACGAAGATAAGTCGTTTTGGGTTTCAAACATGGAAATTTCAAAAACCTTCCCAAAAGCTTCACTTGGGAGTGACTAAGAAGGATGCATGCTTACCTTTTCATTTTCATGTAATTTTAAACTTGTTTAATTAAATCTTGGTTAAACCTAGGATTTGACCAAAAGATCAAATGGGCATAAAAATTCAGTAAAAATGGACAAAATGAAAACCAAAGCACATATTATTCTTATGTCATATAGTAAGCATTCAAGTTGATAAACAAAGGTCTAAAATTTTTCAAACCAGACAAATCATGTATCTACCCCTAAACCTAAACTCTGTCTTATGAAGTCGATCAAGCATGAAGAGAAGTGGTTTTGGGTTTCAAACATGGAAATTTCAAAAACCTCCCAAAAGCTTCATTTTAGAGTGACTAAGAAGGATCCAGGCTTACCTTTTCATTTTCATGTTTTAAACTTGTTCAAATCTTTGTCAAACTTAGGATTTGACCAAGATTCAAATGGGCACAAAAATACTTAGAAAAATCATGTACGTATCTACCCCTAACCCTAAACTCTATCTTACGAAGTCAAGCATGAAGAGAAGTGGTTTTGGGTTTCAAACATGGAAATTTGAACGTTTTAGATTGACTAAAGGATCGAGGTCGGGATTACCTATTATTTACATGTTTTAAACTTGTTCAAATCTTGGTCAAACCGTACCTAGGATTCGACCAAGATTCAAATGGGCATAAAAATTCAAAAAAATTTGAAAACCAAAGCACATAGCCTTCTTATGTCATATAGTAAGCACTCAAGTTGATAAACAAGGTCTAGACATATTCAAACCAGAAAAATCATATATCTACCCCTAACCTTAAACTTTATCTTATGAAGTCAAGCATGAAGAGAAATGGTTACCTTTTCATTTTCATGTTTTAAACTTGTTCAAATCTTGGTCAAACTTATGATTTGACCAAGATTCAAATGGGCATAAAAATTGGGAGGAATGGTACATGAATTACAATTCAAGAAAACACAAGGTAACTAATTAAATACTTGGATGCCCCAAAGATGTGTGGAAGCCCCAAAGATGTCATATATAGTAAGCAACATTCAACTTGATGAACATGGCCGGTCTAGACATATAGTAAGTAATATGTATCTAAAAATGATTTTGGGGTTATAGGACGAAGTTATAACACACCTACATTTCAAATTGGAATTACTTTCAATAAATCAGCATAAAGTCATTTAAACAAACTATGCCACAAATATAGCCATAACTATGCCATTTGTTGGCTTGAAACCCATGAATCTTCATACACGATAGTCCGTTTTGTGAAGACATTTTGTTGTTTACTACCCTATCACAGGTTTCTTATTTTCCCTGTCAACTAGTACACCTATAAGCACTCAATGCGGAAGGGTTTCATTTTTGAGGTTTTCTTCATTTTCATTTTATTTATTTCAAAACCAGGTAAAAATGGTCGACATGATTATCCATGCAAAGGGGTCGAATATTTGTAGGCATGATACGTCTCCGACGTATCGATAATTTCTTATGTTCCATGCTTGTTTTATGACAATACCTACATGTTTTATACATACTTTATGATGATTTTATGCGTTTTCCGGAACTAACCTATTGACGAGATGTCGAAGTGCCAGTTCCTGTTTTCTGCTGTTTTCTGCTGTTTTCGGTTTCAGAAATCCTAGTAAGGAAATATTCTCGGAATTGGACGAAATCAACACCCAGAGTCTTAGAATTGGACGAAGCTTCCAGAACACCCGAGAGCCGCCAGAGGGGGCCCTGTGGGCCCCAGATGACAGGCCGGCGCGGCCAGGGGGTGGGCCGCGCCCCCCTATTGTGTCATCGCCTTGTCAACCCTCCGACTCCGCCTCTTCGCCTATATAAAGGTCCCTGACCTAAATCTTCGATACGAAAAAGCCACGGGACGAGAAACCTTCCAGAGCCGCCGCCATCGCGAAGCCAAGATCTGGGGGATAGGAGTCTCTGTTCCGGCACGCCGCCAGGACGGGGAAGTGCCCCTGGAAGGCTTCTCCATCGACACCGCTGCCATCTCCACCGCCATCTTCATCACCGCTGCTGTCTCCCATGAGGAGGGAGTAGTTCTCCATCGATGCTAAGGGCTGTACCGGTAGCTATGTGGTTCATCTCTCTCCCTATGTACTTCAATACAATGATCTCATGAGCTGCCTTACATGATTGAGATCCATATGATGATGCTTGTAATCTAGCTATCGTTATGCTAGTCAAGTGAATTTTACTTATGTGATCTCCGGAGACTCCTTGTCCCACGTGTGTAAAGGTGACAGTGTGTGCACCGTGTGGGTCTCTTAGGCTATATTTCACAGAATACTTATTCACTGTTATGGATAGCATAGTGAAGTGCTTATTTATATCCCTTTATGATTGCAATGTGTTTTGTATCACTACTATTCTATGTGCTACTCTAGTGATGTTATTAAAGTACTCTATTCCTCCTGCACGGTGTAATGGTGACAGTGTGTGCATCGTGTAGTACTTGGCGTAGGTTATGATTTTAATCTCTTGTAGATTATGAAGTTAATTATTGCTATGATAGTATTGATGTGATCTATGCCTCCTTCATAGTGTGATGGTGACAGTGTGCATGCTATGTTAGTACTTGGTGTAATTGCAATGATCTATCATGCACTCTAAGGTTATTTAAATATGAATATCGAATATTGTGGAGCTTGTTAACTCCGGCATTGAGGGTTCATGTAATCCTACACAATTAGTGGTGTTCATCATCCAACAACAGAGTGTAGAGTGGTTTTATTATGTGATCAATGTTGAGAGTGTCCACTAGTGAAAGTATAATCCCTAGGCCTTGTTCCCAAATACCGAAATCGCTGCTTGTTTACTGTTTTACTGTATCTGTATTGCCTACAATATTTCCACCATCAACCACACGCCAGTTGTAGCATCAAGCTATTTTCTGGTGCCGTTACTACTGCTTATATTCATTCATACCACCTGTATTTCACTATCTCTTCGCCAAACTAGTGCACCTATACATCTGACAAGTGTATTGGGTGTGTTGGGGACACAAGAGACTTCTTGCATTGTGATCGCAGGGTTGCTTGAGAGGGATATCTTTGACCTCTTCCTCCCTGAGTTCGATAAACCTTGGGTGATCCACTTAAGGGAAACTTGCTGCTGTTCTACAAACCTCTGCTCTTGGAGGCCCAACATTGTCTACAAGAATAGAAGCACCCGTAGACATCAAGCACTTTTCTGGCGCCGTTGCCAGGGAGGAAAGGTAAAAGGTACTCACACTCCGGATCTCGGCTACTAAGCTATTTTCCGGCACCGTTGTAAGTGCTCGAAGCTATTTCCTTTAGATCCTGCAATTGCATCTTTTTGTTTCTTTACACTAGTTTGGCATAATGGAAAGCAACATGGAGCTTTTTATTCTTTTTCCTGAGTTAAGACATGGATGGTTTGATTCGAAAATGAAAAAAACCCATGGAACATATTAGTATGAACACTTTGAACACCATTGTTGCTAATGATATGGAAAATTCTAAGCTTGGGGAAGCTGGTTTTGATGAGCATGATCTTTTTAGTCCACCAAGCATTGAGGAGAAAATTTACTTTGATGATACTTTGCCTCCGATTTATGATGATTATAATGATAATAGTCTTTTGGTGACGCCTGTTATGGAGGATAAATTTGATTATGATTACAATATGCCTCCTATATTTGATGATGAGGATAATAATGATAGCTACTTGGTTGAATTTGCTCCCACTACAATTAATAAGAATGACTATGCTTATGTTGGGAGTAGTAATAATTTTATGCATGAGACTCATGATAAGAATGATTTATGTGATAGTTATATTGTTGAGTTTGCTCATGATGCTACTGGATATTATTATGAGAGAGGAAAATATGGTTGTAGAAATTTTCATGTTATTAAAATGCCTCTCTATGTGCTGAAATTTTTGAAGCTACACTTGTTCTATCTTCCTATGCTTGTCACTTTGCTCTTCATGAACTTGTTTATTTACAAGATTCCAATGCATAGGAAGCATGTTAGGCTTAAATTTGTTTTTAATTTGCTTTTTGATGCTCTCTTTTGCTTCAAATACTATTTCTTGCGAGTGCATCATTAAAACTGCTGAGCCCATCTTAATGGCTATAAAGAAAGCACTTCTTGGGAGATAACCCATGTGTTTATTTTACTACAGTACTTTTGTTTCATATTTGAGTCTTGGAAGTTGTTAATACTGTAGCAACCTCTCCTTATCTTATTTTTGTTGCATTGTTGTGCCAAGTAAAGTCTTTGATAGTAAGGTTCATACTAGATTTGGATTACTGCGCAGAAACAGATTTCTTGCTGTCACGAATCTGGGCCTAATTCTCTGTAGGTAACTCAGAAAATTATGCCAATTTACGTGAGTGATCCACAGATATGTACGCAACTTTCATTCTATTTGAGCATTTTCATTTGAGCAAGTCTGGTGCCTCTTAGAAATTCGTCTTTACGGACTGTTCTGTTTTGACAGATTCTGCCTTTTATTTCACATTGCCTGTTTTGCTATGCTTGATGGATTTCTTTGTTCCATTGACTTCCAGTAGCTTTGTGCAATGTCCAGAAGTGTTAAGAATGATTGTGTCACCTCTGAACATGTGAATTTTGATTATTCACTAACCCTCTAATGAGTTGTTTCGAGTTTGGTGTGGAGGAAGTTTTCAAGGGTCAAGAGAGGAGGATGACACAATATGATCAAGAAGAGTGAAAGCTCTAAGCTTGGGGATGCCCTGGTGGTTCATCCCTGCATATTTCAAGAAGACTCAAGCATCTAAGCTTGGGGATGCCCAAGGCATCCCCTTCTTCATCGACAAAGTATCAGGTTCCTCCCTTGAAACTATATTTTTATTCGGCCACATCTTATGTACTTTACTTGGAGCGTCTGTTTGTTTTTATTTTTGTTTTGTTTGAATAAAGTTGGATCCTAGCATCCTTGTGTGGGAGAGAGACACGCTCCGCTGGTTCATATGAACACCTGTGTTCTTAGCTTCTAATGTTCATGGCGAAGGTTGAAACTGCTTCGTTAATTGTTATATGGTTGGAAACGGGAAATGCTACATGTAGTAATTGGTATAATGTCTTGAACAATGTGATACTTGGCAATTGTTGTGCTCATGATTAAGCTCTTGCATCATATACTTTGCACCTATTAGTGAAGAAATACATAGAGCTTGCTAAAATTTGGTTTGCATGATTGGTCTCTCTAAGGTCTAGATATTTTCTAGTAAGGGTCGAACAACAAGGAAGACGGTGTAGAGTCTTATAATGCTTGCAATATGTCTTTTATGTGAGTTTTGCTGTACCGGTTCATACTTGTGTTTGTTTCAAATAGCCTTGCTAGCCTAAGCCTTGTATTGAGAGGGAATACTTCTCGTGCATCCAAATCCTTGAGCCAAACACTATGCCATTTGTGTCCACCATACCCACCTACTACATGGTATTTCTCCGCCATTCCAAAGTAAATTGCTTGAGTGCTACCTTTAAATTTCCATTCTTTGTCTTTGCAATATATAGCTCATGGGACAAATAGCCTAAAAACTATTGTGGTATTGAATATGTACTTATGTATCTTATTTCTTATTAAGTTGCTTGTTGAGCGATAACCATGTTCCTGGGGACGCCATCAACACTTTGTTGAATATCATGTGAGTTGCTATGCATGTTCGTCTTGTCTGAAGTAAGGGCGATTTACCATGAGTTGAATGGTTTGAGCATGCATATTGTTAGAGAAGAGCATTGGGCCGCTAACTAAAGCCATGATCCATGGTGGAAGTTTCAGTTTTGGACAAATATCCTCAATCTCATATGAGAAAATTAATTGTTGTTGAATGCTTAAGCATTAAAGAGGAGTCCATTATCTGTTGTCTATGTTGTCCCGGTATGGATGTCTAAGTTGAATCAAAAGCGAGAAATCCAATGCGAGCTTTCTCCTTAAACCTTTGTACAGGCGGCATAGAGGTACCCCTTTGTGACACTTGGTTAAAACATGTGTATTGCGATGATAATCCAGGTAATCCGAGCTAATTAGGACAAGGTGTGGGCACTATTGGTAATCTATGCATGAGGCTTGCAACTTGTAGGATATAATTTACATAATACATATGCTTTATTACTACCGTTGACAAAATTGTTTCTTGTTTTCAAAATAAAAGCTCTAGCACAAATATAGCAATCAATGCTTCCCTCTGCGAAGGGCCTTTCTTCTACTTTCATGTTGTGTGAGGGCCCCGGACTAGCTGTCTGAAACACCCGTTATGCATACACATTCACGATCCCATGATCAGTGTGTCGTGAAAGCATAACCGAACTGGTATCAAATACATCATCCATTACATTACCGAATAAAAAGATTACAAAAGGTCACATGACCAATACTTACATAAGAGCCGCAATGGCAGGAGATTAACAATCACACAGCGGAAATACTTCAGACAAAAGCGTTCGGATGGCCCAAGTCATGCCATAACCCAACAGGCAACTGACTGGGAAGACGTTCCTAGCTCGCATAGACGTCGTCAACTCCTTCTTCATCTGTCGAACTCCACCAAGTCTGGCCAAGTAAATAGCCAGGGACAAAGCCATGAGTACATTATGAATTGTACTCGCAAACCACCTTAGAGAGAAGTAAAGGATATGCATATTTGGCAGTAGCAAGGATCAGGCACTAAACTAGGGCGACAAGGAGCGAGAGGTGGTTCCTCTCGAGAGTTTGACATATCTATATTTTTGTTGAAAACTTTTTGTAAACCATTTTATTTTGCAGACTAATAGGTAAGGGTGACCCAATTTCTTTTCCTGCCATCTTATATGGCCATCAAAACCTTTCCAACTTCCACCGTACCTCTCAGGTACATTTCAACCAGTCCCATTGACATCATTTTCCCGAAACAATTTTTTTTTTTGAGAAAAACACTTTTATAAATCAAAAATCCTTCAATGCCAAGCAGCTTCCATTCCCACGTCCATAACCGCGGACACGACTATTCGAATAGTTTTACACTCTGCAGAGGTTGTGCACTTTCCCCACAGAATCCGAATACTCATCGTGTGGGCATCATCCCTGCATAATAACATATGCCACAACAAGTACCCGATCGTAGTTTTTCGCCTGCTCGCCTTAGCCTAAGACATGCCGCCTAGAGTTGTACCTCCCAACACCAGAGTCCGAGGGGTCGTTTTCCCAGGAGTAGCAAATTCCCCGACCAGCTCGACCCTCCGGAATGCCGCGACCAACTGCGGGGCATTATTCAATGGGAGCTCATAGGTTGTACCACTGCCATCTGTCCGAGACAGAAAGGCGTTCCCAGTTCGTCGGGAAGGCCACGGTCGATAGGTGTCCATGCTCGGACTACCCCTTACATTTGCAGGACCCAAACTAAGGCGAGACAAACTACTACGCTACGCCCTGTCCCACTAAAGGGTAATGTGGTTGTACTGGCTAGGTCCGGTTAGGTACTTAGTCACCAAAGCTTTTCGAAAACAACTTATCATCTCCATTTGCCTCCAGCAATTTCTTTTATAAACCTTTTTGTCTTTCATAAAACCACACTTGGGCAGGGCTACCCTGTTCCAAGGTTTTCCAGAAAAACATCTTTGCTAGAAAACAATTTTCACAAATATTTTTCCAGGGCTCCCAACCTATAGTCCAATTCTTCTTCGAAAAATGGCGACAAGGATGACAAGGTGATAAGCACCATATCACTATTGGAGGTGGAATCAATAGGTACCAACGAGGGCTGCACCCTAAGGGTGGATCAATAAAAACTCCGGGTAGCACTAACCACCGAAATGAAAATAAAAAGACATACACTTTATAAAACCTGCAATAATGCAAGAGTAAGATATATAGGATCAGAGATGCATCAAGAGGTGGCTTGCCTTGGTTGGCTAGTTGTCCCTGGACTTCATCTTCAAGAATCACCTGCTCTTCCTTGCTCTTCAAATTCCTCACAAAGATCCTCACCTTCTCCGATAGCGTTCGCATTCTAACGTCGTAAAAGAAAAGGGAGAACAATCAATACATGGCCATAGCATCAACCACTCATACAAAACCAGTATCAAACCACTCAATCAGAGGCACTAAACACACAAAATAAATAGCACTTGGGGCCAGATGGTCATTCTATTTATAAAGGGGGTGATTTTTACCGCTACTCGAAAAGGCCTTAACATAACAACTATAAGCTAAAAAGGCTCTAGCTCACACCAAGATATAATCCGTACAAGTACTGGTGGTAATGAATCTTGGAAACCACCAGAAGGGTTTGGTGCCAAGTTCATTACAAAACATTTTAAACCCAAAACAACTCAATTGCCCTATGGGTAAATTAAACACCAGCATCAATTTAACCGGCCACTCCAGAATAATGCACACAATTTTTTGGTAAAATCAGAGAGAGTAAAGATTGATTTTATAAAGCTATAGAAATTGGATTCACTAAATTTGGGTTCTTAAAACAAAAGTTATGATTTTTATAAAACCAAAAATGACTTAAGAACCATTTAAATGGTCTAAATCTTTCTGTGAACCACAAAAATACATGCAGCATACCTACAGAAAGCTAACAACATTTAGAACACACGTGCACAAGAATCACTTGCAGATTATTTTTTTATTAACCTAGACTAATTTAAACAAGACAAAATCCAGAGAACATAAACAACTAGGAACACCAGTATCCGAGCATCACAAACCAGAACCAAGCATACCCATGGATAGCTAATACCAAATGGGAGCTAGCCCCATTGGTTTTGCATTTTTCTGATTTGTAAATAAATTTACAAAAATCAGACATTGAAAAGTGTTCTATTTTAGTGATAAATTTCTTAGAATTAAACTACCACTCTGAAAAATATTTCCTTTGGCACAAAATTTTCCTATAGATATATCTACCAGCAGCACTTGGATTTATTTCAAAACAATTTGTGGTTTTTGAAATAAAAATCATGGAATAGCTATCTGGTCAGATTTTGATTTGTAAATAAAACCAAAACCATGAAGCTTCTGCCTGTCATACTAGTGCCAAAACAAAGGTATTCACTTATACTTTACTCCAAAGTTAATCTCATGCAGAAAGGGTTTATAAAACTTACACCATAAATAAAATACACAATCAGTACCCTTTTAGGTTTTTATTTAACACCACACATTTACAGCATTAAATCACATGAATGCATTTATTTGTGGTAGATATTTTATTGGTGAGCACTCAGAAGTTTGAATCAACCAATTTGAACATTTTACGAATTTATGGTGAGCTAAAAGCTAGGCAGGAGTTTACTGGCAGTTTTATAAACGAAAAAGAAGAAAAGGGGATCGGGCCGGGATGACTGGGCCTGGCCAGATCCGGCCCGGCTGCGATGCTGCTGCGCGGGAGACACTCCCGTTTGAGTGCGGGGACGTGGCCCGCCACGCTGGCGCCTGGGGCCCGCTGGCCTGCTGGCCATGCATGTGCTCAGGCCGCATGCAGCCACTGGATGGGCATCCGATGGCACATGACGTGCGCATCTGCGACGAGCAGCCAGAGATCGGCGGCGCGGCCGTAGTTACGCGACGGAGGGAATTGAGGAGGGACACGGGCTCACCGTGGGCTTCCGGAGATGGCGGGAGCAAGGCGGAGGATGGCGCAGGGTGGAGCTGTGATGGCGACGTCCGTTCTCGGCGTCGCGGACGCACTGGCAAGGACCCCCGACGATGCATGGGCGATGCGGACGCCGGGCTCGACGGAGACGCGTCTCGGGTGAGCGGCAGCACACGGGAAAGAGGATGGCAGGGCTGGCCTCACCCGCGCGGGCCTCGGCTTGACGTCGCAGACGAGCTCGCGGCCGTCGATGCAGACCATGATGTTCCTGGCGCCGACAGAGGATGAACTTCGACGACGCAAGTCTCCTCCGGTGCTCCTGTAAGAAGGAGGGGCTAGGTCAGATCGATGCGCCGCGGTGAGAGAAGGATAAGGAGAACGAAGAGAGATGGGAAGGAGGAGGAGCAGCAGCCATGGCTACAGCGAGCGGCGGTCGACGGGCGACGGTCCCGATTGATCTTCTTCATCAAGCAGAGGGTAGAACAATACAGAGCTCCATCTCTCGTTATCCCTGAGGGGTGGAGAGGAGTATGAGGAACATGGAGAAGGCTCGGGTAGCTTCTGGCTTTTAAAGCAAAGGAGAGGCGTGGGTGTGGACGGCGAACACGGGAGGGGCGTGGGCCAGGGATGCGCGGAAGCAATTGGGCATATGGGCGGTGGAATCGTGAAAGCATATAGAAAAGGGTCTAGAGCGTCCAAAATCGGGGATGGGAGCATGCTGGACAGGTCGCAGCAAGGCGGGTTTTCGATGCCAGTCACAGGTGTTCGACAGAATGGAGACGACAAGGAGGGGTCTAGGTAGGGTTCTAGGCTAGTTGATGGAGACAAGGCACGGTACCTCACATATCAGAATCGATGGGTGGGTCTGCAGAGGCTGAGGTGATCGGGAATGTGATGGCATCATACGGTCGTGGTGACCAGGGTCGTGTCGAGCACGGCCGAGTGGGTTGTGGGGCGAGTCCATGCTCGTGAGCATGCCCGAGTGTGTTCTGGTGTTCTCCTAGTCCGCGCTGCACGCTCAGGTGGCACGGAGATGGGGCGTGGGAAGTGGTACGCGGAATGCGTCTGGTCAGGGTGACCACGGGCGGGTCGGGCGCGGTGTGAGAGGGATGTGGGCAGTGGCATCCTTGGGAGCATGCGCACTGCAGAAAGGAGGGATGTGACATCTCCATGGCGCAGCCCGAGGAGCAGGAGCACCCGTTTTCTTGCTGACCAAAGTTAGGGTGGCCATTGGGAAGAGGCCAATGAGGGAGGGGCCAGGGCTTGGTTAGGGCTGAAGGTTAGGGTTGCAGGTGTGTACAGGAGGGTTGATGTTTTGTGCTGGTGTCGAGTGGAGTGGCTGCAGCAAGATTTTTCAAGTTTGACATGTGCATGCGTTCTCTCTCTCCCATCTCCATTCTTCCAAAAACTAGCAAACAAAGAGAGGGGGTTAGGGCTATGGTGGTGGACGACCAGAGGGAAGGAAAGGTGCTGGAGAGATCATGTGATGGGGTGCTGTCTCGTGACTTTTCACCGGCCAGGTTAGATAGGAAAGAGAGAGGGAGATTACAAAGCATGCCCATATCTTGCATGGCCGGCCTCCTCTTATGCCATGCCTTGATGAGCATCGGCATGATCCAAATGGACAAGGTAGGTGGGTTACATGAAGATGCTGATGAAAGCTAAGATGTAGATCGGTAGGGTGCTATTGATGAGTAGAAATTGTCATCAAAGTTTCGAATAAGAAAGGTTTGCTCACTAAGAGAGGTTATCCAATTGGGATGGATGTATTCCAAATGGCATTTCGAAATTTTTGAGAAGGGGCAAGATAATATTTGAGTTCACATTAAGCTCCACTTGCAAGACAATGCATACTAGGTTTTTATGATAAACTATTTGGTAAAACAAGTGCAAGAAAAGGAATATGTACCACTAACAAGCATTTGGTGATCAGGGAAATATATTTTTTTTATAAAAAAAATTGAATGAAAAAAAATGATATAATAAAACATATCAGTAACATTTCCCACTTTTTGTGAGGAAATATTTTGAAAAGGTTTGGTGAAACTAGAAATGGTTTTGTGAGAAAAATATATATATATATATATATAAAGACAAATAGAATTTCCTAGGGTCTTAGGTTAATTGCCGAGAAACTCCAATTTTGGAAGTTTGAGAAACAAAATAACATAAGATCTTGGGTTGTCTTGAGATTTGAGTATTGGGTTTTAAGATACACAAAACTATAGTTACCATAGATCCCATACAAGCAATCAATTAAGGAAAACCTCAAAACAAACATACATATAAAAGAGCACACATGGTTCAGGTCAACCAAAGTCAACAGGGGTATAGGGTTAGGTTCTTCTGAGAAAAAGAGACGCTAAGATCAAAGTTGGATCTGGTCAAGACAATAAAAATAAGATGTGCAAGACATAAGATGGTTGGGCCAAGTTGGATGATCTAAGATAGGTAGAGATGCAACTAGATATTAATCCTTTGTTGAACAAAATATCATTTACCAAGATTAAGCATAGATAGAGAGATGATATTAAGTGATAGATCAATGGGTTGTATTAGTGGCAAAGATAGTGCCATGGATAATTGATCACAGATCAATTAGTCCTAAAATTTAGCTTTGTTGTCAATGGCCTTTATTAGAGTTAAACAAGAAAATATATTTTATTTGAAAAACTTCAAAAATAGAAAGGGTTTTAGAAGGAGTAGAACGACCATAGTTAAACTAGAATAAAATATAGATCATTCCATTTTGTTTTAGGAAACCAAAATTGGATATAAAAGATTTTATAAATTTTTGAAGTCACAGAAAGTAAGAGTTAGCCATTTCGCAAATACTTGGTGTCAAAAATAATCTTTAGAAAACCGCTTTTGTGATACTATGATTTAAGGTGATCATAGCCACTTAAAAGGAAGGAGTTTTGGAAGGATCATAAGAAATATAATTATAAATCATAAGACAAGGCAAAGAAGTTTTGTGTTTTGTTAAAGATGTTCAAATACTTTTGAAGCGAGAAGATTAAGGTAATACAAGAGCGGCCATAGCTTAAGGATTTTTCTTGAGACTTGAAGATGTGGATTGGGATACTTCACTTAGCACTATTCAACAACCATCACTTGTCAAATAAAGTCAGGTAAGCACTTCAATCAAAACATACCAATATAAGCAAACTTAAAAAGTTTTTGTTCCCCCTGATTTTTGCACTTTGGACAACTAAACAAGGTTGCAAAAGTTGGGGTGTTACAAGCCTTCCACCCTTAAAATAATCTTGTCCCGAGATTACTGAGCGTAGGACTAGAGAGCTTTGATAGACTGATTTAAGTTAGACTCCATCTTACAGTAGACGTGCAGTTGTCGCAAAGGTTATAGCTTAATCTTCTGAGAGACACTGTAGATTTCCGCCGAGGGAAAGCTTCGTGAAGTGGTTGACCTCTCCCTGCAGATGTTAGATTTGCAGCTTCCTAATGACACAAGAGGGATCTTTGATTCTTGGAAAGTTATAGCATCCCAACGGTGCTTCAAAAAGATCGAAAACTTTAGGGGTTAGCTAAAATTTTAGTTGAAGATGAAGTCTTCCACCCTTAAAATTGTTCATCGGGTGTTCAGAAAAACTCAGAGCTTCAACCAAGGGGTCATGTTGGGCGCTTTTGAAGTAGTCCTCGATCTTCTGTCTTGAGTTGAAGAATCTTCATGGGCGAAATGCGGTGCACAGCTTCAAGAAGCACGCACGACATTTACTACTCTGTAAGGCGCTCGTTAAGTTAGTAAGTCAGCAGAACTCCAGGTGGGTCGTCACATAAGGCAGCAACAGTCGTCGAAAACAGTCTTCGACTTTAGGGTTGGTGCTTATTAAAGTATTCCAATTCCTGAGTCTTGAATTGTCTTCAAAGGCTTCACTTGATGAGGACGAGATGAAGCGGGCAGGATAACTTGGCTTCGATACGCCTTCTCGCTTGGCTGCTCCGCTGGGCAGATGGTATCCTAAGTTTGGGTTTACAAAGGGTTTCTTTATGGTTAGCAGGGTTCTATCCATGGTTAGACCATATTGGTAGGCTTCATCTTCTTGCAGGGTTGCAGTCAATCTTGAAGTACTGGCTTCTGCTTCAATGGCGTCGCGGGTTGTCGTGGTTTGAATGTCGTACTGAGGTTGGGTGCTACGGGAAAATAGGGTTGCATCTATTTGTTACCCAAGTTAGAGTTAGAGTTTCATGTTAACTTTGCAAACCAATGGTTAGAATTTCTACCGGAAATTTGGGCGGATGCGAAGAAAACATCTTTGGGGGGGTCCCTAGACGGGGTTGTCACACCAAAAAGTGTTTTTCAGACCGAAAGGCCAAAACAAACATGCACACAAGAAGTAATCACAAACACTCAAGGAACAAACTTAAAAAAAACTAAAACAATCATGACAACCACACGAGGTACTTTAGGTACCCAGGGGTGCCTGATACGCAGGGGTAGCTCAATCAAAAGCAGTTGAGTTTTTCCTATCCATCCTATAGGCTTGGGTTGGTCAAAGTTGTAGATGCCTTCATCTTGTTGATATCGACTTCAACATGGATCATCGGAGCAGGTGGTGGTGAAGCGGGTCTGGTATTGAGGCGGAGGCGAAAGCTGCGTAGAACTTCTAGTCTCAACATCCCATGGATGTGAGATGTTCGGAGGGTAGCTCTTGCGGTACTCCCAAAGTTGAGATCTTCTCGTGGCTGGCCTAAAAATTACTAGCCAAGAACTAAGGACTTGATCCTTGACGACTGCAAAAGTGCAAGTCCACGGAGGAACAAGGTCAGCTCCTTGACAGACTTTGGTGTCAACCAAAGACATGATCTTATTATCCCTATACGCGTACTGATAAGTCAGCATCCAATCTTCAAGATCTGCAGTTGGAGATACTTGAGACTTCCTGAAAGGTTGATCAATCTTCGACTTCGAGGCTCCGAGTCTGAGTTGGGGATATCGTCCAATATGTTTGTTTGGAAGAGGGTGAGATAGTAGAATCAAAGCTTTCAAGATCTTTGGAAATCATAGAGTGAGGTAAGATTAGAATTTTTGAAGGGATAAGAAAATTGGAAGATATTCTTTCATCTACCAAAGAAAGAATTTGTTTTGTAATAAGTTTTCCAAAATACTGGTTTCCTAACTAACGTCCATGCTAACTAAGGTCTCCTACAGTCAGGATGGCTCTGATACCAGCTCTGTGAGGGCCCCGGACTAGCTGTGTGAAACACCCGTTATGCATACACATTCACGATCCCATGATCAGTGTGTCGTGAAAGCATAACCGAACTGGTATCAAATACATCATCCATTACATTACCGAATAAAAAGATTACAAAAGGTCATATGACCAATACTTACATAAGAGCCGCAATGGCAGGAGATTAACAATCACACAGCGGAAATACTTCTGACAAAAGCGTTCGGATGGCCCAAGTCATGCCATAACCAACAGGCAACTGACTGGGAAGACGTTCCTAGCTCGCATAGATGTCGTCAACTCCTTCTTCATCTGTCGAACTCCACCAAGTCTGGCCAAGTAAATAGCCAGGGACAAAGCCATGAGTACATTATGAATTGTACTCGCAAACCACCTTAGAGAGAAGTAAAGGATATGCATATTTGGCAGTAGCAAGGATCATGCACTAAACTAGGGTGACAAGGAGCGAGAGGTGGTTCCTCTCGAGAGTTTGACATATCTATATTTTTGTTGAAAACTTTTTGTAAACCATTTTATTTTGCAGACTAATAGGTAAGGGTGACCCAATTTCTTTTCCTGCCATCTTATATGGCCATCAAAACCTTTCCAACTTCCACCGTACCTCTCAGGTACATTTCAACCAGTCCCATTGACATCATTTTCCCGAAACAATTTTTTTTTGAGAAAAACACTTTTATAAATCAAAACTCCTTCAATGCCAAGCAGCTTCCATTCCCATGTCCATAACCACGGACACGGCTATTCGAATAGTTTTACACTCTGCAGAGGTTGTACACTTTCCCCACAGGATCCGAATACTCATCGTGTGGGCATCATCCCTGCATAATAACATATGCCACGACAAGTACCCGATCGTAGTTTTTCGCCTGCTCGCCTTAGCCTAAGACATGCCGCCTAGAGTTGTACCTCCCAACACCAGAGTCCGAGGGATCGTTTTCCCAGGAGTAGCAAATTCCCCGACCAGCTCGACCCTCCAGAATGCCGCGACCAAGTGCGGGGCATTATTCAATGGGAGCTCATAGGTTGTACCCCTGCCATCTGTCCGAGACGGAAAGGCGTTCCCAGTTCGTCGGGAAGGCCACGGTCGATAGGTGTCCATGCTCGGACTACCCCTTACATTTGCAGGACCCAAACTAAGGCGAGACAAACTACTACGCTACGCCCCGTCCCACTAAAGGGTAATGTGGTTGTACTGGCTAGGTCCGGTTAGGTACTTAGTCACCAAAGCTTTTCGAAAACAACTTATCATTTCCATTTGCCTCCAGCAATTTATTTTATAAACCTTTTTGTCTTTCATAAAACCACACTTGGGCAGGGCTACCCTGTTCCAAGGTTTTCCAGAGAAACATCTTTGCTAGAAAACAATTTTCACAAATATTTTTCCAGGGCTCCCAACCTATAGTCCAATTCTTCTTCGAAAAATGGCGACAAGGATGACAAGGTGATAAGCACCATATCACTATTGGAGGTGGAATCAGTAGGTACCAACGAGGGCTGCACCCTAAGGGTGGATCAATAAAAACTCCGGGTAGCACTAACCACCGAAATGAAAATAAAAAGACATGCACTTTATAAAACCTGCAATAATGCAAGAGTAAGATATATAGGATCAGAGATGCATCAAGAGGTGGCTTGCCTTGGTTGGCTAGTTGTCCCTGGACTTCATCTTCAAGAATCACATGCTCTTCCTTGCTCTTCAAATTCCTCACAAAGATCCTCACCTTCTCCGATAGCGTTCGCATTCTAACGTCGTAAAAGAAAAGGGAGAACAATCAATACATGGCCATAGCATCAACCACTCATACAACACCAGTATCAAACCACTCAATCAGAGGCACTAAACACACAAAATAAATAGCACTTGGGGCCAGATGGTCATTCTATTTATAAAGGGGGTGATTTTTACCGCTACTCGAAAAGGCCTTAACATAACAACTATAAGCTAAAAAGGCTCTAGCTCACACCAAGATATAATCCGTACAAGTACTGGTGGTAATGAATCTTGGAAACCACCAGAAGGGTTTGGTGCCAAGTTCATTACAAAACATTTTAAACCAAAAACAACTCAATTGCCCTATGGGCAAATTAAACACCAGCATCAATTTAACCGGCCACTCCAGAATAATGCACACAATTTTTTGGTAAAATCAGAGAGAGTAAAGATTGATTTTATAAAGCTATAGAAATTGGATTCACTAAATTTGGGTTTTTAAAACAAAAGTTATGATTTTTATAAAACCAAAAATGACTTAAGAACCATTTAAATGGTCTAAATCTTTCTGTGAACCACAAAAATACATGCAGCATACCTACAGAAAGCTAACAACATTTAGAACACACGTGCACAAGAATCACTTGCAGATTATTTTTTTATTAACCTAGACTAATTTAAACAAGACAAAATCTAGAGAACATAAACAACTAGGAACACCAGTATCCGAGCATCACAAACCAGAACCAAGCATACCCATGGATAGCTAATACCAAATGGGAGCTAGCCCCATTGGTTTTGCATTTTTCTGATTTGTAAATAAATTTACAAAAATCAGACATTGAAAAGTGTTCTATTTTAGTGATAAATTTCTTAGAATTAAACTACCACTCTGAAAAATATTTCCTTTGGCACAAAATTTTCCTATAGATATATCTACCAGCAACACTTGGATTTATTTCAAAACAATTTGTGGTTTTTGCAATAAAAATCATGGAATAGCTATCTGGTCAGATTTTGATTTGTAAATAAAACCAAAACCATGAAGCTTCTGCATGTCATACTAGTGCCAAAACAAAGGTATTCACTTATACTTTACTCCAAAGTTAATCTCATGCAGAAAGGGTTTATAAAACTTACACCATAAATAAAATACACAATCAGTACCCTTTTAGGTTTTTATTTAACACCACACATTTACAGCACTAAATCACATGAATGCATTTATTTGTGGTAGATATTTTATTGGTGAGCACTCAGAAGTAATCAACCAATTTGAACATTTTACGAATTTATGGTGAGCTAAAAGCTAGGCAGGAGTTTACTGGCAGTTTTATAAACGAAAAAGAAGAAAAGGGGATCGGGCCGGGATGACTGGGCCTGGCCAGATCCGGCCCGGCAGCGATGCTGCTGCGCGGGAGACACTCCCGTTTGAGTGCGGGGACGTGGCCCGCCACGCTAGCGCCAGGGGCCCGCCGGCCTGCTGGCCATGCATGTGCTCAGCCCGCATGCAGCCACTGGATGGGCATCCGACGGCACATGCCGTGCGCATCTGCGACGAGCGCGGCATGGCGGTGTTTCGGTCCGCAGCAGCCAGAGATCGGTGGCGCGGCCGTAGTTACGCGACGGAGGGAATCGAGGAGGGACACGGGCTCACCGTGGGCTTCCGGAGATGGCGGGAGCAAGGCGGAGGATGG
Source organism: Lolium perenne (assembly GCF_019359855.2). Taxonomy (NCBI): domain Eukaryota; kingdom Viridiplantae; phylum Streptophyta; class Magnoliopsida; order Poales; family Poaceae; genus Lolium; species Lolium perenne. The sequence continues at coordinate 105,600,845 of NC_067244.2, read as the reverse complement.
CGCAGGGTGGAGCTATGACGGCGACGTCCGTTCTCGGCGTTGCGGACGCACTGGCAAGGACCAAAGACGATGCAAGGGCGATGCGGACGCCGGGCTCGACGGAGACGCGTCTCGGGTGAGCGGCAACACACGGGAAAGAGGATGGCGGGGCTGGCCTCACCCGCGCGGGCCTCGGCTTGACGTCGCAGACGAGCTCGCGGCCGTCGACGCAGACCATGATGTGCCTGGCGCCGGCAGAGGATGAACTTCGACGGCGCAGGTCTCCTCCGGTGCTCCTGTAAGAAGGAGGGGCTAGGTCAGATCGATGCGCCGCGGTGAGAGAAGGATAAGGAGAACGAAGAGAGATGGGAAGGAGGAGGAGCAGCAGCCATGGCTACAGCGAGTGGCGGTCGACGGGCGACGGTCCCGATTGATCTTCTTCATCAAGCAGAGGGTAGAACAATACAGAGCTCCATCTCTGGTTATCCCTGAGGGGTGGAGAGGAGTATGAGGAACATGGAGAAGGCTCGGGTAGCTTCTGGCTTTTAAAGCAAAGGAGAGGCGTGGGTGTGGACGGCGAACACGGGAGGGGCGTGGGCCAGGGATGCGCGGAAGCAATTGGGCATATGGGCGGTGGAATCGTGAAAGCATATAGAAAAGGGTCTAGAGCGTCCAAAATCTGGGATGGGAGCGTGCTGGACAGGTCGCAGCGAGGCGGGTTTTCGATGCCAGTCACAGGTGTTCGACAGAATGGAGACGACAAGGAGGGGTCTAGGTAGGGTTCTAGGCTAGTTGATGGAGACAAGGCACGGTACCTCACATATCAGAATCGATGGGTGCGTCTGCAGAGGCTGAGGTGATCGGGAACGTGATGGCATCATACTGTCGTGGTGACCAGGGTCGTGTCGAGCACGGCCGATTGGGTTGTGGGGCGAGTCCATGCTCGTGAGCATGCCCGAGTGTGTTCTGGTGTTCTCCTAGTCCGCGCTGCACGCTCAGGTGGCACGGAGATGGGGCGTGGGAAGTGGTACGCGGAATGCGTCTGGTCAGGGTGACCACAGGCGAGTCGGGCGCGGTGTGAGAGGGATGTGGGCAGCGGCATCCTTGGGAGCATGCGCACTGCAGAAAGGAGGGATGTGACATCTCCATGGCGCAGCCCAAGGAGCAGGAGCACCCGTTTTCTTGCTGACCAAAGTTAGGGTGGCCATTGTAAAGAGGCCAAGGAGGGAGGGGCCAGGGCTTGGTTAGGGCTGAAGGTTAGGGTTGCAGGTGTGTACAGGAGGGTTGATGTTTTGTGCTGGTGTCGAGTGGAGTGGCTGCAGCAGGATTTTTCAAGATTGACATGTGCATGCGTTCTCTCTCTCCCATCTCCATTCTTCCAAAAACTAGCAAACAAAGAGAGGGGGTTAGGGCTATGGTGGTGGACGACTAGAGGGAGGGAAAGGTGCTGGAGAGATCATGTGATGGGGTGCTGTCTCGTGACTTTTCACCGGCCAGGTTAGATAGGAAAGAGAGAGGGAGATTACAAAGCATGCCCATATCTTGCATGGCCGGCCTCCTCTTATGCCATGCCTTGATGAGCATCGGCATGATCCAAATGGACAAGGTAGGTGGGTTACGTGAAGATGCTGATGAAAGCTAAGATGTAGATCGGTAGGGTGCTATTGATGAGTAGAAATTGTCATCAAAGTTTCGAATAAGAAAGGTTTGCTCACTAAGAGAGGTTATCCAATTGGGATGGATGTATTCCAAATGGCATTTCGAAATTTTTGAGAAGGGGCAAGATAATATTTGAGTTCACATTAAGCTCCACTTGCAAGACAATGCATACTAGGTTTTTATGATAAACTATTTGGTAAAACAAGTGCAAGAAAAGGAATATGTACCACTAACAAGCATTTGGTGATCAGGGAAATATATTTTTTTATAAAAAAAATTGAATGAAAAAAAATGATATAATAAAACATATCAGTAACATTTCCCACTTTTTTTTGAGAAAATATTTTGAAATGGTTTGGTGAAACTAGAAATGGTTTTGTGAGAAAAAAAATATATATACAAAGACAAATAGGATTTCCTCGGGTCTTAGGTTAATTGCCGAGAAACTCCAATTTTGGAAGTTTGAGAAACAAAATAACATAAGATCTTGGGTTGTCATGAGATTTGAGTATTGGGTTTTAAGATACACAAAACTATAGTTACCATAGATCCCATACAAGCAATCAATTAAGGAAAACCTCAAAACAAACATACATATAAAAGAGCACACATGGTTCAGGTCAACCAAAGTCAACAGGGGTATAGGGTTAGGTTCTTCTGAGAAAAAGAGACGCTAAGATCAAAGTTGGATCTGGTCAAGACAATAAAAATAAGATGTGCAAGACATAAGATGGTTGGGCGAAGTTGGATGATCTAAGATAGGTAGAGATGCAACTAGATATTAATCCTTTGTTGAACAAAATATCATTTACCAAGATTAAGCATAGATAGAGAGATGATATTAAGTGATAGATCAATGGGTTGTATTAGTGGCAAAGATAGTGCCATGGATAATTGATCACAGATCAATTAGTCCTAAAATTTAGCTTTGTTGTCAATGGCCTTTGTTAGAGTTAAACAAGAAAATATATTTTATTTGAAAAACTTCAAAAATAGAAAGGGTTTTAGAAGGAGTAGAACAACCATAGTTAAAGTAGAATAAAATATAGATCATTCCATTTTGTTTTAGGAAACCAAAACTGGATATAAAAGATTTTATAAATTTTTGAAGTCACGGAAAGTAAGAGTTAGCCATTTCGCAAATATTTGGTGTCAAAAATAATCTTTAGAAAACCGCTTTTGTGATACTATGATTTAAGGTGATCATAGCCACTTAAAAGGAAGGAGTTTTGGAAGGATCATAAGAAATATAATTATAAATCATAAGACAAGGCAAAGAAGTTTTGTGTTTTGTTAAAGATGTTCAAATACTTTTGAAGTGAGAAGATTAAGGTAATACAAGAGCGGCCATAGCTTAAGGATTTTTCTTGAGACTTGAAGATGTGGATTGGGATACTTCACTTAGCACTATTCAACAACCATCACTTGTCAAATAAAGTCAGGTAAGCACTTCAATCAAAACATACCAATATAAGCAAACTTAAAAAGTTTTTGTTCCCCCTGATTTTTGCACTTTGGACAACTAAACAAGGTTGCAAAAGTTGGGGTGTTACATGTTGAGTCAGTTTACCTATTTCCTTCTGTCCTAGAAGCAAACACTTGTGTTAACTGTGCATTGATTCCTACATACTTGCATATTGCACTTATTATATTACTTTGCATTGACAACTATCCATGAGATATATATGTTACAAGTTGAAAGCAACCGCTGAAACTTAATCTTCCTTTGTGTTGCTTCAATGCCTTTACTTTGAATCTATTGCTTTATGAGTTAACTCTTATGCAAGACTTATTGATGCTTGTCTTGAAAGTACTGTTCATGAAAAGTCTTTGCTATATGATTCAGTTGTTTAATCATTGTCTTTACCATTGCTTTGAATCGCTGCATTCATCTCATATACTTTACAATAGTATGATCAAGATTATGTTGGTAGCATGTCACTTCAGAAATTATCTTTGTTATCGTTTACCTACTCGGGACGAGTAGGAACTAAGCTTGGGGATGCTGATACGTCTCCGACGTATCGATAATTTCTTATGTTCCATGCTTGTTTTATGACAATACCTACATGTTTTATACATACTTTATGATGATTTTATGCATTTTCCGGAACTAACCTATTGACGAGATGCCGAAGTGCCAGTTCCTGTTTTCTGCTGTTTTTGGTTTCAGAAATCCTAGTAAGGAAATATTCTCAGAATTGGACGAAATCAATGCCCAGAGTCTTAGAATTGGACGAAGCTTCCAGAACACCCGAGAGCCGCCAGAGGGGGGCCCTGTGGGCCCCAGATGACAGGCCGGCGTGGCCAGGGGGTGGGCCGCGCCCCCCTATTGTGTCGTCGCCTCGTCAGCCCTCCGACTCCGCCTCTTCGCCTATATAAAGGTCCCTGACCTAAATCTTCGATACGAAAAAGCCACGGGACGAGAAACCTTCCAGAGCCGCCACCATCGCGAAGCCAAGATCTGGGGGACAGGAGTCTCTGTTCCGGCACGCCGCCGGGACGGGGAAGTGCCCCCGGAAGGCTTCTCCATCGACACCGCTGCCATCTCCACCGCCATCTTCATCACCGCTGCTGTCTCCCATGAGGAGGGAGTAGTTCTCCATCGAGGCTAAGGGCTGTACCGGTAGCTATGTGGTTCATCTCTCTCCCTATGTACTTCAATACAATGATCTCATGAGCTGCCTTACATGATTGAGATCCATATGATGATGCTTGTAATCTAGATGTCGGTATGCTAGTCAAGTGAATTTTACTTATGTGATCTCCGGAGACTCCTTGTCCCACGTGTGTAAAGGTGACAGTGTGTGCACCGTGTGGGTCTCTTAGGCTATATTTCACAGAATACTTATTCACTATTATGGATAGCATAGTGAAGTGCTTATTTATATCCCTCTATGATTGCAATGTGTTTTGTATCACTACTATTCTATGTGCTACTCTAGTGATGTTATTAAAGTACTCTATTCCTCCCGCACGGTGTAATGGTGACAGTGTGTGCATCGTGTAGTACTTGGCGTAGGTTATGATTGTAATCTCTTGTAGATTATGAAGTTAATTATTGCTATGATAGTATTGATGTGATCTATGCCTCCTTCATAGTGTGATGGTGACAGTGTGCATGCTATGTTAGTACTTGGTGTAATTGCAATGATCTATCATGCACTCTAAGGTTATTTAAATATGAATATCGAATATTGTGGAGCTTGTTAACTCCGGCATTGAGGGTTCGTGTAATCCTACACAATTAGTGGTGTTCATCATCCAACAACAGAGTGTAGAGTGGTTTTATTATGTGATCAATGTTGAGAGTGTCCACTAGTGAAAGTATAATCCCTAGGCCTTGTTCCCAAATACCGAAATCGTTGCTTGTTTACTGTTTTACTGCATCTGTACTGCCTGCAATATTTCCACCATCAACCACACGCCAGTTGTAGCATCAAGCTATTTTCTGGTGCCGTTACTACTGCTTATATTCATTCATACCACATGTATTTCACTATCTCTTCGCCGAACTAGTGCACCTATACATCTGACAAGTGTATTGGGTGTGTTGGGGACACAAGAGACTTCTTGTATTGTGGTTGCAGGGTTGCTTGAGAGGGATATCTTTGACCTCTTCCTCCCTGAGTTCGATAAACCTTGGGTGATCCACTTAAGGGAAACTTGCTGCTGTTCTACAAACCTCTGCTCTTGGAGGCCCAACACTGTCTACAAGAATAGAAGCACCCGTAGACATCAAGGCAGCACATGTGTTTGCTCGTCCAGTGAAACTCAGAGGAAGAGGGATCACACGAAAGGAGACGAAGGGAGAGAAGTGAGGGGGACCCTCTTATTTATGGTGTCTGACCTTTTTCAGGGTTTGTCAGTGCGCAGGAGGTGTGAGCGAGCGAGACCAATAATGAGAGAGATGTTTTTTTCTTTTTTTGAGAGAGAGAGGGACAACCGAAGGATCTTGAAGGACTCAGACTTCCAATACGCACCAGAACACAGTTTACAACAAGACACAGAATAAACAGGAAATTTCATCTAAATCCCTAACTTTTACATGGAAGACCCCACGCTGAAAGCAAGAAATGCGATCGGGTCCTTAACAGCCACCGCCCAGATTGATCCTCGTCGCAGCCGGGGACGAACCACTTAGCGCGACCAAATCGCCATGGCTACAGTGCGTGCACACCATGGCCTCCGAGCTGAGCTAGAAACGCAATGCCAAAATCGGCAGCCAGCGGAGGTGGATAATTGGAGAGAGAGAGGGGGAGTTTTGATGCGTCTTCTCTTGACAAAGAAGATGGGAGTTTTTCTACCGACCGCACATGACTTGTGTTCACTGAAGTGTGGGACCTCACGCATGGGAACCACACGTAAGTGACAGGCCTGTTGGTGTAATAACTCGGGTGATCATTATACTGTATTAGTACAAAGTTTCCTATGGGTTCAAGGGTAGGAAAGCCAAGTTAACTCATTTACATGACATTATCAGCTTGAATGCTTACTATATGACATTTGGGTTCCAAAGATGGAAATTTCAAGAACCCCCCCCCCCCCCCCAAAGCTTCATTTTGGAGCGACTAAGAAGGATACAAGCTTACCTTTTCATTTTCATGTGTTAAACTTGTATAAATCTTGGTCAAACCTAGCTAGGATTTGACCAAGAGATTCAAATGGGCATAAAAATTAAAAAAATTAAAAACCAAAGTGCATGGTCTTCTTATGTCATATAGTAAGGCATTCAAGTTGATAAACAAGGTCTAGACATATTTAAACCAGAAAAATCATGTATCTACCCCCTAACCATAAACTTTTTCTTGTAAAGTCAAGCATGAGAGAAGTGGTTTTGGGTTTCAAACATTGAAATTTCAAAAACCTCCCAAAAGCTTCATTTTAGAGTGACTAAAAAGGATCCAAGCTTACCCTTTTCATTTTCATGTTTTAAACTTGTTCAAACTTGGTCAAACTTAGGATTTGACCAAGATTCAAATGGGCGTAAAAATACTTAGAAAAATCATGTACGTATCTACCCCTAACCATAAACTCTATCTTACGAAGCCAAGCGTGAAGAGAAGTGGTTTTGGGTTTCAAACATGGAAATTTCAAAAACCTCCCAAAATCTTCATTTTAGAGTGACTAAGAAGGATCCAGACCGGGCTTACATTTTATTTTCATATTTTAAACTTGTTCAAATCTTGGTCAAACCGTACGTACCTAGGATTTGACCAAGATTCAAATGGGCATAAAAATTGAAAAAAATATATGAAAAACCAAAGCACATAGCCTTCTTATATATGTCATATATATAGTAAGCACTCAAGTTGATAAACAAAGTCTAGACATATTCAAACCAGAAAAATCACCTATCTACCCCTAACCCTAAACTTTGTCTTAATTATGAAGTCAAGCACGAAGGAGAAGTCGTTTTGGGTTTCAAACATATGGACATTTCAAAAACCCTCCCAAAAGCTTCATTGTGGTGTGACGTACTAAGAAGGATACATGCTTACATTTTCAACAACCCCCCAAAAGCTTCATTATAGAGTGACTAAGAAGGATCCAGTCTGGCGGACTTACCTTTTATTTTCATGTTTTAAACTTGGTCAAATCTCGGTCAAACCTAGGATTTTACCAAGATTCAAATGGGCATAAAAATACTTAAAAAATCATGTACGCGTATCTACCCCTAACCCTAAACTCTATATTACGAAGTCAAGCATGAAGAGAAGTGGTTTTGGGTTTCAAACATGGAAATTTCAAAAACCTCCCAAAAGCTTCATTTTAGAGTGACTAAGAAGGATCCATGCTTACCTTTTATTTTCATGTTTGAAACATGTTCAAATCTTGGTCAAAAAAAATGATTACCAAAGCACATAGTATTCTTTTGTCATATATATAGTAAGCATTCAAGTTGATAAACATGGTCTAAACAAGGATACATGCTTCCCTTTTCATTTTCATGTTTTATACTTGTTTAAATCTTGGTCAAACCTAGGATTTGACCAAGATTCAAAATGTGCATCAAAATTCAAAAAAAATAGAAAAATTAAAAACCAAATTAAAGCACATAGTTTTCTTATGTCATATAGTAAGCATTAAAGTTGATATAGTAAGCATTAAAGTTGATAAACAAGGTCTAGACACATATTCAAACAAGACGAATCATGTATCTATACCCCTAACCCCTAAACTCTATCTTATGAAGTCAACAGCATGAAGAGAAGTGGTTTTGGGTTTCAAACATGGAAATTTTAAAAACCTCCCAAAAGCTTCATTTTAGAGTTACTAATATAAGAAGGATCCATGCTTACCACCTTTCCATTTTCATATTTTAAACTTGTTTAAATCTGTGTCAAATTAAACCTAGGATTTGACCAAAAGATTCAAATGGGCATAAAATTCAGAAAAAAAAATCAGAAAAATGAAAAACAAACGTATATAGTCTTCTTATGTCATATAGTAAGCATTCAAGTTGATAAATAAGGTTTGAACATATTCAAACCTAGGCAAATCATGTATCTACCCGTAAACCTAAACTCTGTCTTATGAAGTCAAGCATGAAGATAAGTGGTTTATGCTTTCAAACATGGAGATTTCAAAAACCTTCCCAAAAGCTTCATTTTGGAGTGACTAAGAAGGATGCAGGCTTACCTTTTCATTTTCATGTTTTAAACATATTTAAATCTTGGTCAAACCTATGATTTGACCAAGATTCAAATGGGCATAAAAATACTTAGAAACATCATGTATGTATCCCCTAACCTTCCCAAATTTCATTATGATTTAATATCACCAACTAACCCAATATGAGATTTTGTAAACCATGGTCACTACCTCATATAAAGTTACTTGGGACAAGATTTAAATGAAGGCAAACACCTCATGGGATTTATTATATAGTTTTGGGCAATATCTCTTGACTAGAAATAGCCATATAGTCCTTTATTTACTTTAGACCATGATCACTCAAAGTAACCCTGCCCTATTTTTGCATAATCAATTAAAGCATGTGAAATTCGATTTATGAGAGTTGAAATCAACTCAATAGCATTTTTGGTTGACTTTTAATAATTGTTTGAAGTTGTAAAAGTCTCTGACTTGTTATTTCTGTCACATCTATTCTACAAAGAATTTCAATGTGAGACCAATGTGGTTGTTCAGATAATTTCATAGGCTTTCCAAAGATATAAAGTTTGTTGAATTTGGTGCAGTAGAGTTGAAACCATTTGAATTTGAATTGGACACCAGTTTGCATTTTTAAGGAATTGAATTAAAGCAGATTCAAATTATTGGGCTCGCGCAGGAAAATTAACAGGCCGAACGGGGGAGAGAGAAGTGGACCGGCCCAGCTTTGCGTCTCATGCGCCGCGGGCCGTCTGACGGTGGGATCCACCTATCAGCGGGTCATCCACGCCGAAGCGGTACGGGGGAAAGCGGGCCGTCGGATTAGAACGCGATCGTGCGGTGCACGATCGTCGTCTTCTCCGGCGAGAGGGGCTTATGGGCGCGGCGAGGCTAGGGGGTCGACGGCGATCAGGGGCTCCGGCGAGCAGCGGCGTTGGTGCAGGGCGACGTTGCAGACGACGGCGGAGCTTCTCGAACAAACCGCAGCTCCAGGGGTGGCTTCTAGCTCCGGCGAGCTTCTGCGGAGGAGCATGGGCAACGATGGTGCAATTGGGCGGCGGTGGTGAGTAATGTCGAGCGGAGAGGGTGCGAGGAGGCTCAGAGGAGGGAGGGGAGTGAGTTGGTGTGCTCAATTGGGGAGGAGGAGCTCTCCTTTTATAGATTCGAGAGGTGGCCGTGGGGGTGCTGGCGAGGTCGACCATGGCGCGGCGATTACGGCGGAGTAGGGAGCTAAGTGATGGCGGCGCTAGGTAGGCGATGTCGAGGCGATGCTAGGGAGCATCTTGGCGAGGAAGGGGATTGTCCGGTGAGCGATGGAGATGGTGATGTCGTGCGGCACGGGTGCGGGAGAATGGCGAGGTTGTCGACGGCGACAACCTGCGCGAGGGCACGGGCGTGTGTCCAGCGGGTTCACGGTGCGGCTGTGAAGCTCAGGGTGAAGGAATGGGGTCCGGGGGAGGCACAGAACGTTGGAGCGGCCCGTGGCCGTGGCGTGCTCGGGTGCGTGCCCACGCCGTGATCGGCATGGCCCTTGCCGTCCTGGGCACGACGTGTGCCACCGCTGGGGACCTCCTCTCTGGCAATGGTGGTTACCAGCTTGTCCAGGAGACCAAGGGGGAGCAGAGGGACAAGGTCTCCAGGGCTAGAGAGGGGAGGAGCTAGGGTTGGCAAGAGCTAGATGCTCCATGGCCAGCATGGCATGGCTATGCCATGTTTGGCCTCCATCTAGGGTTGCTAGGCCCTGGTGTGAGTGAGAGGGAACCAAGGGACATGGTAGAGCACAAGTGGTGGCATAGGGTTGGGCAACACTATTCCAAATAGTGATTTTGAGATGTGTGCCTATTTGCAATTTCAAGTATTTGCCAAATTTGTTCTATGCAATGTAGTTCCAAAATTTGAAAATAGGTTGGTTGGATTGGTTGAAATTGACCAGAGACTCACAATGGTGGTGGTGGAATTTCAAAAATAAAAGAAATACAAAATTTGCAAAGTGGGGTGATGTTGAAGTTGTTAAAAAGTCTCAACTTTGCTTGAGCATAGTTTTTGATCCAAGCTGAATTTGATAGGGTGGTCTTTACAAAAGTTGTTCACCTTTATGTGTACTTGGATGAGGGGCAAAGAATTGGATTTGTTTGGTTTGAAAATCTCAAAATACAGGGGCTCAAAGTAGTGACCAGACTGAAATTGGCAGATTTGACCATCATTTCATGTGATCACAATTTGAGTTCAAATTTGATTTGATTTGAGTTTATTTGATTCCAAAAGTGTTAATAAGTGTTTAGTAACATAATACAACTAATGGTGAAGGCCAAAATGGTCTAGGGTAAAGATTTGTAAAAATGGCATAAACACATGTGTGTGTGGTATTGGATTTTTCTTATTTTTCCATTTTGGTTCTCTTGATCCAATTGGGCATGTGTGAGGATCTATTTAGGGTTAGATTGAGTTTGATAAGAGTTTCAACCCATTTGGGGAAAGTGTGGGTGCATAGGTCAAGAATTGGTATTATGGCTAAGTGCCACATATGCCTCTATGCATATGTTTATTTTATTTTTGTTTCTCACTTGTATTTGTTGGTAAGTACTAGGTTAGGTTTGTTGAGGTATTTCAAACCATCTACACAAGGTAGACAAAGCAACGTTTATCATTTGCAAAAATAGCCACAGGCTTACATAGGCTTTTTTCTTATTTAATTCATCTCTTTGTATTTTGTTTTTAATGGGTGGTGATAAGAGGGGTGAGGTTTAGCGTTTAGTGGGGTTTACAATGGTTCACCACCATTTTAGAAAAGTAAGGATGGTAGGGGTCAATATTTACATATTAGGGCTATATGACCACATATGTCTTTTTATTTTATTTTAGTTTCTCATATTTGATCCACTTTGTTTTGAGATGGTTAGGGTTTTAGGTTTTTGGAAATATGTTCAAGGTAACAAACCAACAATCATGGAACTCACACAAGGATTAAGCAGGAGTACTATGCATAGCACCCTATGTAAGAAAGTTTTTGTTGGTTCTCATTTTTGGAAAAAGGAAATTCATTTTCTCTGTGTTTTAAAATTTGGGATGTTACAGACAAACCTATGATTTGACCAAGATTCAAATGGGCATAAAAATAGAAAAATCAAAAAGAATGAAAAACCAAGCATGTAGTCTTCTTATGTCATATAGTAAGCATTCAAGGTGATAAACAATAAGGTCTAGACATATTCAAACCAGAAAAATCATGTATCTACCCCGGCCCCTAACCCTAAACTTTGTCTTATGAAGTCGATCAAGCACGAAGAGAAGTGGTTTTGGGTTTCAACATGGAAATTTCAAAAACCTCCCAAAAGCTTCATTTTAGAGTGAGTAAGAAGGATCCAGGCTTACCTTTTGATTTTCATGTTTTAAACTTGTTCAAATCTTGGTCAAACTTAGGATTTGACCAAGATTCAAATGGGCATAAAAATACTTAGAAAAATTATGTTCGTATCTACCTCTAACCCTAAACTCTATCTTACGAAGTCAAGCATGCATGAAGAGAAGTACGTTGTTTTTGGTTTCAAACATGGAAATTTCACGAACCTCCCAAAAGCTTCATTTTAGAGTGACTAAGAAGGATCCAGGCTGGGCTTACCTTTTATTTTCATGTTTTAAACTTGTTTAAATCTTGGTTAAACCTAGGATTTGACCAAGATCAAATGGGCATAAAAATTCAGAAAATAATCAATAAAATGAAAAACCAAAGTACATAGCCTTCTTATGTCATATAGTAAGCACTCAAGTTGATAAACAAGGTCTAGATATATTCAAACCAGAAAAATCATGTATCTACCCCTAACCCTAAACTTTGTCTTTTGAAGTAAAGCACGAAGAGAAGTCATTTTTGGGTTTCAAACATGGAAATTTCAAAAACCTTCCCAAAAGCTTCATTTTGGAGTGACTAAGAAGGATGCAGGCTTACCTTTTCATTTTCATATTTTAAACATGTTTAAATCTTGGTCAAACCTATGATTTGACCAAGATTCAAATGGGCATAAAAATACTTAGAAACATCATGTACGTATCCCCTAACCCTAAACTCTATCTTACGAAGTCAAGCATGAAGAGAAGTGGTTTTGGGTTTCAAACATGGAAATTTTAAAAACCTCCCAAAAGCTTCATTTCAGAGTGACTAAGAAGGATCCAGACCGGGCTTACATTTTAGTTTCATATTTTAAACTTGTTCAATCTTGGTCAAACCGTACCTAGGATTTGACCAAGATTCAAATGGACATAGAATTTCAAAAAAATGAAAAAAAATGAAAAACCAAAGCACATAGCCTTCTTATGTCATATAGTAAGCACTCAAGTTGATAAACAAGGTCTAGATATATTCAAACCAGAAAAATCATGTATCTACCCCTAACCCTGAACTTTGTCTTATGAAGTCAAGCACGAAGAGAAGTCATTTTGGGTTTCAAACATTGAAATTTCAAAAACCTTCCCAAAAGCTTCATTTTGGAGTGACTAAGAAGGATGCAGGCTTACCTTTTCATTTTCATGTTTTAAACATGTTTAAATAAGGTAAGTGTGGTTCTGAAACCTCATACACATTGTTGCAAAAGTAATTACATAACCTAAACAATACTACTAGTTCATAATTTTAAACTTATGTACAATCTTGGAAACATATAACGCCAGCCTAGTTCACCAATTATCATCATCCCTCTTGATGCGCTTGTCGGTGCCGCTTGTACCTGCCTCCCATGGGTTGGCAGTCCTAGTTCTGTACTCGTTCGCACTTCGTGTGTCGGGAATCCTTGTTTGAGCTTCCCAACCAGATACAGTCCCTGCCCTTGCTAGCTCACGACATCCAGCCGTTGCTCTAGCTTGCTCACCATGTGAACCGCCATCCCACGGAGACCCCGAAGTAGGCTCGCACGGGTCCTTTATCCATGGTGGCATATTCTTCGGATCAAATGGTATGTTGTGCCTAAAGCAATAAGATACCCATTTCCAGTAGGTTGCCCCGACATACTGCTTCTTCTCGTCACGCCAGGCAGGGGGAAGAGCGGCCAACCTAGCCGCTTCCTTGCAATCTGGGCAAACCACTTCCCTTGGAATTGGTTGTGCTTGACGCTGCCCATCATTGATTTTTTTGAGTCGCATGTACAACTCAAAACTGACATACCCATCAATCGCAGCATACCTCAAGTTTACTTCAGGCAATGGCATGCACTCCCATTGATCGTGGCTGCTTTTAGGGAACTTGGTCTTCATGTCTTTGTAAGATGGGTCAATGATGACGGCTGCCAAATCACTCATGCCAATCCTATTGCCAGGACCATTGAAATTGATCATATCCTGAATGTCAATCCAATTATGTTCAGGAATTTTAATGCCATCTTCAGCAAACCTGCCAGAGTCACCCCTAATGTCAACAGTTGTGAAACAAATTCCTTTATGTTGAAGGAATTCTCGTAGTGCCAGATTGTCAGGACTCCTGCATGTTAACACAAATCAATCTTGTAAGATCGTATATTCTGAAATAGTACACATATTTTTCTTCCAATAAACTGTATACTTGTTGCAGTGAAACAATGATTTTGCATCAGTGATACACATCAAAATAACATGAATTATTTTTGCGACTATATGATCTAATTATTAAAGTGTCAAGTTAAGATTCAGTTACTATATGTTAATATCTTGACATCCATGCCTATTATCGGTGAGTATGAGTACATGAAATTTGTGCAAATTTTGAGTACCAAAATCATGAAACTAGATATCGTGGTCAATCCAAAAAAAAATTATACAAGTTTGTTGGATATTACGTTCCAGACCACATTTTTCATACAAGTTAGTTTGTTCGTGTTTTCATACAAGTTAGAACCTAGTCTATTTCGAAATAAAAAAGCAGATCCAAGATAAAGGAAGAGTTTCTATATTAAAAAACAAAAGGATAAAGGAAGGCATGCGAAGAACATACCTGCAGAAATGGTACACCAGGACGTGGTCGTCCATGGCCAACTGAACGACGGCGGTACTTACTTGGTCTGAAGTGTATTCTAGGTCGAGGCCGACGAACCTGGGCCTGTCCTCTAGCATCTTTTGTTCGTACATCTCGAGGGTGCGCTCGAGAACGGAAGGGTCATTCGTGTAGACCACGTTCACCTTGGTCGTCCCATGGGGAACGACGCTCCTCTTTAGCGTAAACAGGTCGCCGTCGGCCATGGCAGCGCTGAAGCACGTCGAACTGATCGGAGGGATTGAGGGGGGAGGGAGAGCAACTGCAAACAATGGGGTTTTTTGGAACTTGCCGAAGTGCAGGGGAGAACGAACCGCCAGGGGTTGTTTAGTGGGGACAGATGGGAATAATACTGCGATGAGGTTGAGGAATTAACTCCAACCGCCATTTAAATCTAGTAGTAGTACTCCCTATAGTCAGTTGATAGGAAATGGACGGGCAAGATTGATTCTAGGGAGGCGAATCCCAGTATTTTCCTAATTTATTTGAGTTGTAATATAACCATCATTAATACTTGAATTGAAAAATATTTACAAAATTAATTTATTATATACTACATGATGAGATAATCCAACAAACCATGGAAATGCATGGCCATCCAACCATGTCACCCGCTTGTGAAAATTGTATAGGTGGTAGTGTGTGCAATACACGCGGTAGCCACTTCACAAATACATCCTTTTAATTTTGCCCCCCTTAATTCGGCCAATAAAAATGAAAAGACTTTATGTAGAAAACCAAAAAAAACTGTATTTGGCAAAGTATAGTTGAAAATAAGAAGTTTTTCATTGATATCTTAAAAAAGGGGTCATCATTCAAAAGTTTGCCATGCATGGTTCTTGCAGTAACCAAGCTAGCTCACCCATGTGGCAAGAAGCGAATCAATGTCCAACATGCATGGTTCCAAAAATATATATTTACAGAATGATTCTGCTTCTCAAGAATATTTGCATGCCATGATGTTTGTTATTTTTCTTAGATAAAAGTAGTAATTGGCGACTTCGTGATTGCCTTGCTTGCTGATTTCAATAAGTTTGAACCTCATTTTAGCTTTATTTCAAATTTAGGCAAAAACTTCTTGGCAATCGACTTGTGAGCTACTATACTTGGATGCAACCCACATTTTCATTGGCTAATGTTTTCTGATTCCACAACAATAGGGCACATCCCTATATCATCCCAAATTTTGAATTCTTATTAGTTTGGTTGATGACCACCATTCATATCTGAACTTAATTAATTGGAGTACAAATAATTTAGTTTATGGTTTCATGGCAAGCTAGTTTGATAAATTAACCTTCGAAATGGCGATTCGCCTACCATGCATGCATGTTTGGCCTACCCGTGAAATTTTGATTTGTGGTATTGTGCACACACTGCACATGATAGCGAATAAACAAAACACCTATTTGGACCCCTTTGGCCAGCAAGGGCATGTTTGGTTTCTAGCCACAATTTGCTAAGAAGCCAAAATTTGGCATGTTGGAGATATGCCCAAGAGGCAATAATAAAAGTGGTTATTATATATCTTTATGTTTATGATAAATGTTTATATACCATGCTATAATTGTATTAACCGATACATTGATACATGTGTGATATGTAAAAAACAAAGAGTCCCTAGTATGCCTCTTAACTAGCTTGTTGATTAATGGATGATTAGTTTCATAATCATGAACATTGGATGTTATTAATAACAAGGTTATATCATTGTATGAATGATGTAATGGACACACCCAATTAAGCGTAGCATAAGATCACGTCATTAAGTTATTTGCTATAAGCTTTCGATGCATAGTTACCTAGTCCTTATGACCATGAGATCATGTAAATCACTTATACCGGAAAGGTACTTTGATTACATCAAACGCCACTGCGTAAATGGGTGGTTATAAAGGTGCGATTAAGTATCCGGAAAGTATGAGTTGAGGCATATGGATCAATAGTGGGATTTGTCCATCCCGATGACGGATAGATATACTCTGGGCCCTCTCGGTGGAATGTCGTCTAATGTCTTGCAAGCATATGAATAAGTTCATAAGAGACCACATACCACGGTACGAGTAAAGAGTACTTGTCAGGAGACGAGGTTGAACAAGGTATAGAGTGATACCGATGATCAAACCTCGGACAAGTAAAATATCGCGTGACAAAGGGAATTGGTATCGTATGTGAATGGTTCATTCGATCACTAAAGTCATCGTTGAATATGTGGGAGCCATTATGGATCTCCAGATCCCGCTATTGGTTATTGGTCGGAGAGAGTACTCAACCATGTCCGCATAGTTCGCGAACCGTAGGGTGACACACTTAAGGTTTGATGTTGAAATGGTAGATCTTGAATATGGAATGGAGTTCGAAGATTTGTTCGAAGTACCGGATGGGATCCCGGACATCACGAGGAGTTCCGGAATGGTCCGGAGAATAAGATTCATATATAGGAAGTCATTTTATAAGATTTCAAATGATCCGGAAGTTTCTATGGAAGGTTCTAGAAGGTTCTAGAAAAGTCTGGAAGAAATCACTAAGGAAGGAGGAGTCCCGGAGGGACTCCACCTCCCATGGCCGGCCAACCCTAGGAAGGGGGAGTCCACCTTGGTCTCCACCAAGGGGGCCGGCCACCCCCCCCACATGGAAGGGGGGAATCCCACCCCAAGTGGGATTCCCACCTTGGGTAGGTTTCCCTATCACATGGAAGGTTTTTGGTTCGGGTCTTATTCGAAGACTTGTAGTACAACACTTGGGGCTTCCACCTATATAATGAGGGGCCAAGTGTCGGGGGGAAGACCCCGGGTAGGGCAATGGACGCGGAGCAGCCGGCTGGCCACTGGCCGGCTCGCGACAAAGGCCGGCTGAGGAGCAGCCGGCTGGAGCCGTGGCCGACTGGTCCGGAAGCCGGCTGGCTCTAGGTCCTAGTCGGCCTGGCTATGGCCGCCAATGCTGTAGCTGGGCCGGCTTCTACAAGCCATATCCGACTGGGGGTTTGTACCTCAGACCGACTCGAGACTGGCGAGTCTTGCACTAGAAGGAACCGGGTTGGTGATCCGGGTTCGCGAAGTCCACGCTGACTTCATCTCCCGTAAAGCGCGGGGTAGTGTGGAGCAATAGTGCCACGCGCCGGACAGGCCATCATGGCACACGTCGATCCGTACTGGCTACAGTGGCTGATGGCGATAGGGACACTTCCTCTCCATACCGCTGACTTAGGCAGCCGGATGGGACAGGCCATGAGGCCTCAACGACTCCTGACGTCAGTGCCTCGGGAAGGAGCGGAAGCCGGAGCCGGCCAAGCCGGCCAATAGACTATAGGGTCTTATATGTAAAGTGCCGGTGCCTATATAAGCCGCACTACCCGCTCTCGTGCAGGGGATCGATCATTCTGACCTCACTTCCACCCTTAGCGCTGCCCTGTGAGAGAGACTCTTGTCTTCCTTAGCCTCCCAGGAGCAGCCGGACACAGCTCAAGGAGCAACATTGTATTGTGTGATCATCATATACATCTCTAGCAGGAGTAGAGGTGTTACCTCCATCGGAGGGCCTCGAACCTGGGTACGTCGCCGTGTCGCTCGTCCCCATACCCGCATCCGGATACCGCCGTGAGATCTCTTAGGAACCACCTTCGTTAGCCACCCTATGGCATATGCCGTGACGATACCACGACATTTGGCGCCCACCGTGGGGCCTTCAGCATCCTCGGCCGGTGTCTTCATCCGGACGGGTCTCACCATCACCACCGGCGAGCGAGTCGCTTCAAGCTTGATCTAGAGATTCGGCTCCCTCGACTGCATCAGCGATAACGTTGGCTGCTTCGCCGACCGGCCCTTCCCAGCCGGCGGCAGCGTCATCTCCTTCGGCGGCCACGACATCTACGTCGCCACCGTCGCACCGCCGCGCTACCCGCGGCAGGTGCTGCGTTGCGCAAGCCCTCCTCCGCGAGTCGGCAGCAGCGCTCCAGCCAGCCCCGCCGTCGTGCAAGTCATGATGGCTGGCAAGGAGCTCCCCACCAAGAACCCTTGCGTTCGCGGCCCCAACTTGGAGCGCAACGTCGACCCCAACGCATCCGGCTCGGGCCCAAAGGCGCCCCCGCCACCATCCCGGCTGGACGAAGTCCGGGCGAAGCTGAGCTCTCCGCTCACCGCAGGCGCCGACGCCACCACCGTCGAGGCGGACCTGGAGGCACACCGCCAGCTCCTCCTCCAGCAGGCTGACGAGCTGGCTACTGCCAAGCGCCAGCTGGCCATCACCCAGCGCGAGTACGAGCACGCCCATGGCTTCACGCCAGGTGGCAACAACCCCAGCCGAGCCGGCATGATCCGCCGGCGAGGAGGCGCCCTGGGCGCCGAGATCGAGCGCGACGGCGCGGAAGCGCCTGCTCCATCAATGGAGCTACCCGTCTACAACCCCCCCGACAAGAACATCCTCGCAGCCGAAGCCGCTGCGAAGGAGCTGGCCCTCCTCGAAGGAGAAGAGCTGCGCCGCCAGACGCAGCGCGTAGCTGACCTGTGCCGGGCTGCAGCTGAGCAGACCAAGGACCCCAGGTACGGTGCTCCCAAAGCTCCTCACGTCCGAGCTGCTGCAGGCAACAGCAAGGACCCCCACAGGGACACGGCCGAGTCCGCCTCGCCCGCACCAAGCCGGCACAAGGATTCCCGCGACACCCGCGCAGGTTCAAGCCGGACAAGCCGGCTGGACGGCGGCCACAGCGGCCGCAGCCGGCCACCACCAAGCCGGAACCAGGAGCATAACTCCAAGCAGGCGGCCCCAAGGCGCCAGCACAGACCGGCTCCAGAGCGAACCGGCACCCGCCAGCCGGCACGTTCCCGGCTGGGCCCCCACGTCGAGCCCACCGACGCCAGAGACCGCCTCGATCGGCTGGTCGAATCCCGCATCGCGGAAGAGGAAGCGCCGGCTTGTCCCAAGTGCTTCGGACCCCGCATCGCCAACGAGCCCATGCTCGACGGCTTCCAGCTCCCCCGCGACACGCCTAAGTACGACGGCACCGCCAAGCCGGAGGACTGGCTGCAGGACTACTCCACCGCAGTCGGCATCTCCAGAGGCAACAAGCGCTGGGCGGTGCGATATTCCCCCTGATGCTGGTCGGCTCCGCCCGCACCTGGCTCAACAACCTGCCAGCCGGCAGCATCAACGGCTGGCTTGATTTCGAGGAGGCCTTCATCAGCAACTTCACCGGCACCTATCGCCGGCCGGGTCGCCCCCAGCAGCTAGAGATGTGCAAGCAGGGCACGGACGAGACGGATCGCGCGTACCTGACGCGCTGATGCGAGATGCGCAACTCCTGCGAGGGCGTGCATGAGATCCAGGCCATCAGCTTCTTCATGGGCGGCTGCCGGCCCAACACCATGCTGTGGCACAAGCTGCGCCGCAGCGAGCCCAAGTCCATGGCCGCCCTCATGGCCATCGCCGACAAGTACGCGCTGGCTGAAGAAGCCGGCAAAGCGGCGGCTGAGCCAACGCCGGCTCCCTCCAGGCGGGACCACCACAAGTCGGCTGAGCACAAGCCGGCAGACGGCGCCTCTCATGGCAGCCCGCGGGACAACTACCGCGGCAAGCGTCACAGCGACCAGCCGGACCGCCGGTACGGCTCCGCCCATGTGGCAGCCGTGGCAGACAACGCGGCAGGCGGGCAGCCGCCGCCAGAAGCAAGACCGGCAGTGGAAGCCGAAGTACACCTTCGAGCAGATGCTCGACTCGCCGTGCAAGAACCACAGCGGCAAGAACCCCTCCAACCACACCACCCGCGACTGCCACTTCATGAAGCGGCTGACAAGCGGTGAACCTCTCCCGCCTCCACCCCCGCCCCCTCCAGCCGGCGGGCCGGGTGGCGCAGCCGGCGCAGAGAACGCCAACCTCGAGCACCACGAGGCTAACCAAGTGCACCATGGCCGATATCTGGCCGAAGATGCTACCTACATCATCTTCACCTCCGAGCCCGAGGACAAGACGAGCCAGAAGAGCCGTTCCCTCGAGGTCAACGCGGTCATACCGCCGGTCCCCCAGTACCTAAACTGGTCAGAGCAGGCCATCACTTTTGATCGCCGCGACACACCGGCTGTCCTGCCGAAGCCGGGCAGCTACGCCATGGTCCTCGACCCCACCATTGGCACGACTCGGCGCAGCGTGCGTTTTTCGCGCGTCCTCATCGACGGCGGCAGCAGCATCAACATCCTCTACCGCGACACCGCCCGCAAGCTAGGCATCCAAGAAGCCGAGCTGCGTCCCACCCCCACCGTCTTCCATGGCATCGTGTCGGGCCACTGCTGCCAGCCGATCGGCTGGATCACGCTGGAGGTGATGTTCGGGAAGCCGGACCACTTCCGCACTGAGAAGATCGAGTTCGAGGTGGTGGACCTCGTCAGTCCCTACCACGCGCTCCTGGGCAGGCCGGCCCTGACCAAGTTCATGGCGGTGCCCCACTATGGGTACCTGAAGATGAAGCTGCCTGGCCCTAAAGGGGTCATCACCATAGCCGGCGACTACCGCCGCTCCATGGACTGCGCCACGCAGAGCTCCAAGATGGGCCAGACGCTGGTCATCGCCACCGAGAAGCAGCTCATCCACGACGCCGTCGGCCTCGCCAAGGCCGCGCAGACGGACATGCCGGCTGCAGGCAACCCGTCTGGGACGACTCACTTCCAGCCGGCCGACAACACCAAGAAGATCCTGCTGGACCCAGCCCAGCCGGACAAGTACGTCACCATCGGTGCCGGCTTGAGCAAGAAATAGGAAAGCGAGCTCACCAGCTTCCTCCGTGAGAATCGGGACATCTTCGCATGGACTCCAAGAGACATGCCGGGTGTGTCGAGGGAGTTGGCTGAGCACCACCTCCACGTCCGGCCTGAAGCCAAGCCGGTGAAGCAGCCTCTCAGGCGCTTCGCCGAAGAAAGAAGGAAGGCCATCGGTGAAGAAATCGCCCGGCTGCTAGCAGCCGGCTTCATCATGGAAGTGCTGCACCCGGACTGGTTGGCGAACCCGGTCCTGGTTTTGAAGAAGAACGGCTCCTGGCGCATGTGTATCGACTACACCAGCCTGAACAAGGCGTGCCCGAAGGACCCCTTCCCCCTGCCGCGCATAGATCAAGTCATAGACTCGATCGCCGTGAACTGTTGTCTTTTCTAGATGCCTATTCAGGCTACCACCAGATTCCTTTGAATCCGGATGATCAAATAAAGACTTCGTTCATTACCCCGTATGGGGCTTATTGCTACACGACTATGCCGTTCGGCTTGAAAAATGCAGGCGCCACTTACCAAAGGTGCATGCAAAAATGCTTGCAGGATCAAATCGGCAGAAACGTTCAAGCATATGTGGATGATGTCGTTGTAAAGACCAAGGAGACGACTACCCTCCTTGATGACCTGAGAGAAACCTTCACCAATCTGCGAAGATTCCGGATGAAGCTCAACCCGGCCAAGTGTACATTCGGCGTGCCTTCTGGCCAGCTCCTTGGCTACCTCGTCTCTCAGCGAGGGATCGAAGCCAACCCGGAGAAGATCAGTGCCCTGGAGAAGATGGAACTGCCGCAGTGCCTCAAGGACGTCCAGAAGTTCACTGGCTGCCTGGCCTCCTTGAGCCGCTTCGTCAGCCGGCTGGGGGAGAAGGCACTGCCCTTGTACCAATTGCTGAAGAAGTCGGACAAGTTCACCTGGTCACCGCAGGCGGACGAAGCCTTCCGTGACTTGAAGCGCGTGCTCTCAACCGCGCCAATCCTCGCAACGCCGGCTTCAATGGAGCCGATGCTATTATACATCGCAGCCACCAATCGAGTGGTTAGCGTTGTCCTGGTGGTGGAGCGCAAAGAAGCCGGCAGGGAGCAGCTGGTTCAGTGCCCAGTCTACTACCTCAGCGAAGTGCTCTCCCAGTCGAAGCAAAACTACCCCCACTACCAGAAGGTCACCTACGGCGTGTACATGGCGGCCAAGAAGCTCAAGCACTACTTCCAAGAGCACCCCATCAAGGTGGTTGCCACAGCGCCCTTGGCGGAAATCATCGGCAGCAAGGACGCCAACGGCCGGGTTGCCAAGTGGGCTCTGGAGCTAGCCGCCCACACCATCCTCTACGAGGCACGCACGGCCATCAAGTCGCAGATCCTCGCGGACTTCTTCGTCGACTAGGCCAAGATGCAATACTTGCCACCCGTGCCGGACTCCACACATTGGAAGCTGCACTTTGATGGCTCGAAGATGTGCAACGGCTTGGGAGCCGGCATCGTCATCACCTCTCCCAAGGGAGACCGGCTGGACTACGTCCTCCAGATCCACTTCGCCGCATCCATCAATGTGGCGGAGTATGAAGCGCTCATCCATGGGCTGAAGCTGGCCAAGGAGATCGGCGTGCGTCGCATACTTTGCTTCGGCGACTCCGACTTGGTTATACAGCAAGCGTCTGGCGACTGGGATGCGAAGGACGCCAACATGGCCTCGTACCGCTTCCACGTCCAGCAGCTATCCGGCTTCTTCGACGGCTGACAAGGTATCAACTTGTCAATGCCTATGGATTGTAGGCTAGGGTTTAGTTGGAAGTAGAGGGTAAGTAGATCTCGAAGGTTTCAGCCGAAAAGTACTCGACGATTATGAAAACTAGGGTTTGTAGACAATGATTCGATTGATTCCTCGTCCCTCGACTCCCCCTTTATATAGGAGGTGGAGCCGAGGGATTCGTGCTATACAAGTTTACAGAGTCCGGGCCGGTTTCTAACTCATCCCGCCAGATTACAAACAACACTTCCTATTACAACTCTATCTTTCCTTAGTAAATCTTGGGCTCCCGAATCTTCTTATTCTTCGGGTATTGGGCCTCCAGTAAACCCCGGGTACCATCTTCGGCAGGCCCATTTGGGATGCCTATGTCAGTAGCCCCCGAGATTTTGCTTGAATCGTAGAGTCAGGGAAAATCTCCACTGTTTATTTTTATTCGGAAGCTTTAACTTTTTTATACTTCTTCACATAAAATTCTATATTGTACAGGGATAATGGTAGTTGGGGCTAGTTCATCTGACGGATCAGGTACTAGTTAACTGCTCTAGTGGCAATCCGCAAAAACCTACTTCAAAATCACGTCCCTGGACATGATCTCGGATATCTTGGTGTAAACTTCGACAGTGCCGCTTAAGGTCTTACCATTCGTCGAGTCCCGCCGAATTTATCGGGTACCTAACGCGTCCGTTAGGATTTTTCTTCGTATCTGTTGATACGGATAAAAGTAGCAGAGCGCAGTCTTTGGCGATGCCACGCCCAGCAGAACGGATCTGGGGTCTTACCTTCGCAAATTTGCGGCATTCAGAAATTGATCGCAACTTCGGCGTTCTGAGAATATATTGTCGAGTGCTTTTCCGGCTGTTGGAATGGCACATTTTATCGAGTCAAATATGACTTATATTGCTCTCCCGATGGGAGTATATGTAGAGTTAATTATAACTCGTAATATACTCTCTTGCTTTTCTATTTTTCCTTTGTTAATTTCATCGGGCACGCGAACAGCGTTCCCGATGGGAGTAGCCCCCGAGGCTACAACCAAGAACTTGTGCTTGGTTGTAGGCTCAACATTTTAGTCCACCTTGTCGCTATATTTTCATTACTTCCCAATATGATCTCTTTCTTCTTCTCTCTTTTTTTTTTATCTCTCGGGTGCGCGAACAGCGCTCCCGATGGGAGTAGCCCCCGAGGCTACAGCCAAGGACTTGTGCTTGGTTGTAGGCTCCCGCAATTTCTATATTTGTCATACTCGAAAATTTACTTTTTTCCGAAGTAGCCCCCGAGCATTTGGGCAAAAACTTGTATTTGATCAAAGGCTCCCGAAGTATTGAATAATTCTTTCTGTCGCCACTCTTTTTTTTATTTTTCTTGTCGACATACTTCCCTTAATCAGATTTACTTCATCCTTCTCGAATAATCGTGATTTTTCTGCCCTGTGGGTCCATTGCTTCTACCACGTTGACGCGTCGTGCAAGTGGGGGACACACGTCCTCCGCTTTTCCTGGCGCACGTACGGTAACGCCTATCTCAAGAAAATACTGTTTTGCCCTTGTATCTAGAAGATCCATTCTCACCACACGATTTCTTCATCCAACGGCACACTGCCTCACCCGAGTCTTATATAAACCTTTCTTCAACCTCCGTTCATCCCCTCGCTTGCGCCGCTCACCTGTTCCTCTTCGCAAAACTTCCCCTGCGCCCAACTCTCTCCGATCTTCCGCACGCACATACATTGCTCTGCCCATTGCCGTTGATGCCACCGCGCGCGCGTCTGACTCGCCACAACACTCCGGAATCCAAGATGGCCGCCGAGGATCTTGAGTGGGAGAGATCCAAAATCTCCAACCAAGACACCAACACACTGAAGAGGCTTGGCCTCATGCAGAAGGAGGGCGCCATCCGCTTTCCTAGCGAAGAAAGCTACCCCAATCCTCCAATGGAGTACCGGGTTAGTTTTGTTGATCATCTAATCCGCGGCCTTTCAACCCCAATCCATGATTTCCTCCGCGGCCTTCTTTTTGTTTATGGGATTCAACTGCACCAGTTGACCCCCAACTCAATCCTTCATATTTCTATTTTCATCACACTTTGCGAATGTTTCCTCGGAATCCCTCCCAATTGGGCTCTGTGGAAACGCATTTTCTGCCTTCGCCGCAATGGCTCCCACAACGCCACTTATAACATAGGTGGCGTTGTTATCTGTGTTCGTACTGATGTCGACTATTTCGACGTCAAGTTTCCCGATTCTGTCCAAGGATGGCGCAAAAAGTGGCTCTACATTCACGAAGAAAGTGCCAACTCCGTTGAGCACAACATAATTCCTTTCGACGGAAGTGCTAAAATCCAGCGCCGCCGCTCCTGGGATGCCGAAGCTTCCGAGGAAGAGAAAAAGGCGACAGAGGCACTGATGTCTCGTATTCGCCAGCTTCAAAACACTCGAGGCAAGGAGCTGTCTGGTGTTCAAATCACTGCCTACTTCCTTAGGATTAGAGTGCAGCCTCTTCACGCTCGCAAAAATCCCCTTTGGACGTACTCTGGTAAAAATGACGCCAACAGAATCTCCGGTGATCTTTCCACCAAGGACTTCGAGAAGTTGATTCGAAGACTTTCTCGTCTGGGCAAAGACCCAATTCCTTCCCCAAGTCGCGTGGAACCGTACAGCTCCACCAATCCACTCCCCGAGGTATTTTATCGTCCCGAGTTTTTATCTTGTTCCGCAGTTTCTCCAAATCTCACTGTATTGTCATCTCTTTAATTTTCCTTTGGTCACTTTGTTACAGAACCATCCTACTATGACTTCCCTTCCTCCTCTTCCGGAGGGTGGAGAAGTCGAAGAAATGGCCATCGTTGCCGAAGATACTCAAGGCTCTTCTGTTCCTGAAAGTGAAGTCGCGGGTTCTCACAAATCTGCGGCTTCTCATGAAAAAGAAGTTGAGTCTGAAGCCAGTGAGTCGACGCAGTCCCTTCCTCCTGCTGTTTCTCCAAGGAACAAAAGGAAAAGGACTGATGCCGAGGATTCTGGCACCTCTAAGGCTGAAGAAGTTGTTCCTTCCCATCCGAAGGCAGCTTACGATCCTTATGTTGAATCCCTCGTCAGCTCGTAAGTCATCTTTATCTCTCCCTATTCTTGTACTCGAAATATTTATCTTGTCTTGCTTTTTATACTGCCGATTTTTTGATCAACAGTGATGAGGAGGAAGAAGTACCAGTTACTGACGTGGCTCCTCGGACAAGCACGTCACGTATTGTACTTGCCTCAGACACGCTAGTTGAAGGAGAAGAAACGTCGCCTCCTCAACAAAACGTCGTCACCACTACTCCGCCATCAAGCCCCCGTGCCCCTTCACCAAAAAGGGCAAGGGTTGAAAAGATTGTTGATCCTGCCCCTCAGTTGGGCAGTTCGTCGACTCTGCTCTTAGATGATGTAAGTTTGTCGACATCTATATTTTCCTTATTTTGTTTTTTCACACCTTTTCTCTTTTTCATGCCGATGTTTCTCTTACTGTGTTCGCGTTGAACAGCCTATGATCAAGGATCTTCTCCGCATCGGTTCCCAATTTATTGGGTACCGTGAATATGCTAACAGAGCCGAAGGTAACGACTTTCATACTTGCTGTTTTTCCTTGATTTGTTACTCCTGCTGCTTGCCGTGATTTTTGATCTTTCTTCTCTCTCTTTTCCATATCTCGACAGAGAAACTTGCAGAGGCCAACGAACGCGCCGACGCACTTGCTCGAAAACTTGAGCAAAGTGAGGCGGCTCGCAAGAAAGCCGAACTCGCTGCTAGCAAAGCCAAGGTCGAAGCTGATGAAGCTAAGGCGAAAGCTGCTGGTGTCGAGGAACTGCAGAAAAAACTTGAGGATGCGACAGCTGCCTTAGATGAGCACAAAGCTGCACAAGCTTCTCGTGAAGAAGGAATCCTCAAGCGTCTGAAGTCGCAAAGTCGACGTACTCTGAGTAATATTATCAATCCCTTTTATTTTATTGCACTTCCTGTTTCTTGGTTTTTTACTGATGTCTTGTCTCGTGTGGCAGCCCAAACAAACCAGGATTTTGATCTGGATAATCCCGTCAACGATCCTCTCCTTGACGCACTTTCTCTTCTGGAGTTTCACGGGCGCGAAATTCGTGAAGGCGTGGCGAATGCTAGTGCAGGATTGTCGGCGTTGTTCCCTTACTTCTTCCCGAAGAAAGAAGAACCCGCAACTTTCCTTAACCTCGCCAAGATGTTCAATACTTCGGAAGACCTTGGACTGAAGGTGCGCCAAGAAAATATGAAGGTTGCCGTTGAGAACACTGTCGCATTGGTTGCTGACAGTCGACAGACTATTGACTGGATGAAAGTTGGCGACACCGAGCAGATAGAACAATCTCGGTGGAAGTCGCTGATTAAGGCAGCCAAGCCCAACACAAAGAAGATCTTGGCCTATCTCGGGATTAAGCCAGCGTCGACTCCTAGCTCGTCAAGGCCGGAGGTCTAGTTGCATGCCTCTGTTTTTCTTTCTGTTTCTTTTGATCTTGTCGCCAAAGTAGTCATTTTGGCGACACGTATTTCTTTAGCTCCACTGTAATGCCCTTGTAATTATTCCAAAAGATTAATGAAAACTTCTACCTTTGCCTGTTGTTTGATGTTGTCTTGTTTAAATTTCAGTTGATATTTGATAACTATACTCCGTCTTCCGCTCCTTCCAATGTTTCGCCTTCTTCTTCTCGCGCGAGGAAATCTTTTGCTGATACTGCTCCTGTCGACGATACCTTGTATGCGAAGAAGCAAACACTTGTATGCCAAGAACTGGATGAACTTCGACAGCAACTTCAGTATGCGAAGAAGCAAACACTTGTAATGATGGAGCAATCTCGTAAGTCATCTGAAGCCGAAAAAGTTGCGCTTCAGCAAGCTCGCGAGGCCGTGGCTGCTAAAGAAATTGCTGCTTCCGAAGCTGAAAAGGCGACTACTCGAGAAAATTTCATGCTCGAATTAATGAATGAAGCCAGTGCAGATATGTCGGGTATGCCTGTTTCATCCTCTGATATCTTCCATCTTCATGCTACTGTCTTTTAAAGGTTTCCACTTCTTTGTTTTGATAGGTGCCTTTACTGATGCTGCTGCCGAGGAAGAGAGGGTAAATGCTAGGACAACCCTCCTTGTTAATCTTTCCCTGGACCATGGTTCTTTGTTTTGGGCTACCCCAGAAAGGACCCGCCAAATTGTCAGATTTCAAGATCGCGCCTCTCAAACTCGCGATTTCCTTGACTTCTGTACCAAGACCTTGTCCATGGTTTACAACTCCATGTTTCCTCGGAACGTCCAACCAAAAACTCTTCCTGAATTGATGGAAAGGTTCAAGGATGCTCGCAGTATCCATGATTTTGTCAGAGCTCAACTAGTAGCTGGCGCGCATTTGCTCTTATCATGCTCCAGATCTGCCACTCGAAGCTTGACCTTACCCAGGTTGTCGAGAAGGTTCACCAAAAGGTAAAACGTCGGAGAGTTGGTGTTGACAGGATTAACACGAAGGTTACGCCTATAGCCGAAGAAATGATTGAGGACCTGCTTCGGATGGATGCCGACTTTTTTGCCGATGGCCATTATGCCGATTTTCTTGGTGCTGCTCCTGAAGAAAACAGAGTTACTCTTGATGACATATTGAATCAAGATTAGTTATTTTCTTCTTGTAGATATTTCTTCTTTGTAATCCATGACTATATTGTAAAGCAATCATTATATTTCTCTGTTTGTCTAGCCCCCGAGTGTTTCGGTAACCCTTTACTGTATTTGTATATTTGCGAGGTTTTGAACCAAGGCATTTATATATTTATGGCGGAGATGAGCCCCCGAGCTTTTTATTGAGTACTATTTTGTATTTCTATTGTCTCACGAGGTATTTGAATACCAAGACAAGGCTTTTCTTTTGTCAATGAGCTATATTTGAAATTCGTCGGAGCGAAGACTTTGATCATGTCGATAAAGAAGAAAAGTTATATTGTCACTATCTTTATTATATTGCAGCACCGCGAGCCCGCCTCATTAAAAACCTTCTCCGGCCCCACTCGGTGCCCCGAAAAAGGAAAAGAGTGCGTCTGAAAACTCGCGGGCGTTTCAGTACATTGAAGTTTTACAAAGACTATATTTCGACTCTAGGCGTAGAACCGCCTAAGTTGCGCCACGTTCCAGGGGTTTGGCTCCTCCACCCCTGTCTTCTTGTCCTTTATCCTGTATGCTCCTCCTCCGATTACTTCCGTGACAATGTAAGGGCCAAGCCATGGTGACTCGAGTTTTTCATGACTTTTTTGCGTGAGCCGAAGAACGAGGTCTCCCACCTGGAAAGATCTTGGCCGCAAACGTCGACTGTGGTAATTCTTCAAGTCCTGTTGATATTTGGTTACCCGAGATAATACTTCATCTCGAGCTTCATCAAGTGCGTCGACGTCGTCTTCTAGCGCTCTTCTCGACGTTTCTTCATCATATTCAGCGACACATGGAGAGTTGTGCTCTATCTCGATTGGTAGTACTGCTTCTGCTCCATGAACCAGGAAAAACGGAGTTTCCTGTGTTGCTGTGTTTGGTGTTGTTCGGATGCTCCACAACACGCTTGGTAGTTCTTCTGGCCAGGTATGTCGAGCTTTTTCCAGTGGTCCTAACAAGCGCTTCTTGATGCCATTGCAGATGATGCCATTGGCTTTCTCGACTTGCCCATTGGTTTGAGGATGTGCAACTGACGCAAAGTTCAGCTTGATACCCACCTCTTCGCAATAATCTTTGAATTCATGGGACGTGAAATTACTGCCGTTGTCTGTGACGATGCTGTGGGGCACTCCAAATCTGAAGACGAGGCTTTTGACGAATTTTACTGCGGATGCTCCGTCTGGTGAATTTATCGGCTTCGCTTCTATCCACTTTGTAAACTTATCGACAGCTACTAGCATGTACTCCTTTCCTCCTGGCCAGGATTTGTGTAACTTGCCCACCATATCAAGTCCCCATTGAGCAAAGGGCCATGACAATGGTATTGGTGCTAGCTCTGCTGCTGGAGAGTGAGGTTTTGCGGCAAACCTTTGACACGCGTCGCAAGTTCTTACTATGTCCTTGGCGTCCTCGATTGCTGTCAACCAGTAGAATCCTGCCCGAAAGACCTTGGCTGCGATAGCTCGACTACTTGCGTGGTGGCCACATATTCCTTCGTGTACATCCTTCAGGATTATTCTTCCTTCTTCGGGTGTGACGCACCTTTGCAAGACGCCTGAAATACTTCGCTTATACAATTCTCCCTTGACCACCGTGAAAGCTTTGGAGCGTCGAATTACTCGCCTTGCCTCAACTGGATCGTCGGGTATTTCTTTCCTTAGGATGTATGATATGTACGGCTGCATCCACGGTATTTGTATCACCATGACCAGGTCTTGATCTTCTTCTTCGTCCTCTTGCTTGTCCTTAGTAGCCCCCGAGGGTTTCTTCTCCTTCTTTTTTGATTTTGTCGACTTAGTGGATCTCTCTGTTATTTCTTCCCAGAATACACCTGGCGGGACTGCAAGGCATTGCGACCCAATGTTTGCAAGAATGTCGGCTTCGTCGTTGCTCAATCTACTAACATGGTTTACTTCGCATCCATCGAACAACTTCTCGAGCTTGTTGTACACCTCCTTGTATGCCATCATGCTATCATTGATTGCGTCACATTGGTTCATAACTTGCTGTGCCACCAACTGTGAATCGCCAAAGATTTTCAGTCGAGTTGCACCGCAGGCTTTCGCCATCTTCATCCCGTGTATGAGAGCCTCATATTCTGCTTCATTGTTAGATGCGTTAGGGAACGTCATCCGAAGGATGTACTTCAATTTGTCGCCTTCAGGTGATATGAGTACTACTCCTGCGCCAGCTCCTTCTAGTCTTTTGGACCCGTCAAAATTCATGGTCCAAGTTCTCGACAAATCTGGAGGTCCTGTATTTTGCAACTCCATCCACTCTGCGATGAAGTCCGGCAGAACTTGCGACTTGATTGCTTTTCTTTTTTCATACGTGATGTCCCGAGGGGAAAGTTCTATTCCCCAAAGGGAGACACGACCCGTAGCTTCTGGGTTGTTCAATATATTTGACAAAGGAGCTTCATTGACCACTATGATCGGATGTGCCGAAAAATAGTGGCGCAATTTTCGTGCTGTCGTGAACACTCCGTATGCTATCTTTTGGTACTGCGGATACCTTTGTTTTGAGGGCGATAAAACTTCGCTAACGAAGTATACTGGCCTCTGCACGCCGTGGAGCTTTCCTTCTTCTTCCCTTTCGACAACTAGCACCGTGCTCACCACTTGGGGCGTGGCTGCGATATACAGCAGGAGAGGTTCCCTTTCTTTTGGCGCCACCAAGATTGGTGGTGTCGAGATTGTACGCTTCAAATCCTCGAAAGCTCTGTCGGCTTCTTCGTTCCACTGAAATTTGTCGCCTTGTTTTATCAAAGCGTAGAACGGCAGCGCTTTTTCTCCCAACCTTGCGACGAATCTGCTCAAAGCTGCGACTCGCCCAGTTAGTTGTTGTATTTCTTTCAACTTTGTTGGCTTCCTCATTGTTACGATAGCTTGTATTTTATCGGGATTTGCTTCAATCCCTCTTGCTGAGACTAGGAACCCCAGAAGTTCTCCTGCTGGGACGTCGAAAGAACACTTCGTTGGGTTCAGTTTGAGGCAGAACTTATCAAGGTTGTCGAAGGTTTCCTTGAGATCCTCAATCAGCGTTGCGCCCTTTTTTGATGTTATGACGACATCATCGATGTATACTTGCACGTTCTTCCCAATCTGTGTCGCCAAACACTTCTGCATCATCCTCTGATATGTTGCTCCCGCATTTTTTAGACCAAAGGGCATTGTTCTGTAGCAAAACACGCCGTAAGGTGTAATAAACGCGGTCTTTACTTCATCTTCTTCTTTCAATCTGATCTGATTATAACCAGAATATGCATCCAAGAAGGAAAGACGTTCACATCCAGCCGTGGAGTCGATAATTTGATCGATCCTCGGGAGGGGAAAGTGATCCTTTGGACAATGTTTATTGAGACACGTAAAGTCGACGCACATGCGAAGGACCTTAGTGTTTTTCTTCGGCACCAGCACGGGATTTGCTACCCATGTGGCTTCTGTGAATATCTCTTTGATAAATCCAGCTTCTTGTAGTCGATTGATTTCTCGACAAAGATGGCTTTGCGGTTTGGTTCCGAAAAACGCCGCAAAGGTTGTTTGATTGGTCTCGCTAGTGGATCCAAGTTTAGGTGGTGCTCGGCAAGTTCCCTGGGTACTCCTGGCATGTCAGCTGGACACCATGCGAAGATTTTCCAGTTCTCACGGAGGAACTCGATGAGCGCGCTTTCCTATGCGATATCCATGTCGTTTGCGATAGATGTCGTCTTTTTTGGGTCTGTCGGGTGAATCTGCACCTCTTTTGAATTTTTCTCGCATCGAAAGTTGATTCTTTGTTTGGCCTTCCAACGTCCGGGCAAGACGTCGTAATCAGTCATGCTTTTTGACGCCAAGTACTCAGCTTGCATCCCGAAAGTTTCTGACAACCGGTGGAAATCCTTGTCGCACTTATCGGCTAAGGCAAAACTTCCTTTGACTGTGATTGGTCCCTTTGGTCCAGGCATCCTCCACAACAAGTATGTATAATGTGGCACCGCCATAAATCTAGCATATGCTGGTCGTCCCAATAGAGCGTGATATTGCGACGGAAAATCCACGACTTCAAACTCGAGCCTCTCGATTCTATAATTTTCTCGGGTCCCAAACTGAACGTCGAGATTGATCTTTCCCAATGGATAACTTGGTTTCTCCGGTGTGATGCCGTGGAACCTTGTGTCTGTTGGTTTCAAGTTTGCTAAGGATATGTTCATCTTCCTCAATGTATCTGCATACATAAGGTTTAAGCTGCTGCCGCCATCTATGAACACTCGAGAGACATCAAACCCCGCGATAATCGCCGCGCAATAAGTGCCGACTGCCCTGGTCGAGGAACTTGCTGCGGATGATCTGCTATTGTGAAGCCGATATCTTGTCCCGACCAATTAAGGTACTCAATCGTTGGTGGAGGCATTTTTTCTCGCCATAAACACCTGTCGCGAGATTACTTTCTCGAGCTCTATTGGACGGCCTTCCTTCGAATCATCGACACCGCTCCATTGGAATTAGGATCAACATAAGGTGGTGGTGCAAAGCTGCCGCTATTCTCGAGCCGATGCCGATTGTCATCTGTGTCCCAGCGGGAGGAGGCGGCAAGTGGATCTCACTCCGGGTTCCCGAGGATTTCTCCCGTGCTGCCCGCGCATTGGCGTTCTCTCGCATACCGCAACATTGCTCGAAAATTTCGACAGTCCTTCTCGCAAGTGCCCCGACCGTCTTTTGCCGTTGTCGTCGAGGAAAAATGCATCCGGCACGGTCCGTTCATCATCTCTTCAGTGGGACACGAAAGGTCTTGGGAACCTAGGCCCGCTATTTTGCCTCGTTGCGTGAATCATCCCTGTTATCACCTCGCTGTTCACCGCTTCTCTCGGTAATCATCTCTCGTTGCTTCCTCCTGTATTTGTCCGAAAACCTGCCGAAATTTGTCCTGGAGCGTCGTAGTTCTGGTACGTCCGAGGAAATCTTCGCCTCGGTTGATAGTTTCGACCGCGGTCCTCCTCTGGCGACCTGTGTCGTTTGTTGTGGACAGCGTCTTCTCCATCTGCCCATTTATTTGCTATCTCCATTAACGCGGATACTGTCTTTGGATTGGTCCTTCCCAAGTCCTCGACAAAATCTCCACGCCTGACTCCTGCGACAAACGCATCTATTGCTCTCTCGTCAGATATATTTTCTGCCGAGTTTTTGATGATATTCCACCTTTGGATGTATTTTCTCATTGGCTCGTCTGGCTTTTGTCGACATGCTCTCAACTCCTCTAATGACGCGGGTTTTTTGCATGTGGATCTAAAGTTCTTGACGAACACATCCTTGAAACTTTCCCAGCTGTCGATGGATCCTGGAGCGAGTTTCTTTATCCAAGATCGTGCAGCTCCACTCAAATGTACCTGGATGCTTTGCATGGCTGTTGCCCTAGTTCCTCCTGTCAGCTTCACCGTTTCCAGATAGTCGACTAGCCAATCCTCTGGATCTTGGAGGCCGTCGAACTTTTTGAAATTGTCGGGTAACTTGAATCCTGAGGGGACTCGAGTTTTTCGGACTCTCCTCGTAAAACATGGCAAGCCACACATATCTTCGTCGTTCAGCTCCGGAGATTGCCGATGATCTCTTCTGCTCTGCCGCGCTCTGTCGACTCTTGCTTGTGCTACTGTGTCTCTTGCTCCACTTGGCCCTTCAGGTGCTGCCGCTGTTGCTGCTGCGGGTCGTGGACTATTTTGCCTTGCCGCTCCTTCGGGAGGCGTTGATACAAACGCTGTCCCCATAGCTCCAACTCCTGCTACCGCCATATTGTACAGTGTTTCCCTTGGATCACCTGGAGGTGGTTTAGATGCAAGGATAAAAGCATGTGTCGCCATATACCCAGCCTCTGGTGTCTTAGGGATGATGTTTCCTCTTGTATCTATCGACATAAAGGACATGTCGAGGTTTTGGACCAAGTGCTCTCTTTCTGCTTCGGGTATGTGTTGCAGCCTTGATCTTGCTCTGTTTCGCGCCTCCCGATGGCTATCACCCGTAGTTCTAGATTGTCGACTTAGATCTGCCCTTCTCCTGCTGGATGCAGAAGCTGCCTCCTTTCTCCTGTTCAACTCAGCTGTCTGTTTTTCCAATTCCCTGGCAGCTCGTGCGAGCCTATATTGATATGCTTGTAGTTCTTCTGGTGTGGCTGTGGTAGCCATTGGTTCTGTGCCGTTCATAGCTCTCGCGGCTCTGTCCCACGCTGCTTGTGAAAGTTGAACTCTATCTCGCGGCTCTGGCCCGACGTATTTGTTGCCCAGGCCTTGTCGCAGATTGGAGGGATCGACGTATGGATTTCCCAGACTGTCGAAAGCCTCAGATGTCTCCTCTTGATCTTCAATGGCGTAAATCTGATGATACTTTGTACTCAGATCTACGTTGGGTTTGGTGACATCATCGTTGAAATTGATGAAGACCTTGCCCACTGTGAGAGATTTGTCGATGAAGTCATAACTGTCGACATCGCTTGAGCCATCGCTTATATATGAGTCCGCAGATGACTCAAACGAGATGTCGTTGAAGATCTTGGCGAGTTTCTCTCTTGCTCTGGTGCTGACGTAACGTGTCGCCGAGGTTTCTTCTTCTCCTGACTCGAGAGACGATGCATAGCTTGAAAAATCGGAATCGACCGCCGACGATCCCGACGAAATCGGAATCTCGACACGATACGATCCTTCCTTCTCGACGCGAAAGTGGAACCTTCCGAACGTCATCTCCATGGGCTCCGCCAGATACGCATATGCATCCAAACGGGAGGGTGGGTGAGGAACAAAATCGACAAGACCAGTAGCGATCTGTTTACCTCGATCCATTATGTTGCTTGCGGTTGACGATGTCGAAGATCTTGAGCGTGCCATCGAGATCAGATCCTTACGCCTCTAGTTCCCACAGACGGCGCCAATTGACAAGGTATCAACTTGTCAATGCCTATGGATTGTAGGCTAGGGTTTAGTTGGAAGTAGAGGGTAAGTAGATCTCGAAGGTTTCAGCCGAAAAGTACTCGACGATTATGAAAACTAGGGTTTGTAGACAATGATTCGATTGATTCCTCGTCCCTCGACTCCCCCTTTATATAGGAGGTGGAGCCGAGGGATTCGTGCTATACAAGTTTACAGAGTCCGGGACGGTTTCTAACTCATCCCGCCAGATTACAAACAACACTTCCTATTACAACTCTATCTTTCCTTAGTAAATCTTGGGCTCCCGAATCTTCTTATTCTTCGGGTATTGGGCCTCCAGTAAACCCCGGGTACCATCTTCGGCAGGCCCATTTGGGATGCCTATGTCAACGGCTGCGAATTCCACCATGTGCCACGGGCAAACAACGAGGCGGCTGACGCCTTGTCCAAGATTGGCTCAACCCGGCAAGCCATTCCGCCGGGTGTCGCCTTGGCGGTTCTAAAGAAGTCGTCCATCACACCGTCACCGGACTCGGATTCAATATTCGTGCCGGCTGACCCGGGGGCTGCTCAGCCGAACCCGGGGGCTTCATCGCCCAAGTCGGGGGCTAACAAGCCAAACCCGCCGGCTACCATGCCGAACCCGGGGACTTCTCAGTCCAACCCGGGGGCTTTATCGCCAAACTCGGGGGCTAGCAAGCCAAACCCGCCGGCTAGCAAGCCGAACCCGGCGACCATGCAGTTGAATCCGGAAGCTCCCATGCAGGAGGCCTTGTTGGTTAGCGTATTCGAGATAAGATGCGTACCTTCATGGGCACAAGAATTCCTCTCCTACCTCACCGACGGTGTGCTGCCTGATGATAGAGTCCAGGCCAGGCAGATTGAGAGAAGGTCCAAGGCCTATACAATCATCAACCACCAGCTGTACAAACGCAGCGTAAGTGGGGTGTTCCAGCGGTGCGTCGAGCCGGCTGAAGGGATTGAACTCCTACGGGAAATCCATCAAGGAGAGTGCGGACATCACGCCTCATCCAGAGCCATAGTGGCCAAAGCTTTCCGGCACGGTTTTTACTGGCCGACTGCGCTCAGAGACGTAGAAGAGCTGGTGAAGAAGTGCAACGGCTGCCAGCGCTTCGCGAAGAAGAGGCACTTGCCGGCTTCCGCCTTGAAAACCATCCCCATCACATGGCCGTTTGCCGTATGGGGCCTGGACATGGTGGGCCCGTTCAGAACGGCGCGAGGCGGCATGACACATCTCTTGGTGATGATTGATAAATTCACCAAGTGGATCGAAGCCAAGCCAATCAAGAAGCTGGACGGCTCCACAGCCGTCACATTCCTCAAGGAAATCATCGTGAGATACGGCTACCCCCACAGCATCATCACCGACAACGGTAGCAACTTCTCCCAAGGCATCTTCTCTCGCTACTGCGGAGAAATGGGGATCCGGATGGCCCTATCTTCTGTGGCGCACCCGGAGTCTAACGGACAAGTGGAGAAGGCCAACGGCCTGGTCCTAGCCGGCATCCGGCCCCGGCTGGTGGAGCCGCTCGAGCGAGCAGCCGGCTGCTGGATTGAAGAGCTGCCCAATGTGCTGTGGAGCTTGCGGACAACTACAAACCGCTCAGTCGGCTTCACACCATTCTTCCTCGTATACGGGGCCGAAGCTGTCCTGCCGACTGATATCGAGCACGACGCGCCAAGGATCAAGCTCTACACAGAAGCTGAAGCCAAAGAAGCTCGCGAAGATGGAGTCGACTTGGTCGAAGAGGCCCGGCTGTTGGCTGCGTCCAGATCTACTATTTACCAGCAGAGCCTCCGACGTTATCACAGCCGGAAGGTCCAGCCCTTAGCATTCCGAGAAGGAGACCTAGTGCTCCGGCTGATCCAGCGGACAGCCGGACAGCATAAACTGTCATCCCCATGGGAGGGTCCCTTCATCGTGAGCAAGGCAGTAGGCAACGATTCCTACTATCTCATAGATGCCTAAGAGGCTAGAAAAAACAAGCCGGACAAGGCTGACGAGGAGACTAAACGTCCCTGGAATGTCAACTTGCTCCGCCCATTTTACACTTGAGAGCAGGAATGTATGTATCCCTTGTACTTCTTTTGTAAGCTATGAAAAAGCATGCGCCAAGAGCGCCGTTTCCGACAAGTTTTTCGCGTACTCTACTTTGTTTCGCCAGTTGGCTTACACCCTCTCACGTGGCCGGCTAAGTAACGTGATCCAGCTACAGACCGCAACCCGGCTGTCTGGCTGGCGGGAGTAAGGCCTAGGGAGCCGGCACGCGAAAGACGACTAAGGGAAAGAGTGAAAGCGAATTGACTTGCAACTTTTCATAAAAGTGCCGGATTGCCGAACTCGGCTCGTTCGACTGAAATACTGTCGGCCTCACCCAGCGGCCCGCTCTTGATCCGGCGACGGATCGCAAGTCGGACGTACGATCGGCAAGAGCAAAGCCAAAGAGTGGGGCAGATGGGAAAAAGCGAACAAGTCGAAAGAAAGCAAGTCAGCACACACATGATTAACAAACACATTAAAGTGTGACATAATGAAAGGACGATAATATTCATACATATGCACCCGGCATTCCAGGGATTTAACGAATTGTCTTGGCAAAAGCAACACCTACAGACAGGAAAACTAGGCATCGGCTGGAGGAGGACCAGCCGGGGGAGCGTCAGCTGAGCCGGCTGCCGGGTCGTCCTCAGGCGCGTCCTCCGCCTCCTCGTCCTCCATCTCCTCGTCCTCGTCATCAGACGGCGGGTTCGGGTCCGGGATGAAGAGGCCCTTGTCGACGAAGTCGGCGATGGCGCAGGCACGGGCGAGCCGGGCTGTCTTGATCTCAGCCGGGAGCTTGTCCTCCACGCTGGCCCGCCGGTACTCGAGCTGCCCAAGGTCCACCTCGTTGTACCAGGAGAGGACGAAGGACAACGCCATGTCGGCTCCAGCGCGCGTGGCAGATTCCCTCCAGTCGAGGAAGCGATCCGGCGCCCGCTCCAGCCAGGAGATGAGGTTGGAGAGATCTTGCGGCAACGTCTCCACTGGCCACAACATCTGGATCAGCTCCTAAGCCGCCTTCCGGAGCTCCCAGCCGAGCTTGGTGATGGGCTCGACGCGGGCGGCCATGGATGCCATATAATCTTCCATGGTGAAGTACTCCGCGCTGCCCTCGCCAGTCGCCCGCCTCCTAGCCTCGCGCGCAACACCAACGGCTGTTAGCGCCGCCTCCTGCGCCTCCGGGAAGGCCGCTGCAAAGAAGAAACACGTCAGAAATCCGTCAAAGCCGAAAAAAAAAGCTGAAAAATGCGAATTTTCGAAGTCCTAAAGTAAGACTGGCGGCAGCCGGCACGAGCCAACTGCCCCCAGCCCGAAGATGGAGATAGCGAAAAAATCAGAGTTTCTGCTGCCGGCTGCCAACCTAAGCCGGCAGCCGACAGCCGAAAGCCGGAAAAAGGGATAGGAAGAAAGAAAAAAGGCACTCACCCGACAAGCCGCGGTCGAGCGTGCCAATTTCCTCCACCCAGCGCTTGGCGGTGGCCGACAGCTCCGCAGACTTGGCGGTCACCTCCTCCTGAAGCGCAAGCCGCTGCCTCTCAACCTCAGTCAGCCGCTTGCTCAGGTCGTCCACCTTCTCCTTCTCAGCCGTCCTGAGGAGGGCAAGCTCCTTGAGGTGGTTCTCCTCAAGACGGCGCAGCCGCCCCAGCTCCCCATCAGCCACCTTGAGCTTGGCGGCAGCAGACCGGCCCGCCTCCTCGCTCTCGGCGCACTGAGCGCGAGTAGCCCGAAGATCCGCCTCCAGCTGCGGGACCCTGGCGGCTTCAGCTGCAAGACAGTCGGAAAAGGCGTCAGCCAACCAAGATCAAGAAAGAAGAAATCAAGTCAAACGAAGAAAACCTTACCCTTGACGGCCTCCAGCTCGCGAGCCAAGTCGGCCCGGTCAAGCTTGGCCTTGTGATAGTGGGTCACGGCGCGGTTGTACAAGTTGGTGCGCCGCTCCGTAACCGCCTAAGGAAAAAGAGAATCAGTCAACCAGACGAAACCCGGACCGGCTCCAAGCAGCCGGCCCACGCCTCGGAGGGCTACCAGGATAAGAACCAAATTGAAAAATAGATGAAGTGCTTACCTTGCTGGCTTCCTCCACCTTGGCGAGGTTGGCCGCGGTCTCAGCAGCCCTGGCCTTGAGATTGGCCTGGAAGCCGGAGAAGAACATCTTCACCGACGCCTGGCCTGGGTTCCCCTCCCGGCTGGTCACCTCGTAGGAGTCCGCGCTGAGCCACGCCTGCTCCATAGTGCCAGCCGAGCCAAGGCTGGAGTCGGAGGCGGACGGCACATGCAGAAGCCGAGCGCCCTTGGCCACATGCAGGCCCTCCAACGGCGCCGACGGGCCCTCCATCCTCATCAACGCGCGCGAGCCGGTGTCCTCTGTGCGCGCCGGCTCGTCCCTTGCCGGCTCCTTCCTGGCCGGCTCCTCCCTTGCCGGATCCGGAGGTGAAGGCGCTCCGGGCGAAGCAGTCGGCCCGGTCGGGGCAGCCGTCTCCGGCGCCTGAGGTGCCCCCTCCGGGCTCTCCTCCAACACCACCACACTCGGCCCGGCTCCGGCTCCGGTCGCAGGCGGCGTAGCCCCGCTGGCTCCGGCTCCGGTCGAAGGAGGCATGCCCCTGCCGGCTCCAGCCGCTGGGTCCAGAAGACGAGTGCGGCGCGGGAACATGTCGTCCAGCATCGGCTGGCGCGTCGGCTCGCCCCGTGCGCCGTGGCCAGGTGCTGAGGCCAGAGGCACAGCGAAGGAAGGCGCCCCTGTGGGAGGCGGAGTACCCGCAGGCGGCGGCGGCGTAGGTGCGCGCGCCGAAGGCTGTGGCGTCGGCTCCCTCCTTTGTCGCGGAGGCGGCGACACGACACGCGGAACCTGCCGGGAGCCGCCGCCCTGGGTGAACTTGACGGGGGCCCTAGCCGAACAAATAAGAAAAAGATAAGTATAAAGAGAAAGGAAAGAAAAGGAATCAAACAAGAGAAAAAGAGAACTCACCCGGCCTGCTCCGGAACCTTCTTCGGCTGCTGCCGGCGCAGCTTCTTCGCCTTCGCCTCCAAGGCGACGGTGGAGCGGGGGTCGCCGACCCGTTTCTTCCCCTTGGGCGCCGAAGTCGCCGTGGTGCTAGGCGGCCTCGCGCGCAGGGGCACTGCGGGGATCGGCCCCGTGGTGGACGTCGCCGGCTCGTCGTCCTCCTGCTGCTCTGGCGAAGGAGGCGGATTGTGCTCCCCTTGGCCGCCATGGTCAGGCGCCTGCAGCAGATCGTCGTCGCCGGCCTGGTCGCCGGCTTGGTCAGCCGGATCAGCGTGATCCGGCGTCCACCTCCTTGTCGCCAAGTCGCCGTCCTCGGCGTTCTGGCGGTCGAAGAGCTAGAAAAACAGAAGATATAAGTAAGCAGCAAGCCGGAAGTCGGCAAAGAGAGAAGTCGGCCACGCAGCCGCAAGCCGGAAGTCGGCCAAAACAACAAACTTACCAGCTCAGGCGGCAAGTCCCGGTTGCGGGGCGCCAGCCCGTAGTTCCAGTCCTCCGGCATGTTGGCCTTGGTGATGTTGTTCACCCGGCAGGCCACCTGGGCCTTGTTGAGCGGCGCCTTGGACGTCCGGGTCGGATCGAACCGGCCGGACATGTGCCCGATCTTGTGGGTGCGCAGCTGAAGCGGCAGCACCCGGCGCTCGGTGATGGTGCAGAGGAGGTCCTCGGCAGTCAGCCCGTTCGCGACGGCGGCCCCCAGGAAATCCCAGAGCTGGCTCACCTCCGCGTCCGGGTCCGTCGTGCGGGCGTTGTAGCCCCAGTTGATCCGGCCGACTGGAGGAGCCGGATTGAACTCCGGCAGGTTGATCCGGTCGAAGCCCGGATTCTCGTTGCGCACGTAGAAGAATGACATCTGCCAGTTCTTCACCGAGTCGACAGTCGGAATCTTGGGGAAGGGCGTACCCGGCCGGGAGTAGATCGAGGCGGCGCCGCAGGTCCGCAGGTGGCCGTCGGTGGTCTGCGCCTTGATGAAGAAGAGGCGGCTCCAGAAGTCAATGTCCGGCCACAAGCCGGCATACGCCTCCATGAAAGCCACATAGCAGCTGAGGAGGACGCAAGCGTTGGCCGGAAGGTGGTGCGGCTGCAAGCCGAAGTACTCGAGGAAGTGGCGAAAGAAGTTGGACGCCGGCAGGCCCAACCCACGGTCGAGATGCGCGCGGAAGACGACGCGCTCGCCGGGCTCCGGCTTGGGCTCCACCTCCGCGCCGGGCGCCCTCGTGATCACCGTCGATGGGATCCGGCGGAGGCGCACCAGACGCTCGATGTCGTCTTCCCTCATGTAAGATCCCCTCCAAGACCCGCTCGCGCTGGCCATTGATGAAGAGGAGGAGGAAGAAGACCACGAAAGGCGGAAAGGTGAAGAAGAACCTCGCGACGGCGGCGGCGACGGCAGCGGCGGAGGGCGCACCGTTGAAACGCGAGGCCCCGTGGCGCCGGCTCGTCGGAGTAGCGGCGGCGGATTGACGGAGATGCGTTCGCCGGAGTTCGCCAGTGAGAACCTCCACCGGAGCGACGAGGAGCTCGAGCGCGAGGAAGAACAGCGAGAAGCTTGGGCGCGAGGAAGAGCGAGCAGAGCGGGAGCGCGAGGAAGAAGAAGTGAGGCAGTGGCCGCCTCGGTACCCTCCCGCGCGGCATTTATAGCCGCCCGCGGTGGACGGTTGGCCTCCAAGTGGCGGTCGTGGCCACGTCGCCCGGATTAACTGCGCCTTAACGCCACCCACGATCGCTGCGGTTACCGGAAACCGCCACACCACGTCCCCCACGACCGCACCGAATCCGGAGGAGACATTGATGTGACCAGACGAACCGGCAGCAGCAGCCTGACGTCAGACCGGTCAAGTCGGGCGCAGGACCCGAGGCGGCGGAGACTCCGGCGCGCCGCAAGCCGGAGCTGGACATTAAATTCAATCCGGCCCAAAACTTCCCCAGCAAGGCGGAGACATCACCAAAACTTGTGAAAAAGAAAAAGCTGCAGAAGCAAAAATAGCGGCCGGCTAGGAGCAGCCGGCCGAAACGAGCCGGATGAGGGCGCAGCCGACTGAATGGACATTCTCAGTCGGCCCTTCCGAGTGCCGTCAAGTATATTCAAGAGATCAAAAAGCCAGGAAAACCTGCCTAGGTCCTTCTAAACGCAGGACCTTGCCAGCTTCGGGGGCTAATGTCGGGGGGAAGACCCCGGGTAGGGCAATGGACGCGGAGCAGCCGGCTGGCCACTGGCCGGCTCGCGTCAAAGGCCGGCTGAGGAGCAGCCGGCTGGAGCCGTGGCCAGCTGGTCCGGAAGCCGGCTGGCTCTAGGTC
Organism: Lolium perenne; assembly: GCF_019359855.2. Classification (NCBI taxonomy): domain Eukaryota; kingdom Viridiplantae; phylum Streptophyta; class Magnoliopsida; order Poales; family Poaceae; genus Lolium; species Lolium perenne. The sequence continues at coordinate 105,558,169 of NC_067244.2, read as the reverse complement.
CTAGTCGGCCTGGCTACGGCCGCCAATGCTGTAGCTGGGCCGGCTTCTACAAGCCATATCCGACTGGGGGTTTGTACCTCAGACCGACTCGAGGCTGGCGAGTCTTGCACTAGAAGGAACCGGGTTGGTGATCCGGGTTCGCGAAGTCCACGCTGACTTCATCTCCCGTAAAGCGCGGGGCACTGTGGAGCAATAGTGCCACGCGCTGGACAGGCCATCATGGCACACGTCGATCCGTACTGACTACAGTGGCTGATGGCGACAGGGACACTTCCTCTCCATACCGCTGACTTCGGCAGCCGGATGGGACAGGCCATGAGGCCTCAACGACTCCTGACGTCAGTGCCTCGGGAAGGAGCAGAAGCCGGAGCCGGCCAAGCCGGCCAATAGACTATACGGTCTTATATGTAAAGTGCCGGTGCCTATATAAGCCGCACTACCCCCTCTCATGCAGGGGATCGATCATTCTGACCTCACTTCCACCCTTAGCACTGCCCTATGAGAGAGACTCTTGTCTTCCTTAGCCTCCCAGGAGCAGCCGGACACAGCTCAAGGAGCAACATTGTATTGTGTGATCATCATATACATCTCTAGCAGGAGTAGAGGTGTTACCTCCATTAGAGGGCCTCGAACCTGGGTACGTCGCCGTGTCGCTCGTCCCCATACCTGCATCCAGATACCGCCGTGAGATCTCTTAGGAACCACCTTCGTTAGCCACCCTATGGCATATGCCGTGACGATACCACGACATTGATACATGTGTGATATGTAAAAAACAAAGAGTCCCTAGTATGCCTCTTAACTAGCTTGTTGATTAATGGATGATTAGTTTCATAATCATGAACATTGGATGTTATTAATAACAAGGTTATATCATTTCTATGAATGATGTAATGGACACACCCAATTAAGCGTAGCATAAGATCACGTCATTAAGTTATTTGCTATAAGCTTTCGATACATAGTTACCTAGTCCTTATGACCATGAGATCATGTAAATCACTTATACCGGAAAGGTACTTTGATTACATCAAACGCCACTGCGTAAATGGGTGGTTATAAAGGTGGGATTAAGTATCCGGAAAGTATGAGTTGAGGCATATGGATCAACAATGGGATTTGTCCATCCCGGTGACGGATAGATATACTCTGGGCCCTCTCGGTGGAATGTCATCTAATGTCTTGCAAGCATATGAATAAGTTCATAAGAGACCACATACCACGGTACGAGTAAAGAGTACTTGTCAGGAGACGAGGTTGAACAAGGTATAGAGTGATACCGATGATCAAACCTCAGACAAGTAAAATATCGCGTGACAAAGGGAATTGGTATCGTATGTGAATGGTTCATTCGATCACTAAAGTCATCGTTGAATATGTGGGAGCCATTATGGATCTCCAGATCCCGCTATTGGTTATTGGTCGGAGAGAGTACTCAACCATGTCCGCATAGTTCGCGAACCGTAGGGTGACACACTTAAGGTTTGATGTTGAAATGGTAGATCTTGAATATGGAATGGAGTTCGAAAATTTGTTCAAAGTCCCGGATGGGATCCCGGACATCACGAGGAGTTCCGGAATGGTCCGGAGAATAAGATTCATATATAGGAAATCATTTTATAAGATTTCAAATGATCCGGAAGTTTCTATGGAAGGTTCTAGAAGGTTCTAGAAAAGTCCGGAAGAAATCACTAAGGAAGGAGGAGTCCCGGAGGGACTCCACCTCCCATGGCCGGCCAACCCTAGGAAGGGGGAGTCCACCTTGGTCTCCACCAAGGGGGCCGGCCACCCCCCACATGGAAGGGGGAATCCCACCCCAAGTGGGATTCCCACCTTGGGTAGGTTTCCCTATCACATGGAAGGTTTTTGGTTCGGGTCTTATTCGAAGACTTGTAGTCCAACACTTGGGGCTTCCACCTATATAATGAGGGGCCAAGGGGAGGGGGCCGGCCACCCCAAGACCACAGCCTGGCGGCACCCCCTTAGTGGCCGGCCACCCCCTCCCAAACCCTAGCCGCCCCCTCTCTCCTCCAACGCTCCTGCACGCTTAGCGAAGCTCCGCCGGAGTTCTCCACCACCACCGCCACCACGCCGTCGTGCTGCCGGATTCAAGGAGAAGCTACTACTTCCGCTGCCCGCTGGAACGGGGAGGTGGACGTCGACTTCATCAACACCGAACGTGTGACCGAGTACGGAGGTGCTGCCCGTTCGTGGCGCCGTGATCAAGATCTTCTACGCGCTTTTGCAAGCGGCAAGTGAACGTCTAGCGCAGCAACAAGAGCCTCATCTTGTAGGCTTTGGAAATCTTCAAGGGTGAGTCTCGATCATCCCCTCGTTGCTACCGTCTTCTAGATTGCATCTTGGCTTGGATTGCGTGTTCGCGGTAGGAAAATTTTTGTTTTCTATGCAACGAATCCCTACAGTGGTATCAGAGCCGTGTCTATGCATAGATGGTTGCACGAGTAGAACACAATGGTTTTGTGGGCGTTGATGCTCTTGTTGTCTTTAGTTTGAATACTTTGCATATTTGTGGCATAGTGGGATGAAGTGGCTCGGACTAACTTTACATGACCGCGTTCATGAGACTTGTTCCTCGTTCGACATGCAACTTGTATTGCATAAGAGGCTTTGCGGGTGTCTGTCTCTCCTACTATAGTGAAGATTCAATTTACTCTTCTATTGACAACATTAGTATCACCGTTGTGGTTCATGTTCGTAGGTAGATTAGATCTCTCTCGAAAACCTTAAACCACGTAAAATATGCAAACCAAATTAGAGACGTCTAACTTGTTTTTGCAGGGTTTGGTGATGTGATATGGCCATAATGTGATGATGAATATGTATGAGATAATCATTATTGTATTGTGGCAACCGGCAGGAGCCTTATGGTTGTCTTTAAATTTCATGTTGAGTAGTATTTCACAATGTTCAAAAAATCGTCCGAGTAGACGATTAAGGTGACCTTGGCGAATACCTAAAATCGTTCGTATTAATCGCTGGGATAATTTAATAGGTCTGACATGCGATTAAACGGAAATCTCCGATTAACCGGTGAGACAGGTTTGCTCCCTGCCCTGACCCACCCGCTTCTCTCACTCTTTCCCCTTCCTCGATAAGGTTGGGCGCTGCCCCCGCGAGTGAGTTTCACCGCAGCCACAGCCGATTCAACCCGCCGCCGCCGCCCCGATGCTCGCCTCCGGCGGGAGGATCTAGCACATCCCGATCTGGCTTGGAAGCCTGTGGCTTTTCTCGTCGCCATCCCAGGGGTACGGGTCCAGGCGGCCAGAGCTTCGTCGCCAAGACCACCTTGTCCAGGAGCACGAGGCCCAACCACCTGGAGCTGCTCTCTGTATCCCTCGCTCGGTTGGTCCAGCTAATCTCCAGCACTAGGTTGCTCCCTGCCCGCTCAACTGTTGCAAGACTTCTCTCACCTTCACGGTTCCAGCCTCTAGATAAATCCACTGTATCATGTCTATTCTAATCTCCTTCTCTGGTCAAGTGTTAAACTAGTAGTATTCAAAAAAACAAAGTTTTAAACTAGTAGTCTACTCTAGTATTGGTAGTTTGGTACAGATCGAGCATGCTGTTCTTTATTTTTGTATGGTCAATTGTTGAACTACAAGTAGCCTAATACTGTAGTGTAGAACTGTAGTGTAGATGGCTACTGCCAGTTTTATTTTTGTATGCTGTTTTATGTTGAAGTGTTGGACAGAGCCTTATGTTCTATGTTCTTATGTTCTATGTTGAATTGTTGTCAATATTTGCAGTACATGATGCGACTGATGTAAATTTTGTTTTTGTAGATAACGGGCACTACGGGAAAACAATTCGTTGCCGTGCGACAGATCGCACGGCAAAGGCCCTTATTTGCCCGGCAAAGGTTTTGCCGTGCGTCGATGCACGGCAACGCCTCCGACGGCAACGAAGACATTGTCGTGCGCCTGACCAAACTGCACGGCAAAGGCCTTTGCCGTGCGCGCGCAACGTTGCCGTGCGGCTGCCCCTTTGCCGTGCGCGGGATCTTTACCGTGCGCGCGCCCCTTTGCCGTGCGGCCGATCGCTGCCGTGCGCCATCCTCTTTGCCGTGCGCCACCTCCTTGCCGTGCGCCTGCCTCTGCCGGCCGTGCTCCCTTTGCCGTGCGGCAACACCCCAGCCCGCACGGCAAAGCCTCCTCCAGGCACACCCAGCAGCGCGCCGGGAGCACAGGTGAGCTCCACGTGGCGCCTTTGCCATGTGTATGCACACGGCAAAGTGACCAAAAGTCCTTTACCGTGTGCATACACACGGCAAAGGCCCATGGATTTTTTATTTTTTTTTCTGTTTTTCACTAATCCCTACATTTCAAAATTGCATTTCACATATATCTATACCTAATAATAAAGCAAAAAGGGGTTCCGTCGTCTGTTTTTTATTATCCCTGAGTTTCAGTTGATATTACATGCAATACCACCGATTATGTAAAAAAACGTTTCGTCGGCCGAACTCATCTTTCCGTCAAACAAAAAAAAAAAATACCCGCGCTCCTTATCCCCTGCTCCCCCCCTCGCGAGCGCACAACCGGTGAAGCAGCGACGAGACCGACGACTCATCCGCTCCAGCAACGTCGCGTCCTGCTTCCACGCCGTGGACTATGAAGACCACGCAAAGATGCCTTGCTGGAGCAGGAACGTCTCCGTCGTACGCCTACCACCCTCCGCTCCGGACAAAATCCCCGGCGTGCTCTACCTCCATGGCGTGCCAGCTCCGCCCGAGATCCCAAGCACGCGAGTCCTTGTTTCGACATCCCCAATCCAAAACCGAATGGATTGGGATTAGTTGTGTGACCCACGAGGATATCCACCTTGTCGCCGGCAGCCCGCTTACGTCGTGGATTAGGAAGCCTCGAGACGCAGGCTAGCGTGCGGGCGCCGCCATCGACGCGAATGTCCGCAGACGCGCGCGGTTGCACGGAAGCTCCAGCCGCCCGCTGCGCCCTCTCGCACGGCCTCCGCCACGAGGCGCGCTGCCGAGCCACGCGCGCACGGGGCGGTACACGCACGGCCGGAGCACCGTGCAGGGGCGCCCTCGTCGACGCCGCCGAGCGTCTGCAAGAAACGCACCCCGACAAGAAACGCACGGAAGGAGGCGGTGGGACGGGTCAACGCGGAGTCCAGCGCCATGAATGTCTGATGGGGAGACAGCAGCGTGCTTAAATTGAGCGCACACACAAGGGGAAATGAACGAATCGACACCGCTCGGAATCCAGCGAGTTAAGATAATTTTGGATTTGCGAAAGTAATTGGGGATATTTTTTTTTCAGTCAAGCATAGTCGCGTGGTAGGAAATTGGAGCGATCGGGTCGACGGCTGAAAGCAGACATACTTGCACCAGGTGTAGAGCACCGCGCAGAGAACCTCAAATGGAGGCGATGGATCCGTTGAGCTCACTTGCAGGTGCCTGGCCAGGGGGCACATCAGTGAGAAGATATGGGCCCAAGCAGTACGTCTTGCTGTCGCAGAATACTGCCCAGGCTTCTCTGCCTCAAATGTTCTCCATGTCGAACATCACTCCTGCTTCGGAAGTTCAGTTCAGTCTGAATATTCGTTTGAACAACTCAACTTTGTCCAATTCAGCAATAATTTGAATCACCGTGAGTGTCTGGAGTGTATCAAATAGGCCAAAGGTCGTTTCAGATAAAGCTCAAAGAGGTATAGGTGCAGAACAACTGATCTTGTGGAATTTAATTTGAAGAAACATACAGTATAGACAAATTGTTCTTTTTTCATGAGGTCTATGTCGATTCTCCATAAGGTAATTCAGTTGGGATTCAGTGACATGTTTACCACTCGTCATCAGGCCCCTCTCTGACCTTGACAACAAATGGATCCTGCCCATGAGAAAGATAAAATTTTATCATATTTTAGATGGCTATACTTGATTAAAAAGTAGATACACTTCTATACATGAATGGATTTATAAGAATACGGCGGCGGGTATATTAGATTAAATATAAGGAGACTAAAATTGTATATTGAATAAAAATGAAACTGAATAAAGTATAAAAGATTTAAAATGTAATAAAGTTGAAGATTTAAACTAATAAAACAAAGTAAAATATATTTGAATTAATAATAATGATTCAGTCTTATATATTCACCCGTTTTATGAATTTACTTATTTTGTTTGGCTTGACTATTGTGTTTATATCGATCGGGTAGTTACATGAAATTAGAATAATTGGTAAAACAAATATAAGGATCGAGAATTAACAAGCTCATTGGAATGTTGGTGCAAACCAAAGCAGCATTGGTTTTAAAGTATATGGTACTATCCATTATGACCAGTCTAATGGAATGGCGCAAGGTTAAGAGTGGTCAAGTTGAGAAATGTTTGCTTCCTCTGGAAAGGATCAAGTTATTGAGTTCCTGATGGTGGGAAGATGTCCATGCTTTCTGCTAATGTCACTTGAACAAAAAAGAATAAAAAGAGCGGTGGAAATTTAACATGGCTAAGCGTGGAGCTAATAAACCAACACCCCACGTTACTTGATTTTTCCAAAAAGAAAAAATTATTTAGCTTCTCATGAATTATATTATTAGTTTAATTTATCAAGAAAATTGTTAGCTCAGCTCTCTCTGTTTTTATGTTTTATGTTGAGGTGACCATTTCACACAAAATTCGCTTGTATACAAACGTGATTTGAATGCGCCATCTCAACCAGTATGTCGTTACCCTGGACCTCCGTCTTCCCATGCTCCGATCTTCATCGTCGTTCTGTCGACTTTCTTTGAGTTTTGTCCGTGCTCCGCTTGTGCTCGTCATGTTAATCATGTCCGACATTCTCACTTGCTTAAAACTTCATCTCACTTGTAGTTTAAATGAAATGATGGTGGTCCGACCGACGATGGATATGTTATGTGGTCGCTAGGGTTTGGGAGGGAGAGAGAGGGCTGCCAGGGCGCGAGAGGGCCGGCCGGGGGCCTTGCCCACGGCCGGTGGCAAGAGGGAAGGGATTTCCTTCTTAATTTTTGCTTGATTAGATTGATACATCTCCTCTCCATGTATAGAGAGGTTTACTTGACTCCCAAGCAAGGCTTACTTGACCCTAAGCAAACCATAAGACTAACGGGCCTGTGCCCATGACGTACTCTAACACTACGCACCACTCCGGACATGCGGCTTGTCCTCGAGCCGCAACCTAAACAAACCATGACTCAACGCAACACAACCCTAATACCTAAAAACGAGCCTTTTACATCTCGGCTTGTTTTATTACTCTCAACCCGAAATAGATCGGGACGCTTTATTGTTGACCCCCGAACATAAAGTGGACACCATCCGCCCGTCGACGTGCACCCGTACAACCACCGGATCCCATGGAAACCGGCCGGGATAAAAGGATCGCGCGGCGGCCGCGGTGGAATGCGGTGGTGCTACGCGGTGCGCTCTGTCGGTGACACCATGCCTTCTCCCCGCCAGGATGATCGTCGATGGCGTAGACTTTGAGGTCGCCGCCCGCAGAAAACAAAGCATGTTCGCCGCCCGTGGGGGAAACCGCATGCCCAAGATCCCCAACGCAGCGGACGAGATCGAGGTCCCTTGAGCAACGAAGCGCAACTTGGAGGAGCTGCAGCTGCAGATCACGCATCTCCCGCACATGCCGACGCACTAGGAGGCCGCGCGCGAAGCATGCGGCCTCACCGCCGCCAACACGTGGCGGATAGCGATCCAAGCCGGAGCGGTGACGGCGACGGAGGGAAACGGACTGGTGGAAGGGCATCCCGGCGATGTCGATGTAGAGCCCGGGGCCAAGGTCGCTCCCACACCGCCGAAAGGCGGTGGACATCGTCGGTGGCGGCGGCAGCAGCCGCCGCGGTTTTGGTGGCGACGACAATGGTCTGCTGCTGTTGCCGCCCACCGAACGATAGGGATAGAGGCGGTGAGGATAGCGGCTGCGCGGCGGCGTTGGTGGCGGCGGCAGCTTCGTTGTCGCAGCGTCCGGTGGGGAAGAAGGCGGCCGGGCCGTTGGAGAAGAGGGACCCCAGCCGCCGAGGAGATGGTGGACAGCGAAGCGGGGAATGCAAAGCCAAGATCGGGTGGCGGCGACGACAAGAACATCGTCGGCAGCAGCAGCTCCGGCGATCGCGACGGGGGCCGCGTGGTGCGTCGGCTGCACGCCACGGCAGAAGAAGCCGCCGCCCGGCGGAGGCCCGTAGGGGCCAGCCAAGTAGAGGTGGATCTCCGGACCGCGGTGGCGAGATCGCGGAGGGTCGGTGATCTCCGCCGGGGAGAGAACGGCGGGGATGTCGGATTGCAGGCGGCGGTGGGTGCGAAGAACTCGGTGGAGGGCCGGACATGATCGAACCCGGAAAACCGATACCAAGTGTTATGTGGCTGCTAGGGTTTGGGAGAGAGAGAGAGGCTGCGAGGGCGCGAGAGGCCCACGGCCTGTGGCAAGAGGGAAGGGATTTTTTTCTTAATTCTTGCTTGATTAGATTGATACATCTCCTCTCCATATATAGAGAGGTTTACTTAACTCCCAAGCAAGGCTTACTTGACCCTAAGCTAACCATAAGACTAACGGGCCCAAGCCCATGACGTACTCTAACAGATACGAGGTCAATTTGGACAAAAATGAACCCGTAGCAACGTTCCTTGATATCACCATGTCGTGACATTTTGTTGGTGATGGGTTTTCCTATTTCCATTTTTCTATATCAGCAATTATGTTTCACTTTCGCAGCAACGCGCGGGCATTGTCCTAGTTCTTTCTAAAGCGTTGTTACAATTATATATAAAGAGACTATAAATAAATTTGGAGCAAAAAATATAAAGAATTCATTAACAAAATAGAAAAATAAAATGCAGCAAATGTGGAGCTAGGCTGCAATACTACGATCTTCTTATTTTTGTACACAAACATATCCCACCTATAATTTTTGGTAATCTAGAAGGGAGTAACATTAATCATGCTACAGTCAAAAAATAAAATGTACAAAGTGGAATCATCATTATATGGGGATAATAGGAAATATAAGAAGAACAACAAAATTAAAGGACCCTTCTCTTGTTGCTAGGACAGCTTGGTTTGGTGAGGTAAATCACCAGAATTGTTGTGTTTTCGTATATATGTATTCTTAAATAACTACATTCAATAAAATGTCATAGCAAAAAAGTAACTTACTAGGAACACATCACATCAATATGATGAACAAAAAACCATAATACATGAACAAAAATAAGTTTAAATCAATTTCTAATTTTATTTCACGTAAAGGTCTACACACTATCCGAGTTAAATTAAGTACAATACAATGGCTTTCCGGAAAATTAAATGATGATTCACATGGAAACTTATTAAAGAAGACCAACACATCTACGCCTCTAGAGCAAAAAAAATACTCAGTGGCCCGGTTCAGAACAACATCTCTTTGCAAGGAACTGAAGAGTCATAAAATATCAACGTATTGGCACCAAGTTCAGCTATGGTTGCGGAGAGCAAACAAAACCATTTGCAAACAATTTTTGAAGATAGAAAACAAACATGTGCAATGCTAGAGCTCGACGAAATAGTTTGATATGAACATATTTCAAATTGGAAGGATAAGAAAGACATGCCCTTTATTGATCATTTGTTTTGAGTAACAACTAATTCGTTTGCTAAATGCATGGGCTAAATACATGATATACCCGTAGCAACGCACGGGTATTGTGCTAGTATAACATATACAACATATATATTCACCATAGCATCACCAAACACATCAATAACACCACAAATACATCAACACACATAGTTTATGCATAACAAGTGCAATGTCCACAAATACATCAACACACATCAAGTACAAGTACAATCCATAACAAGTGCAATGTCCACAAATCCATCAACACACATCAAGACCATGCCATCAATCTTATCCTCCTCCGCTTCCGCCGGCCTCATCGTCATTTCCTTGTGACATATAATCTACAAGGTTGATGGAATGAACATTTGCATTTGCATATTGAACACTTGAACAAGTACAAGTAGCGGGTTGGGCACAAGAGGACTCACCGCGGTTCATGCTCCGGATGATGTTCATGTTGTTCACGGTGAGAGGTGTCCCCGGGCTCTGAGTGGGCGGTGGCGGCATCCACGGCATGGAGTAAGGTGGAGGAGCAGGAATACTCCCCGGTGGAGAAGACAGAGCCGTCTGGCTCATCACCACCTCATCCGTGCTCGATGCTGCTACATCATCTGCTGCTGCTGTTGCATCTGCATCATCATCTGTGCCTGTTGCTGCTGATACTCCAGAACCTGCCGCTCCAAGTTCCGTGCGTGCTCCTGGGACGCCTGCTCCTTTTCTGCCATCTCCGCCTACGATGTGTCCGCGATGTCATTAACATTTCAATGGAAAGCATGTGCATGTAAAGGAAAGGTAGAGGCCGGAGGAAGAACATACCCGTAACCGCTCGACAACTAGATTCGAAGCCCGTGGCCGGGGCTCTACCTCAGGCTGGCCGCTCTTACGACCATGACGGATCTGGCGGAGAGAGGGAACCGTCGCTGGGTCGACAACCCCTTCACCAAACCATAGGCGGCCATGCTTCAAGCCTTCTCCCGCAAGCACCGCAACCTCAGGGTCAAAGTCCTCGGCCTCTGGGTTGGCGTCCTCGCCGTACTTCTGCTTGAACTTGGAGACATAGGACGTGCACTGGGTCTCGGATTGCGGGTTAACCCACACGGACCCCGTCTCAGGATGAGGCGTCTTCCTTTGCTTCATCTTCTTCAGCACGGCAAAGATGTTAGGCTTCGCTCCTGTCCTCACTTCCTGCAAAAGAGAACATGTAATAAAGTGAAGTGGCACACCCTTGCAGAGTTAGCAAATATATAACATGAATTCAAATAATGAAGGAACCATTAATTTGCTCACCTCCTTCTGCAGGTGAAGAGAGATGGGGAGGCTGCCTTGGATATGCGATCCACCTCGCATCTCTGCCCGCTTCTTCTTGCCCTCCTCGTGCTTCTTGAGGTACTGGGGGCATGTCCACCACATGACCATCGCAAGGAAGCACCTGTCGTCTGCGCCGACGTACTGAGGAGGGTTCTACATGCACAAGATAAACCCATTATGGTAAAATAAACTACATGACGATAAAGAAATCAATAACACACAAATGCAAATACCTGCATGTACTGCCACGGCTGCATGAGCGTGTCGCGAGCGTCCTCCTTAGTCATGTGGACGAAGCGGTCGGCATGCCAGTCGCGGACGCACTGAACACGTGCCTCGTAGTGCATGCCAGTCACCCTCTTCCTTGCAAGCTGGTGAAGGACATCATCGCACGCATTTTCCTTGCCCTCGGCCTTCTTGAAGTATTTATGCAACCATGCACATAGGTAAAACAAGGGGCATTAGTCAATTATTGTCAACCAAGGAGAGTGTATGAATGGTAAGAAGTCAAAAGTCACGTACCCAAAATTTGCCAACAATGCAGTCCGCCAAGGTGCCGCGGCCAAGAGCATCTTCCGCGAGGCTGTAGTGCCACCACCTCCAAGCTACGTCGCAGCCACCACTAGGGAGATTGACTATCCCAGGGAAATACCTTCTAAGTAGGCCCCCAAGGATGTTCGAGTACCCACGTGGCGGCTTCTGCGACGGGTCTTCATACGTGAACGAGTTGCACCATGAAACGACAACATCAATATGTATGTGATAATAATTTTGATAATGACAAAATTGCGATAACGAAATGCCAAAAATTAACATGTACCTCCTTCCATAGGGCACTAGAACAACATGGCTGTAGCGCCAGTGCTTCAGCGCGGGGAGCTGTGTTATCCCACACCGATATGGCCTCCTATCACGTGGCCTCAGCCTCTCCAAAGCTGAAACGTACTTGTAATCCGGCGGCGCATCCCAAACTAGGTTTGGATCAGGATCGAACGGTAAGTTCCCCAACCCCTCATCCTCCGAGAGGTCCTCCTCGTCCCCCTCCTCCTCCTGGTCCTCCCCACCCCCCTCCTCCTGGTCCTCCCCAACCCCCTCCTCCTCCTCCTGGTCCTCCCCACCCCCGTGGTGCTCCTGGTCCTCCACCTCATCATCATCATCATCGGCTGCGGGAGGGGGGCTAGGACTAGGAGTGAGTACCCGCGTCACATTCTTCCTACGCGGTCGCACGCGCACTGGGGGAGCAATGGGAGGGGGCTAGGAGGGGGGGTAGTAGCTCGGCCCCGCCTCGAAGACCCTACACCTACCAAGTCCTTGAGCTTCTTTGTAAGACCGCCACCCCTTCTTTTTTTTTGGCGGCATGCTTCAATCACCTGCAAACACAAATGAAGAGAGTGGTTTATTAGTACGCAATATTGTAAAGAGATAAATATTAGTGAAAGCAACCGAAATATAAGTAGATGAACATTAATGAAAGCAACAATAATGCAAATAGATGAACGCTTCTACGGATTTAGCCATTTGTGAAACCAGTAATTCAGCTCGTATATACCCTCGACTCTTCCATAGTAATGGAGCCCATCATCACCTTGACATACCACCCCGCTATTTATTGTCTTCGCGTTGGGCCGGCTTGTTGTGTATTGATGGGTCTGGAAGCGATACCCGTTCACGTCATAGGAGTTGAACGCTTCTACGGAATGGTCAAAGCCCCTAGCAATTTTTCTTAGCTCTGACTTCATCTCTTTGTCAGTTCTTGCCTACAAGTTTAGCACGAGAAGTTTAGAACGAGAAATGACCGATAAATGTCGGAAGTGCTAGCTAATTTGGATAGAATAGTACCGAATTACAAAACCAGCTACTGAAACCGAAACCGCTGCCCTTATCGAAAATTTGCTTGGATTCTTCCAGGGTAGGCTCCCTGTGGGTATTCTTCCAATGTATAGCCTTGAATTTCCTATACCGATGAAAAGAGGAAGAGTTAGCCACGAACATACGAGTGAATGTTTGCGAATAATTAAATGGTTCGCACTTACTCGATGTACGGCTTCACTTCGACCATCGTGTTTAAGACATACGAGTGGATCAAGGTCCGCTCATGTAGGTCCGTTCTGTACGGCTTCGAGCCACTTGACTTGCCACCAAGCCCCACGAAGATGCTAAGCTTGGGTACTTCTTCATTGTTGGCGGCATTGTAACGGAGGACCGGGTTGTGCTTTGTGGGAATGTTGGGATCATAGTGCTTAGTGGTGAAGTTTGCCACCTCCACGTTCAGATCGCCTCGGCTATGGATGCTTCGATCTTGCATTTATTGCCAGTCATTTGACGAAGCTTTTGTGTTTCTCTCTCGGGACCAAACTGCCAACGGCCCCAATTCGGGCCCCCCTTTAAGCACTCCTCCGCGAGGTGCAGAATCATGTGTTGCATCGGATTAAAGAACCCTGGAGGAAAGATCTTCTCTAGATCGCAAAGCAACACGGGTGCCTCTTCATCCAGCTTCTCAATCACTTTAGTGTCTAACTCCCTAGCACAAATACCGCGGAAGAAAAACTCAACCTCGCTAGCACTCGCCAAGTCTTCTCGTGGACATAGCCTCGAATCATCACCGGCATTATCCGCTCAAGCCATATGTGGTAGTCATGACTCTTCGGTCCTTGTACTCGCAACGTTTCAATGTTCGTGCCCCTCATCCGGTTGGTCGCGAACCCATCGGGAAAAACAAGGAGTCCTTCATCCATTGGAAGACCTCCCTTTTTGGGCCTTTGTGAGGCAGAATGCAGCGTGTGGCTTAGTCCAAGTTTTTGGCACCATTAGGTGGTCGCATGTTCAACTCGGCCTATCGCACCACATTTCTTGATCAATTCGAGCCTTTATGTTATCCTTCGTCTTCTCGGTGTCCACAATCGTGCTCCAAATGGCTTCACCGATATTCTTCTCGGTGTGCATTACATCAATGTTATGCGGGAGCTCGAGAAACTCAAAGTAAGGGAGCTTCCATAAGCACGGCTTGTGAGTCCATTGGTGTGTCTCCCCATATCCCAAGAAACCATTCCCATCGTGGCTAGGGTCAAGAGCATCTAACTCGGCCTTGATTTCCGTTCCGGTCTTCGATTGGCTTCGGCCACGGACAACACGGCCTTTCTTGAAACTCTTTACATCACTCCCGTATGCATGCCTCCGCTCAAGGAACCGTCGAGCTTCATCAAAGCATGAATACTTGCCTCCCTTGTTTAGCCGTAAGAAAGTAACGGCTCATTCGCACCGTGGGCAAGGCCACTTCCCATGTGTACACCACCCGCAGAACAAAGCACGTGCCGGGCAGGTCATGCAGTGACGTGTGGTACCACACATACATATCGAAGTACTCCTTCTTTGATGCGTCATATGTTCGGATCCCGCGACCTTCCCAGCCCACGAACCAAGTCATCCACCAATGGTTCCTGTACACATTCATGTTCTTACCCGGGTATTTGGGCCCTGGGATTATCATCGACACAAACATGTTCTCTAATCTCATGCGTACGCTGTGGGGAGGTTCATGGGAATAACAAACACCGGCCAACAATCGTATACTGCAGCCGACATACCATATGGATTGAACCCATCGGTTGATATCGCAATCGCTACGCTCCTCGGGTCACCTGCTTTCGGTGGAAATTTCTTGACTAAGTTCTTCCATGCAAGCATCATCCGACGGATGTATCATCTTGTCGGTGTATCTATTTCCTTCCACGACCCACCTCATCCGCCGGCGCATCCTTGGTCATGAAGAGCCGCCGGATCCTCGGTAGAACCGGAAGATAGCGGAGGATATTCTTGGCAATCATGGTCCGCCTCTTCGACCATCACCATTGCGGTCTACCTCAAAGTACCTAGAGGAATTGCATTTGATGCAATAATTTGTGTCGCGTGCTCCTCTCTCGAATAGCCTCGCATCCCTTTGGACAAGCGTGTATCTGCTCGAGATGACATCTTAAGGTCACCGAGCAATTTGGTCGAATAGTAGAAGTTTTGCGGTAACAGTGCCCTTTCGGCGGAAAGGCTGCCTACGATGACCAAGTTCATCGAACCCATCTCTCGCACAAGTTCCTATGGCACTTCAAGGACATAAGGCGAGCGATGGCATCTAGTTGGGTAACCTCTCGTATTTTCATGTAGGGTTTCTCGCGAAGCAAACAGAGCCTCATAATACTCCTTTGTGTTTTCCTCTGGGTCCTCACTTGTCTCCGCATCCCGAGGTGTCTCCACCTCTACATGAGAGCTTTGTGCACATTACCATTAGCCAAGTTTTCTAAGCACCTATCAAAACCAGTGTCATATTCCCCCCTAGGTTGAATCTGCCGCACCTCCTTCCTAGCACGTTTCTTTGCCTTTTCTCCATGGTAAGTCCAAATCTTGTAGGACGGTGTGAACCCAAACTTGATCAGGTGCATACTCATAGTGTCCTTGTCCTGTGCCTTTTGGTTAGCGCACTTACTACAAGGGCACCAAACTCTTATAGGTCTGCTAGGGATGGCAAACGCCCTATCCACAAAATGCTCGGTCTTTTCTCCCCATTCATCAGTATAGTTCCACTGACTGATTCTGCCATCGTACATTCAGCCACGATTATCCATCCTCTAATCAGCAACAAATCAACAACAACACCGGAACCCCAACAAATCTTGCATGTGGGCCTATGCTATGTGTCAAAGTGTGATGCAAGGTGTAATTGTGCAAAAGTAGCTCCCCTAAACCCTAGACCCTGGCCCTAACACTACGCCGAACCCTAACCAGTAGATCACGCACACCGTCGATCGTGTGATAATGGCTCGAGCTGCGGGTGTATGTGCCAAAGGGTCCCAATCTTGGTTCTCCATGTGTATATGTCCTAAACAAACCTAAAAGAATGAAAATGTACATTGTTGCACCCTCGCGCGGAGAAATCTAGGGGGGTAGACCCGCCGGGGCACACGTTTCGCTGTTTTGGGGGGAGGAGGGGGAGAACGACCGCCGGAACACCGGAACCCCACCAAATCTTGCATGTGGGCCTATGGTATGTGTCAAAGTGTGATGCAAGGTGTAATTGTTTAAAAGTAGCTCCCCTAAACCCTAGACCCTAGCCCTAACTGTAGGATAACGTTGCATAGAAAACAAAAAATTTCCTACCGCGAACACGCAATCCAAGCCAAGATGCAATCTAGAAGACGGTAGCAACGAGGGGTTTATCGAGTCTCACCCTTGAAGAGATTCCAAAGCCTACAAGAGGAGGCTCTTGTTGCTGCGGTAGACGTTCACTTGCCGCTTGCAAAAGCGCGTAGAAGATCTTGATCACGATCCCTCCGGCGCCACGAACGGGCAGCACCTCCGTAATCGGTCACACGTTCGGTTGTTGATGAAGACGACGTCCACCTCCCGTTCCAGCGGGCAGCGGAAGTAGTAGCTCCTCTTGAATCCGACAGCACGATGGCATGGTGTCGGTGGCGGTGGAGAACTCCGGCGGAGCTTTGCTAAAGCACGCGGGAGATATGGAGGAGAGGGGGGCGGCTAGGGTTTGGGAGGGGGTGGCCGGCCACTTCAAGGGGGGCGGCCAGCTTGTGGTCTTGGGGTGGCCGGCCCCCTCCCCTTGGCCCTCATTATATAGGTGGAACACCCAAGAGTTGGTCTACAAGTCTTCGAATAAGACCCCAAACCAAAACCTTCCATAACTCATGAAACCTACCCAAGCTAGGACTCCCACTAGAGGTGGGAGTTCCACCTTCCTTGGGAGGGGGTGGCCGGCCCCCCTTGGGGAGTCCACTTGGGACTCCTCCCCCTTAGGGTTGGCCAGCCATGGGAGGTGGAGTCCCACCGGGACTCCGCCTTCCTTCGTGGTTTCTTCCGGACTTTTCTAGAACCTTCTAGAACCTTCCATAGAACCTTCCGCATCATTTTAAATCACATAAAATGACATCCTATATATGAATCTTATTCTCCGGACCATTCTGGAACTCCTCGTGATGTCCGGGATCTCATCCGGGACTCCGAACAAATATTCGAACTCCATTCCATATTCAAGTTCTACCATTTCAACATCCAACTTTAAGTGTGTCACCCTACGGTTCGTGAACTATGCGGACATGGTTGAGTACTCACTCCGACCAATAACCAATAGCGGGATCTGGAGATCCATAATGGCTCCCACATATTCAACGATGACTTTAGTGATCGAATGAACCATTCACATACGATACCAATTCCCTTTGTCACGCGATATTTTACTTGTCCGAGGTTTGATCTTCGGTATTACTCTATACCTTGTTCAACCTCGTCTCCTGACAAGTACTCTTTACTCGTACCGTGGTATGTGGTCTCTTATGAACTTATTCATATGCTTGCAAGACATTAGACGACATTCCACCGAGAGGGCCCAGAGTATATCTATCTATCATCGGGATGGACAATTCCCACTGTTGATCCATATGCCTCAACTCATACTTTCCGGATACTTAATCCCACCTTTATAACCACCCATTTACGCAGTGGCGTTTGGTGTAATCAAAGTACCTTTCCGGTATAAGTGATTTACATGATCTCATGGTCATAGGACTAGGTAACTATGTATCGAAAGCTTATAGCAAATAACTTAATGACGAGATCTTATGCTACGCTTAATTGGGTGTGTCCATTACATCATTCATATAATGATATAACCTTGTTATTAATAACATCCAATGTTCATGATTATGAAACTAATCATCCATTAATCAACAAGCTAGTTTAAGAGGCATACTAGGGACTTCTTGTTGTCTACATATCACACATGTACTAATGTTTCGGTTAATACAATTATAGCATGATATATAAACATTTATCATAAACATAAAGATATAAATAATAACCACTTTATTATTGCCTCTAGGGCATATCTCCTTCAGTCTCCCACTTGCACTAGAGTCAATAATCTAAATTACATTGTAATATACCTAACACCCATGGCATTCTGGTGTTGGTCATGCTTTGCCCTAGGGAGAGCTTTAGTCAACGGATCTGCTACATTCAGATCAGTGTGTACTTTGCAAATCTTTACTTCTCCATCTTCGATGTACTCGCGAATCGAGTGGTAACGCAGCTTGATATGCTTCAGCCTCTTGTGTGACCTTGGCTCTTGTGCATTGGCGATGGCACCCATGTTATCACAAAGAATGATTAATGGGTCCAATGCACTAGGAACCACACCGAGCTCTAGAATGAACCTCTTCATCCATACCGCTTCGATGAAGCCTCGAAGCCGCTATGTACTCGATTCTGTTGAAGACTTCGCCACCGTGCACCGCTTCGAGCTTGCCCACCATCGCAAAGACCATTCAATATAAACACGTACCTGCATTGTGACTTAGAGTCATCGGGATCGGTGTTCCAACTTGCATCGGTGTAACCACTTACAACGAGCTCTTGGTCACCTCCATAACAAAGAAACATATCCTTAGTTCTTTTCAAGTACTTCAGATATTCTTGACCGTTGTCCAGTTGTTCCATTCCTGGATCACTTTGATATCTGCTAGTCAAACTAACAAGATGTGCTATATCCGGTCTAGTACATAGCATGGCATACATGATAGATCCCATCGCCGAGGCATAGGGGATATTACTCATCCTTTCTCTTTCTTCGTCGTAGTCGGTCCTTGAGTCTTACTCAAGACCTTGCCTCGGTAACATAGGTAAGAACCCTTTCTTACTTTCGTCCATTCTAAACTTCTTTAGAATCTTGTCCAGATATGTACTCTGTGATAGCCCTATTAGGCGTCTTGATCTATCTCTATAAATCTTGATGCCTAATATATACGATGCTTCCCCAAGGTCTTTCATTGAAAAACTATTATTCAAATAACCTTTTACACCGCTTAATAGTTCTATATCATTCCCGATCAATAATATGTCATCTACATATAATATCGTGAATGCTACAGAGCTCCCACTCACTTTCTTGTAAATACAGGCCTCTCCATGACATCGTATAAACCCGAAGTCTTTGATCACCTTATCAAAGCGTCGGTTCCAACTTCTTGATGCTTGCTTCAGTCCATAGATTGAACGCTGAAGTTTGCATACTTTGTCGCATTTTTAGGATCGACAAAACCTTTGGGTTGTACCATATACAACTCTTCCTCAATGTCTCCATTAAGGAACGCCGTTTTGACATCCATCTGCCAAATCTCATAATCGAAAAATGCAGCTATTGCTAACAAAATCCTCACAGATGTTAGCTTCTCTACATGTGAGAAAGTCTCATCGTAGTCAACTCCTTGAATTTGTCGGAAACCCTTTGCGACAAGTCGAGCTTTATAGACAGTAATATTACCATCGATCTGTTTTTCTCTTGAAGATCCATTTATTCTCGATGACCTTTCGGCTATCGGGTAAATCTACCAAAGTCCATACTTTGTTATCATACATGGATCCCATTTCGATTTCATGGCTTCTTGCCATTTGTTCGAATCTGGGCTCATCATCGCTTCTTCATACGTCGCAGGGTCCTCATCATTGTTATCCACAATCATGACATTTAGACAAGGATCATACCAATCAGGAGTGGCACGCTCCCTTGTCGATCTGCGAGGTTCGCATAGTTTCCTCGTTCGAAGTTTCATGATCATTATCATTAGTTTCCTCTGTTGCCGGTGTAGGCGGTACATGTACAACTTCCGCATCGCGCTACTCCGATCAACGAGTATAGATTCATCAATCTCATCGAAGTTCTACTTTTCTTCCAGTCACTTCTTTAGTGAGAAATTCTTTCTCAAGAAAGGTTCCGTTCTTAGCAACAAAATTTTGCCTTCGGATTCGTGATAGAAAGTGTACCCTATAGTTTCCTTAGGGTATCCTATGAAGACGCATTTCTCCGCTTTGGGTTCTAGCTTGTCCGGTTGTAACTTCTTTACATAGGCTTCGCAACCCCAAACTTTCAGAACGACGCTTAGGTTTCTTATTAAACCATAATTCATACGGTGTCGTTTCTACGGATTTTGATGGTGCTCTATTTAAAGTGAATGCGGCTGTCTCTAATGCATAACTCCAAAATGATAACGGCAAATCAAGAAGAGACATCATAGAACGAACCATGTCTAAGAGAGTTCGACATTTACGACGTTCGGACACACCGTTTCATTGTGGTGTTCCCGGTGTCAATTGTGAAAGTATTCCGCATTTCTTTAAATGCATGCCAAACTCATAACTCGATATTCACCTCCACGATCAGATCGTAGAAATTTAATCTTCTTGTTACGTTGATTTTCTACTTCACTTTGGAATTCCTTAAACTTCTCGAAAGTTTCGGATTTATGTTTCATGAAATAGATATACCCATATCTACTCAGATCATCTGTGAAGGTTAGAACATAACGATAACCACCAGCGATGCTACGCTCATTGGTCCGCACACATCGGTATGTATGATTTCCAATAAGTCAAGAGCTCGCTCCATCATACCAGAAAATGGAGTCTTAGTCATTTTTCCCATTAGACATGCTTCACATCTATCAAGTGACTCAAAGTCAAGTGATTCAAGTAATCCATCTTTATGGAGTTTCTTCATGCGTTTCACTCCAATATGACCAAGACGACAGTGCCACATATATGTAGAATTATCATTTAATTTAATTCGCTTAGCATCAACGTTATGTATATGCATATCACTACTATCGAGATCTAACAGAAATAAGCCATTCTTTTCGTGTGCTCGACCATAAAAGATATTATTCATAAAAATAGAACAACCTTTATTCTCAGACTTGAATGAATAACCGTCTTGCATTAAACAAGATCCATATATAATGTTCATGCTCAACGTAGGTACAAAATAACAATTATTTAGGCTTAAAACTAATCCCGAAGGTAGATGTAGAGGAAGTGTGCCGACTGCGATCACATTGACCTTGGATCCATTTCCAACGCGCATCGTCACTTCATCTTTCAAGTAGTCTTCGTTTATTCTTTAGTTCCCGTGTCGAGTTACAAATACGAGCAACCGAACCGATATCAAATACCTGTGTACTAGAACGAGGACCGATGAGATAAACATCTATAACATGTATATCGATATACCTTCTTTCTTCTTCTTGACAAGGCCGCTCTTCGTATCAGCCAGATACTTGGAGCAATTACGCTTCCAGTTGTCCCTTCTCCTTGCAAGAAAGCACTCAAAGATCGTGCTTAGGGCCGTTCTTAGGTTTCATAGGAGGCGTGGCAGCTTTCTTGCCACCCTTCTTGAATTTTCCTTAGACTTGCCCTGCTTTCTTGAAACCGGTGGTCTTGTTGACCATCAACACTTGGTGCTCTTTCTTGATCTCAATCTCAGCAGCTTTTAGCATGCCAAAGAGTTCAGTAACTCCTTGTTCATGTTCTCGCATATTATAGTTCATCACAAAGTTCTTGTAACTTTGTGGCGTTGATTGAAGGACACGATTAATCCCCTCTGTTAGGAATCACTATTCCCAAGTCATCGAGTTTCTTCGCATGCCCGGTCATGGCGAGCATGTGCTCACTAACGGAGCTGCCTTCTTCCATCATGCGGTTGAAGAATTGTTTCGATGCTTCATAGCATTCCACGCCCGCATGAGTCTCAAAAATAGCTTTCAGCTCTTTCATCAACTCATGAGGATCGTGGTGCTCAAAACGTTTTTGAAGATCGGATTCCGCATCGCACAGGATGACACACCGAACTTGAGAGTACCGAATTTTCCGAGTCTCGTAAACAGCCTTTTACTTCATCGGTTTCGGTTTCGCAGAGGGTCACCTAGCGGTGCATCAAGCACATATTGCGTATTTCCGCCAGAGAGGAAGATCCTCACATGACGGAACCAAATCGGTGAAGTTGCTACCGTTGCTCTTAAGTTTTTCTTTCTCTAGGAACTGGTTAAAATTGATTGGGGACGCCATCTCTACAACATATATTTGCAAAAGTTTAGACTAAGTTTATGACAAATTGAGTTCAAATTTTAATTCAACATAATTAAAAAACTAAGTGAACTCCCACTCAAAACAATATCCCTCGCATTGTCTTAGTGATCACACGAACCAAATCCACCGCACCTAAGTCCGATCATCACGAGACAAGGTGTGATTTCAATGGCGAACACTCAAAGTGTTCATCATATCAACCATATGATTCATGCTCTACCTTTCGGTATCACGTGTTCCGAGACCATGTCTGTACATGCTAGGCTCGTCAAGGCCACCTTAGTATCCGCATGTGCAAAACTGTCTTGCACCCGTTGTATGTACTTGTTGATTCTAACACACCCGATCATCACGAGATGCTTCGAAACGACAAGTCATGGTAACGGTGCTACTAAGGATGAACACTTTATTATCTTGAGATTTTAGTGAGGGATCATCTTATAATGCTACCGTCGCGATCTAAGCAAAATAAGATGCATAAAAAGGATTAACATCACATGCAGTTCATATGTGATATGATATGGCCCTTTTGTCTTTGCGCCTTTGATCTTCATCTCCAAAGTATGGACATGATCTTCATCATCTTCGGGCATGACCTCCATCATCGTCGGCGTAGCGTCAAGGTCAATGGCGCCGTCTTCATGATTGTCCTCCATGTAGCAACTATTACAACTACTTTGAAATACTACTCAACATGAAATTTAAAGACAACCATAAGGCTCCTGCCGGTTGCCACAATACAATAATGATCATCTCATACATATTCATCATCACATTATGGCCATATCACATCACCAAACCCTGCAAAAACAAGTTAGACGTCTCTAATTTGGTTTGCATATTTTACGTGGTTTAGGGTTTTCGAGAGAGATCTAATCTACCTACGAACATGAACCACAACGTTGATACTAATGTTTTCAATAGAAGAGTAAATTGAATCTTCACTATAGTAGGAGAGACAGACACCCGCAAAGCCTCTTATGCAATACAAGTTGCATGTCGGACGAGGAACAAGTCTCATGAACGCGGTCATGTAAAGTTAGTTCGAGCCGCTTCATCCCACTGTGCCACAAAGATGCAAAGTACTCAAACTAAAGATAACAAGAGCATCAACGCCCACAAAACCATTGTGTTCTACTCGTGCAATCATCTATGCATAGACATGGCTCTGATACCACTGTAGGATAACGTTGCATAGAAAACAAAAAATTTCCTACCGCGAACACGCAATCCAAGCCAAGATGCAATCTAGAAGACGGTAGCAACGAGGGGTTTATCGAGTCTCACCCTTGAAGAGATTCCAAAGCCTACAAGAGGAGGCTCTTGTTGCTGCGGTAGACGTTCACTTGCCGCTTGCAAAAGCACATAGAAGATCTTGATCACGATCCCTCCGGCGCCACGAACGGGCAGCACCTCCGTACTCGGTCACACGTTCGGTTGTTGATGAAGACGACGTCCACCTCCCGTTCCAGCGGGCAGCAGAAGTAGTAGCTCCTCTTGAATCCGACAGCACGACGGCATGGTGTCGGTGGCGGTGGAGAACTCCGGCGGAGCTTCGCTAAAGCACGCGGGAGATATGGAGGAGAGGGGGGCGGCTAGGGTTTGGGAGGGGGTGGCCGGCCACTTCAAGGGGGGCGGCCAGCTTGTGGTCTTGGGGTGGCCGGCCCCCTCCCCTTGGCCCTCATTATATAGGTGGAACACCCAAGAGTTGGTCTACAAGTCTTCGAATAAGACCCCAAACCAAAACCTTCCATAACTCATGAAACCTACCCAAGCTAGGACTCCCACTAGAGGTGGGAGTTCCACCTTCCTTGGGAGGGGGTGGCCGGCCCCCCCTTGGGGAGTCCACTTGGGACTCCTCCCCCTTAGGGTTGGCCAGCCATGGGAGGTGGAGTCCCACCGGGACTCCGCCTTCCTTCGTGGTTTCTTCCGGACTTTTCTAGAACCTTCTAGAACCTTCCATAGAACCTTCCGCATCATTTTAAATCACATAAAATGACATCCTATATATGAATCTTATTCTCCGGACCATTCTGGAACTCCTCGTGATGTCCGGGATCTCATCCGGGACTCCGAACAAATATTCGAACTCCATTCCATATTCAAGTTCTACCATTTCAACATCCAACTTTAAGTGTGTCACCCTACGGTTCGTGAACTATGCGGACATGGTTGAGTACTCACTCCGACCAATAACCAATAGCGGGATCTGGAGATCCATAATGGCTCCCACATATTCAACGATGACTTTAGTGATCGAATGAACCATTCACATACGATACCAATTCCCTTTGTCACGCGATATTTTACTTGTCCGAGGTTTGATCTTCGGTATTACTCTATACCTTGTTCAACCTCGTCTCCTGACAAGTACTCTTTACTCGTACCGTGGTATGTGGTCTCTTATGAACTTATTCATATGCTTGCAAGACATTAGACGACATTCCACCGAGAGGGCCCAGAGTATATCTATCTGTCATCGGGATGGACAATTCCCACTGTTGATCCATATGCCTCAACTCATACTTTCCGGATACTTAATCCCACCTTTATAACCACCCATTTACGCAGTGGCGTTTGGTGTAATCAAAGTACCTTTCCGGTATAAGTGATTTACATGATCTCATGGTCATAGGACTAGGTAACTATGTATCGAAAGCTTATAGCAAATAACTTAATGACGAGATCTTATGCTACGCTTAATTGGGTGTGTCCATTACATCATTCATATAATGATATAACCTTGTTATTAATAACATCCAATGTTCATGATTATGAAACTAATCATCCATTAATCAACAAGCTAGTTTAAGAGGCATACTAGGGACTTCTTGTTGTCTACATATCACACATGTACTAATGTTTCGGTTAATACAATTATAGCATGATATATAAACATTTATCATAAACATAAAGATATAAATAATAACCACTTTATTATTGCCTCTAGGGCATATCTCCTTCACTAACCCTACGCCGAACCCTAACCAGTAGATCAGGCACACCGTCGATCGTGTGATAATGGCTCGAGCTGCGGGTGTATGTGCCAAAGGGTCCCAATCTTGGTTCTCCATGTGTATATGTCCTAAACAAACCTAAAAGAATGAAAAAGTACATTTGTGCACCCTCGCGCGGAGAAATCTAGGGGGGTAGACCCGCCAGGGCACACGTTCCGCTGTTTTGGGGGGAGGAGGGGGAGAACGACCGCCGGAGCACCGGAACCCCACCAAATCTTGCATGTGGGCCTATGCTATGTGTGAAAGTGTGCTGCAAGGTGTAATGGTGCAAAAGTAGCTCCCCGGTGTGACCTTCCTCACCGTTGGGCGATAACACTTAGGAGATTTTCCGAACCGCGGGTTGCTCCGAAACCGTGATATATGTGGGGGATGAACATGGAGAGTAATTTTGTATTGCACATTGTCTAATAAATAGTCATCAAAAAGAAAAACTAATTAACAAATAAATATAAGTATTAGATGAAATAAAATAGAAAGAAAAAAAAATTATATTGGCTCACGGCAAAGAAGGGAACGCACGGCAAAGGTGCCTTTGCCGTGCAACTAACCTGTCCGCACGGCAAAGGGGCAAGCCACGGCAATGCCCAGGGCCTTTGCCGTGCATTATTTCTTTGCCGTGCGGCATGTAGGGACTTTACCGTCTTCCTTTCTTTGCCGTGAGCTTTCTTTGTACTTTGTCGTGATGAGATTCTTTGCCGTGCGCCGCTTCTGTCTTTGCCGTGCTTGCCTTCATTGCCGTGTGCTGCTCTCAGATTTTGCCGTGCGGAGTGTCGTTGCCGTGCGTGCTGCTTGCTGCGCACGGCAATGATTTCTTTGCCGTGCGGCGGCTCACGGCATTGATAGGTTGCACGGCAGCGCCTGATTTTCCCGTAGTGGGGTTATCGAAACCATGTGACAATAAAGATGAGCAGGACGTGATGGAGCTTTGAATCTTGGGATTTAGCATCCTATTCCAGTATTCGTACATGTTTTATTTTGATTGTGAGTTGTGCGAGAACTAAGATTTTGGTTGTGAGTTGTGAGAGAACACATCTGATTGTTTTAATTTTGTAGCTTTGTCATGCTCACTTCAAGAATTCAAGGCAATACTTCTATCAAATATTGCTTCTCTTTTGCAAGTTTTAACTTTTTAATATACTAGCATATTTTATTACCGGGAACATGCAATTTTGAGAAAACCTTACCGATTAATAGTCGACCGACTAAATCAGTTAATAGGCCGATTTTCGATTAATCCCTAAACTCAAGTGGACCGAGCAGTTAACGATTACCGATTTCTTGAACATTGGTATTTCAAAGTAGTTGTAATAGTTGCTACATGGAGGACAATCATGAAGACGGCGCCATTGACCTTGACGCTACGCCGACGATGATGGAGATCATGCCCGAAGATGATGGAGATCATGTCCGTGCTTTGGAGATGAAGATCAAAGGCGCAAAGACAAAAGGGCCATATCATATCACATATGAACTGCATGTGATGTTAATCCTTTTATGCATCTTATTTTGCTTAGATCGCGACGGTAGCATTATAAGATGATCCCTCACTAAAATCTCAAGATAATAAAGTGTTCATCCTTAGTAGCACCATTGCCAAGACTTGTCGTTTCGAAGCATCTCGTGATGATCGGGTGTGATAGAATAAACAAGTGCATACAACGGGTGCAAGACAGTTTTGCACATGCGGATACTAAGGTGGCCTTGACGAGCCTAGCATGTACAGACATGGTCTCGGAACACGTGATACCGAAAGGTAGAGCATGACTCATATGGTTGATATGATGAACACTTTGAGTGTTCGCCATTGAAATTACACCTTGTCTCGTGATGATCGGACTTAGGTGTGGTGGATTTGGTTCGTGTGATCACTAAGACAATGAGGGGGATATTGTTTTGAGTGGGAGTTCACCTAGATTTTTAATTATGTTGAATTAAAATTTGAACTCAATTTGTCATAAACTTAGTCTAAACTTTTGCAAATATATGTTGTAGAGATGGCGTCCCCAATTAATTTTAACCAGTTCCTAGAGAAAGAAAAGCTTAAGAGCAACGGTAGCAACTTCACCGACTGGTTTCGTCATGTGAGGATCTTCCTCGCTGGCGGAAATCTGCAATTTGTGCTTGATGCACCGCTAGGTGACCCTCCTGCAGAAACTGAAACCGATGAAGTAAAGAATGTTTACGCGACTCGGAAAACTCGGTACTCTCAAGTTCGCAGCCCTCCTCTGTGCACCGGAAGCCGATCTTCAAAAACGTTTTGAGCACCACGATCCTCATGAGTTGGTCAATGAGCCGAAAGCTATATTTGAAACTCATGCGGCCGTGGAATGCTATGAAGCATCGAAACACTTCTTCAGCTGTATGATGGAAGAAGGCAGCTCCGTTAGTGAGCACATGCTCGTTATGACCGGGCATGCGAAGAAACTCAGTGACTTGGGAATAGTGATTCCTAATAGACTGGGGATTAATCATGTCCTTCAATCACTGCCACCAAGTTACAAGAACTTTGTGATGAACTACAATATGCAGAACATGAACAAAGAGTTACCGAACTCTTTGGCATGCTAAAAGTCACGAGATTGAGATCAAGAAAGAGCACCAAGTGTTGATGGTCAACAAGACCACCAGCTTCAAGAAACAGGCAAGTCTAAGGGAAAATTCAAGAAGGGTGGCAAGAAAGCTGCCACGCCTCCTATGAAACCTAAGAACGGCCCTAAGCCCGATGCCGAGTGCTATTATCGCAAGGAGAAGGGACACCGGAAGCATAATTGCTCCAAGTATCCGGCTGATCCGAAGAGCGGCCTTGTCAAGAAGAAGAAAGAAGGTATATCTCGATATACATGTTATAGATGTTTATCTCACTGGTTCTCGTTCTAGTACCTGGGTATTTGATACTGGTTCGGTTGCTCATATTTGTAACTCGAAACAGGAACTAAAGAATAAACGAAGACTACTGAAAGATGAAGTGACGATGCGCGTTGGAAACGGATCCAAAGTCGATGTGATCGCTGTCGGCACACTTCCTCTACATCTACCTTCGGGATTAGTTTTAAGCCTAAATAATTGTTATTTTGTACCCGCGTTGAGCATGAACATTATATCTGGATCTTGTTTAATGCAAGATGGTTATTCATTCAAGTCTGAGAATAATGGTTGTTCTATTTTTATGAATAATATCTTTTATGGTCGAGCACCTGAAAAGAATGGCTTATTTCTGTTAGATCTCGATAGTAGTGATACGCATATACATAACATTGATGCTAAGCGAATTAAATTGAATGATAATTCTACTTATATGTGGCATTGTCGTCTTGGTCATATTGGAGTGAAACGCATGAAGAAACTCCATGCCGATGGATTACTTGAATCACTTGACTTTGAGTCACTTGATAGATGCGAAGCATGTCTAATGGGAAAAATGACTAAGACTCCATTTTCTGGTATGATGGAGCGAGCTACTAACTTACTGGAAATCATACATACCGATGTGTGCGGACCAATGAGTGTAGCATCGCGCGGTGGTTATCGTTATGTTATAACCTTCACAGATGATCTGAGTAGATATGGGTATATCTATTTCATGAAACATAAATCCGAAACTTTTGAGAAGTTCAAGGAATTCCAAAGTGAAGTAAAAAATCAACGTAACAAGAAGATTAAATTTCTATGATCTGATCGCGGAGGTGAATATCTGAGTTATGAGTTTGGCATGCATTTAAAGAAATGCGGAATACTTTCACAATTGACACCGCCGGGAACACCACAACGAAACGGTGTGTCCGAACGTCGTAATCGAACTCTCTTAGATATGGTTCATTCTATGATGTCTCTTACTGATTTGCCGTTATCATTTTGGAGTTATGCATTAGAGACAGCCGCATTCACTTTAAATAGAGCACCATCAAAATCCGTAGAAACGACACCGTATGAATTATGGTTTAATAAGAAACCTAAGCTGTCGTTCCTTAAAGTTTGGGGTTGCGAAGCCTATGTAAAGAAGTTACAACCGGACAAGCTAGAACCCAAAGCGGAGAAATGCGTCTTCATAGGATACCCTAAGGAAACTATAGGGTACACTTTCTATCACAGATCCGAAGGCAAAATCTTTGTTGCTAAGAACTGAACCTTTCTTGAGAAAGAATTTCTCACTAAAGAAGTGACTGGAAGAAAAGTAGAACTCGATGAGATTGATGAATCTTTACTCGTTGATCAGAGTAGCGCAGTACCGTAAGTTGTACCTGTACCGCCTACACCGGCAACAGAGGAAGCTAATGATAATGATCATGAAACTTCGAACGAGGAAACTACTGAACCTCGCAGATCGACAAGGGACGTACCTGATCCTTGTCTAAATGTCATGATTGTGGACAACAATGATGAGGACCCTGCGACGTATGAAGAAGCGATGATGAGCCCAGATTCCAACAAATGGCAAGAAGCCATGAAATCCGAAATGGGATCCATGTATGATAACAAAGAGTGGACTTTGGTAGACTTACCTGATAGCCGCAAGGCTGTCGAGAATAAATGGATCTTCAAGAGAAAAACAGATGCTGATGGTAATATTACTGTCTATAAAGCTCGACTTGTCGCAAAGGGTTTCCGACAAATTCAAGGAGTTGACTACGATGAGACTTTCTCACCTGTAGCGAAGCTAAAATCTGTGAGGATTTTGTTAGCAATAGCTGCATTTTTCGATTATGAGATTTGGCAGATGGATGTCAAAACGGCGTTCCTTAATGGAGACATTGAGGAAGGGTTGTATATGGTACAACCCAAAGGTTTTGTCGATCCTAAAAATGCTGACAAAGTATGTAAACTTCAGCGTTCAATCTATGGACTGAAGTAAGCATCAAGAAGTTGGAACCGACGCTTTGATAAAGTGATCAAAGACTTCGGGTTTATACAGTGTCATGGAGAGGCTTGTATTTACAAGAAAGTGAGTGGGAGCTCTGTAGCATTCCTGATATTATATGTAGATGACATATTATTGATTGGGAATGATATAGAATTATTAAGCAGTGTAAAAGGTTATTTGAATAATAGTTTTTCAATGAAAGACCTTGGTGAAGCATCGTATATATTAGGCATCAAGATTTATAGAGATAGATCAAGACGCCTGATAGGGCTATCATAGAGTACATACCTGGACAAGATTCTAAAGAAGTTTAGAATGGACGAAAGTAAGAAAGGGTTCTTACCTATGTTACCAGGCAAAGTCTTGAGTAAGACTCGAGGAGCGGATACGGCAGAAGAAAGAGAAAGGATGAGTAATATCCCCTATGCCTCGGCAGTAGGATCTATCATGTATGCCATGCTATGTACTAGACCGGATATAGCACATGCTGTTAGTTTGACTAGCAGATATCAAAGTGATCCAGGAATGGAACACTGGACAGCGGTCAAGAATATCCTAAAGTACTTGAAAAGAACTAAGGATATGTTTCTTTGTTATGGAGGTGACCAAGAGCTCGTTGTAAGCGGTTACACCGATGCAAGTTGGAACACTGATCCTGATGACTCTAAGTCACAATCTGGGTACGTGTTTATATTGAATGGTGATGCAGTAAGCTGGGCAAGCTCGAAGCAGTGCACGGTGGCGAAGTCTTCAACAGAATCAGAGTACATAGCGGCTTCAGAGGCTTCATCGTAAGCGGTATGGATGAAGAGGTTCATTGTAGAGCTCGGTGTGGTTCCTAGTGCATTGGACCCACTAGTCATCTACTGTGACAACATGGGTGCCATCGCCAATGCACAAGAACCAAGGTCACACAAGAGGCTGAAGCATATCAAGCTGCGTTACCACTTGATTCGCGAGTACATCGAAGATGGAGAAGTAAAGATTTGCAAAGTACACACTGATATGAATGTAGCAGATCCGTTGACTAAAGCTCTCCCTAGGGCAAAACATGACCAACACCAGAATGCCATGGGTGTTAGGTACCTTACAATGTAATCTAGATAATTGACTCTAGTGCAAGTGGGAGACTGTTGGAGATATGCCCAAGAGGCAATAATAAAAGTGGTTATTATATATCTTTATGTTTATGATAAATATTTATATACCATGCTATAATTGTATTAACCGAAACATTGATACATGTGTGATATGTAAACAACAAAGAGTCCCTAGTATGCCTCTTAACTAGCTTGTTGATTAATGGATGATTAGTTTCATAATCATGAACATTGGATGTTATTAATAACAAGGTTATATCATTTGTATGAATGATGTAATGGACACACCCAATTAAGCGTAGCATAAGATCACGTCATTAAGTTATTTGCTATAAGCTTTCGATACATAGTTACCTAGTCCTTATGACCATGAGATCATGTAAATCACTTATACCGGAAAGGTACTTTGATTACATCAAACGCCACTGCGTAAATGGGTGGTTATAAAGGTGGGATTAAGTATCCGGAAAGTATGAGTTGAGGCATATGGATCAACAGTGGGATTTTTCCATCCCGATGACGGATAGATATACTCTGGGCCCTCCCGGTGGAATGTCGTCTAATGTCTTGCAAGCATATGAATAAGTTCATAAGAGACCACATACCACGGTACGAGTAAAGAGTACTTGTCAGGAGACGAGGTTGAACAAGGTATAGAGTGATACCGATGATCAAACCTCGGACAAGTAAAATATCGCGTGACAAAGGGAATTGGTATCGTATGTGAATGGTTCATTCGATCACTAAAGTCATCGTTGAATATTTGGGAGCCATTATGGATCTCCAGATCCCGCTATTGGTTATTGGTCGGAGAGAGTACTCAACCATGTCCACATAGTTCGCGAACCGTAGGCTGGCACACTTAAGGTTTGATGTTGAAATGGTAGATCTTGAATATGGAATGGAGTTCGAAGATTTGTTCGAAGTCCCGGATGGGATCCCGGACATCACGAGGAGTTCCGGAATGGTCCGGAGAATAAGATTCATATATAGGAAGTCATTTTATAAGATTTAAAATGATCCGGAAGTTTCTACGGAAGGTTCTAGAAGGTTCTAGAAAAGTTCGGAAGAAATCACTAAGGAAGGAGGAGTCCCGGAGGGACTCCACCTCCCATGGCCGGCCAACCCTAGGAAGGGGGAGTCCACCTTGGTCTCCACCAAGGGGGCCGGCCACCCCCCCACATGGAAGGGGGGAATCCCACCCCAAGTGGGATTCCCACCTTGGGTAGGTTTCCCTATCACATGGAAGGTTTTTGGTTTGGGTCTTATTCGAAGACTTGTAGTCCAACACTTGGGGCTTCCACCTATATAATGAGGGGCCAAGGGGAGGGGGCCGGCCACCCCAAGACCACAGCTTGGCCGCACCCCCTTAGTGGCCGGACACCCCCTCCCAAACCCTAGCCGCCCCCTCTCTCCTCCAACGCTCCCGCACGCTTAGCGAAGCTCCGCCGGAGTTCTCCACCACCGCCACCACGCCGTCGTGCTGCCGGATTCAAGGAGAAGCTACTACTTCCGCTGCCCGCTGGAACGGGGAGGTGGACGTCGACTTCATCAACACCGAACGTGTGACCGAGTACGGAGGTGCTGCCCGTTCGTGGCGCCGTGATCAAGATCTTCTACGCGCTTTTGCAAGCGGCAAGTGAACGTCTACCACAGCAACAAGAGCCTCATCTTGTAGGCTTTGGAAATCTTCAAGGGTGAGTCTCGATCATCCCCTCGTTGCTACCGTCTTCTAGATTGCATCTTGGCTTGGATTGCGTGTTCGCGGTAGGAAAATTTTTGTTTTCTATGCAACGAATCCCTACATGGCAGCCATATAGTTTATTTGGCATGTGTTTGGTTTTTGCCACAATTTGGCTTATCACACTTTATTTCATGTATGGTCCATTTGTCATAGACTCAACTTTTTTTACAAAGTTTTGCCAAAGTTTGGCTTTAATATTTTAAGCCACAATTTGGTTGCTAGCCATACTAGCTATTTTTCTTGGCTAACCACACTTTGTCTTTGGAAAAATGTGGCTACCAAACATGGGTCCTAATAAAAAGAAAACAACACACTAATGTGTGGTAAACCAAAAATCCCTACTTTGCAAAGTTGCATATGTGCAAAAGGGGGGCAATGCATGCATTATTCAGAAGTTGACTGTGGTTTTCGTAGTGTAACCAATTAATTAAGCTTACATATGGGAAGAGGCGCGGCTAGCGAGGCGAACTCAAGCAGCTATGGTTCCAATGTTGTAAAGTTTGAAGTGGACACTGCATGAAGCTTGCTCAAATTAATGGGTAGAAAGCCAAAAGGCAGTCCATATTTATTGTATGTGTGTGTGAATAATGACTCTTCACTCCAAACCTCTATGTATGATAGGGTTTTATATTTTTTACTTGTTAGTAGTAAGTACATGTCATGTGATGGCTCCATGCACATGTTTCACAACTTTTTTTTGATTTGTTTCTACCTCATTTGGTTGTTTTCAAATTTGCTCAAACTTCCTATGTGCGCTATGTTGTACTATTGTGACCCATGTTTGGGCTTTGTTTGTGGTACCACACTTGCAGGGTACCTCCAAGTATTTTATTCCCAAAAATTATGAATTCTAATTAAATGGTGAACTAAAAACTAATCATCTAAAGTTGGAAAATAAAATCCATATATAGCTGCACATCGAGATATGTGTATAAGGTAGACAAACAGCATTGCCACACATGCCTTATATAAGTTTGTTTTTTCTAGCGGAGTGGATTCCCTAATCACCCCACGGTTGTCACATTGTCAATGTTGTCATGATAAATAACATTGTGAGACTTTCCATCTTATTCTTTTTTGTAGAAATGATTTTTTTTTTGAACTTTTAACAGTAGGAAAGGATCCTACTATTTTACTATATTAAAATGGGGTCTAGGGAGACCCAAATTTTTACATCTTTACACAGGTGTGATCCCAAGGAGAACAGAGAATACAGGGGGGTGTCTAGAGATTATCTACAAGCTTATTAATAAAAGGATGCAGATCCTTTTTTGTTCTATAGACTAATAAAGCAAAATCTTGTTTAAATCTCCTAGTCCAGGAATCTATGCTTGGGTCTATGCCGTTGAAGAGCTTGTTATTCCTTTCCTTCCATATACTCCAAGATGCAACAATTGTGATTTCCATGTATAAAGGATTCTTCCAAGTGGCACGTCCCTGTTCAATGATGTCGAGTCTGTTTCCATGTTGTAACCAAACCATCTACAATTTGTTCCAACAAGATCTGCTGAAGTCACAGTGAAAGATCATGTGTTCAATAGTTTCTTCCGGTGGTGAGGGGCACATCAAACAATTATAAGAGGAGTTAATTTTGTAGTTTCTTCTGCGCAGCATGTTCCTGGTGTTCAGTTGGTCTACTAGCACTAGCCACCAAAAGAATTTGAACTTGGAGGTACATTTGGACTTCCAAAGCCATAGGAAGGAGACATGTGTTGTGCATTCTCTAAAGCAGAAGTTGTAGTAAGCACTCAATGTATAGTTTGCAGCTCCCCATTCATATGTCCAAGTGTCATGAGTATCATTAGAGAAATCGATATATGCTGCCAGTCCTTGAAGTGCTCTGACTTCATCAAGAGCTTGTGGTGATAGTGGCAGGGAGAAATTCAGTGACAACTGATTGGCAGTTAAGAAATCTCTGACTGAAATGTCCTCATTTTTTGTGTAAGAAAAGGCTCTAGGGAATTCCTCTGAATTGATATTTGATAACCATTTATCCTTCCAGAAAAGAGTGGAGCATCCATCATTAACGTAACTCACAGCAATTCCTCTAAAGATGTGGGAGAGGCTAAAAACAGCATGCCACCAAAAGGATCCACATGGCGCCATAGTATGAGGGACTTTGCCAGTGTAGTAAGTATTCCATAGCAGGTGCACCCATGGTGTATCTACTTTGTTGTAGAATTTGTGCAGATATTTCAGTAATAGCCCTTCATTTTGTATTCTAAGATTTAAGATGCCAAGTCCTCCCTTCTTTTTTGGCTTGCAAACCATGTCCCAAGCAGCCAATGAGTTACTCTTCTCACCATCCTCTGTTTTCTTGTTCCAAAGACAGTGTCTTCTAATCTTCTCAACATGCTCTAGAATTTTTGGGTTTATGTGGATGGAGCACATGGTGAAATTAGCAATGGAAGTGAGCAAAGAATTTACCACTGTGACTCTCCCACTATAGTTCATCATCAAAAAAAATAGTTGAGACTCTTCTTTCAATTCTATCCACCAATGGCATGAGATCTTGTACAGTAGGTTTGGTTGTACCCAGTGGCAAGCCAAGATAAGTAAAGGGCATTGTGGCAATATTACATCCCAGTAAACCAGCAAAGAAAGCTGCTTGTTGAGTGGATAGATTTATAGGTATGAGGGAGGATTTGTGAAAATTAATGTGTAGACCTGTAGAGGCAGCATATTTCTGCAGTATATCTTTCATAGCCAAAACTTGATCATGACATGCCTTCATAATGATGAGAGTATCATCAGCATATTGCACTACTGGGAAATCCATCTGGTAACTGTGGGAGAATGGTGCTTGAATAATATCAGCTAGAAAGGCTTTGTTAATAGCAGCTTGTAACAAATCTGCAGCCAGAACAAACAGCAGAGGAGAAAGAGGATCCCCTTGTCTAACCCCACATTTGCGGAAAAATTGTCTTCGAGGTACTCCATTGAGCAGTACAGAAGATTTGCCAGAACCAAAAATAGCTTGGATCCATTTTATCCATCTTTCATCAAATCCCATATGTTGCATTATTTTTATCATAGCACTATGATCAATGGTATCAAAGGCTTTTGCAAAATATAATTTGAGTAATAAAATTTCTTGATTAGATTTTTCACATTGATATAGAAATTCAAAAGCCCAAGCTAGACAATCTTGAATAGTTCTGCCTTTTAGAAATCCATACTGGTTTTTGTGGACTATTTTCAGAACAATCTTCTGTAGTCTATTTACCAGAAGCTTAGTTAAAATATTGAGCACACAATTAAGCAGAGTGATGGGCCTATAATCATTAATTCCTTCAGGGTTTGCTGTCTTTGGTATGAGTGTAATATATCCCATGTTTATACTCTCCAGATCCAAATTTCCTTCATAAAAACTAAAGCAAAGTGCATATATATCCTCCTTAATAATATGGCAAACGTCCCCATTCGTTTTTCAAATTAAGTAAACGTTATAGGATGAAAATTCGTTGAAGTGACAAATTTTCTAGATTTCTAACTATTTTAGCTCATTCAAACAAGTTTGCAATAGGCCGGCCTGTTGTCCAGTGACAATTTTAGAGTACAATTTGATCAACATCACAAAAAAGTGCTTTTAAGGTATCCTAGATGCCTTGGTAACCGTCGAACACTTTAATCACTCTGACCTCGCCGTCTCGCCGTCTTAGATGCCTTGGTAACCGTCGAACACTTTAGACTAGCCCCAATGGGAGCATCATAAGTAGTATCATACATGCCATGTTGGCAAAAATCTAATGTGTCACATCAATTAATGAGGTGAGTGATACGTCTCCGACGTATCGATAATTTCTTATGTTCCATGCCACATTATTGATGATATCTACATGTTTTATGCATACTTTACATCATATTTATGCATTTTCTGGAACTAACCTATTAACAAGATGCCGAAGTGCCAGTTGCTGTTTTCTGCTGTTTTTTGTTTCAGAAATCCTAGTAAGGAAATATTCTCGAAATTGGACGAAATCAACGTCCAGGGTCCTATTTTGCCACGAAGCTTCCAGAAGACCGAAGAGTCAACGAAGTGGGGCCACGAGGTGGCCAGGAGGGCAGGCGGCGCGGCTCCTCCCTTGGCCGCGCCAGCCTGTCTCCTGGGCCCCTCGCGATGCCCCCTGACCTGCCCTTCCGCCTACAAATAGCCTTCGTTGCGAAACCCCCCAGTACCGAGAGCCACGATATGGAAAACCTTCCAGAGACGCCGCCGCCGCCAATCCCATCTCGGGGGATTCAGGAGATCGCCTCCGGCACCCTGCCGGAGAGGGGAATCATCTCCCGGAGGACTCTACGTCGCCATGGTCGCCTCCGGAGTGATGTGTGAGTAGTCTACCCCTGGACTATGGGTCCATAGCAGTAGCTAGATGGTTGTCTTCTCCTCATTGTGCTTAATTGTCGGATCTTGTGAGCTGCCGAACATGATCAAGATCATCTATCTGTAATGCTATATGTTGTGTTTGTTGGGATCCGATGAATAGAGAATACTATGTTATGTTGATTATCAATTTATATCTATGTGTTGTTTATGATCTTGCATGCTCTCCGTTATTAGTAGGGGCTCTGGCCAAGTTTTTGCTATTAACTCCAAGAGGGAGTATTTATGCTCGATAGTGGGTTCATGTCTCCGTGAATCTGGGGAAGTGACAGAAATCTCTAAGATTATGGATGTGTTGTTGCCACTAGGGATAAAACATTGGTGCTATGTTCGAGGATGTAGTTACTGATTACATTACGCGCAATACTTAATGCAATTGTCTGTTGTTAGCAACTTAATACTGGAGGGGGTTCGGATGATAACCTAAAGGTGGACTTTTTAGGCATAGATGCATGCTGGATAGCGGTCTATGTACTTTGTCGTAATGCCCAATAAATCTCACTATACTCATCATAATATGTATGTGCATGGTCATGCCCTCTTTATTTGTCAATTGCCCAACTGTAATTTGTTCACCCAACATGCTGTTTATCTTATGGGAGAGATACCTCTAGTGAACTATGGACCCCGGTCCAATTCTCTATACTGAAATACAATCTACTGCAATACTCGTTCTACTGTTTTCTGCAAACAATCATCATCCATACTATACATCTAATCCTTTGTTACAGCAAGCCAGTGAGATTGACAACCTCGCTGTTTCGTTGGGGCAAAGTACTTGGTTTGTGTTGTGCAGGTTCCACGTTGGCGCCGGAATCCCTGGTGTTGCGCCGCACTACATCTCGCTGCCATCAACCTTCAACGTGCTTCTTGACTCCTACTGGTTCGATAAACCTTGGTTTCTACTGAGGGAAACTTGCCGCTGTGCGCATCACACCTTCCTCTTGGGGTTCCCAACGGAAGCGTGTCGAACGAAAAGACAATACGTCAACCACGCGCATCAAGCAAATTTCTGGCGCCGTTGCCGGGGAGATCAAGACACGCTGCAAGGGAAGTCTCCACATCTCAATCTCTTTACTTTGTTTTTGTCTTGCTTTATTTTATTTACTACTTTGTTTGCTGCACTAAATCAAAATACAAAAAAATTAGTTGCTAGTTTTACTTTATTTACTGTCTTGTTTGCTATATCAAAAACACAAAAAAAAAATTAGTTATTTGCATTTACTTTATCTAGTTTGCTTTATTTACTATTGCTAAAATGAGTAATCCTGAAGTTGAAGTTCGTTCGTTTAAGCAACAAGGGGGAGAATGTTTAAGAGATGCTTGGTATAGAATTAGTAATGCCCATAATAGGTGCACTAAGAAACACTCCACCACTATTTTACTCAGGAATTTTTATGTTGGTATCTCTAGCTGGAATAGGTATGTTCTTGATTGTCTCGCGGGAGGTAACTTCCTAAGTACTCCTGCATTAGAAGCTAGCTGCATTATTGATAGTCTATTTGGAATACCCCCTGTTGATGAAGTTAAAATTGAAATCTCTCTTGAAGATGTTATGAAAAAATTGGAAACCATAGAGAAAAAATTCCAAGTATTGAAACTAAATTGGAAATGTTACTTGATAAAACTGATGAACTTGATAAATCCTTAGGAGGAATTGATGAAAGAATTAGTGTCCTAGGAACTTGTGTTGTCCATGATAATCAAACCAATAGGATTGGCGAACTTGAAAAAGCTATGGGAACCTTGAGTTCAACTTTTTCTTCTCTTAAATGTGAGGGGAAAGCTTATGTGGGTAAGGAGCAAAAGTTTATGTATGTCTCTAACATGCCTAAACCAAAGAAATATTATTATAGGCCTAAAATTGACAAAGCCCTTAGTACCACTACGGATGAGGGAGCTTATGATAACGATGCACCGTCTCTTGACAATACTTGATACACACTTTCTGCGCCTAGCTGAAAGGCGTTAAAGAAAAGCGCTTATGGGAGACAACCCATGTTTTTACTACAGTACTTTGTTTTTATTTTGTGTCTTGGAAGTTTTTGACTACTGTAGCAACCTCTCCTTATCTTAGTTTAGTGTTTTGTTGTGCCAAATAAAGTCGTTGATAGTAAGGTTCATACTAGATTTGGATTACTGCGCAGAAACAGATTTCTTTGCTGTCACGAATCTGGGCAAAATTCTCTGTAGGTAACTCAGAAAATTATGCCAATTTACGTGAGTGATCGTCAGATATGTACGCAACTTTCATTCAATTTGAGCAAGTCTGGTGCCTCAATAAAATTCGTCAATACGAACTGTTCTATTTTTGACAGATTCTGCCTTTTATTTCGCATTGCCTGTTTTGATATGTTCGATGGATATTTCGATTCCATTGACTTTCAGTAGCTTTGTGCAATGTCCAGAAGTGTTAAGAATGATTATGTCACCTCTGAACATGTATATTTTGATTGTGCACTAACCCTCTAATGAGTTGTTTTGAGTTTGGTGTGGAGGAAGTTTTCAAGGATCAAGAGAGGGAGATGATACAACATGATCAAGGAGAGTGAAAGCTCTAAGCTTGGGGATGCCCCGGTGGTTCACCCCTGCATATATCAAGAAGACTCAAGCGTCTAAGCTTGGGGATGCCCAAGGCATCCCCTTCTTCATCGACAACATTATCAGGTTCCTCCCCTGAAACTATATTTTTATTCCATCACATCTTATGTGCTTTGCTTGGAGCGTCGGTTTGTTTTTGTTTTTTGTTTTGTTTGAATAAAATGGATCCTAGCATTCTTTGTGTGGGAGAGAGACACGCTCCGCTGTAGCATATGGACAAGTATGTCCTTAGGCTCTACTCATAATATTCATGGCGAAAGTTTCTTCTTCGTTAAATGGTTATATGGTTGGAATTGGAAAATGATACATGTAGTAATTGCTAAAATTTCTTGGATAATGTGATACTTGGCAATTGTTGTGCTCATGTTTAAGCTCTTGCATCATATACTTTGCACCTATTAATGAAGAAATACATAGAGCATGCTAAAATTTGGTTTGCATATTTGGTCTCTCTAAGGTCTAGATAATTTCTAGTATTGAGTTTGAACAACAAGGAAGACGGTGTAGAGTCTTATAATGTTTTCAATATGTCTTTTATGTGAGTTTTGCTGCACCGCTTCATCCTTGTGTTTGTTTCAAATAGCCTTGCTAGCCTAAACCTTGTATCGAGAGGGAATACTTCTCATGCATCCAAAATACTTGAGCCAACCACTATGCCATTTGTGTCCACCATACCTACCTACTACATGGTATTTCTCCGCCATTCCAAAGTAAATTGCTTGAGTGCTACCTTTAAACAATTCAAAATTTATTACCTCTGATTTGTGTCAATGTTTTATAGCTCATGAGGAAGTATGTGGTGTTTATCTTTCAATCTTGTTGGGCAACTTTCACCAATGGACTAGTGGCTTCATCCGCTTATCCAATAATTTTGCAAAAAGAGCTGGCAATGGGATTCCCAGTCCCAAATTAATTAACAAAAAATAGACACTCCTCCATGGTATGTGATTGTTGGACGGCACCCGAAGGATTCGGTTAGCCATGGCTTGAGAAAGCAAAGGTGGGGAGGAGTGTCATCAAAATAAAACTAAAACAAAAAGGCACTCCTTCATGGTATGAGATTGTTGGCAGGCACCCGAAGGATTCGGTTAGCCATGGTTTGTGAAAGAAAGGTTGGAAGGAGTGCCACACAAAAATAAAATAAAATGGGAGCCGCTCTTTGAAGGTTTGTCTGGCAAGGGGGTTAGAGTGCCCACTACCATTCGTTGACAACAACAAACACCTCTCAAAATTTTACTTTTATACTCTCTATATGTTTTCAAAATCAAAGCTCTAGCACAAATATAGCAATCGATGCTTTCCTCTTTGAAGGACCATCCTTTTACTTTTATGTTGAGTCAGTTCACCTATCTCTCTCCATCCCAAGAAGCAAACACTTGTGTGAACTGTGCATTGATTCCTACATACTTGCATATTGCACTTGTTATATTACTTTACATTGACAATATCCATGAGATATATATGTTATAAGTTGAAAGCAACCGCTGAAACTTCATCTTCCTTTGTGTTGCTTCAATACCTCTACTTTGAATTATTGCTTTATGAGTTAACTCTTATGCAAGACTTATTGATGCTTGTCTTGAAGTACTATTCATGAAAAGTCTTTGCTATATGATTCATTTGTTTACTCATGTCATTTATATTGTTTTGATCGCTTCATTCACTACATATGCTTACAAATAGTGTGATCAAGGTTATGATGGCATGTCACTCCAGAAATTATCTTTGTTTATCGTTTACCTGCTCGGGACGAGCAGAAACTAAGCTTGGGGATGCTGATACGTCTCCGACGTATCGATAATTTCTTATGTTCCATGCCACATTATTGATGATATCTACATGTTTTATGCATACTTTACATCATATTTATGCATTTTCTGGAACTAATCTATTAACAAGATGCCGAAGTGCCAGTTGCTGTTTTCTGCTGTTTTTGGTTTCAGAAATCCTAGTAAGGAAATATTCTCGGAATTGGACGAAATCAACGCCCAGGGTCCTATTTTGCCACGAAGCTTCCAGAAGACCAAAGAGTCAACGAAGTGGGGCCACGAGGTGGCAAGGAGGGCAGGCGGCACGGCCCCTCCCTTGGCCGCGCCAGCCTGTCTCCTAGGCCCCTCGCGATGCCCCCTGACCTGCCCTTTCGCCTACAAATAGCCTTCGTTGCGAAACCCCCAGTACCGAGAGCCACGATATGGAAAACCTTCCAGAGACGCCGCCGCCAATCCCATCTCGGGGGATTCAGGAGATCGCCTCCGGCACCCTGCCGGAGAGGGGAATCATCTCCCGGAGGACTCTACGCCGCCATGGTCGCCTCCGGAGTGATGTGTGAGTAGTCTACCCCTGGACTATGGGTCCATAGCAGTAGCTAGATGGTTGTCTTCTTCTCATTGTGCTTAATTGTCGGATCTTGTGAGCTGCCGAACATGATCAAGATCATCTATCTCTAATGCTATATGTTGTGTTTGTTGGGATCCGATGAATAGAGAATACTATGTTATGTTGATTATCAATTTATATCTATGTGTTGTTTATGATCTTGCATGCTCTCCGTTATTAGTAGAGGCTCTGGCCAAGTTTTTGCTATTAACTCCAAGAGGGAGTATTTATGCTCGATAGTGGGTTCATGTCTCCGTGAATCTGGGGAAGTGACAGAAATCTCTAAGATTATGGATGTGTTGTTGCCACTAGGGATAAAACATTGGTGCTATGTTCGAGGATGTAGTTACTGATTACATTACGCGCAATACTTAATGCAATTGTCTGTTGTTAGCAACTTAATACTGGAGGGGGTTCGGATGATAACCTGAAGGTGGACTTTTTAGGCATAGATGCATGCTGGATAGCGGTCTATGTACTTTGTCGTAATGCCCAATTAAATCTCACTATACTCATCATAATATGTATGTGCATGGTCATGCCCTCTTTATTTGTCAATTGCCCAACTGTAATTTGTTCACCCAACATGCTGTTTATCTTATGGGAGAGACACCTCTAGTGAACTGTGGACCCCGGTCCAATTCTCTATACTGAAATACAATCTACTGCAATACTCGTTCTACTGTTTTCTGCAAACAATCATCATCCACACTATACATCTAATCCTTTGTTACAGCAAGCCAGTGAGATTGACAACCTCCCTGTTTCGTTGGGGCAAAGTACTTGGTTTGTGTTGTGCAGGTTCCACGTTGGCGCCGGAATCCCTGGTGTTGCGCCGCACTACATCTCGCCGCCATCAACCTTCAACGTGCTTCTTGACTCCTACTGGTTCGATAAACCTTGGTTTCTACTGAGGGAAACTTGCCGCTGTGCGCATCACACCTTCCTCTTGGGGTTCCCAACGGACGCGTGTCGAACAAAAAGACAATACGTCAACCACGCGCATCAGTGAGAGATGAGAGTAGTATCATAACACATAAACCTAGAAAATTTAGAAAACTTCATGACAAATACATCATGTACACACATTTGCATTGAGATTCTACAAAACTTTAAATATGACATAAGTATGATACCATATTATGATACTATGCATTGTGGAGGTAGTATCATAAACTAGTAGTGTATGATACTACGTACTACGTACTTCCGATTGTGTCTAGTCTTAATCACTCTGACCTCGCCGTCTCGCCGTCTTACTATAGTACCTATTACACCCCCACTCCGTCTCTCATACAGCGCCCCACTCGTTTCCCACTCCGTCTCTCATACAGCGCCCCAATCTTAGCATGTTGGACCAATTAGGAGTACAAAATTATGTTCTAAATGTTGCTCAAACTTTCCATACAACTAATATATAACTTATACTACGTAGGTTACACCATCGAAATAGGTATGACCAGTTGAGAAATGGGAACAATAACTTGGAACCTTTCTTACTATCGAGTGGGACGTGTGATATTGGTGTGACCCTGCCTTTTTCTTC
Source organism: Lolium perenne (assembly GCF_019359855.2). NCBI lineage: Eukaryota > Viridiplantae > Streptophyta > Magnoliopsida > Poales > Poaceae > Lolium > Lolium perenne. Next base: position 105,514,712 of record NC_067244.2, on the reverse strand, counting down.
TTCTACATAATGGCTACATGATGGTTCTAGAAAGAAGTGTATGCTGTTGTGGTATCTCTTGACGTGAATCCCTCTAATCACAAGCGTTAGATTTTGGAGAGCAACGGTTAGTACTGTTGTTACATGTCTAGTTCAAAACTGGTGCATTTTGTATGTTGTTGTAGTAGTCTAGTAGATAGATTCAGATGCATGGTCAGGAGTGCAAACATTTCGCAACTAGTTGAGCCCTCACCTTATTGTCGGATGTCACATTTCGAGTTTCTAAAAAAATGTAAATTCAAATCATAGTCATGGGTTATGTTGTCTTGTGCACATCTAAACATTTGTTTCAAAAAGTGACCATATGTGAGCTGTGGAAAAAAGAAAAGACCAAAGTGAATAATATTCCTTAACTATTCACATATCATTTGTCTTTTTTGTGCAAGCTAGAAAATTTCATTTTTTTTATGAAACTTCACAGATGCATACTCATTTGTGACCTGTGGAGGCGTGGAGCAATACACAACATAATATGTGTCCCAGTTTTGATTTTCTTCATATTTTTTAAAAGTGCAGAAGTGTGATATCCGATAATAGGATGCGGGTGCAACTAGTTGCAAATGAGATGCTATGCATGCTGATATGATACGTCTTTTGTTGTGGCCCCATCCTACTTCTGCATTTTCTTTACAACCATTTTTTAGTAGTTGCGACCTGGACGTGATCGAACTAGTCGATACTCGATAGTAGTCGTAGTATTGTACAACTTCTGCATGTGGCGTACAAGATGGTTGTAGAAGCCTCTAGAGTAGTAGTACTAGCTAACGGATAGATTATATCTGGAGAAACTGACATAGCCATTGATATGACAAGACTATACCCTGATTTGGACGCATTGTAGTGGCTCCATCAATGTTCCGCTATGATGGTCAATTTTACTGCTACAGCAGATTGTCGACGCAGAGGATTCCTTGGCTTCCGCGCAAGACCCTTCCTAAAGAAGGCATCTGCTCTGGCCCGTTGATTCTATGTGGACGGTTCCAGATTGCTTTATGTGTTTTTTGTACAGTATCAGAGTACTAGGTTTTCCTTCCCTCCCTATTAGGGGTTGTTTGGTTTAGGGGATAGGTTTATGGGATGAGAGTATCCCCAACTACCTGCCTAGGGATAGCCAATTTTTGTTGTTTGGTTGTGTAGGAATTGAGTGTAGGACGAGAGGTGGTTAGTGGTATAGATTTTTTTGTTTGCTCGAAATGTTAGGGGTGGCTATAATATGGTGAGATTATCTCTACACACATCAAATATACCACACCTCCTATTTTTATAGCCCAAAAAAATGCATAACCGGTGGTATGTGAATTGATCCGGGTAAAAATATTACACAACCGTACAAATATTCAAATCCTATAGTCAAATCCTACATAACTCCTATAGTCAAATCCTACATAACTCCTATACAAATTGTACGAATCAAAGGATATGATTTTCCCCATATATAGCTTGTTTGATTTGAAGAATTGAATCCTCCAAAATTTCTATGTATTGTTTTCTTATACTAGTACAACCCTATAGGATTTCTAATAAGAGGTTAGACCTCCTGGAAAAATTCATATGCATCTGTGACAACTATGCTATGCACTCTCAATCTCTATAGAAATTTCCTTTGGCTTTCCTATGATACCATCACACACCTAGCTTTACCAATTCCCGTAGATTTCTTTCCCGTAGGATTCAAGGAGGCATATGTCATAGCGATTCTCCATTTTTCTACCATATGAATCTAACATGCCCTCTCAGTTTGAGTGATGCAAAGTGGCCACTATAAGATTTATTTAGTCAGATTAATTGGTCATGCATACACTAGTTGTTTTCTATCTTTCCCTACACATGTCAATTAGCGAAATTTATAAGTAAAATCCTAAAATTCAAATAAATTGCTGAAAATTGGAAATAATATTACAGTTGTAGCAAATTACTAAATCGATCCAGAAAATATGTACATGGCTTCAAGAATCTTTTTGCCGAACTGAGTAGTCCGTAAATGATGTCCTTGGAGTAGTTTGTGAGTTAAAGAACGTCCCTTTCGTCAAACTGACATGGCCTTTGATTTGACAAGAGAACACTAATATTTTGGACCTGAATCAGAGTGGTAAAGGCGTACAGCTTGATCAATGCAATGGTATGATGGCTATGCAGCTATACCTATATAGGAGTAGACTACTAGTAGACTTTGGGACACAGAGATTTGGCTTCCGCGGCCGACCCCGAACAAGATTCTTTTACATTGTCGATATATCTTTTCACTAACATTGAATCACTAAAACTTGGGGTCCGCCTGTGGCAGGACCAGCCTGTCAATGGCCCAAAGTCTTATGTGCTCCCGCCCTTTGATTTTGGATGGACGGACAAGATTGTCCACCCATCCCTGTCATGTTCGTTCCAGTTTTCATCCTCCTCCCCGGGGAACCCTCCCGGAGAGCTCTACACCGACCCCTTCTATCCCCCCTGCTTGTCCATTCCTTCTTCCTCCAGCGATTCATCCCTCGTTCAACAAGTTGTCTAAGAAGAACATGAAGAAGAGTAAGAAGAGGAAGGAGGCGTTGGTGTCTGAGACTAAATCCGCGGTGAAATCCATCCCGCTGAAAGTCCTACAAACTCCGACTTTGAAAGTGTACTAGCGGCGCCAGCGGACAGGCATGTCTGCGCTTCCATCGCAAGCTCAGTCTGCGCTTCCATCGCAAGCTCAGTCTGCTTCGGGCTTGTTGGGTCAGGGCAGAGTAATCCAGCAAGAGTCCAGGTAGGTTTTTATCGCCATGTGCTTTCTTTGCCCCACGAACGCAGATTATAGCAAGGCAAACAGATCCAACTAATTTTTTTACCCGGGAGAACCAGCTATTTGACCGTCTTTCTTCCAGGGCCGCCCGTTCAAGTGTCGCCCTTCCTACCGATGCCGAGAAATCGCCCGTGTTTCGCCAAGATGGTGGGTACGAAGCTCCCCGGTATGTTTCCATCGCCATGCCGAAGTTTCTCTGCCTTCTGGCTGGCTAGCGGATCAAACAATTTAACCGTCTTTCTTCCATGGCGGCTGGTTTCAGCGCCATTCCTACCCAAGTTGAGAAATCGCTCGTTTCTCGCCAACCTGGTGGGTACGAAGCTCTTGGGTATGTTTCCATCGCCATGCCGGATTTTCGTTGAGTCCTTGCTAGCAGGCGGTGCCAACTAAACCGGCTATCATCTTCCAGGGCCGACGGTTCCAGGCTCGTGCTTTCTACCGCAGGATCCACTTCGTACTTAGCTATCGAGGACCCGTTGTTTGATGAGCACTTATTAGCTCTCAAGAGCATTAATAATGTATGCACAATATAATATATATCCATTGCTTTTTTTTCTTCCTCTTCATCTCCATACTGCATGAGGGCTTCTTTAATTCGTAGGACTCCTATAAGAATTGTGTAGCATTTAGATCCTATGGGATTTTTTCCTACATTAGTTGTTTGATTTATAGGAACATATCCTATAGGAACTAATCCTATAGGAATCTAGTAGTGCGAATAATATAGGAATAAAACATTAATTCAACTAGCCATGACATCTCAATCCTACGTTTGTTCCTTTTTTCGAAATGGGGGACATACCACAGCCTCTACATCAAAATGATGTATATGGCTTCTTTATTGCTTTCTTCAGTTCATACACAAATTATGACAACTTCTCACGGATCAGCTAGAGTCGACACAAAGATCCACCAACGAAACATAGAAAACAGCGGGTGCCAAAAAGGCAAAAACACATCAGTAAGTAATTCTATGAGGAAACTGCCAGCCACCTTGGCTGTAAAAATCCCGTGCGGCTCTCTCTAGTCAGTTGCACCCAGACTCCATGCTATCCTGCTGATCCTCGGGCTGGAGATAAGAAACATACGGATCTAGTGAATAATCATAGGGATAACCTGCAAGAATGGGATGAGATTTGGGTTTATTAAACACGACTTCATTTTGTACATTCCAAATAGCCCATAAAATAGCGCATACACCCACTCTAATGTATAAAAAGGATCCCTGATTCGTTACTGGTGAATTTTTCAATCCAGGAAGGGATTATGAGATTATCGGTGACAGCCGCCGAGATCAAGGGCCAGAACACCACCCTTCATAACAGAAACCTCCAACTCTTGCATAGGTTTGGTATCCTGAATGCAGAATCAGAGACGAATGCTCAGTCTCCGGGAGAGGAGCAGCCAGTGCGTGTGTGTGCATCTTCGGCCGTGTATGTTTCCATTGCCGTGCCGCAGTTTCATCGCCTCCTTGCTGGCTGCCAGATCCAACTACTTAATTGTCTTTCTTCCAGGGATGGCGGTTCCATCGTTGAAGAGGTTCCTATGGACAAGGACTTTGCAGCTCTCAGGCATATTGAAGAGGTTGGCACTCCGTTTGTTTATTTCTCCCCCCTCATGTGCACTCTGCATACTTCATTGCTGTTGAATTTGCAATGCAGAATGTGATAACACGATTCTCCGCGAAACTGGACCAGATCAAGGGCCACAACACCATCCTTCATAAGAAAATCCGCCACCTCGTGGGCAGGTGCATTTTAAATCGTGCCATATCGGAGGAGAATGCCCGTTCCGTGCAATCTTCTTTTGATTAACGATACTCAAACATTCTCGCTGAGTGTAAGAAGTTGAAGAAGGAAGTCAAGGAACTACGCGCCCAGCCACCGATGAGTGTGGTCACTGATAAGGCTGGTCAGTGTGATTGCAACTGTGACTGTGAAAGTTTTCGACAGGAAGTGGAGTTGCAAGCTGAACATGCGCAATATTTCGAGACGAAGTACTTGAAAGTTCGCACAGAGTGCGATAAGTTGAAGAAGGAAGTCGAGTGTCTCCGCTCCCAGCAGCCAACTATTGCGACATCAGGAGACCAGGGTGTGCTAATTGCAGCCAGAATTTTGCAATCGATGAAAAGTTGAATTTGGCTTTGTTGTGCAATATAGCAAGACCTGTTCCTCCTCTGCCTTCGTCTTTTGGCATAATTGCTTTGTCTTCAGTATTGACTCCTGAATGCTTCGTATATTTCTGACGGTTTCTGAATTATGTACAACTTTTGTAATATTGGTCAAACTAGTTTTGACCAGGGTTTGTGTAGGGTGGTTGAATTTTTTGGTTGGTCCAAATTGTGTTGTGTGGTCCAAATGCGATGTATCATCACACCACCATGTGCCCTGCCACCCCCAGGTTTTGGTAATGCCATCCTGATACATGCTTCATAGAAGGAACATACAGTTTTTCCGTTAGGGCATGACAATTTTGAAAAATTGAAACAAAAATGGGAAGAGAGAATGGTAACATCATTTTCCATGTGATGCCCCTGTGCCAAATTTTGGTTCATTTTAAGAATGTAAGGTGACAAATTACTCGAGGAAGCTAGTTGGAGTAGACGGGCATGACCGGATTGGCATAGGGGATTTATTTTTTGAAGGATGTTATTTTTCATGGACAATATCTGACACAACCAATAAAATGTTAAGGTCTCATATTTTTCTAAATGATTGTGAATTACTTATGACGTTTGGAAGTATTGGTATACATGAGCCCCACATGAAGTTAAATGGTACAAGAAAAAAAGGTTTCGTACACGTTTCTCAGAAAGTGGAAAATCGAGTACATGCACGACTTCACGCGTCCACAACTCGATGCAGAGAGTCAGAGGCTATAAAATAATCGGCCTCATCGTCTCTCGCGAGCTCGTCCTCTCCCCTCCCCCACACTGTGAAAAAACCCCATCAACTCACCGCACCTCCGAGGCATCGACATCCTCGTTTCGAACCGCAGCAGCATGAAGACAGGTCTTGCGTACGAGGCGGAGCAATCGGCGGCCGCTCACGCAGAGGATGCCTCTGCGGTAGTGGCCGTCGCGGAGGGTGAGGCTTCACCGGGCACCCAGGCCGCTCGTCTCCTCTGCTTGTCTGATTCTTCGACCTCGGTCGAAACGGGCGTCCTGGCCGTCGAGGAGAAGGTGGATAGCAGCGCCGTTGCTCCCGCCGAAGATCTGCAAGGCGTTGCAGGCCACCATGGCAAGGTCTTCCTAGACCCGATGCTGGACGCGGACCTCGACCCCTTCGACGATTTCGGCCCAAACGTTCAGTTCCAGGAGGATATCGAGGGTGACGATGAGGAGGTACTGCTCTTTTACCGAAACTGTCCCGATCCTCTTTGTGTCATATTACTGTTCACATGGTTTGCACGAACCTGGTTCTTGATTGATTTGATCTCCTACCTTGTTCTTGTAGACGTACTTGATTCAACGGTTTGTACGGTCAGATTCTAGTTTAATTTCGACTAATCTGCCATGTAGTTGTCTTGATTAGTCATATAATTAATTTATGTGTTCATAGTTTGTGGACTTGCAATTGTTGTGGCTTATGTTCATTGCTGTTCATAGGGTTTTCTCGTGATTTAGTATGATTTCTTCTGACATTTACTTGTTCTACACATTTAATTTTAGGGTTTCTAAGGTTTGCTTATGATAGTGCAGTATTTATTCGATCTGTCATTAAACACATGATTATTATGTACTTTATAATTCACAGGAATATCCTGATGACATGGATGACAACAAGGAGCGCAGGGACCAGAAGAGCCGCTACGTCCTGAAGCGGCTGAAGGGTGGTGAAATTCGTTTCCGCATGCGTGGGGAGCTATTTTGCCCATTCTGTGGCAAAATCCTCCAGAAGGACATCCGCAGCCCGATCCAGCATGCGACGGGTGTAGGCCTAAGTACATCGGGGAAGCACCGCCCTGCAACCAAGGCCAAGCACGCAGCATATGGCCTCTTCCTCCAGAATTACGTCTTGCCTGGCTTGTTCCCGGTCAACGCCCTTGCTGCTGGCCCTCATGCTCCTGGTCCTGTTTAAAGTTCATATGTGTAATCTTATTCCCTTTGGAAGTTCAGCATTAAACTCTACTAGTACAACCGTGGTGGTCTTGTGATGTAGTACTCTTTTGATGCATTTGTGATGTAGTACTGTGATGTAGTAGTACTTTTTTTTGAACTGGTATAGTACTATCTAAGAAAAGTACTCCCTTCGATTCACATTCATTTTGCACCAAGAAATATGGATCGGAGTGAGGGAGTAAATTAAACATGGCATCTCGTGCATGAAGATTGACATATCGATCAGGTTGGCTAGAATGACAATACAATGCTGCTCATTAGGCAAATGCATGCCATGTAAGGAAGTCTATACTGACATAAAAAAGACTACATTGGGGATGAGAGTCAATTGGGGCATCTACAATACAGAAAATCTTGCCCGTAGCTGATTTTGTCTAAGAGGGTTTTACTCACATTACATGTGCCACTTTCCTTGTCTGCAAAACAAGTTCCAATAAAGGAAGAGGAAAGAAGAGGACATTGTGGGCGAGATTGAACACCTTTTTTATGTGTTCAGCTGAGGCCTCGTTTAGCTGAGGATTTCGACTTAGGCCTAACAGCTCACCACACCCACAAATAAATCTCCTTGCGCGCACCACTGTCAGCAAAAATAACAAAATTAGCACGCAAGATTAAGAACGAAGTGAATTTAAGTAACTTGGTTAGCTTTTCAAGCAATATATTCAAAGAAAGAGCACACATGTTCGGCTCGAAATAATCGTAAGAGAAGAACAATAAATCTAAGGCACCCCACTTCATCGGAAGAAGGGGCGCGACAACGCATGGATTCATACCTTGAGTCGACGCTGGCTCGTAGAATGGTGGCCACTCCTCGAGGATGCCGGCGACGTCTCCACCTCGGTATCACATGTGACTGCTTCTCGACGGGTGGTGCGCCGCGCCATGTAGAAGATCTATCAAAAGAGGAGAGCCCGATGATGCTACCTATGCCTCAACCTTGATAGCACCAGCCTGTTGCTACGCACTGAGATGCGCCACATGCAAGATTTAGCGGATGCGCCAATTTCAGAGATATGTCATGATCGTTGTAACAAATTTCAACGTGATGATGATTTGATCCTGCACTCGGCCTTGAACATAAGTACTAGTACAGTCTCACAATTTTTTTATCATTATACTTTGTGAGATTTAGCGGATGCGCCAAATTCAGAGATAGATCATGATCATGGTAACACACTTTTCAATGTAATGATGATTTGATGTTGCACTCGACCTTTAACATAAGTACTAGTACGGTCTCACAATTTTGTATCATTATACTTTGCAAGTTTTAGTGGATGCGCCCATTTTCAGAGGTAGATCATGATCATGGTAACAAAGTTTCAACGTGATGATGATTTGATGTTGCACTCGGCCTAGAAGAGAAGTACTAGTACGGTCTCACAATTCTTTTTATCATTATACTTTGCAAGATCTAGCGGATACACTAATTTCAGAGATAGATCATGATCATGGTAGTGACCGATATTCAAGGTGATGATGATTTGATTTTGCACTCGGCCTTGAACAGAGGTACTACTACGGTCTCACAATTTTTTATCATTATAGTTGGACCTTAGCCAAATTCAAAATCTCATAGCGGCAAAACTTCCCACCCACAAAATACAAAAATTTCACATGCTTCGAAATTCCCATTCTACCCCTGTGGAGATGACAGCAAAGTCGGTTGGTGGGGGGTTCTGTCCGTCATTTTTTGGATCACCACCTCCCTAGCCCGGAAACCCTCCCAAAAAAATTCATTTCCCTCAGACCACCCACCGGAACTTCTCAAGTCCCTCTCTCTCCCACCTCCATGACCACCGCACTGGAACACCCCCGCCGGACTTCCCTGGCCTACCCGAGGCCTCGCGATCCTCGTCATCCGGCTGCCTGCCGGAGCCGCTTCATCGACATCGTCATCAACCGGACCGGATCATCCCCGCCGAACCTCGAAACCATATGCTCATCCAGCAGTCTACCGCAGTCGCTTCAGCTGCGGTATCGTCCACCCCACCGGAGCCGCTTCACCGGATCCGTCGTCCACCGCACCGGATCTTGCTCACCGACACCGTTGTACATGAACCGGATCTGCTTCACCGGCGCCGTGCATGATCTAAACTCTTCTACTTTCGCTTTTCTATTGCTTGCCTGCAAGTTCTTGTTTAATCTTGGGGAACCTGTTTGTGCTAACGACGCGCCGTTACGTTTTTTCAGATAAGATGAGTAACCATGAATTGTAATGGCCGTCTCTCCAACCCCAAGTAGCACATGTAGCGTACTTCATCACCGGATCTATCAACCCCAGGAAGATCTGCTGTGACTCCCACAGAGTGCTTCTCCTAATGTAAGTCCCTTGTTTTAGCGCCATGTTGCTTGTTTGTCTGAAGCTCTTTTAATTCATTCCTAGATATGACCGTAACACCTTGCTATTTTCTAGTTCATTGCTAACTTTAAGCGATTGAACATTTTGGTTTGCATTCCCTGCTCTGTAGATGTAGCCATCATAACTTCTATCTTGCTCAGTCGTTGTTACAAAAATTATAGGCTGCTACTATTTTGTTCATGCCAATCTTGTTCTCCCTAAACATGTTGGTTTGCATTCCCTGTACTACAGGTGATGCCATTGTTATTTCTATCTACTTCGTCGTAAGCTAACAAAGTAACTGCCTGCTATTAGTTCCTGCATGCTATCGCTTTGCCATCCTGCAGTACAAATTTATTTGAACTCGCCACGGCAGCTACTTCCATCATAATTTTGTCTGCCATCTGATTCTTCAAAAGCTGCAATATTAACTTGTTTCTCTTAATTGGCATGGCGCTCACATATAGAATGGTGAACATATTGGTGTGCATTCCCTCTTCTACAAGTTCACAGGTGATCCCACTATATTCCGTTTCTGGTCCATCCTAAGCCGTAGCATTAACTATCCTCTATGTGTTGCTCATTACAACTTTATATCCCGAAACAAATTGATTTGTTTCCCTTATCTACAAGTTTATGAGTGATGCCATTATAACTCCTATCTGTTTTATTCCTAGCTATTATAGTAACATCCTGCTATTATTTAGTTCATGGCCAATTTTAAGTAATTGCACATGTTGGTTCGCATTCCCTGCTCTATAGCTTTTGGCATCGTAACTTCTATATTTGGTTTACATTCCCTGCCCTGTAGATCTAGCCATCATAACTTTATCTTGCTCAGTTGTTGTTACAAAAATTATGGCCTGCTACTATGTTGTTTGTGCCAATTTTTTACTCCATGAACATGTTGGCTTGCATTCCCTGTACTACAGGTGATGCCATTGTTTTGTATCTAGTTCATTGTAAGCTAACAAAGTAAGGACTTAGTTTGGCATGCTATCACTCTGCTATCTAGCCTGTAGTACAAATAAACTTGTCATACTACTAGATAATAATTTTGTGTGCCATCTTGTTCTTCAAAAGCTGCATTATTGACTTGTTTCTCTGACTTGGCATGACGCTCACATATGGAATGCTGAACATATTGGTTTGCATTCCCTCTTATACAAGTTCACAGGTGATCCCACTATATTCTGTATCTGGTCCATCCTAAGCTCCAGCATTAACTATCCTCTATGTGTTGCTCATTACAAGTTTATATCCCGAAACATCTTGATTTGCATCCCCTTCACTATAAGTTCAGGAGTATTATTTAGTACGACCAATTTGAAGTAATTACAATTGGCACATGTTGGTTCACATTCCCTCCTCTTTAGCTTTTGCCATCGTAACTTCTATTTTTGGTTTACATTCCCTGCTCTGTAGATGTAGCCATCATAACTTCATCTTGCTCAGTCGTTGTTACAAAATTTATAGCCTGCTACTATGTTGTTCATGCCAATTTTGTACTCCCTGAACATGTTGGTTTGCATGGCACTCAACAGTAGTAAGTCTGCTGTTTCATTTTAACGTGCTCTGTTATATTGGCTGTTGGTATGCGGCATGCACTCTTTGTTTACTTATTGTGCGCATTACAATGATCTTCTTATAATGACGAAATGATGAGTTCCAAATTCTTTGGCAAACAATATTGTAGTGTCTTTGCCTTTCCATTGTTGTTGTCTTAACTTGTAATGTCTTTGTTTCAGATATAGGTGGTGCATGGACAACTTAAAAGATTTCCAAATGGCTTCATTGTATTGCTAGGTTTAATTACCATTCCATTTCTCTGGGTTCTGTAATATTTTTTCAAAGCCTTGCAGCTGATGTAATATTTAGTTAGTTTTTATAGTTCTTTCGCGCATTTTTTCTATGGTGCTTGTGGTAAGTGAGGCTATCCGACAGAAATCATGAGCTGCGTAAATATTCTCAATATCTAAATCACAAATTCCCATCCCTTAAACGGCCCAATTAATCGAAATCACATATGTGCCGGCCCGCAAAATCCTAAAGCGCCTATTATGCCGGCATATAAGCAGCAACTAAACGCGTTGGCCCACTTACTTATTGGGCCGGCCCACTTGCTTTGAGGTGGACCCCACCCACTACTGGGCCGGCCCTGTGAAAGAAAAGTGGGCCCCGCAAGCTTATTGGGCCGGCCCGCTAGCTCGTCGGGCCAGCCCACCTGATTTACCGTGGACCCCACATGCTAATTGGGCCGGCCCACTAACTTGTTGGGCCAGCCCAATTGCTTTTGTGGTGGACCCCACACACTAAATGGGTCGGCCCTTTAACAGGAAAGTGGGACCCACCTGTGTTTTTGGCCCGGCCCACTATCTTGTTGGGCTGGCCCACTTGCTATATGGTGGACCCCACATACTAAATGGGCCGGTCCTTTAACAGGAAAGTGGGACCCACCTGTGTTTTTGGCCTGACCCACTATCTTGTTGGGCCGGCCCACTTGCTATATGGTGGACCCCACATACTAAATGGGCCGGCCCTTTAACAGGAATGTGGGACCCACCTGTGTTTTTGGCCCGGCCCACTTACTTGTTGGGCCAGCCCACTTGCTATATGGTGGACCCCGCATACTAAATGGGCCGGCCCTTTAACAGGAAAGTGGGACCCACCTGTGTTTTCTGGCCCGGCCCACTATCTTGTTGGGCCGGCCCACTTGCTATATGGTGGACCCCATATACTAAATGGGCCGGCCCTTTAACAGGAAATTGGGACCCACCTGTGTTTTTGGCCCGGTCCATTGGCTTGTTGGGCCAGCCCATTTGATCTATTGTGGACCCCACGTACTAAATGGGTCGGCCCGATAGCAGGATAGTGGGACCCACATGCTAATTGGGCCGGCCCAATAACTTCTTGGGCCGGCCCACTTGCTTTAAGGTGGACCCCACTTGTTAAATGGGCCAGCCCGATAACAGGAAAGTGGGTCCCTCATGTGTTGTGGGCCAGCCATTTTGCCTGTTGACCGGTCAAACGAGTGCATTCGGCCCGGCCCACATGCTTAGTGGGCCGGCCCATTAAAGTTTTGACCAGTCAACCTTAGAGGTTAGGCCCGGCCCACGTAACTAATGAACCAGCCCAGCTATATAGTAGACCGGTCAAACTAAGTCAGCTGGCCCGGCCCGCAAACTTAATGGGCCGGCCCGCTTAAGACGTGGTAGGCCTCGTGTGGGCCTACCATCTACCACGGGGTTTCAGCCGGTTAACACCGTTAACTGCCAGTTAACGGCGTGTGCCACGTGGCAGTTTGCATGACATCAGCAGTCAACGTGCTCCCGGAAACACTTCTGCAACGGTCCGATTTTCCGTGGCGGAAGGGCGCCCAAGCGCGACGGACCGAAAAAATCATCGTAGGACTTTGCCTGACGCAGTTTCGACAACAGAACCCATATCGTTGGGTTAGGCCCATAGGCGACGAAAAATGGCCCTTAGCGGACGATTTTGGGACGTTGTCTATCAGAACTTTTCTTGTAGTGTATGGTTTTAACATGCATTGTATCCGGGTCAATGAACCCAATGTCCGTGATTTCATCCCTTTTGCATTCGAGCATCTTCGATTTGCATAATATAGCGAACAAAAGATTATAATTTCCAGACAATGAACGAGCTGACCTAAAGACTTCTCAAATTACATAAATAAATCACTTACAGACAATAGCAAATGATGATAGATTTGTCAAGGGCCCGGAGATTGTATAACTTAAAAAGTTCGCAGAAGTCAACACTCACAGAGTATTCTTGGAAGTAGTGCTCTTCCTTAACTCGCACCATGATAGACTCGATCCCTCTCTTTGTGGCATTACTGTACCACGCATGCAAATTACGCATACTTCTTGGTAGCTTCCTGAGATTCTCGACCAAATCTTTCCCTTGAACAAATTTATATGCTACTTCAACGATGGGGTAATCGATGTATTGTCGAGAACTTTCAACGGCATTCTCGTCAAACACCTTGAGAGGGAGGACCGATTGAACGGGTTGTTCTCCGAGCTGGTCCACTTGTTGTTTCCGTTTTTTCATCGTGACACCCGATTTATTAGGTTTTTTTGCCTCCATCATCTCGTCGTATGACCTTTCCATAGAACGCCTATAGTCAGATGGTGGCGATGGTACAGGGTCATATAGATTCTCAACGGTACGCACAAGTTTCACCGGATCTAGTGTCATCTCAAAAGGTATCTCTGGCACTTTCTTAGCAAAAAAGGCTTTCAGCTCGGAGTTACAGGTTTCCATGTTTTCCTCGATACTTTTTTCCCAAGGTAACTTCTCAATAGGCGGCAGTGGTTTCTCCTTTCTAGATCTCTTCCTAGGCAGCGTACCGTTTCGCTTAAAGGACGCTATCTTACGCGGAGGATCTCGAGATGGTGGACTCACGCTGGGGTCCCTCTCAGGTAGGTGTGGACTTTGCTGCTCATGTGGACTGCTACAGGAGGAGTCGATGGCCTTTGCTGCTCATGTGGACCGCTACCAAGAGGAGTCGATGGCCTTTCCTGCTCATGTGGACTGCTACGAGGAGTCGGTGGCCTTTGCAAAAGGGCGATGTATTTCTTGGGCCATAGGGTGAAACCGTGCTTGACATCATGTTAGATCTTGCCCTTTAAAGAAGAAGCAAAAAGGGAAGAGGCCTCAAGCTCAAACTCATATTCAACCTCAAGTTGAAGAAATGCCACTTCCCAAGAAGAATCAAGCCAATGCTCCCATTGTGGAGAAATCTAGTGAGAAGAAGGAGAAGAAAAGAACTTGCTACATATGCCGCGAGAAGGGCCACATCTCTTCATTTTGCACTATTGGTACATCATCCAACTATATCACCATTGATGATGTTTATTCTCTTCGTAAGGATGAGTGTGGCAATGTGTTTGCCAAATATGTTGGTGTTCAAAGTGGTGTCAAGAAAAGAACCATTTGGGTTGCCAAGCCTATTGTGACTAACCTCTTAGGACCCAACTTAGTTGGGGACCAACAATCCAAAACTTGATCAATAGGTGCTTGTTGGAGGGCATTGGAGACTTGGCTACATCATGAAGAATTAAGGGATCTTCATCATTTATATTATCTCAAGCCAACTCTTTGGGTTATCTTGCTTCTATCATATATTCAATGTTTCTCCTTGCGGTAACATGTGCTCAACTCATTTATATTGAAATTTACTCGCCCCTTTGCATGTGTTAGTTTTGTTCCTATCATGTGTTTGTATATGTTGTGCTTCCTACTTGCTTTTCATGAGAAATCAAGTCTATGCATGTTGGGTTGCACACCATGTATTTGTGTTTGTGTTGGAGCCTCTTTGCATCTTGTTGTATCTTATATGGCTCTTATGAGCGATTATTGGACTATCCCATTTTGGGGGAGTGATATTCCTTTGGGAATTTCATAATCCTAACAATGTGTGTACATGAGGAATATCACTTAGAATTGATATTGCAAGATTATCTAGTCTCTATGTGGTATGTCATCTTCATGAGAAATTCAAATTCTAATGTCCACTAATATCTCTAGTTGGATCTTATTTGCCTCTTGTTAAAATAAATTTCTTATCACATTATGGGGGAGTAATAAGCTTTGTGCATATTACAAGCCAAGAAAATGTGAACATTTGAGGTTGTGTCACATAGAATTGATATCGTAAATTATCTCTCTCCTATGTGGCATGTTTGCTCAAACAAGTTCTAATTTGTTTAAATGGCTTCATTGCTAATATCTTTGTGGATCTTATTTGTGAAAGTTTTTCTTGGCATGTTTTTTCACAACATGTCCCTCAATACATTTTTTGAAAACCATGTGCTTCAAGTCATACTATTAATTGCTTTGCATGATGGTATGAATACTATTAATTGCTTTGCATGTTGGTATGAATACTATTAATTGCTTTGCATGTTGGTATGACTAATTGAAGCTATCAAGAAACTCTCTTTGAATGATGGTTAAATCTTATCTTTTACCATATGCTTTATTTGTTGTAAATATGATCTTTCGTATACTTACAAACTACCACCGGGAAATATTTCCTAATACCTCTTATCCTAGGACAATTGGCAATCTATTATGAGGTAAATATTTATTGGTCATATTTACATTGTCTCTTGTGTTTAATTTCCTTATTGAATGCCATGAATTTGTTTTGCCTTAACTCCCTTGTGTCTTCCTTGCATCTTATGGATCTAATTTGTCTATTGAAACTTTCTTAGCATTTTAGTAGGTATAGGTAGCGTGATGATCCTAGTTTTGTGCATTTTGTATTCATATGAAAAATCCTAGATAATGCACTAATCTTGGGGGAACTCTCCTATATTTGTTAGAATGTTTAACATCTCTTGATCATTATCAAAAAATTGGTTTTGGGAGACATAAACTTTCTTTTTGGTACTTTGTGCCATCATAAAAAAGTGTCAAGGGTTTGGTTTATTTGTTGGAACCTTGCTCTCTTGGGAGTTGGTTATCTCATTCCTTTGTGTTTAGGTTTGATTAGCTTCTTATAATGAGATGAGTCTTTGGAGTCAATATTGTGTTGATTTGATTCTTTGATATAGTTTGGGAAACCATTGTCTCTTGATTTATTTGGTGTTTTGTCCAAATTGTATCTTCCTTTGGTTCTTAAAAGTATTGTGCATGCATATTTAATATATGTATATCTTATGGCATTGTTACTTTCCTTGATCTAATATATAGGGTAAACTCCATCAAATCCTAATTTGGCTAAGATGTGCATGAAATTCAATTTCACATCTATATGCACATAGTTTGTGGAGTTTGTTCTATATGTTGTAGTGTGTCTAACTACTTCGGACCCAATTAGTTTGGGGACCATTTTGTACTTACCTTTGTGTTAGGTACAATGGATATGCATTGGATGCTTGTCTCACTCTTGGGAAGAAATGGTGACTCAATGGTAACTTGAGGCAAGCTAGGATGGTCAACGAACACATATCTACTACATCCACACCAATGCTATCTCGGTAACAAGTATCTTCTCATGCATATTTTTCTAGCATCCAACCATGTGGTTGCATCTTGGCATGAATCTCTTGATTTGCAAATATTATGCTTCTTGCAAAGATTTTAATGAAACCTCTTTATTGCAAATGTGAGTAATTTGAGATGAGCACATATGTTGGGAAGCATATAAAATTCATGCTCATGATTCATCTATCCCTACTATGCCTATCTAGCAATTTTATTGCATATCAATTCCTCAAGCCTCTCACATGGGCAATATCGATGATAGTGCAAATTGATTTATTTCTTTTGGTATCCTCGTTTGTGATACTTGTTGCCTTTCTCAAAGCATCCCAACTATCTTCTATCCCTTGTTGATATTTGTGATGTATTTTAGATGTTTGTGGTTGAAGTTCATGAATGTACAATAAGATAAAATTGAGCCTTTGGCCATGCTATTAAGCAAAAATTCTTATTGTTATATCTGCATGACTTCGTCTTGGATATCATGCTATATTTCTTGTATATCTATTTTGTGTGTGCATGTTTCTTTGTGGATAAACATCTGCGTGATATTGCCACTTAGAGAAACTTATACACATAAGAGATGATACATCTCCATTTGATATCTTATTTGTTTGTTGTGTGTTTTGATTGGTCATGCTAAGCAATATAATTCATTGAAGACTATGATGATGCTTCTTGCTCATCCTTGTAATAGTCTTATAATATGCTTTGTCATGCCTTTCACATATCCTCTTGGTTGAGCCCTTTATTATGGTGCCTCTTACTTGTTGCTCACCTATTTTATCGTTGCAAGTGTTAAGCTTAATTTTCCATCTGTGATCTATTGCAAATGTTTGTGTTTTAAATAGTAATGACGGGGTGAGGATTCCATGTTATGCATATTGTATCCAAATGCAACATTTTAATTTATGCATGTAACTTGGGGAGCTTCCTCATTTGATTTAAAGCACTATTTTGTGGTGATCACTAGAGTTTGATTCACTTGGTATATTTTGTTTTGAATGATATTATGGGAGTGATGATTCCATGTTTGTGCACCTTATACTCCAATGCAGATTGTCTAGTTTTGTGCACAAACCTTGGGGAGCTTCCTCATATTATTTAGAGTAATCTTCTTGATCTTATCATAATATATATGTTTCTTTTGGTATCTTCTTTGTGGTTCATTTGGTTGCTTTCTTCATTTGTTGAAGCTTCTTGACATTGGTATCTTTTTGCAATCTTTGATCCTCGCTATAGTGTGATTCCTTCCGAATATTCGTCATTGGATATGTGCATTTGATTCCACTCAAATTATGAGAAATGCACACACTATGGAGGAACTCTCACTATATTGGCCTTCTAAATTTTTCACCCATTTCGGAAATTGGTGCCAATGGGGGAGAAGTTTGGAGGGTTTAAGGGAATTTGGTTATGTCTTTGCTTTGTGCTCAAGCATGTGCCTTTCTTGCATTGCATCTTGTTGCTTTGCATAGTTGAATATTTAGAGGAAACTCCACTAGGCTTTGAATGCCAATGTATGCAATGATATTCAAGTTCATTCACACATGCATATATTATGGGAGAGTTTGCTCTATGTATTCAACTTATTTGTTAGTTAAATTCCTTATATAAATCCTCTCAAAGAGATTGTCATCAATTACCAAAATGGGGGAGATTGAAAGTGCATGGAGCCCCCATGTGTGGTTTTGGTAATTAATGACAATCCCTATGGACTAATGTTTGCATTGAGTTATATTGGTAGGAGTTCTCCATAGGTAATGCTTGAACCATATGTTGGCTTCAAGGTTGCAATAAAAAGAAATTGATGAAGGATATAAAGTGTCAAGTATGTCTTGAAGATGAAGATGAAGTGAGCCCTCAAGTTACTTCAAGGCATCAACATGATGAAGAATGAAGAAATGAAGTGCAAGTTCAACATGAGCCAACTCGAAGAGATCATATGCTTGAAGCTTGCCATCCATATGGTGTTCATGGATATGTGAAGATGCGCCGAAGAAGAAGCTCTCCCATAGTGGAGTATGGGGAGCAATTCGCATGTCTTCATCAAGCAAGCACAATCAAGAAAGGCGTTCCATCTTGTTGTGGTCAAGACCGTCATCATCAAGCTCAAGTGGAATGCGCAAGGTTAAGGTTTGCTCTTGATAGGGTTTCTTTCTCACCGGTCTCACGGTATAGTTGGAGACCGGTTTATAGTTTAGTCGTCGTACTATCAAGAGGGCTCTCGAGTGAGTAACTCGATCGTATCCTTCGGAGAGCTCAAACCTTTGAATACTTGCATCATATTTCTTGGTTGTTATTTGGATCTTATCCATGTGATGTTTTAGAGCTTGTGCTTATTCTCATGACAAGCTCTAGTTGATCGAGAATGGTTTTTGCACGGGCAACTTGTTGCATTTTCGAGGTTGGAGGTTTTACCGGCATGTCTTTTTTAGATAGGTAAAACCTTTTATCATTTGTTTCTATCCTCCATTGTTGGACTATGATGGTTCCCTGCATGATCTTGTAGAGCTTGTTCCTAGCTTTAAAACAAGCCCAAGATCATCAAAATCGGAGTCCGGATGCTAAAGTTATGTCCGTTTCAGTTTGATTTTTCTGCCAGTTTTCAGGGGGCGCATTTTCCGGCCCAAGTTTGGGGCGGATAATCCCCCCCCCCCCCCCCCGAAAATCCGGCCTCTGAAAAAATCCGGGCAAATATCCGGGCCCCATCCAGGGGCATGTTTTTTCTGGTCCTTGGCCGTTTTTAGGGGGCCGGGTATTTGCAAATATCCGGCCCCGGATAATTCGGCCTGAGCATTCCCAAACGGTCATATTTCGATGGGAGGGGGTATTTAAGCCCCCTTCTTCCTCCTTGGACTGTCATCTCTTCCCCCATTTGCTCTCCACCATTGTTGACCTTGAGAGCTTGCCATATCCCTCTACTCCTCCTATGCTTCTTCAATCTTTTTGAGGGAAAAGGAAGAGGAGATCTAGATCTACATTTCTACCAATCAAATCCCTCTCGTTGTGAGGGGAGTCCACTAGATCTAGATCTTGGAGAAATTTGGTGTTCCTCCTCTTATTTGTTCTTCCTCTCTTATTCCCCCAATAGCTTCTGTAGCTTTGTTGCAATTTGAGAGAGAAGGACTTGAGCATCTTTGTGGTGTTCTTGCCATTGCATTTGGTGCATCGGTTTAACTTCTCCGCGGTGATACGTGGAGGTGAAAGTTCGTGAGATATTCTCTTCGGGAGCTTGTTCCCGGAGCTTGATCCTCTTGGGTCTTTGGACCCTAGATGGCTTAGTGGTCTTTGTGGTGTTCTTGGGGCCTACAATTAAGTTGCGGAGATTCTTCAAGGGCAAGGACTTTGTGGCGTCTTTGTGGTGTTCTTGAGGACTCCAATTAAGTTGTGGAGATTCTTCAAGGGCAAGGCCTTTGTGGCAATTTATTGGGAGCCTCCAATTAAGTTGTGGAGATAGCCCCAAGCTTTTTGCGGGTTCGGTGACCTCCCTAAGGATAGTGGATCGATGACATCCCTTTTGATGGGAATTCTCGAGGAGAATACGGTGGCCCTCGTGCATTTGGAGTGACTTGTCCTCCACACCGCTCCAACGGAGAGTAGCACTCGAAAGAGTGTGAACTTCGGGATACATCGTTGTCTTCGCGTCACTTTGGTTATTCCTATACCCGAGCTCTTTACTTATGCACTTTACTTTGTGATAGCCATTGTGCTTGAAGTTATATATCTTGCTATCACCTAGTTGCTTATATTGCTTAGCATAAGTTGTTGGTGCACATAGGTGAACCATAGTATATAGGCTTTGGGCTTGACAAAGTAAACGCTAGTTTTATTCCGCATTTGTTAAGCCCATCTCGTAAAAGTTTTAAATCGCCTATTCATCCCCCTCTAGGCGACATCTGTGTCTTTTCACCTCCACGTCAAGCAGGCGAAGGGCTGAGCTGAGTCGACAAGCAGGTACTTTAGGAGGAGATAGTCACAGAGCAGCTCGCAATAGGGCAAGGTCTCGGTTGCAGCATATACCTGAAGCCGAGAGGGAGCATTAGTCCAGAACCTCGACATGTCCTTTATGTCGATAGACACAAGGGGAAATATTATTCCCAAGACACCGGAAGCCAGATATATGGCGACCCAATCTTTCATATTGGCATCAAGGCCACCTCCCGGAGATCCAAGAGAAGCATTGTACAATATGGCTATGGAAGGAGTTGGAGCCATGGGAACATCGTTTGCAAATACAAGCACACCTCCCGAAGGTGCTCCAAGGCAAAATAGTCCGCGACCTACAGCGGTAGTGCAAGACCCCCCAAGAACGAGTGATGGGACAGATACAGCGACACAGGCGCAGGTTGATAGAGCGCGACAAGAAAGGAGAGAACGTCGCCATTCACCAGATGTCGATGAGGAGGATATGTGCGGACTCCCTTGTTTCACCCGAAGAGTTCGTAAAACTCGGGTGCCATCCGGGTTTAAGTTGCCCGACAACTACAAGAAGTTCGACGGCTTGCAAGATCCTGAGGATTGATTAGTCGACTACCTCGAGACGGTGAAGTTGACGGGTGGAACTAAAGCAACAGCCATGCAAAGCATTCAGGTGCACTTGAGTGGAGCAGCACGTTCATGGATAAAAAAGCTGACGCCTGGATCCATCGACAGCCGGGAAACTTTCAAGGATATATTTGTAAAGAATTTCCTATCCACGTGCAAGAAACCCGCGTCATTGGAGCAACTAAGGGCCTGCAGACAAAAGTATGATGAACCAATGAGCACGTATATCCAGAGGTGGAATATCATCAAAAACTCGGCAGAAAACATATCTAACGAGAGAGCAATAGATGCGTTTGTTGCTGGAATCCGAAGAAGGGACTTAGTCGAGGATTTGGGAAGGACTAATCCAAAGACAATAGCAGCACTTATGGAGATAGCGAATCGCTGGGCGGATGGAGAAGATGTTGTTCATAACAAGCGGCATAGGTCGCCTGAGGACACTTGATAGGGCAAAGGTGTCTGATCTTTCGATGAGATGGGGATAAATCGATTTGTTGGTGGAGTTCGTGCTTGACGATCCGACTACACGTGCAAAGCTCGTGCGCTAATGCAATCACTAGGACAATCTCCGGGAGTTACTGATCTTGCGGGAGCACGATCAGCCTGACCAGCAAGGGTCTTAATTCCTACCTGAAATCGAGAACAAGTAAGAACTAAAGATGCAATCAGAATATTGCGAATAGAGATGAAAGCTTGATTGATAATGGTGGGATTCCGAATAGGCGGTCTTGTTCTGGGCGTTGGCCTCAAAAGAAGTACACGAAGTTGCAGCAATTGGTTAACTTTTAATCTAATCAAAATCCCAGTTCTAATGACTGCTACAGAGGGATATATATGGGGAAGTGAAGGGATTTTCGTCCAACCAGCTAGGGTTGGCCAAAAACACCCCTAAATGGGACTTCCTCAACTTATATGGCCTCTTAAAATCCCCTATAATATCTAATCCGAAAATACATGGGCCTTGCCCATTAAATAAGGTGATGCAGCACTAAAAATAACTCTTTGGACAAATTTTATGATGGAGTAACTTGTATAATTCATCCAAGCATCGTTACTTCACTATGGTGGCTTCAATGTTCTGAAATCCTCGCTTGCAACGCCATCCTGAATCCTTGCAGGTCTGCTGCCATCTCCATGCACGTTCCTAATCCATTGCTTGGCGTCTGTGCTAGATCCATTCCTAAATAATATAAATACATTTGATTTAGGCATCATCATATTCTCATATATATCAGGAAGGATTCCTAGTAACGAATGTACCTGAGATGTGGTTGTAGGAGTATTGGTTGTATCTATCAGAGAGATGTCCTCATCATCCTCCCCTACTTGAATTGAAGTCGTCCTCGACGTAGTCTCATATTTTTCACCAAGATATGCCTTCAAATCGGAGGTAATCATGTCCTCATCAACGACCGCAGCCGAAATAATCAAAATAGACGACGGTTCTCTCGACAGTTTTCCGATTACGACGGTCCTGGTCAAATATCGGCTGGATTCCGAGCAACTGGCGAAAATAACAATCGAGACGATTACTAGAGAAGTAACGAGCAGCGGAGCGATCAACGGGACGGTCCTCGTCCAAATAGACAAAATAATGGGCCTAGGTTTCAGAGGCCATATGTATCACTCGAGGATCTCTTAAACGGACCATGCCAAATGCACTTTTTCCTTGATAATAATGGGAAGAGGCAGTCAGGGCATCTGCAGAAGGACTGCCAAACTTTCCTAGCACTGCATAGATATGCAGGGCATACCAACACGCTTGCAGTAAAAAGGAACCCCCAGGGGCCAAGGAGTGAGATTCACCTTCCACCTCCACCCGCAATTACGGACGAAAATCGTCACCAGTTGCAATTGGCGGCAGCTCCAAGCAATGGTCCTTATATCGACACCAATGGTGTGGTCTCGATGATTCAGAAGGGCAGGCCCTCTAACAGAACCCAGAAAGTAATCTCGCGACAAGTCTTTATGGTAGAGAAGATGCCTCCACCAACAATCGAGTACCTGAATTGTTCGGGGCAGGACATCGGCTTCACCATAGCGGACCACCCACAGTAAGTTCCACGACCAGGGCAATCTGCCTTGATCCTGCCAGCGGTGATTGCAGGATTCGACGTTTCACGAGTGTTCATAGATGGAGGCATCAATTTAAACCTCATGTATGCAGACACATTGAGGAAGATGAACATATCATTGGCAAATTTAATACCAACTGACACGCGTTTTCATGGCATCACACCAGACAAGCCAAGTTACCCATTGGGAAAGATCAATCTCGACGTTCAATTTGGAACCCGATAAAACTACAAAAGAGAGAAGCTGGAGTTCGAAGTCGTGAATTTCCCGTCACAGTACCATGCTTTGCTAGGGCGACCCGCTTACGCCAGGTTTATGGCAGTACCACACTATACGTATTTGTTGTGGAGACTCCCTGGACCCAAGGGCCCAATCACAGTAAAAAGCAGTTTCGCGCTAGCTGATAAGTGCGACAAGGATTTTCATCGGTTTGCTGAAACCTTCGGGATGCAAGCAGAATATATGGCGTCAAGGCTAACAACTGATTATGATGTGTTGCCTGACGGAGGAAGACCACTGAAGGAGCCAACTTTTGATACCACCAAAAACTCAAAGGAAGTACAGATCCACCCGACAGATCCTAAGAAGACGACAGCCATCGCAACAAACATGTATCTCACATAGGAAAGCGCGCTCGTCTAGTTCCTCCGTGAGCGCTGGGAAATCTTCGCGTGGTGTCCAGCTGACATGCCAGGAGTACCCAGGGAACTTGCCAAGCACCCTCTTAATTTGGATCCAATGGCTAGACCAATCAAACAACCTTTGCGGCGTTTTTCAGAACCATACTGCAAAGCTATGCTGTCAGAAATTAATCGACTCAGAGAAGCAGGATTTATCAAGGGTTACACACAGAGGCCACGTGGGTAGCTAACCCAGTGCTGGTCCCGAAGAAAAATATAGAGGTCCTTCGCATGTGCGTCGACTTCACGTGCCTCAATAAACACTGTCCAAAGGATCACTTCCCCCTCCCAAGGATCGATCAAATTATCGACTCCACGGCAGGTTGTGAACGTCTTTCCTTCCTAGACGCATACTCTGGTTACAACCAGATCTGACTAAAAGAAGAAGATGAGGTCAAAACAAATTTCATAACACCATATGGTGTGTTTTGTTACAGAACAATGCCTTTTGGGCTAAAAAACGCGGGAGCAACATATCAGCGGATGATGCAGAAGTGCCTTGCCACACAGATTGGCAAGAACGTTCAAGTGTATATCGATGATGTCGTCATATCAACAAAGCAGGGATCAACCTTGATCGAGGATCTGAAGGAAACTTTCGACAACCTCGACAAATTCTGCCTCAAGCTGAACCCGACGAAGTGCTCTTTTGGCGTCCCTGCAGGAGAACTTCTCGGGTTTCTGGTGTCAGCGAGAGGAATCGAGGCTAATCCAGAGAAAATTCAAGCCATTGTAACAATGCGGAAGCCAACCAAGCTAAAGGAAATACAATAGCTAACTGGGCGAGTCGCGACTTTAAGCAGATTCATCGCCAGGCTGGGAGAAAAGGCGTTGCCATTTTACGCCTTGATCAAGCAAGGGGAAAAATTCAAGTGGAACGAAGAAGCAGACAGAGATTTCGAGGACCTCAAGCGTACAATCTCGACACCACCAATACTGGTGGCGCCCAAGTAAAAGGAACTTCTCCTGCTATATATCGCAGCCACGCCTCAGGTGGTTAGTACAGTACTTGTGGTCGAAAGAGAAGAAGAAGGAAAACTTCATGGAATCCAGCGGCCGGTATACTTCATCAGCGAAGTTTTCTCGCCTTCAAAATAGCCCGTTTGGATGCATATGCCTACCTTCGTTGAAAGAGAAGAAGAAGGAAAACTTCATTGGCGATTTCCATGAGTTTAGTGATGGTCTTCGGCTTCTTACGACCGAATTCTTCAATGTAGGATTCTCGTCGGATGCCATCACTAAAAGCATCGATTGCCCTGTCGACGGAGACATCTTCGGCAATGTTCAGAAGCTTGGTGAAGCGCCCGATGTATGCACACATTGACTCCTTTGGCTTTTGGTGGCATTGGCATAACTCTTCGATTCCAACGGGTCTCTTGTATGTGGCTTGGAAATTTTTGTCAAAAGCATCAGCCAGATCTTCCCAGGATCTAATGGATCCCTTTGACAGGCCTCTCAACCATGCTCGTGTCGAGTCTTTCAGGTACAGCTGCAGACATTGCATCACCGCCAATTGTTTTCCCTTGTGCAAGATCACAGTCTGTAAATAGTCATCTATCCATGACCTCGGCTCCTGCTGACCGTCGTATTTGGCGGCATCGGTAGGTGTTGGCTTGAATCTCTTCGGTGGCATTGCCTCCTGAATCTTGTGGCTCAGACAATTGGTACCACGGAGCTCTCCATCATGCTTTTGAGTTTCTTCGGAGTCGTCGTCGAAGCCAACACGCGCAACACATCGGCGATGAGCTTTATCAATTTTACTCTATGTGCGTCACAGGCGTCTTTTGACGATGAGCGATGCTTAGAACCGCTACCATGGTGTGTACTTTTCTCCTTCCTAGGGGTGAGCTTGTCCCCGAGATTGCAAGACTTTCCAAGGCACCCTGATGAGCTGGTGCCATCGGGTTGCCGGGTGTTGGTGGGTTATTGATCAAATAGACCTGCGAGGTTGGACGTTGCTCATTAGACAGTTTTAGGCCTAAGCATGCCTGTTGTGTCCATTGTCATGAAAGAATTGGAGAGGTTTGACGTAATCTCCCTTGCGTCTGCCTCCGAGAGGCAAGGGATACGCGGATGATGCCTCCCAGATCCTTGGTTGCTTCTAGAGGCGCTCCCAAGAGAGGATAGCCCCCTCGTCGCTCGCTTGATAGATCGGCTGCCTATCGTCATCAATCAAGGTCGGCTTGTTCGTTAGCTAACCGAACTCGGTTCTTCTCCAGGACGACATGATATACATTGAGGGTGTGATGTGGGCATTACCCTTCGGGAACTAGTATTATGCTACCTCCTATGGCCCAACCAGGGGCCCATGAAGATCATCTACCGACCAAGGTGGGCCAATACGTCGGTTCCAAAGAAGGAGATTCATCCGAAGAAGGATTCTTGACGAATAAGGCAAGAAGACGTTAAACTATATAAAAGCTGACCCCATATGGTAAAAGGAGAGCGTTTTGGGCACTATTCAATGCCCCCTTTTCTCCAATCAGGTATTGCCACGCCCCCTTTTTTCACTGTAGATGGCAAGTTGGTTACGGTGGATCCAGTCCGCTGCAATTTACTGCTTATTTTTTTCCTTAAAAAAACCCTGATTACCGGCCACCTCCCGGTTACCTTCCTTATAGCACCCTTGGATGTTGCCGGTTGCAACGCGTTATTGGCTTTGGGATTGTTTTAGGCAACCGACCACCGCTTACTGGGGATTGGATATGCACATCCCCTATCTAGAACTGCCCCGTGCCCTCTCCTCTCTCTCCCAGTCAATCTCTCCCTTTTCCTCTTCTCTCCAACCAATAGATGGCTTTCTCCTCCCTCCCGTTCACTGCCTCTAGCGGTCGCACAACGATGCTCGAGATCTTTTCCTTCCCAAGACGGGCGCCCTCCTCTATCTCCCTGTCCGCCATGTATCTCCCTGCTTGAGTTTCACCCTGTACGTGCCTCTTTTCAAGGGTCCTTCGCATCCGAGGTTTGGGGATACCTGCTGGCCGCACCTTTCTAGATCTCGGTGAGAGGCGTGAGGCGGCCGTTTGGTGCCTACCATCTGGGAGCTCGGAAATCGCGACGCGGTGGAAATATGCAGGTGGGTAGTCCTCGACGTACCCCTGCATGGCTCTGGCATCCGACCAGGAAGGGAGGAGCCCGCTCCAGTCTTCTCGGTCTGAGGAAACAACTAAAGAAAATTGTAAGGTATAATCAGCGTCCTTTTAAGATCAAGAAATTTGTGATGGTGCAAAGAATCAGCCTTATTTGCAAGGATGCATGTTTGACTGATATTTAGTGCACATATGTAGTAATGCACGTAGTAGCTGTGTCCGTGTTGTACTATTGGCATGCTTCTCTTGATAGCATATAAAAACTGTATTGTTCTTTTTTGAGAGAGTAAAAAGTTTATTGTTAGGCATGGATAGTGCAGTGGAAAGTATGATGCCTATAGCTGAATGATGTTTTTAATTGGTTCCTTACACATTTATGTGGTATATGGACATTTCTTCAGAGTTTTGATCTTGCTGACTTGAATATGTCATTCCTCATGTTCAATAATATTGGAAACTTTCTACTTTAGTCTGAAGTGCTATAACCATTTCGCCAAATGACGTTTCGATGTTTCACTGTGCCTGATCTTTCTTTTTTTGCAGGTAAAAGATGATTTTATTACTCCATAGGGATTACAAGCAGGTCATGATCGAGCACCTGATCCAAGCAATCAGGGCCGAGCCACACCATGTATCCTGATCTTTCTAATACACTTCATGGTTCAGTTTGTAGTTCTACACAAGAGGATTCGAGTAGGAAGTGATATAAATCATTGTTTTATGCCTTCAGTCACGACAATTGGGTTACTTTCCAAAGTTGGTTACAAATCAGGTTGTTTAGAATTTTAGCTCCCGAATGAAGTCATATACTCCGCTGAAACATCTCGGTTAACTGAATCATGCACTTTCTATTTGTGGATGTCAAGAATTTGATATGGTGCTTTAATGCCAATGGAGGACCCAGAGACTCCCCCTCCCGACAACTACTTGGTGAGCTACCTCTAACCTAAGATGCATATTATGAGATTATGTGCCACCATCTACTATAGGATTTTTGACATGATGTAGCATTAAGTAATTATGGACGTATAATTTGCTCACATATGTCTTTATTTGTCGATGAGTAGCTGTGTGATGTCTCCGTACAATCACGCCAACTTTTCTCTTAGGTTAAGCTTTAATTTTTACTATTTTCTTGATTTTTACCGACACCTCTTTCACAATTTGGATCTATCTCTTGGCCTCACAGTAGTTTCTGGACACTGATTTAGAATGTTAGGCCTCATGGTAGTCAGTTTAACAATACTTACTAAAAGATGCCATGCTGCAGGGAACCTAAGAGAGTAGTAATGCAAACAACCTTGGTGAAAAATTTCTCACCTCGAGGGTCTCAACGGAATGCTATTGTGCGTGTCTCGCGGATCTGGGAAAACAAGGATCAAGCACAAAAATGGGTATGAGTTGGGATTCATTGTCATTGACCAACCGGTACTTCCCGGACGTTCAAACACTTGAATACTTGATCCAGCTCACCTACAAAAGAATCCATGCAGTTAGTTTGATCTACTCACTAATCAGCTATCGATGTTTACTCTAGTTTTTCTGCAATGTACCCAACCAGATTTACCTTTTAGTGTATTCATCGTCATTTGCTAACTGAATATCAGAATCTTGATTCGGCTATTATCATCTGCACCCAACCAGCTTTACTCTTCAATGTTCGTGTGGAAGCATAAATCTTAAACTTGCCAGGTGATTGTCTAGCTTACCTGTAATTGCAGACTTCGCATTTCGTCATAGCAGAGCAAGCGTTTTACGGCATGTTTTCATTGCAGACTGTAGTTGTAGGACGAGGCCAGAACAATTGCACCATTTCTCGCTAACTGAACATTTTCTTTCTTGGTTGGATCATTATCACCTGTGCATAAAATGCATGCAATCGGCTAAACCTGTATGCTCCATTTTTGGGTTTTTAGCAACATGATGCGGCCAGCAGTAAGTTGTAGCTTATAGTGACGCTAATTATTATAAGAGCTATTAGTTGTTTACCACATTTATCCTAGACTGAATGATGCCACATGGTCTGCACTATTCAATGCCCTTTTCTCCAATCAGGTATTGCCACGTCCCCTTTTTTCACTGTAGATGGCAAGTTGGTTATGGTGGATCCAGTCCACTGCAATTTACTGCTTATTTTTTTCCTTAAAAAAACCCTGATTACCGGCCACCTCCCGGTTACCTTCCTTATAGCACCCTTGGCTGTTGCCGGTTGCAACGCGTTATTGGCTTTGGGATTGTTTTAGGCAACCGGCCACCGCTTACTGGGGATTGGATATGCACGTCCCCTATCTAGAACTGCCCCGTGCCCTCTCCTCTCTCTCCCAGTCAATCTCTCCCTTTTCCTCTTCTCTCCAACCAACAGATGGCTTTCTCCTCCCTCCCGTTCACCGCCTCTAGCGGCCGCACAACGATGCTCGAGATCTTTTCCTTCCCAAGACGGGCGCCCTCCTCTATCTCCCTGCCCGCCATGTATCTCCCTGCTTGAGTTTCACCCTGTACGTGCCTCTTTTCTCAAGGGTCTTTCGCAGCCGTGGTTTGGGGATACCTGCTGGCCGCACCTTTCTAGATCTCGGTGAGAGGCGTGAGGCGGCCGTTTGGTGCCTGCCATCTGGGAGCTCGGAAATCGCGACGCGGTGGAAATATGCAGGTGGGTCGTCCTCGACGTACCCCTGCATGGCTCTGGCATCCGACCAGGAAGGGAGGAGCCCGCTCCAGTCTTCTCGGTCTGAGGAAACAACCAAAGAAAATTGTAAGGGATAATCAGCGTCCTTTTAAGATTAAGAAATTTGTGATGGTGCAAAGAATCAGCCTTATTTGCAAGGATGCATGATATTTAGTGCACATATGTAGTAATGCACGTAGTAGCTGTGTCCGTGTTGTACTATTGGCATGCTTGATACGTGTCCGACGTATCGATAATTTCTTATGTTCCATGCCACATTATTGATGATATCTACATGTTTTATGCATACTTTATGTCATATTTATGCATTTTCCGGCACTAACCTATTAACGAGATGCCGAAGAGCCAGTTGCTGTTTTCTGCTGTTTTTGGTTTCAGAAATCCTAGTAAGGAAATATTCTCGGAATTGGACGAAATCAACGCCCAGGGGCCTATTTTCACACGAAGCTTCCAGAAGACCGAAGAGTCAACGAAGTGGGGCCACGAGGCGGCCAGACGATAGGGCGGCGCGGCCCAAGCCTTGGCCGCGCCGACCTGTCATCTGGGCCCCTCGTGACGCCCCTTGACCTTGTTAGCTTTGCCTAGGATCGGACGCACGATCTTGCGGCAAATCGACGGGTCCAGCGGCACCACAACTCACCGTATACGCGCAACGCAACTTCTTGTATACGACTTCGCCGGAACTTCGACCACGATAGAAACGCAAGGACGCGATTTCCTTTATCCGTCGTGAGCTGACGCGACCAGACAACACGCAACGAACGCAACAACAAAATTGATCGCCAGAGGCACGTGTCGTGCCTCGTAAATTCTCTTTATTGCTTTTCGTTTTTCTGGTGCTTACAACTTGGCAACCACCGCTGCTTATATAGGCGCAGCCAAGACTTACATAAACTAACTCGTACTAGGACAAACCAACCGACTTAGAACAAAACAAGTAGTACTACGACATAGACTCCTACTAACACACGGATAACCTGAACGTAATTAGGAAAAACACATACCAGCTAGCTATACTACTAGGACACGGACGTATATATACTTGCCCAAACTAGTGCTACCTAGTTTGAATTACCCAACAATCACCCCCTAATTCAAACTTTCGACTTGTTGATTGGAAACAACATATCATCCGGATACCAGCCCGCATTGCCATCTTGACCGCTGCGCATCCATCTTCAT
This sequence comes from Lolium perenne, assembly GCF_019359855.2. Lineage (NCBI taxonomy): Eukaryota > Viridiplantae > Streptophyta > Magnoliopsida > Poales > Poaceae > Lolium > Lolium perenne. The sequence continues at coordinate 105,484,167 of NC_067244.2, read as the reverse complement.
GTTGGTTGTCATCTTCTTGTCGAGACACACAAACGACTCCGACACCAAGAAAAAAAAAATTAAAGACGTACACGACTCTTAATTTTTTTTTTATTACCGCTCCATCGTCACAGCATCATCGGCCCATCATAATCATCGTGGGCAGCCAGGTCAAGTGTCCCATGCTCCTTATGTTCCTTCCGCGGACACTCGCGAGAGAAGTGCCCCAACTCCTGACAGTTATAGCAACGAACTTTTGATATGTCAAACTTATTGTACTTTTGCTTATCTCTGCCTTTGGAACGCGAGAACATCAGTTGCTCTTCCTCCTTGTCACGCTCACGTCCCTTCAATGTCAACTCATAAGTCTTCAGTCGTCCGATCACCTCCATCACTGACATTGTCTCCACATCGCCCCACTGCTCAATAGTGCCAACGATAGGTAGAAATTTGTCGGGGACTGCCCGTAGCAATTTTTCCACAACTGTGATATCCTGTATCTTTGATCCGAGAGCTCTCATCTCATTAACCATGGATGTTAGCTTTAACGCAAACTCACCAACCCCTTCTGATTCATTCATACTCATCCAATCAAACTCCCTCCTAAGAGCTTGAACACGGGCCTTCTTGACACGGTTATCACCGGCATGCATCTCCTTGATAGTATCCCAAGCTTCCTTTGCCGTATCCTTCTGAGATATGGTCATGAAAACAGCATCAGGTACAGCTTGGGCTATGGCGGCGAAAGCTTCTTCATCCTTTGTGTCGTCGATCTTTGGCTTGCCTTCGATTGCCGTCCAAACTCCTTGTGCACGCATGAAAACCTTCATCTTTGCAGCCCACACTCCATAGTTATCGCCTTCTAGCATAGGGTATCGGATGGTCACACCACCATCTCTTGCCTTTGACATGATCCTCTTCTTCGATTTTCCTTCGTCCGTGACGCAACTTGACGGCGACGAAGAATCTTCCAACTCCACCGTGACGCAACTTGACGGCGACGCCTCGCACCTTAGCTCTGATACCAATTGTTAGCTTTGCCTAGGATCGGACGCACGATCTTGCGGCAAATCGACGGGTCCAGCGGCACCACAACTCACCGTATACGCGCAACGCAACTTCTTGTATACGACTTCGCCGGAACTTCGACCACGATAGAAACGCAAGGACGCGATTTCCTTTATCCGTCGTGAGCTGACGCGACCAGACAACACGCAACGAACGCAACAACAAAATTGATCGCCAGAGGCACGTGTCGTGCCTCGTAAATTCTCTTTATTGCTTTTTGTTTTTCTGGTGCTTACAACTTGGCAACCACCGCTGCTTATATAGGCGCAGCCAAGACTTACATAAACTGACTCGTACTAGGACAAACCAACCGACTTAGAACAAAACAAGTAGTACTACGACATAGACTCCTACTAACACACGGATAACCTGAACGTAATTAGGAAAAACACATACCAGCTAGCTATACTACTAGGACACGGACGTATATATACTTGCCCAAACTAGTGCTACCTAGTTTGAATTACCCAACAGACCTGCCCTTCCGCCTACAAATAGCCTTCGTCGCGAAACCCCCAGTACCGAGAGCCACGATACGGAAAACCTTCCAGAGACGCCGCCGCCGCCAATCCCATCTCGGGGGATTCAGGAGATCGCCTCCGGCACCCTACCGGAGACGGGATTCATCTCCCGGAGGACTCTACACCGCCATGGTCGCCTCCGGAGTGATGAGTGAGTAGTCTACCCCTGGACTATGGGTCCATAGCAGTAGCTAGATGGTTGTCTTCTCCTTATGTGCTTCATTGTCGGATCTTGTGAGCTGCCTAACATGATCAAGATCATCTATCTGTAATGCTATATGTTGTGTTTGTTGGGATCCGATGAATAGAGAATACTATGTTATGTTGATTATCAATTTATATCTATGTGTTGTTTATGATCTTGCATGCTCTCCGTTATTAGTAGGGGCTCTGGCCAAGTTTTTGCTAGTAACTCCAAGAGGGAGTATTTATGCTCGATAGTGGGTTCATGTCTCCCTGAATCTGGGGGAGTGAGAGAAACCTCTAAGATTATGGATGTGCTGTTGCCACTAGGGATAAAACATTGATGCTATGTCCGAGGATGTAGTTATTGATTACATTACGCACCATACTTAATGCAATTGTCTATTGTTAGCAACTTAATACTGGAAGGGGTTCGGATGATAACCTGAAGGTGGACTTTTTAGGCATAGATGCATGCTGGATAGCGGTCTATGTACTTTATCGTAATGCCCAATTAAATCTCACAATACTCATCATATCATGTATGTGCATGGTCATGCCCTCTCTATTTGTCAATTGCCCAACTGTAATTTGTTCACCCAACATGCTATTTATCTTATGGGAGAGACACCTCTAGTGAACTGTGGACCCCGGTCCATTCTTTACATCTGAAATACAATCTACTGCAATTGCTCTACTGTTCTCAGCAAACAATCATCATCCACACTATACATCTAATCCTTTGTTACAGCAAGCCGGTGAGATTGACAACCTCACTGTTTCGTTGGGGCAAAGTACTTTGGTTGTGTTGTGCAGGTTCCACGTTGGCGCCGGAATCCCTGGTGTTGCGCCGCACTACATCTCGCCGCCATCAACCTTCAACGTGCTTCTTGGCTCCTACTGGTTCGATTAAACCTTGGTTTCATACTGAGGGAAAACTTGCCGCTGTACGCATCACACCTTCCTCTTGGGGTTCCCAACGGACGCGTGCTGTACGCGTATCAAGCTCTTTTTCTGGCGCCGTTGCCGGGGAGATCAAGACACGCTGCAAGGGGAGTCTCCACAATCCAATCTCTTTACTTTGTTTTTGTCTTGCTTTATTTTATTTACTACTTTGTTTGCTGCACTAAATCAAAATACAAAAAAATTAGTTGCTAGCTTTACTTTATTTGCTATCTTGTTTGCTATATCAAAAACAAAAAAAATTAGTTACTTGCATTTACTTTATCTAGTTTGCTTTATTTACTACTGCTAAAATGAGTAATCCTGAAGTTGAAGTTCGTTCGTTTAAGCAACAAGGGGGAGAATGTTTAAGAGATGCTTGGTATAGAATTAGTGATGCCCATAATAGGTGCACTAAGAAACACTCCACCACGATCCTACTCAGGAATTTTTATGTTGGTGTCTCTAGCTGGAATAGGTATGTTCTTGATTGTCTCGCGAAAGGTAACTTCCTAAGTACTCCTGCATTAGAAGCTAGTTGCATTATTGAGAGCTTATTTGGAATACCACCTGTTAATGAAGTTAAAATTGAAACCTCTCTTGAAGACGTCATGAAAAAGTTGGAAACCATAGAGCAAAACCTTCCAAGTATTGATACTACTTTGGGAGCATTACTTGATAGCACTGATAAACTTGATAAATCTCTAGGTGGAATTAATGAGAAAATTGCCATTTTGGAATCTTATGCTATTCATGATAATCAAACCCAAAGGATTATTGAACTTGAAGAAGCTATGGAAACATTGGGTTCAACCTTTTCATCTATAAAGTTTAGAGAGAAAGCTTATGTGGGTAAGGAGCAAAAGTTCATGTATGTCTCTAAGGGGCCTAAACCAAAAAGCTATTATAGGCCTAAAATTGATAAAGTTCTTAAAACCACTATAGATAAGGGAGCATCTAAGATACCTAATGGGATAAATTCTGAAAATGATGTTGATGTTTCATCTCTTGATAATACTTGATACACACTTTCTGCGCCTAGCTGAAAGGCGTTAAAGAAAAGCGCTTATGGGAGACAACCCATGTTTTTACTACAGTACCTTTATTTTATATTTGTGTCTTGGAAGTTGTTTACTACTGTAGCAACCTCTCCTTATCTTAGTTTTGTGCATTGTTGTGCCAAGTAAAGTCGTTGATAGTAAGGTTCATACTAGATTTGGATTACTGCGCAGAAACAGATTTATTTGCTGTCACGAATCTGGGAAAAATTCTCCGTAGGTAACTCAGAACATTATGCCAATTTACGTGAGTGATCCTCAGATATGTACGCAACTTTCATTCAATTTGAGCATTTTCATTTGAGCAAGTCTGGTGCCTCAATAAAATTCGTCTTTGCGAACTGTTCTGTTTTGACAGATTCTGCCTTTTATTTCGCATTGCCTGTTTTGCTATGCTCGATGGATATTTCGATTCCATTGACTTTCAGTAGCTTTGTGCAATGTCCAGAAGTGTTAAGAATGATTATGTCACCTCTGAACATGTATATTTTGATTGTGCACTAACCCTCTAATGAATTGTTTTGAGTTTGGTGTGGAGGAAGTTTTCAAGGATCAAGAGAGGGAGATGATACAACATGATCAAGGAGAGTGAAAGCTCTAAGCTTGGGGATGCCCCGGTGGTTCACCCCTGCATATATCAAGAAGACTCAAGCGTCTAAGCTTGGGGATGCCCAAGGCATCCCCTTCTTCATCGACAACATTATCAGGTTCCTCCCCTGAAACTATATTTTTATTCCGTCACATCTTATGTGCTTTGCTTGGAGCGTCGGTTTGTTTTTGTTTTTGTTTTGTTTGAATAAAATGGATCCTAGCATTCATTGTGTGGGAGAGAGACACGCTCCGCTGTTGCATATGGACAAGTATGTCCTTAGGCTTTACTCATAATATCCATGGCGAAGTTTCTTCTTCGTTAAATTGTTATATGGTTGGAATTGGAAAATGATACATGTAGTAATTGCTATAATGTCTTGGATAATGTGATACTTGGCAATTTTTGTGCTCATGTTTAAGCTCTTGCATCATATACTTTGCACCTATTAATGAAGAAATACATAGAGCATGCTAAAATTTGGTTTGCATATTTGGTCTCTCTAAGGTCTAGATAATTTCTAGTATTGAGTTTGAACAACGAGGAAGACGGTGTAGAGTCTTATAATGTTTACAATATGTCTTTTATGTGAGTTTTGCTGCATCGTTTCATCCTTGTGTTTGTTTCAAATAGCCTTGCTAGCCTAAACCTTGTATCGAGAGGGAATGCTTCTCATGCATCCAAAATACTTGAGCCAACCACTATGCCATTTGTGTCCACCATACCTACCTACTACATGGTATTTCTCCGCCATTCCAAAGTAAATTGCTTGAGTGCTACCTTTAAATTTCTATCCTCTACCTTTACAATATATAGCTCATGGGACAAATAGCCTAAAAACTATTGTGGTATTGAATATGTACTTATGCACTTTATCTCTTATTAAGTTGCTTGTTGTGCGATAACCATGTTCCTGGGGACGCCATCAACTACTCTTTGTTGAATATCATGTGAGTTGCTATGCATGTCCGTCTTGTCTGAAGTAAGGGCGATTTACCACTCACTTAATGGTTAGAGCATGCATATTGTTAGAGAAGAACATTGGGCCGCTAACTAAAGCCATGAATCATGGTGGAAGTTTCAGTTTTGGACATATATCCTCAATCTCATATGAGAAAATTAATTGCTACATGCTTATGCATTAAAGAGGAGTCCATTATCTGTTGTCTATGTTGTCCCGGTATGGATGTCTAAGTTGAGAATAATCAATAGCGAGAAATCCAATGCGAGCTTTCTCCTTAGACCTTTGTACAAGCGGCATAGAGGTACCCCTTTGTGACACTTGGTTAAAACATGTGCATTGCGATAATCCCGGTAATCCGAGCTAATTAGGACAAGGTGCAGGCACTATTAGTATACTATGCATGAGGCTTGCAACTTGTAAGATATAATTTACATAACACATATGCTTTATTACTACCGTTGACAAAATTGTTTCTTGTTTTCAAAATCAAAGCTCTAGCACAAATATAGCAATCGATGCTTTCCTCTTTGAAGGACCTTTCTTTTACTTTTATGTTGAGTCAGTTCACCTATTTCTCTCCACCTCAAGAAGCAAACACTTGTGTGAACTGTGCATTGATTCCTACATACTTGCATATTGCACTTGTTATATTACTTTACATTGACAATATCCATGAGATATACATGTTATAAGTTGAAAGCAACCGCTGAAACTTCATCTTCCTTTGTGTTGCTTCAATGCCTCTACTTTTAATTATTGCTTTATGAGTTAACTCTTATGCAAGACTTATTGATGCTTGTCTTGAAGTACTATTCATGAAAAGTCTTTGCTATATGATTCAGTTGTTTACTCATGTCATTTACATTGTTTTGATCGCTGCATTCATTACATATGCTTACAATAGTATGATCAAGGTTATGATGGCATGTCACTCCAGAAATTATCTTTGTTATCGTTTACCGCTGGACGAGCAGAAACTAAGCTTGGGGATGCTGATACGTCTCCGACGTATCGATAATTTCTTATGTTCCATGCCACATTATTGATGATATCTACATGTTTTATGCATACTTTATGTCATATTTATGCATTTTCCGACACTAACCTATTAACGAGATGCCGAAGAGCCAGTTGCTGTTTTCTGCTGTTTTTGATTTCAGAAATCCTAGTAAGGAAATATTCTCGGAATTGGACGAAATCAACGCCCAGGGGCCTATTTTCACACGAAGCTTCCAGAAGACCGAAGAGTCAACGAAGTGGGGCCACGAGGCGGCCAGACGATAGGGCGGCGCGGCCCAAGCCTTGGCCGCGCCGACCTGTCATCTGGGCCCCTCGTGACGCCCCTTGACCTGCCCTTCCGCCTACAAATAGCCTTCATCGCGAAACCCCCAGTACCGAGAGCCACGATACGGAAAACCTTCCAGAGACGCCGCCGCCGCCAATCCCATCTCGGGATTCGGAGATCGCCTCCGGCACCCTGCCGGAGAGGGGATTCATCTCCCGGAGGACTCTACACCGCCATGGTCGCCTCCGGAGTGATGAGTGAGTAGTCTACCCCTGGACTATGGGTCCATAGCAGTAGCTAGATGGTTGTCTTCTCCTTATGTGCTTCATTGTCGGATCTTGTGAGCTGCCTAACATGATCAAGATCATCTATCTGTAATGGTATATCTTGTGTTTGTTGGGATCCGATGAATAGAGAATACTATGTTATGTTGATTATCAATTTATATCTATGTGCTGTTTATGATCTTGCATGCTCTCCGTTATTAGTAGGGGCTCTGGCCAAGTTTTTGCTAGTAACTCCAAGAGGGAGTATTTATGCTCGATAGTGGGTTCATGTCTCCGTGAATCTGGGGGAGTGAGAGAAACCTCTAAGATTATGGATGTGTTGTTGCCACTAGGGATAAAACATTGATGCTATGTCCGAGGATGTAGTTATTGATTACATTACGCACCATACTTAATGCAATTGTCTGTTGTTAGCAACTTAATACTGGAAGGGGTTCGGATGATAACCTGAAGGTGGACTTTTTAGGCATAGATGCATGCTGGATAGCGGTCTATGTACTTTGTCGTAATGCCCAATTAAATCTCACAATACTCATCATATCATGTATGTGCATGGTCATGCCCTCTCTATTTGTCAATTGCCCAACTGTAATTTGTTCACCCAACATGCTATTTATCTTATGGGAGAGACACCTCTAGTGAACTGTGGACCCCGGTCCATTCTTTACATCTGAAATACAATCTACTACAATTGCTCTACTGTTCTCTCCAAACAATCATCATCCACACTATACATCTAATCCTTTGTTACAGCAAGCCGGTGAGATTGACAACCTCACTGTTTCGTTGGGGCAAAGTACTTTGGTTGTGTTGTGCAGGTTCCACGTTGGCGCCGGAATCCCTGGTGTTGCGCCGCACTACATCTCGCCGCCATCAACCTTCAACGTGCTTCTTGGCTCCTACTGGTTCGATTAAACCTTGGTTTCATACTGAGGGAAAACTTGCCGTTGTACGCATCACACCTTCCTCTTGGGGTTCCCAACGGACGCGTGATGTACGCATATCAATGCTTCTCTTGATAGCATATAAAAACTGTATTGCTCTGTTTTGAGAGAGTAAAAAGTTTATTGTTAGGCATGGATAGTGCAGTGGAAAGTCTGATGCCTATAGCTAAATGATGTTTTTAATTGGTTCCTTACACATTTATGTGGTATATGGACATTTCTCCAGAGTTTTGATCTTGCTGCCTTGAATATGTCATTCCTCATGTTCAATAATATTGGAAACTTTCTACTTTAGTCTGAAGTGTTATAACCATTTCGCCAAATAACGTTTCGATGTTTCACTGTGCCTGATCTTTCTTTTTTTGCAGGTAAAATATGATTTTATTACTCCATAGGGATTACAAGCAGGTCATGATCGAGCACCTGATCCAAGCAATCAGGGCCCGAGCCACACCATGTATCCTGATCTTTCTAATACACTTCATGGTTCAGTTTGTAGTTCTACACAAGAGGATTCGAGTAGGAAGTGATATAAATCATTGTTTTATGCCTTCAGTCACGACAATTGGGTTACTTTCCAAAGTTGGTTACAAATCAGGTTGTTTAGAATTTTAGCTCCCGAATGAAGTCATATACTCCGCTGAAACATCTCGGTTAACTGAATCATGCACTTTCTATTTGTGGATGTCAAGACTTTGATACGGTGCTTTAATGCCAATGGAGGACCCAGAGACTCCCCCTCCCGACAACTACTTGGTGAGCTACCTCTAACCTAAGATGCATATTATGAGATTATGTGTCAACACCCGGATTTTTAAGTCCGGATGCCTATTATGTCATACATCGCAATCCCATGAAATTGTTGTTGCGAGGCATAATAGTTAAGTATCACAGTCATCATTCATTACAAACCATAATGTCTTACAACTTGGAATCACATGATCCATATTACACGAATAGTTGATCTGATGATCAACGAACAAACACAAGTTCATAGCGGAAGCGTAAGATACAAGGACTCTCTAGTCCACAGGCCAACGCTTGACGTTAGACGCTCCTAGTTGTGGTAGACGTCCTGCTGATCGTCATCCTCGTACTGCTGCTCGGCTTCATATTCTGGCCATTTGAATAGCCAGGGACAAAGCCGTGAGTACTTTAAGTACTCACAATCTAATACTAATGTAAGTACTAACATTACTATGGAGAGTGTTCTAAGCTCTAAGTTTATTTGCATAACGCCAATTTTATTTGATAAACATTTTAGTAAACAACTCCTCATGTGCTAACTAACTCAAGTGGGAACATTAGTGTCATTCCCACAACTCTGTTGTGATTCAAATTCAAAGTCACCGTTCAAGTTCAAGTTCAAATCCAAATTCACCAGTCACATAGATAAAATTCTGATGACGGAAACAGTATGGCCTTTCCAATTGTCCATATCCGCGGACGCGGCTATTCGAATAGTTCTACACTCTGCAGAGGTTGCACACTTGTGCCACAACATTTGACTACATCCGTCAGGGATAAAACCCCGAATAATCGTAACTCAGTACGCGGATCATCAACCGTTAACCTTTCACTTACACACCCTAGTATAGGCACCTCTCCCCATGAGCTTGGCCTCCCGGTGAAAACCAACTGTTAACTCGGGAACTGCACAGGGCTTGGCCGTACAATTCACCTCAATTCACATCATTTCTCAACAACGGAGGCAGCCTCAAGCGTAACCCCTATGACGTGTGTTCAGAGGGAACCCATACTAAGACACATAAATTTCCAGCTAAGCCTTACCCATAATCAGGTATTGTGGGGGTACTTAAAATTGGAAAGGTATCGCATTCAACTCAATCATCAGTTTTAGTCATTTCACCAAGTCAAAATTCATATCATATTCACCTTCAAAATCTTTCAATGGAAATGACTCATCATTCCAAGGTTTCAACTTCATCATTTCATAAACACATGTTCCCATCTAGAGTAGTCATTTTTAGTTTAGCACTAGCATCTAGGTATGAGGGGTGCTAAGGACCTTGCTTTGCTTCTAGGCTAACTTTGATACTCTTGTACTAATCCAATACTATCAAAGTGAATCATGAATCAAAAAGTACTTTGATAAAACAAAAGTAAATAAAACTCGTAAGGTAAAACTGGGAGATAGGATCATAAACATTAAGTAAATGGGTAATGCCTTGCTCATGGTGAGCTTTGCACTTTGCAAGAGTATTATCTTGCCTTGGTTGGGGAATTGGTCAAAGTGGTCTTCTTCTCCTTGGAAGTAGACCTCCTCCTCCTCCTGGTACTCCTCGGTACTAGCGTCTAAAATACGAATACGGGGTACACAATCCTCATACCAAACTAATTTACTAAACTAGGCACACTCATGAGCTACACACTTTAAACTAGCATCACACATTACTATTGAGTTGGTGGATGTGTTCTTTTTATCCTTTAAGAAAAATAATTTCCTCCCATACTAATCTGAATGTTACTTTGAATTATTCAGAGAAATAATTTCCTCTCATTATCGTATTAAGATTTAATTTCTCTTATGCATAATATGTGACCTAGGTTGACCCAAGTCAACCTCTTCACACTTACCATTTTGAGAAAATGATTTAAATGAGGTGAGCACCTCATACCATTTAATTCTAGCATAGCAAAGATTTAATATCACCAACAATTCCTATGAGACCTAATTGACCAGAGTCTCTACTTCATTTGGAATTGGTGGTGACAAGATTTAAATGAGAGAAACTCTCTCATAAGATTTCTTAATAGTTTTGGACAATATCTTTGACTAGAAATAGCCATAAAGCCATTTAATTCAACTAGGCCATGATCATTCAAAGTAAGCATGGCATATTTTTGTATAAACAATTAGTATAAGTGAAATGTGAAGTATAGGAGTTGGAAATAACTGAAAAGCATTTATGGTTGATTTTTAAGAATTATTATAAGGAAGAAAAGTCCCTGCCTTGTTTATTTTGTCACTTTAATTCTACAACAGATCTAGAGTTCTAACCAGTGGCATTGTGTAGATAATTTCCTAAGGTTTCCAAAGATATAAAGTTTGTAAATTTTGGCCCAGTAGAATTGTCCCTATTGAATTTCAAAGTTTGCATCAGATTAGGCTATTTTTTCTATTTTCCAAATTTGAATTTAAACTGTGGGCTGGCGGGAGATCTTAACGGGCTAGGCAGAGAGAGAGGGAAATGGGCCGGCCCAGAAACACAGCGGGCCAGCTGACAACGTGGGGTCCACGCGTCAGCGTGACTCATACGCCGAAACGGTACGCTGAATAGGAGCCGTGCGATTAGAAGAGGATCGCACGGTCGGGGAGCGTCGTCGTCGACGGCGAGAAGGGGACTCACTGGCGGCGGAGGTAGGGGGTCGGAGCGGTCGTCGGAGCTCCGGTGAGCGTCGGAGGGGTGCGCCGCGTCGTTGTCGAGGACGAGGATCTCCCTGGTAGCAGCGGCGTGTCCTGGGGTGGCCTCCTGCTCCGGCTTGCTCCGTGTACTGGCGGCGGCAGCGAGCTTGCGATTGGAGGCCTCCGGCGACTAATCGGTGAAATTGAGGTGGCGAGGAGGGCTGTGAGGATGAGAGGAAGAGAATGGTGTGCTCAAATCGGTGGGAGGGGTCCTCCTTTTATAGCGGCGAGGCAGTGCCGAAGGGCGGAGCTAGGGTCGTCGACGGTGTCGTCGTTCCAGGGCGGCGAAGGGGCAAGGCATGGGCGCGTCGTGTGGCAGTTGCACTGGCGAAGCTGACGCGCGTGATCGTGGCTCTGGCGAGGCTCTGTGGTGATGGTGAGCTTGACGGGAGTGCTCAGGCCATGGCGGACGGTCGTCGTCGTGGTCGTCACGCCTGACGTTCCCGCGGGCCAGTGAGGGTGTCCAGGTGGTCCGGTGACTTGTCCTGCGTCGACTGGCGCTGAGAGGAGAGGTCGAGGTGGCGCAGGGACTCCGGGCAGCTGGCGCTCTGGCGCGTCCAACGCGGACACCATGCGCGCTCTGGCGCGGCATGGGCATGTCCTGGGCATCCCTGGGCGCTCGTGTTCTGGCCGTTGCTATGCGAGAGAGGGTCGTGGCTTGGACTGGGCAGCATCAGGTGAGTGTGAGGGAGGGGATTGACAAGGTGTTGCATGCTGGAATTGACCAGAGTGAGAGAGAGCATGAGAGAGGCATGCCATGCCACGGCATGGCAAGTTTTTGTCAAGTGGGCATGCTCCAGTGCTTGGCAAGTTGATGAGAGGGTGCAGGGAGGTGAGAGGAAGCTCCAGTCTTTGCGGGGTTGGCCACAGTTGGACCAAGTCCAAGGTGAAAATTCAGTATGGGCACTTGTTTAATCCCTGCATGCAAGGTGTTTGTTGTAATGCCCGCAAGGAAATGATTTTTGAATTTTAAAAATCTTTTTGGTGGGTTGTAAACATATATTAAAAGGAGTAGAATGGTGGTGGTTTGGTTCAATTTGGAGTTGGTTTGCAAAATCTCAAATTGCATATGATCTTGCATATGCAACTTTGTTCCAACTTTGCTTGATCCTCATTTGAATTTGAGAAGGAATTTGGGTGGGTGGTGTTGGGCAAAGTTGAAGTTCTTGATGTTGTCTTGGATGAGGTGCAAGGAGTTGACAAAGTGTAGAAGTGAAAAGTTAAAAACCAGGGGCTCAAAGTGAGCCTCGGGCTAAAAAATGGCACATATGACCATAATCATATGTGAGCTCAATTTTGATTCAAATTTGATTTGAATTGAGTTTGATTGTTTCCAAAAGTGTTAATAAGTGTTTAGTATCCATTTACAACTAATGGTGCAAACCAAAGTGGCCTAGATCAAAGATTTGTAAAAATGGCATAGGCCATATGTGAGTGTGAAGTTGATTTTTAGAATTTCTTTTCTATTTTATTTTTATTTGACTTGGGATGATCAAGTGATCATGGCTAGGGTTTTAGAGTGAGAGTAACACATAAACAAGCATCATGGCAAAAGCACACTCAAATAAAATAATAGGGTGAGCTATATGCATAGTCCTATATGATGAGAAAAAGTTTTTGTTGGCTCTGATTTTTGGATTCTTGAATTCCCTCTCTCTTGTTCCTTTTATTGAAACTTGGGATGTTACAAACCCTTCCCCCTTACAAAAGATCTCGTCCCGAGATCTAAGGAAAACTAGGTATTAAAGAGATCTGGGTATTTCTTCTTCATGTCTTCCTCGCGTTCCCAAGTTGCTTCTTCTTCGGTGTGGTTACTCCATTGTATCTTCAGGAACTTGATACTTCTGGTGCGGGTGGTCCTGAATGCTTCTTCAAGGATGCGAATCGGCACTTCGCGGTAGGTTAGATCCTTGTTGATATCAATGGCTCTGTGGTCGATGTTCTTGAATACTTCGGTCTTCTCCGGCACTTCTAGGCACTTCCGAAGCAGTGAGATGTGAAACACATTGTGCACGGCGGACATTTCTTCCGGTAGTTCAAGTTGATATGAAACTTCTCCTCGGCGACTCAGAATCTTGAATGGTCCGACATATCTGGGGGCGAGCTTTCCTTTGAGTTGGAATCTCTGCATTCCTTTGAGGGGTGAGACTTTGAGATACACAAAATCTCCGATCTCGAATGTCATCTCTCGGCGTCTCTTGTCGGCGTAGCTCTTCTGTCTTGACTGGGCGGTCTTGAGGTACTCGCGGATCTTGTGCACCTTCTCTTCGGCTTCGCGGAGAACATCGGGACCGAAGACTTGACTATCTACGACTTCCGACCAGTTCAGAGGGGTACGGCATTTCCTTCCGTACAGGGCTTCAAAGGGGGCCATCTGTAAGGTGGCTTGATAGCTGTTGTTGTAGGAGAATTCCGCATATGGTAGGCAGTCTTCCCATTTGGATCCGTACTCTAGCACACAGGCTCTCAACATATCTTCCAGTATCTGGTTGACTCTTTCGGTCATCGTCGATCTGTGGGTGATAAGCTGTGCTGAAATTTAGACGGGTTCCTAGTCCTTCATGCACCTTCTGCCAGAATCTTGAGGTAAATTGAGATCCTCTATCTGACACAATTGACTTCGGTGTTCCGTGCAGGCTGACTATTCTGGATATGTATAACTCTGCGAGCTTTGGGCCTTGGTATGTGGTCTTGACAGGGATGAAATGTGCAACTTTGGTCAACCTATCGATGACTACCCAAATGGAGTCATTCCCTCGGCTAGATTTGGGCAATCCTGTGATAAAGTCCATACCGACAGAATCCCATTTCCATTCAGGAATCTGTAAGGGTTGCAACATTCCTGCGGGGCGTTGATGTTCTGCCTTGACTCGTTAACAGATATCACACTTGGCAATGTAGCTTCCTATCTCTCGCTTCATTCCGTGCCACCAGAATTGTTCCTTCAGGTCTTGGTACATCTTGGTTCCTCCGGGATGAATGGAATATAGTGTATCATGGGCTTCCTTCAGAATGACTTGCTTCAACTCTGAATCTGACGGTACACACAGGCGTTCGTTGTACCAAAGAACTCCTTCTTCATCAACGGTGAATCCTGGTGCCTTTCCTGCGGCTATCTGGTTCTTGATTCCGTCAATGCTGGCATTTCCCTTCTAGCCTTCCTTTATCTGGCTCATCAAAGTGGGTTGGAGCTCAATGCTGGCGAGGAATCCTTCGCTCACTAGATCTAGTCTGAACTGTTCAAACTCTTGGTACAGGCTTGGTTGCTCTATTGCGATCATGGAGTTCAACTGACACGGCAGTCTGCTCAAAGCATCCGCTACCACATTGGCCTTGCCGGGGTGGTAGTGAATTTCCATGTCGTAATCTTTGATTAATTCAATCCATCTGCGCTGTCTCATGTTCAGCTCCTTCTGGGTGAAAATGTACTTCAGGCTCTTGTGATCTGAATATATCTCGCATCGATTACCCATGAGGTAATGACGCCAAACCTTCAGGGCTAACACTACGGCTGCTAACTCCAAGTCATGAGTTGGATAGTTCTGTTCATGTTGCTTCAGTTGCCTTGATAGATAAGATATCACCTTGCCTCCTTGCATCAACACACATCCAAGACCAGTCTTGGATGCATCACAATAGACATCGAATGGCTTGGTGACATCAGGCATGATCAATATTGGGGCTGTGGTTAATCTGAGCTTGAGTAGCTGAAAGCTTTCTTCACATTTGTCATTCCAGTCAAATTTCCTGTCCTTCTTCAGCAGTTGAGTCATTGGTCTTGCGATGCTTGAAAATCCTTCTACGAACCTGCGGTAATATCCCGCTAATCCCAGAAATGCTCGGACTTCAGTCTGGGTGGTTGGGGCTTTCCATTCCTCAACGGTTTTGATTTTTGCGGGATCTACAGCAATTCCTCCTGCAGACAAGATGTGTCCCAGGAATCCGACTTCTTTCAACCAAAACTCACATTTGCTAAACTTGGCGTACAACTTGTGCTGCCTCAAGGTTTCTAGGACCACTTCCAAATGTTGCTCATGCTCTTCTTCTGATTTGGAGTAGATAAGTATGTCGTCGATGAAGACAACGACAAACTTATCCAGGAATTCCATAAAGATCTTATTCATGAGATTCATGAAGTAAGCGGGGGCATTGGTCAGTCCAAAGGACATGACATTGTACTCATACAGTCCATATCTGGTGGTAAAAGCAGTCTTGGGAATATCTGTAGCTCGGATCTTCAGTTGATGGTAACCTGTCCTCAGATCAATCTTTGAGAAAACTTGGGCACCGGTTAGCTGGTCAAACAGGTCTTCTATCTTTGGCAAGGGATATTTGTTCTTGATGGTGACATCGTTAAGCTTACGATAATCCGTAACCAGACGAGTGGCACCGTCCTTTTTATCCACAAACAAAACTGGTGATCTCCAAGGCGATGCACTTGGTCGAATCAGACCTTTGTATAGCATATCATCCAGTTGCTTCTTCAGTTCCACTAACTCTGCGGGGTTCATGCTATAGGCTCTCTGGGCTATAGGTCCTGTTCCAGGGATTAACTCGATGATAAACTCGATATCCCGATCCGGGGGCATACCGGGTAGATCATCCGGAAACACATCAGGGTATCGACAAACGACCCTGATTTGATCCAGAGTTGGCATAGCTACACTTTGGTTGCAGGTGAAGTTTCTGGGTAGCTTTTCAGACATGCGTTCTATTATTATTCCGGTGCTACTAGTCATGGTGATGGCCTTCTTGGCGCAGTCTATCAATCCATGATGTTTCGCCATCCAATCCATACCCAGGACTACTTCCAATCCTTTTGTTCCCAGAACAATCAAGTTTGCATAAAAGTCTATTTCATGAATTCTGATGGGTACATCTTTGCAAAATTTCCTAGCTTTAGTTGTTGATCCAGGTATTTGAACTATCATGACATGTTTCAAGCTGATTGGTTGAATCTTACTAGTGCACACAAAATCTTCTGTAACGAACGAATGCGATGCTCCAGAATCAAACAACACTCTTGCTGGTATTGCGTTAACAGAGAACATACCCAGCACCACGTCAGGTGCTTCCTGGGCTTCCTCGGCGTTCATGTGGTAGAGGCAACCTCCGCGGTTGTTCGGGTTGTTGGGAGCGAACTTCTTGCCGGTGGAGACACGGCGTTGCTGCTGAGCTGGTGGTGCGGGATTGCCTGCGAGCTTGGCGAGCCTCTTGGGACACTCATTGGAGTAATGTCCCACTACACCACACTCATAGCAAGTGATGGTGGTCTTGTCCTGCTTGTTCGCGACGGGGATTGCATTGCTCCCGATCCTTGGTGCGGTGTTGGTGTTGTTGTTGCTGTTGTTGTTGTTGGGGGCTCTCGGCGGAGTGCGGTTGTAGTAGTAGTTGTTGTTGTAGTTGCTGTTGTTGTTGTTGTAGTGGCCTCCTGGCCTCGAGTTTCCTCCACTCCGGTTCTGATAACCAGGGCGCGAGTTCTGCATTGGTGGCTTGTTGTTTCTCGGAGTGAAACCTCCGCTTGATCTAGGGCGATACTTCTGGGGGTGGCTTGATCCACTTTGATTCATCATGCGGCGCTTGCAGTTCTCGCTGGCTTGGTGCAGTTTGCCCTCCATTTGGATGGCGGAGTCAACAAGGGCTTCGAGGTCGGCGAAGGGGATGTTGATCAACACAGTCTGCATCTCATCATGCAGTCCGTTCAGGAACCTTTCCTTCCTCTTCTCAGTAGTGTCGGTCTCATCCGGGGCGTACCTTGACAGTGTGAGAAACTTGTCGCGGTATTCCACCACGGACATCCGGCCTTGCTTCAGTTCACGGAATTCATCCCTCATCTTCTTTATCAGACCCGGGGGCACATGGTACTTGCTGAACTTGAGCTTGAAATCAGTCCAAGTCATAAACTGTCCCGCGTTCATGGCACGGGTGCTTGTCCACCAAGCTCTTGCTGGTCCTGCTAAGTAGTGCGTGGCAAACAGCACTTTCTCATTCTCTTCAACTCCAGCTACTTCTAGATTGTTCTCCATAGTTTGGAGCCAATCATCTGCATCAAGTGGTTCCTCAGTCTTGCTGAAAACTGGCGGGTTGGTATTCTGGAAGTTCTTGAGCTTGGATCCTGGATGATCATGGTGGCCTTGATTGTTGTTGGCAAGCTGTTGAAGTGCTGCAAGGTTGGCTTGCCTTTCAGCTCTTTCGGCTTCTCTACCTTCCAACATAGTTTGCAACATCTGCATCATTGCTTCTTGAGTCGCGTTGCGAACCGGAGGGGCCATCTGAGCATTGAGATGGATCATGAGATAAGAGGGAAATTCTCTATGGCTTGTTTTGTGTTTTAAGTTCAAAAAAAAGTTTAAAACTTGAAGTCTTTTCATGATAACACATACATTCATTCATGACAAACAACACACATTACAAGCTAACACACTAAGGGTTTTAAGAACCCTTCTTCTCCAAGCTACGATACATGGGGCGGGATACAACTCACACCTACGATAGTGCCCAAGTGAACTACTCCTCATCTTCATCTACATCTACGGCGACATGGTCATCTTCTCCAGCATCGAGGAACTCGTAGTCTTCCTCCTCGGTGTTCTCATCCTCCTCGAAGTCGTCGTCGTCACTCAGGAAGGCACTTCCTCCCTGAATGTCATCTCCATCTTCCTCCATCTTCTTCATCTGTTCCTCCTGGTCCTTGACAGTGGCCTCAAGCGCAGCTATCTTTGCGCGGAGGCGGGTGATGGTGGCATCCTTCTTTGCCCGCTGCTGGCAGAGAGTCTTGCGGTCGTTGTTGAGGAGCTTGATGGCTTCACCTTGCTCGATGATGTGGGCGTGAGTCTGGTTGGCGTACTCACGCGCGTGGTCGAGGTCCTGCTGAGTGTGGTACAGGATGAAGTCCAGGTGCTCCACATGGTGCTTCAGCTTCGGGTGGGGAGACATGTCCATGGGCCCTCCAGCAGAGTTACGCCTCGCGAGGTGAGAAAAGCGAGGGCTCCTGAGTGCCTCCCCGCTCATCCCGCACAAGCGTGCGAGTGCCTCCTGAAGGGCGCGGGCGAGTCCATCCAGCCAGTTGCTCTCCCTGAAGGAGAAGAGGATCCTCTCAGAAGTGGGAGTCTCCATCTTGCCCCTCAAGTCAGCGGTGATGATCCACTGCAACTCGCCTCCTGGCTGGTCATTGACCTGCACTCCATGGAACTCCGGGTGCGGGCGACCAAGGTGGTTGGAAAGGGCGTTGAGGTCGTGCTCAAAGACCAAGCTTCCCCCGTTCCCGAGCTGGTAAAACTTCGTGTTCATGGGCTCCATCTGAAAGTGAAGGATTAAGTTAGAGAAGTGAACAAGTGTGGCAAAATTTTAGTTATATTTCTAAGGAAGAGCATGACTTCTTATTTTTCCAAAGAACTCAAGAGAAGACAAAGACTAAGTTTTTCAGAAATACTCCATTCATTTTTGAAACTAATCTTTCAGAACGTCCATTTCTAACTAGGGTCTCCTAAGGTCAAACAATGGCTCTGATACCAACTTGTCAACACCCGGATTTTTAAGTCCGGATGCCTATTATGTCATACATCGCAATCCCAGGAAATTGTTGTTGCGAGGCATAATAGTTAAGTATCACAGTCATCATTCATTACAAACCATAATGTCTTACAACTTGGAATCACATGATCCATATTACACGAATAGTTGATCTGATGATCAACGAACAAACACAAGTTCATAGCGGAAGCGTAAGATACAAGGACTCTCTAGTCCACAGGCCAACGCTTGACGTTAGACGCTCCTAGTTGTGGTAGACGTCCTGCTGATCGTCATCCTCGTACTGCTGCTCGGCTTCATATTCTGGCCATTTGAATAGCCAGGGACAAAGCTGTGAGTACTTTAAGTACTCGCAATCTAATACAAATGTAAGTACTAACATTACTATGGAGAGTGTTCTAAGCTCTAAGTTTATTTGCATAACGCCAATTTTATTTGATAAACATTTTAGTAAACAACTCCTCATGTGCTAACTAACTCAAGTGGGAACATTAGTGTCATTCCCACAACTCTGTTGTGATTCAAATTCAAAGTCACCGTTCAAGTTCAAGTTCAAATCCAAATTCACCAGTCACATAGATAAAATTCGGATGACGGAAACAGTATGGCCTTTCCAATTGTCCATATCCGCGGACGCGACTATTCGAATAGTTCTACACTCTGCAGAGGTTGCACACTTGTGCCACAACATTTGACTACATCCGTCAGGGATAAAACCCCGAATAATCGTAACTCAGTACGCGGATCATCAACCGTTAACCTTTCACTTACACACCCTAGTATAGGCACCTCTCCCCATGAGCTTGGCCTCCCGGTGAAAACCAACTGTTAACCCGGGAACTGCACATGGCTTGGCCGTACAATTCACCTCAATTCACATCATTTCTCAACAACGGAGGCAGCCTCAAGCGTAACCCCTATGACGTGTGTTCAGAGGGAACCCATACTAAGACACATAAATTTCCAGCTAAGCCTTACCCATAATCAGGTATTGTGGGGGTACTTAAAATTGGAAAGGTATCGCATTCAACTCAATCATCAGTTTTAGTCATTTCACCAAGTCAAAATTCATGTCATATTCACCTTCAAAATCTTTCAATGGAAATGACTCATCATTCCAAGGTTTCAACTTCATCATTTCATAAACACATGTTCCCATCTAGAGTAGTCATTTTTAGTTTAGCACTAGCATCTAGGTATGAGGGGTGCTAAGGACCTTGCTTTGCTTCTAGGCTAACTTTGATACTCTTGTACTAATCCAATACTATCAAAGTGAATCATGAATCAAAAAGTACTTTGATAAAACAAAAGTAAATAAAACTCGTAAGGTAAAACTGGGAGATAGGATCATAAACATTAAGTAAATGGGTAATGCCTTGCTCATGGTGAGCTTTGCACTTTGCAAGAGTATTATCTTGCCTTGGTTGGGGAATTGGTCAAAGTGGTCTTCTTATCCTTGGAAGTAGACCTCCTCCTCCTCCTGGTACTCCTCGGTACTAGCGTCTAAAATACGAATACGGGGTACACAATCATCATACCAAACTAATTTACTAAACTAGGCACACTCATGAGCTACACACTTTAAACTAGCATCACACATTACTATTGAGTTGGTGGATGTGTTCTTTTTATCCTTTAAGAAAAATAATTTCCTCTCATACTAATCTAAATGTTACTTTGAATTATTCAGAGAAATAATTTCCTCTCATTATCTTATTAAGATTTAATTTCTCTTACGCATAATATGTGACCTAGGTTGACCCAAGTCAACCTCTTCACACTTACCATTTTGAGAAAATGATTTAAATGAGGTGAGCACCTCATACCATTTAATTCTAGCATAGCAAAGATTTAATATCACCAACAATTCCTATGAGACCTAATTGACCAGAGTCTCTACTTCATTTGGAATTGGTGGTGACAAGATTTAAATGAGAGAAACTCTCTCATAAGATTTCTTAATAGTTTTGGACAATATCTTTGACTAGAAATAGCCATAAAGCCATTTAATTCAACTAGGCCATGATCATTCAAAGTAAGCATGGCATATTTTTGTAGAAACAATTAGTATAAGTGAAATGTGAAGTATAGGAGTTGGAAATAACTGAAAAGCATTTATGGTTGATTTTTAAGAATTATTATAAGGCAGAAAAGTCCCTGCCTTGTTTATTTTGTCACTTTAATTCTACAACAGATCTAGAGTTCTAACCAGTGGCATTGTGTAGATAATTTCCTAAGGTTTCCAAAGATATAAAGTTTGTAAATTTTGGCCCAGTAGAATTGTCCCTATTGAATTTCAAAGTTTGCATCAGATTAGGGTATTTTTTCTATTTTCCAAATTTGAATTTAAACTGTGGGCTGGCGGGAGATCTTAACGGGCTAGGCAGAGAGAGAGGGAAATGGGCCGGCCCAGAAACACAGCGGGCCAGCTGACAACGTGGGGTCCACGCGTCAGCGTGACTCACACGCTGAAACGGTACGCTGAATGGGAGCCGTGCGATTAGAAGAGGATCGCACGGTCGGGGAGCGTCGTCATCGACGGCGAGAAGGGGACTCACTGGCAGCGGAGGTAGGGGGTCGGAGCGGTCGTCGGAGCTCCGGCGAGCGTCGGAGGGGTGCGCCGCGTCGTTGTCGAGGACGAGGATCTCCCTGGTAGCAGCGGCGTGTCCTGGGGTGGCCTCCTGCTCCGGCTTGCTCCGTGTACTGGCGGCGGCGGCGAGCTTGCGATTGGAGGCCTCCGGCGACTAATCGGTGAAATTGAGGTGGCGAGGAGGGCTATGAGGATGAGAGGAAGAGAATGGTGTGCTCAAATCGGTGGGAGGGGTCCTCCTTTTATAGCGGCGAGGCAGTGCCGAAGGGCGGAGTTAGGGTCGTCGACGGCGTCGTCGTTCCAGGGCGGCGAAGGGGCAAGGCATGGGCGCGTCGTGTGGCAGTTGCACTGGCGAAGCTGACGCGCGTGATCGTGGCTCTGGCGAGGCTCTGTGGTGATGGTGAGCTTGACGGGAGTGCTCAGGCCATGGCGGACGGTCGTCGTCGTGGTCGTCACGCCTGACGTTCCCGCGGGCCAGTGAGGGTGTCCAGGTGGTCCAGTGACTTGTCCTGCGTTGACTGGTGCTGAGAGGAGAGGTCGAGGTGGCGCCGGGACTCCGGGCAGCTGGCGCTCTGGCGCGTCCAACGCGGACACCATGCGCGCTCTGGCGCGGCATGGGCATGTCCTGGACGTCCCTGTGCGCTCGTGTTCTGGCCGTTGCTGTGCGAGAGAGGGTCGTGGCTTGGACTGGGCAGCATCAGGTGAGTGTGAGGGAGGGGATTGACAAGGTGTTGCATGCTGGAATTGACCAGAGTGAGAGAGAGCATGAGAGAGGCATGCCATGCCACGGCATGGCAAGTTTTTGTCAAGTGGGCATGCTCCAGTGCTTGGCAAGTTGATGAGAGGGTGCAGGGAGGTGAGAGGAAGCTCCAGTGCTGCAGGGTTGGCCACAGTTGGACCAAGTCCAAGGTGAAAATTCAGTATGGGCACTTGTTTAATCCCTGCATGCAAGGTGTTTGTTGTAATGCCCGCAAGGAAATGATTTTTGAATTTTAAAAATCTTTTTGGTGGGTTGTAAACATATATTAAAAGGAGTAGAATGGTGGTGGTTTGGTTCAATTTGGAGTTGGTTTGCAAAATCTCAAATTGCATATGATCTTGCATATGCAACTTTGTTCCAACTTTGCTTGATCCTCATTTGAATTTGAGAAGGAATTTGGGTGGGTGGTGTTGGGCAAAGTTGAAGTTCTTGATGTTGTCTTGGATGAGGTGCAAGGAGTTGACAAAGTGTAGAAGTGAAAAGTTAAAAACCAGGGGCTCAAAGTGAGCCTCGGGCTAAAAAATGGCACATATGACCATAATCATATGTGAGCTCAATTTTGATTCAAATTTGATTTGAATTGAGTTTGATTGTTTCCAAAAGTGTTAATAAGTGTTTAGTATCCATTTACAACTAATGGTGCAAACCAAAGTGGCCTAGATCAAAGATTTGTAAAAATGGCATAGGCCATATGTGAGTGTGAAGTTGATTTTTAGAATTTCTTTTCTATTTTATTTTTATTTGACTTGGGATGATCAAGTGATCATGGCTAGGGTTTTAGAGTGAGAGTAACACATAAACAAGCATCATGGCAAAAGCACACTCAATTAAAATAATAGGGTGAGCTATATGCATAGTCCTATATGATGAGAAAAAGTTTTTGTTGGCTCTGATTTTTGGATTCTTGAATTCCCTCTCTCTTGTTCCTTTTATTGAAACTTGGGATGTTACATTATGTGCCACCATCTACTATAGGATTTTTGACATGATGTAGCATTAAGTAATTATGGACGTATAATTTGCTCACCTATGTCTTTATTTGTCGATGAGTAGCTGTGTGATGTCTCCGTACAATCACACCAACTTTTCTCTTAGGTTAAGCTTTAATTTTTACTATTTTCTTGATTTTTACCTACACCTCTTTCACTATTTGGATCTATCTCTTGGCCTCACAGTAGTTTCTGGACACTGATTTAGAATATTAGGCCTCATGGTAGTCAGTCTAACAATGCTTACTAAAAGATGCCATGCTGCAGGGAACCTAAGAGAGTAGCAATGCAAACAACCTTGGTGAAAAATTTCTCACCTCGAGGGCCTCAACGAAATACTGTTGTGCGTGTCTCGCGGATCTGGGAAAACAAGGATCAAGCACAAAAATGGGTATGAGTTGGGATTCATTGTCATTGACCAACCGGTACTTCCCGGACGTTCACACACTTGAATACTTGATCCAGCTCACCTACAAAAGAATCCATGCAGTTAGTTTGATCTACTCACTAATCAGCTATCGATGTTTACTCTGGTTTTTCTGCAATGTACGCAACCAGATTTACCTTTTAGTGTATTCATCGTCATTTGCTAACTGAATATCAGAATCTTGATTCGGCTATTATCATATGCACCCAACCAGCTTTACTCTTCAATGTTCGTGTGGAAGCATAAATCTTAAACTTGCCAGGTGATTGTCTAGCTTACCTGTAATTGCAGACTTCGCATTTCGTCATAGCAGAGCAAGCGTTTTACGGCCTATTTTCATTGCAGACTGTAGTTGCAGGACGAGGCCAGAACAATTGCACCATTTCTCGCTAACTGAACATTTTCTTTCTTGGTTGGACCATTATCACCTGTGCATAAAATGCATGCAATCGGCTCAACCTGTATGCTCCATTTTTGGGTTTTTAGCAACATGATGCGGCCAGCAGTAAGTTGTAGCTTATAGTGACGCTAATTATTATAAGAGCTATTAGTTGTTTACCACATTTATCCTAGACTGAATGATGCCACATGGTCTACATGGAACAAGAAGCCTATGGATCAAGATTAGATTGATATTACTTGGCCATGACTTGATAAAAGTTTGGGGGCCAGGGGAGTTGCTAGAGCTCTACATAAACTATATTCAATTCCTGCATCCTCATCATACCTACAGTAAACAAATGAGGTGCTCCATGATTAGAGTTTGAGAAAAATAGTTAAATGTTGTGCCCAACCAGGCTAGCTTATTTGATTACAACCAGTCCATCAGGTTTAGCATCATCACGTGTTTTTTGGCTGCTATTCTTATGTGGCTCAGTAGCTACAAGATGTTGAAAAAATGTCTAATGATTTCACAGTTAACTGAAAGACTAGATACTGCTTCTTGCATTGCTATTTGACTAAGATGATAACCATCAACCCAAGAGTTATACGTTCTAGAACGTACCTGGACAGGACGAAATCAGATATCTTCGGTATTGTAGTGCTGCCAAGACAAGAGAGTAAGATATTCTGCAACATTCAACGCTTCCATCAGTTCAGAACATTATGGTTAGTTTCCAAACATCACACACAAATACATTAAGAAGTGATTTCAGTCCCTGGACCTCAGGTTTCAAGTCCAGGTGGATGACATGGTGCGCTCATTTTCTTTCACATTTCTTCAACAAGTTGCTACACGACTAGGCTTTTGTTTTTTGTTCATTTGGCATAACCACATACTCATGTTTGATTCTTGGCAGGGCTAATATATGTAGAGTTCATGTTGTGATGGTTGTGAAGGACGTGGGTAGTAGATAATATGATCATGGACAATCCATTTAAGATTTCTCCGGTAAGCGATCACTTCTCCGCTTCTTCTTCCTCTTCCCCTTTGATATGTGATGATCTCAATTGGTGACCTAGCCTGTGTGCAATGGGGTTGATCTGTTCGGCTTTCGCATATTGTGGATTTGAATGGCGACATCACTATACATATGTTCATGAATCCAATAAAAAAGCTTTGAGTATGATAACTTCCCAGTGTCTCTATATTGCTCTTTCAAGAAGCTATGCCACTACCTTCGATAGATATTTTTACTGATGATCTGGACTGTCATATAGCTGTCTTTAACATGTGTCGAAACATAGTATAGGTCGATGTATATGAGGTTTAGTGGTAGATATTGTATGTTCCTCTAAATAAATAAATGACCACATTAAGATATATTTGCTTAATAATATGATTAAACGAGAAGGGCATACACCATCAAAACAAGTTGATGTGGCGTGTTTATTTTGAAGTCAGCCAAACTGAATAGCTTTTAATTAGGAAAAATAGTGAGAGAGTTTCCCTCTGCAATTTTATTAATAATTAATAAAATTACGAAGATAAAAAGTTAACAGTATGTGAACGAAGGATTAAGAAACAAAAGGATCTAGGTCTTGAGTCTGTAACCACATGTCAAGTTGTTCTGCATATTTTCTTTTATTCTGTACTTCAGCTAATTCACAAAGTGCTTTCTAACTAGATGTTCTACGGAACATGTTTTTTAGATGTTCTACGGTAAGTTTTTATAAGTCAATAAGTATTTGATTTTTAATGCTTCGTAGAAAACAGAGGCTGGTTATTTGAACAACATCGCGGAAACAAGACTATGCTCAGGGAATTAACCTGTGATATCTATAGATGTGAACTGAAAGTATTTGATGCTTAGGTTAGATACAGCAGTTGATGCAGTCATGGATAGAGCGAATTACATAAGATGGAGATGCTACTATGTTATATATTTGTTCTTTTGCCAGCCGATACTACTTTGTGGCACATTCAGGCTCCTTCGGTTCAGAGGAAGAAAAACATAGGAATAAATAACTACACATGAATGAAGTTGAAGGTTAATAGAAAATCTATGCCATGTTCAATTTGCAGGAAACGACACCCTTGAGTACGATGGAGGGATTCATGTTCTTACTTATGATTATATTTTTTTGTTCTTCTAAAAAGTGATGACCTCTCGCAACTCTTTATGCAGTTGGATTGTTTATTCGGCTGGACCACCTAGAGCAAGTGTTTAGCCTTGGGCCTCTGTGAGAACATGAGTTTCTACTGGATTTTTGAATTCTTATAAAAATTACAGGTTTGGATGACTTTCCGGTGGAATAGGTCACCGAGGTTCCTCCAAAACGAATGCACTGTGGGTAGAAATTCTTACGGAAACTGATCCCCTAAAAGCTCTTGCGAAATTTCTGTATACCGAACGCAGCCTCAGTGTTCTCTTTTATGATATCTATGTTGTTCAGTGCGGAAGACTATTTCTATTACCTATGTTTGGTTCTATTGGTTTACCCAACATTAATCTACAGCTCCATGTGATGGTATATTTCCTTACCAATCCAGTCTCCAATATTCTGCCAAAGTCTTCGCAGAACAACATCTTCAGATTGTCTATATTAGGTTCTATAGATTTACTTAATACGAATAAGTCTTTATAGTTATATACTTATATCTTTTCTCACCTCTCTGGTATTTCATTTAGTTATTAGTCTACGAATGACGCAATGGAGGTGGGGCACTAACGAATGGAGCTAACTGATCAAAGCCGTGGCTGAAAGGCAAAAAGAAAGTTTATCTTCTCTTCTTTCCGAAATTCATTTCGCCTCAAGAGAAGAATGTACCATTAAAATGCTTACAGTATACTGGCTTTAGCGAGAAATAGCTTACCAATCCTTGATCCGGTTCCACCTTAGAGCTCCGTTTTGACCAAGCTTTGCAATAGCAAAGCACCGAACAGCCGCCCATGCCGAGTCGCCGCCCTCCTTTCCCACGCTTGGGCACCCTTTCGCCAGAGCGCGAGCTGGTGTGGCCGCTGCGTGGCCCGCCATGGCCAACAAAGCGCTCTCTATCACCACTCTCTCACGCCCTCTGTTTCTTCCTCCTCCGCCGTCTTCCATGGCAACGAACAAGACCGCCAAACCTCGCCCACCACAGATCCAGTGGCCAGCTAATGAAGAAAAACAGGAATAGGTGGCAGCGCCAGGTACCTAAACCGTCGCCCCTTGCAGCTTCCGTGCCCAGGATTTTCTCCTGCTCTGCTCCTCCACTTCGGCCGCGGATTCTCCAACTCCGCTCCGGTGTGGCGGCCGCAGCTACTCTGCTGCCCTGGGTTGCTTGCCTCATTCTGCTTTCTCCTCTTTCTTCTTTTTGTTGCTTTCGCCTCGAGAAGGTTCAGAAGGATAGGAATAAAGTAAGAAAACGGATGGACCAAATTTCACTAGCCTAACCCATCCGTCAGTACCGCTAGCGAACCGGTCTCGCACTTCGAAAGGTCGTTCAGTTAACCTACCGATCAAATATATGGGCTAGCGTTGCCAAAGCATCCCGTTGAAAACTATCTCTCTATAATATTTTCTTAACCTTCTTGGCCTTCCAGCATCATTTAGATTGCAGAAGTGAAAATGAATCGTTGTATCATGGTCTAATGGAATGCCCTTTGGCAAAATACTTTTTGAAGATATGAGAACCTTAATGGCCATCATTCTCGCTCCAATGCATGATTAGTTGGCAAGTGACCTGTTTTTCTTTGTTTTTGGTTCTGATTTTATTTGGTTCTTCTAATTAATCTCAATGGCTATAACTGTTGTTTTCTGTAGGTGACTCTGGCGTTTTTTATATTTCTTTTGAGCCATCTATGTACTCTGACATGACTTTGTACACCTATCACAAGCTAATTTACTAACATGTCAGAAAAAAGCTAATTTACAGACCGTAGTCAGTTATTTATTCACTTTTTAAATCATATCTTACCTCACTAACATTTCTCCAAAAATTGTACAACAATTTTTTTATCTTCACAAGCGCGGCTTAAGGTGCAAATTAACATGTACTAAATTAGTCACAAAATCACTACATTGCATTTTAAATGCACCAACAATTTAGATTGGTCGTCATAATTAAGGCCTCATATTTTTCTTCCGAGTAGTGTACTAGATACTTGAAGGCAATGAGGATATCGATCTGTGTATCATTTTGTATAGTGTACCAGCAATCTGTCTGTAAACTCCTGGAAAAAAAAGAATGTTCGGGAGGCACAATCTACTAGGTAAATGGTCTCCACAAGAACAAATATCCCACAATGTATTAAAATCCACAAAATCCTCTAAAAATATAAAATATAAATCCACATAAAAAAAACTAGCACTATTTGTACTAAAATCAATTTTACACTAAATTATTTTTTTATGCTTTACCATCTTACCCAATAGTGCGGTGTGTAAAACCATCCACCATGCACAAAACTATTGTGAAACATAAACTACATCTCCCACACGGTAACAACACGGGCGCGGCGGCGTGCGCCGCTCCGCAAACTTCCTAGTTTCTCTTAACATTGCAACTCTAAATGTGAAATAGGGACCATCAATTGGAAGCCCACTTGAGTATGCGAAATTATTTCAATACTGCAACGCTGATTGTTGCACAAGACATTCATTATATTGCTAATGGTAGCTAATGATAGCCTGATAAATTATGTCACACTGCATGTATAAATGGTTTAGATGTATCTAAATACAACAGCGTGTTAAAAAATATTCAGATTCAACCTCTGTTCATAAAAGGATGTCGCGAGTTTATCTAGATTTAAACGTATCTAGACACTATTTAGTGTATAAGATACGTATGAATTTATGTAAATCACCATCATCCTTTTATGGACGAGAGGAGTACAACAAATAAATTTGGAGACATGATCTGTTCTGATTTAGTTTGTAGGCCCGCAAAGCATATTTATCTCCCATTGCAACACATGGACATTTTTACTAGTCATCAAAAAATAAATAGTGGATAACCAATCCTTACTAGCGTTAAATATTTTTTAACCAATTATAATATATTTTATGAATCATGCAATTTCTGCGAAGACATGTGCCTGACTATGCGTTATAGGCATATATACTTACATCACTGAGCCATGTGACTAATTAAATACTCCCTCCGTTCCTATATACAAGACATATAGTTTTTTAAGAAAATTGTCAAAATATAAGGTTTTTTGCGTTGCCTTACTTGTATGGATAATATTTTTAGAGATTGGATTAGGTTTACTTATGTAATGCAAAGTCCTCTATTAGCTCACGGCAATTACTTAGGGTTAAACCTAGCTAAACATGGCGTAATTTTTCCTAAATATGTGTTCCTTAATTTTCATGTCAAAAAGGCTTATATTTAATTTAGAAGCAGAGGGAGTAGCTCTGATAAAAATCTAGCTTCAAGGGAAATTAGATTTAAATATTATTATTATACTGTGTCGAGTACTCGAGTGAGACAATTGGCCACATGCCAGCGAGAATACTTCGGAAGCTCTCTACTCCCAGATCTCCCCAAAACCCTAGCCATCGAACCTTCTAGAATCCCCATGGACGGCCTGGCGGCACCCTCGCCTTCCCATTCCGGCGCCACCTCCGGAGGCGGCGCTTCCAACCGCAAGCGGAAGCTTCCGCCGCCGTCCCTCTCCGACGCCACCGCCGACGAGGACGACGACACCACCGCGCCGTCGTCCCCCGCAACCTCCCCATCTTCGCCTTCCCGCCCGTCATCTCCGTCTTCCTCTCACTCAGACGAAGATGACGACGATTCCCTTACCACCTTCACCGCTGCCCGCCTCGACGCCGCGCCGACCTCCTCCTCCGGCAGGCCCCCAAAGCCCGATTCCTCGTCCGCATCTGCCGTCACAGCGTCTGCGGCGGCTCCCAAGAACGACGCTGCGTCTGCTGCGGCAGGCGACGGAGATGAGGACTCCAAGGGGCTCTTCACGGACAATATACAGACCAGCGGCGCCTACAGCGCCCGCGAGGAGGGCCTCAAGCGCGAGGTGGAGATTTGGTTTCGAGTTTCTTGTTTGATTATTGGTAACCGCTTGCTGGATAGTAGAGTAATCAAGTGTTCATTAGAATGCGAATTTTCTAAGGTAGGTTAATTTGATCTGCAGGAAGATACAGGGAAGCTGAAATTTCTGTGCTATTCTAATGATGGAGTTGATGAGCATATGATTTGGTGTGTATTATAATTCATTTGACAGCTACGAGCATATGATGGGAAGTTTGTTATTGACTGATGTGTCTTCCTCAGGTTGGTAGGTTTGAAGAATATCTTTGCGCGGCAGCTCCCTAATATGCCTAAAGAGTATATTGTCCGACTTGTTATGGATAGGTAATTCCCAATCTAATGTGCTCCCATTTGATAATTTAGATACTGCTAATGTTGGCTTACTTTTGAAAGTTGCTTAAATATCTTGATTCTTTAGTAGTAGTAGCTAACCGTTTTTTTGTTTTGTTTGGCAGAACTCACAAGTCAATGATGGTTATCAGGAATAATAATGTTGTAGGAGGCATTACTTACCGCCCTTATGCAAGGTATATTGTTGCCATTTGAGAGTTAACATTTATTCAGTCTAACCGGATTGTGAGTTCATAGTGATCTGTAATGATGTGATTGTCTCATATACTGTCAGACAACAGTACTCATTCTTGGAATCTATGTTTTATTTATCTCAGTGCAGTTAGCAGATTAGATTTATGATAGTGATATGTTCAGATTGCAGTATGGTATGTTTAATTTGATATATGGCTGTTATTTTGGTTATAATATACTCTGTTTCACACCATATCAATGACATCCCTTTTCTGCTGGACAAGTTAATGTCTGAATGCATAAGTTGTGGCCTAATTCTTCTTCAAAAAATTGTAGCCAGAGGTTTGGTGAAATAGCATTCTGTGCCATTACAGCCGATGAGCAAGTTAAAGGCTATGGAACAAGGTTAATGAATCATCTGAAGCAACATGCTCGAGATGCTGACGGTCTCACTCATTTCTTGACTTATGCAGATAACAATGCCGTTGGCTATTTTGTAAAGCAGGTTTGGCTATCTGACCTTGAAGAAATTATTCCTAAATTTATTGTGTGTGGCTATCTGAAGCAGCATGTATAAATTACACCTGAGTCTTATATTCTCCATGTGTACACGGTCTCCAATGGCATCATTAGCCTTTGTAGGCATATGTTAGTAGAAAATTACAAATTTTTGTGTTATGCAAATATTTTTGAAGAAAATCTATAGATCTATTTTCACCATACCAATCTATTCTTTTCTGTTTATCTTAGTAGAACTTTTTAAGGTTTGACTGCTCGCTTCCTATGAACTCATCTATTTATGAGTAGAGGTAGTATAGTTTATTTAAACTATACTTGTGTTTTTCATTTGCAGGGTTTCACAAAGGAGATCACTTTTGACAAAGAAAGATGGCAAGGGTAAGCCTGTTGTGAAGCATATGTTTGTAAATTATGTTTTCTTATCGACTTATGATGTCCTTGAGAGTATGATATTGATAGATCGAACTGTCACATTACAACTGCTAATTTTAACAGTTGGCTGGTTCTAGGTACATCAAAGACTATGATGGAGGAATATTGATGGAGTGCAGAATTGATCAAAAGTTGCCATATGTTGATCTGGCAACGATGATTCGGCGTCAAAGACAGGTTTAGTGACAGGCCAATAGCTGCCCTGATCATCAATTGCAAGCAATTAGCTTATACCAATCTCTCATTGATGTCATGTATGTGTGATGTTAAGCCATCACTAAAGTAGGCACAATGTTCTGAAAAATAAATCTACTAGGCCTTGGTACTCGGCCAAGTACTCATAACTGGCCGGCTTCCTGCTACGAGTATGCGAAATAAGGCAGTCAACTGGTTTAACAGGGTTTGTGCACCATCTGTGTTCTATTCACTGGCCTTCAATCAGGTGCATGCCTTGCTCAGGTGGTTTATGAATACCACCGTTGCGATGGTTGGGTTTTCCATATAGTGCACGGAGGGCTGTCGTGAGTCCTGATCTTGAAGATCAATGACTGACTTGGTGCCTCGGTTTGAGACAGGGTCCACCGGTGGTAGCGTGAATTTTGTGACTGCAGACCATGGCCACCTGATTGCAGCAGGGATGCCAGAGTAGAGTTTTCAGGAGGCATGCTGCAATCCACAAAGCGGGAGAAATTGATTACTTGATTGTTAGATTAGGGTATGAGGAAGCTTTAGCAATGGCCCAGGCTCTGAGGTACTGAAACCATCAGGAAATGGGCCATGCATGCGAGGGTCCTTACTCCTTACATAAGGGGAACTGGACGGGAAGCAGGGAGGGGAGTGGGTTGTCTTGGGGCCTGGTTCGGCTGACGGGGCATTGTGGCGCCCTTGGGGCTCAATTTTTTTCCTTTCCCTATCCCTTTTGTGTGGAATTGCTGACAGTGGATCAGGAAATGGGGCCTATGGCCAGTATTATCACATGGCATAGTTGTTTCACTGATATCAAGTGACTTAGAAGTTGTCAATTATACTTGCCAGCTTTTTACTTTCTAGTTCTTACTTATGGGTTACAGTCGAAGTGCATTACATTAGCTTCATGTTTTCTGGTCCCTCTTGCTTCTAGTTTTCTGTTTCATGATGAATATTGCCATTTCGCCATGCCTTTTCTTTTTCTTTTCATCCTTCTAGCAACAAATATGCAATTGTTTCGTATTAGTTCATTTTGGTAACGATTCCTCTTTCTACTCTGCAGGCAATTGATGAGAAGATCAGAGAGCTTTCTAACTGCCATATTGTTTATTCAGGAATTGATTTTCAAAAGGTTAGCTTTTCTTAAGGGGAATATGTTCCGCTGAAAATTGTGTTGTAGTGCTAGGTAAAAGCGCTATTCAGCTTTTTATATCCCCTTGATAATATATGTTATCCCTATTTTCCAGTATTGATATGTTTTTTTGCCAAATAAAAGGAGATGGATAATGCTGTCTCATACAAGGAACGCATTACGTGAATAATTTGGTGGGTTGCATGGGTGATTCTGCCTTCTGTTGGATGTTGTTCTCATTTTGGATAAATACTTTATTTTCCTACTTTGAAAATTCTGAGTTGGTGGTTAGTTCATTTCTCAGCTCCACTCTTACTAGCATGTGGGATCGCATTTTTTTGCGTACCTGCTAATATTCTCATTCCGTCTCTATGTTCATGTAGGGCTGTCAAAAATATCCGAGCTCGATAAACTGTTTGAACTCGGCTTGCTAAAAACTCGGCTCAAGGTCTTAACAAGCCGAACTTAAGCCTTGCGTGTAGCTTGCGAGCCTGGCGAGCTCGAGCTCGAACAGTTCGGTGAAACTCACATGCCCTCAAGTCCATCCATCGATGAACGATAGCAGTAGGTCGTCTAGCTTGTTGTTCGTGTCATCAAAAGCAAGTCCAGGCCTGCGTACCCAACTGCTACAACTACGACTCAATAGACAATCTTATAAATAGTAAAAATAAAGAAAGCCCAAACAATTCCAGATTGTAATTTACTACTCCACCTAAAACTACTACACCGGCCGGTGAAACTACTTCATGGCCTGGCATGGGCCATGTGGATTACTTGCGCGCTTTGCATCCTTGATACCTTGATTTGTCCCACCTTGCTTGTTGTAGAAAATAGCACGGAGCACAGGCTGTAAGAGAGGGGATCAGGGAATGGCTTGCCTGCACAATTGCAAGCGTCCACCCTGATGCAGTATGCTTATAGGCTGTAGGCTCGCGAGCCGAGCTTGAGCTTTTGGCTTGGCTCGAAACATAAAACGAACTTGATCTGAGCCTACCTGTATTTGCTCGAATTCGGCTCGTTGACAGCCCTACCACCAGATTACTATGTGGTAGCTAACTTGTTATCTGGAATGTGGTGATTGTTTGCCACTACATGTTTGCTTCATAAAAAACTGATGCATACTTCTGTAGCAAAGCTCGGGGCACTATGCTAGTTGCAGTAAAGTTTGAGGTGTGCCTTGTTTGGAATGAAGCGTCACTGAACTATGCATCTTGTTATATTTTTGTCTCATCATGTTTTGTCTCTACACTAAACGCGACAAGACACAGGCAAATAAATAATTTAAATTTCCGGATGTCTATATGCACTGGTGTGCACATTTTGTTTTGTTCAACATGGCATTTAAAGTTGATTCTTTTCAGAAAGAAGCTGGTATTCCAAGAAGACTGATGAAACCAGAAGATATCCCTGGTTTGAGTAAGTAATATTATATGTAAACATATTATTCTGTGTTCACACTCTAAATCTGGTCTGATAGTCTATTTAACTTGAACACCCTTTGCAACCCTTCTCTATCTTCTACAGCTGGCTGTTCTAAGAGCATCTCTAGCAGAGCCCGTAAAAACGCGAACTGAAAACTTTACGGGTTGAAAAATAGCTGGCGCAGAACAGAGCCCGTAAACGAAAACTGTAAAACAGCATATTCCCTAAATATACCAAATAGGTCCACCTGTTAGGTTTTTTTCCTTTTTCCCCATATTTCTTTAATTCCCTGTCTTCTTCCCTGGAGCTCTCCCCGGCCGGCCAAGGGAGCAGTAGCACGTCGGGCCAACCCCGCCCCCACCGCGCCGCGCCTGCCCGCGCGCCCTGCCGGCCCCGCGCCCTGCTCCGCCCGGCCCTGCCCAGCCCCCACCGCCCCCGCCACAATCCCGCCCAGCCACCACCGCGCCCCGCCCCGCACCCGACCGCCGCCCCGCCCGTGCCCTGCCCCGCCCAGCCACGCCCGCGGCCTGCCCCGCCCTGCCTCGGCCTTCCCCGCCCCGCCTCGGCCTGCCCCGCGCCCGGCCCGCCCGCGCCCTGCTCGTCCCGCCCTGCCTCGCCCCGGCCTGCCCCTGCCCCGGCCAGCCCCGCCTCGGCCAGCCCCGGCCATGCTCTGCCCCACCCCGTGCCGCCCCACACCGTCGCAAGCTCGCCGAAATTAGGTTGGATTCCGGCGACTGTACCGGTGGAAGCAGTTAGCTCGAGCTAAAATTTCAGCGCGCCACAAGTAGGGGTTTCTGTTCAGTTCGCTCTTTCAGCCCCTACAAATACAGGCCGAGTTGGGTTTTCAGTCTCGGCCTGAAAACTTTTTTTCGGTTTTGGCTCGTTTACGGTGACTGATCTGCGCCATTTTCTGAACTGAACCCGTCAATTGGCAGTTATTTTTCGGTTTTGCCCAGTTTACGGGCTCTGCTAGAGATGCTCTAATGCTTGCAGCATGTTTGGTACGTCTAATAGAGATGCTGTCCCTGTAGCTTATAGGCAACTTCCTCTACCTTCTACAGCTGGCGGTCTTAATGCTTGCAGCATGTTCGGTACATCTAATAGAGATGCTGCCCGCTGTAGCCTATAGGCAACTTCCTCCCACTTCTATAAAACTTTGTAGGGTCCCACATACTCCCTCCGTTCCTTGATGTAAGGTATATAGTTATTTGAGGAAAATTCTGAAATCTAGGGTGTATAGCGTTGCATCCCACTCGTCTAGACAATTTTTTAGGGATTTGAATTTGATTACGTTTCCTTATCTCATGCAAACTATTCTACTTTCTCATGTCAATTACTCGGGGGGTAATCTCGCCCAAAACTCTACGCGTTCGTTTTTAATTTGTGTGCCATTAACTATACATCCTATATTTTGGAAAGGGCGGAGTACTTGTTTTTACTCTAAATTTTTTAACTCCTCAAACAAGTTTTACCTGAAGATATCCAAGTTTTCTGGTTGTACTTCTGGGGCGCGTTTCGTAGGTTGCATGTCTTCCAGCCAGGACCTGGGAAAATGGAAGTTGGACTGATTGGTTTGCTGGGCTCCCTCCGTGTTGTGACCCGCATAGCTCTTAAAGCACCTCCGGGCTTAGGCCCTAGAGGAACGGCCAAATCGACCATTTCCAGTGAGCTGCCCTCTGCATGAACATTAAAGCATCTCTAGCCATGCAACTTCATATGTGGGGCACGTGGGGTTGCTTCCGCTCACCTTTCTTAATTTCCTTCTGCATGGCTCTTAAAGCACCTCCGGGCTTAGGCCCTAGAGGAACGGCCAAATCTATCATTTCCAGCGTGCCACCCTCTGCCCGAACATTAAATCACCTCTAGCCATGCAACTCCGCCCGGGCGTTCGGTCTGTTCAGTTTGCTCGGTCCAGTCTTTTCGGTCTTTTAGAATTTCGGTCATCCAGAAATGCTACCCATATTACCTTCAGTCTTTTCGGTCTTTCGGTCTTCGGTCTTTTCGGTTCGGTCTTTTGTCATGACCATATAGACCAAAAAGATGAAATGGCAGCACAAGTATATAAAATTTGGCAGCACGACAAGATGATCATTTCAGTCATTTCTGTTTACAATTTGGAGCACAAAAACGTGAGCGAGCATTTCACTTGCCATTCCTTTATATTGGCAGCGCAAGTATATATACAAAATTTCAGCACAGAAATGGCAGCACAATGCCGTACGGTGGCATCATAAAATGGTACATAATTGGCAGCACAACAACATTGGTTCAGCTTCTGTAGCTATCGGTCCATCTGCTTATGCATCCGCAAGTGAAAGTTCACGTCAATACCTAAACAGTTATCAGTTAATCTCCATCACTAGTTCACTATAAACAGCCTAGAAGAGCAGAACAATAGCTAAGACGGGAAGGCACATGCGATGATTTGGTGGTGTGGCCGGGATGCATAGGCGGCGACTTGGTGGTGTCGCCGGGATGCACAGGCGGCGAGGTTGGAGATGCGGCGGCACGCAACATTGGAGATATGGCGGCGGCGCAGCGTTGGGATGTGGCGAGGTTGGAGATGTGGCGGCAGCGCGGCCGTAGGCCTGTAGGTCACATCCCCTACTGCCGGCAAGGTCAGGGCTCAGGGGGATAAAAATGAGACGAGAGGAGTACATGAATTGAGAAAGGAAGCTAGAAAAAGGCCTTTACTCAATGGGCTGCGCGCTGGACTAATTGGAATGCAGTCCCGGTGGAAATTGTCGGTCTGTCGGTCTCTTCGGTTGGTTCGGTCTACGGTCTACCGCTCCCGATGACCGAACAGCTTAATAATATTTCGGTCATCTGACTCCTAAGACCGATCTGATAACCGATGACCGAATTACTAGGTTATTCGGTTTCGGTCCCGGTTTTTTCGGGTGCGGGCTTCGGTTTCAGTCTTTTATGCCCAGACAGACATGCAACTTTGTTTGTGGGGGTATGTGGGGTTGCTTCTGCTCACCTTTCTTAATCTCCTTCACATACTCCCCTCTAATCAACACAACCATGCTTCGATTCAAAATAAGCTGTACATGAAAAAGATGCGCCTCAATGACATGACTCCATTTTGACAATCGGTTTTGAGTTTTGTTAAATGTAAATCTTCAATTTCATGTTCATATTCGGAACTTTTTTTGAGTGAATTTTGTCAAATTAATAGCACACGGTTGACCATTTGAAATTTCCTTTGAATAGTAGCTTCACCTCACCATTTCGCAGAACTTTGGTGTTGCAAGTTCTTCATTTTGGTGGATGTAGCTGTATAGATCTGCGCGCTAGTGCCAGTTCATGGCCTTCTTGTAACCTGTGTTGGTCAACTTTTTACTTGTCTCTTGATCATCTAGTTCATGAAGGAGCTGGACCTTGTAAAGTACTAATCAAACTCTCAAGCCTGCTGTATCTCTCAAAGATACACTCTGATCAAATCTAAGTAGCTAGTACCTTACAAGGCTGGTATTAGTATTGGTGGTTGGATAATGGTGGTAATCCAGGGCAGAGTTCTCCCTACGATCAGCAGCAGCCTCATGGATGCTCGTTGTGTAAGTGTAGCCAGCGTCGTCGCTGACCTTGTTGTGCCACGCTGAGTACCTTACGAGACTGGTATCAGTAGTGGGGGTTGGATAATGGTGGTAATCAACGGCAGCGTTCTCCCTACGATAAGCAGCAGCCTCATGGAGGCTCGCCGTGTAAGTGTAGCCAGCGTTGTGACCGACCTTGTTGTGCCACGCTGGAAGCTTTAGGGTCTCGTATTCAGCCTTGTCTTGCACGTTGGCAGTGTAACCGCTGTGGCATGGTGGTCTTTCCGTGCCGTTGGTAGGCTTTGTGCGCGGCATTGTGGACGGTGGCGTGGGGCTGGTTGTGGTAGGTGAGGTGAGAGGTAAGGTCACCATGTGGACAAGAGGTGATACAAAAACTGTGCTCATATGCAACCAAACAGCCACGGGCTTGTGTTTCAGCTGGCCAAAAAAGGTCTCCGCGAGCTACCAAATAGACTGGACAACTTGGCCCTACTCGCGTTTTGGGCCTGCCCCGTGGGAGCCCCAAATTAAGCCCAGTCTACCAAACACGCCCTTGGTAGACCGGTAGCTAGTTTTTGGAATCTCTCATTGGTAGGAACATTAGTGGTGCAGCTTTACCTTGTATTGACCAAACAAATGTGTACACAATTGTAAAGTGGAACTTGTAGAGGATGCTATTCAGTATTTAATGGTATCTTAAAATAAAGGTGCGTCTATCTGTTTCTAGTTTTGGACGTTTAGCTTTTGCTTGTTGATTTAATAATAAAGTAATGATGCAAATTTGACAGAACTATTATGTTATGCAGGGGAAGCTGGATGGACTCCTGATCAGTGGGGGCATTCCAAATCACGTTCGTCATTTTCCTCGGATTACAACACGTACAGACAGCAGCTTACTGGCCTCATGCGGTTGTTGTTGAAGGCAAATATTTTATCTTCACTAATCTGTTTATATGGCGTGTGTGTGTGTGGCTTTTGCTTGGTTGAGTTGGATGGTATGCACTTTCTTTCGCCAATCATAAAAGCTTTATGCAACCTCCTATTCCAAAGACTTGGCAAATCTGCAAAAAGAGAATGCCTGTTTGTGTAAAATGAAATGGATATATCATGTAGCCTGCCAGTTTAATAAGGACTACTTGTGTTTCAGAGCTTGATCGATCATACTAGCTGGTGAATAGATATATCATGTAGCCTGCCAGTTTAATAAGGACTACTTTGTTTCAGAGTTTGATCGATCATACTGATGCCTGGCCGTTCAAAGAGCCGGTGGATTCCCGTGATGTTCCAGACTATTACGATATTATCAAAGACCCTATTGGTGAGTTCAACTAATTTATGGCTTACCTTTCTGTCATCCAGACGTCAACCTTTCAGAACATATGTAGCATACTAGTTTAAGTTGACTAGTTGCTGCTTGTTTGCAGATTTGAAAACGATGTCGAGAAGGGTCGAGTCGGAGCAGTACTATGTTACCATAGAGATGTTCGTAGCCGACTTGAAAAGAATGTTTGTCAATGCAAGAACCTACAACTCTCCTGATACAATCTATTTTAAATGCTCCACTCGGTGAGTGACAAACTTAGAAGTTGTCTCTGCATATCGGTTTCTTTGAAATATTGGTTCTGGTTATCAGGTGGCTTCTGGAGTTTTTGGCTGCTTGCTTTATTAGCTGGTTTTAGAACTTAGGCAAACGATTGAGCACTGCTTGTTTTCAAAGCCAAAACCAAGCACCCAGCTTCAATCTCACACTGATTGGTTTCGCTGATTTTGATCCTGCAGGTTAGAGGCCTACTTCACAAACAGAATCCAGGCTCACCTTGCCCAGGCTGCCTCAACGAAGAACTAGGCTGATGATCGCGCACTGGATATGGTTACTTATTTGAAGCGTGGTAGCTGCAGACGTGCTAGTAATTGCCTTTGAGGCTTCAAGCAATGTGTTATTAATATAGCATCTTGTCCCGATAATACTTGGAAACCAGTTCAAATTGTTGCTCTCTTTAGCCTTGTTATGTTGGGAACACTTGTTCTCAATTCTCGAACGCCCAACTTGCAAAACCCAAAAGAAGGTGAAACGATTATACAAATCGAACAATATTTATATTATCTTGGGGAATTTGTTCACTAGAAGTTCGTTAATTGTAACTTGTTAAATAATTTGTACTCCCTCCGCCCCATGAAGTTGTCGAAGATTTGTTAAAATTTGGATGTATCTAAATGTTATTTAGTGTCTAGATATTCAAATTTTAACAAATTTGATGGAGGGAGTACTATTTTTGAGGTAAAGAAATGACATTTTACACTAAAAATAGAGAATTAGACATGAGCTATGCTCTACCTTTCCATGCGCTATTTAGTTATATCAAGGCTCCTTCATGCGCTATTTAGTTATACCAAGGCTCCTTCCTACTAGGTTCCATGATTGCAAAGTACCCCCATGGACTTTGGCGTAAGAGCATCTTTAACAGAGCCCGTATAAACGTGAAACGAACCAAAAACTCGGAGTTCAGTTCACCAAACTCGTGTTTACGGGATTAGGGTTTACGGGCTATGTTTTGCGCCAGCGGCTTCCGAATGTAAAGGCAGGGTTTATCAAAAAATTTGCATATGATCAAACAAATGACACAATTAAATGCAAATAGTTTATAGTGTAGACATCAGATGACATAATCATAGCAAATAGTTCATAGTTCACCACCTCCATGAGTCACCGAACCACCACCACTTGCCTCTTCACGAGCTAGTCTTCGTCTCTCCATGATCTCCGCCGAGACCTCCTTCCACCACTCCATTTGTTGCTCATTCATGTCTTTTGTGTTCATCATCATGATCTCCCTCTCTTTGGCCAATAGTTGCTTCATTGCTTTGGCCTTCTTCACGTTGATCTTTATCTCCTCCAACTTAGCCTTATTCCTTGCTTCCTCTCGGTTGGCTTCAACCTTGGCAATACTAACCTCTTTCTTCTTCTCGATGATGACAAGTTTAGTCTCCAAAGTCTTGGCCGCTATCACCTCCCTGGACTTCATCATTTGATGAAACTTGTCCCTCAACAATGCCGCCTCCCCCTCGAGCTTGAGCCTCTCTTTGGCCTTCTTGTTTCCCTCCGGCTTGTCATTGTTCCGGCCCTCCTTCTCGTCCTCGGTATCGTCGAGCGCAACCATTGCAGCTTTCTTGGGTGCTACTTCTTCGTCCCTCAATTGCCACTTGGGGAGGTGTTGAAGCACATCAAAGCAATGGCGCATGGTGAAGCTCTTGTCCTTGCTGCCAGCCATGTCTCTGTACCCCGCATCGGCAATGCGGTCCTATATTTGCAAAACCAAACACAAATTGTCAATATGTGGTCACCAAACGAAACTAAAATTGTACAAACATAAAATGCGAGCAAAATCACTCACATATTCGTCCACAGTTGCGCCGCGAGGAGGATTCGACACCACTTGATCCATTGCTGCCGCCCACCGACTGCATACCGATTTGATCGCGTCCCAACGTCCTTGGAGGGATCGGTACATGCAATCGACAGGATGGCGAACACGCGGCATTAGTTTATAGAATTTTTCCTCGATGCGTTGCCAGTACCGCTTCCTGGTTTGATCGGCGCCGGAGACTGCGTCAATCCCCACGGTAGCCCAAGCTCGGCACAAGGTCACGTCTTTTATTTCCGTGTAGTTGTTCGTCTGTCTCTTTTTCCTCTTTCCATGGCCTCGACCTCGACCACACCCTCGTCCCCTTCATCTTCTTCCCCTTCTTCCGCACCGCCCTCATCTCCGCCCATCCCAGTGTCGAATGGAGCGAGTGGGGTAATGTTTACATCGTCCAACATCTCCATGTACGAGGTGTTGTCGTTCCTAACAGTACGCAACCTCAATATCTACTCGCAATGAAAACCGAGGAAGAGTTGTAATTTGTACCTTCAATACGGAATCTAAAAAGTGGCTGACTTAATTCCTGTGAAAATGACATGGGCCTGGCCCAAAACTAAAGGTGACGCATCACCATATTATGCTATGGACGAAATTATGAAGTGGAAAACTCTATATTTCGTCCATGTCTTCATCTCTTCTTATGGTGGCTTCATAGTTCTGAAATCTCCACTTGCGCCGTCATCTTCAATCCTCCAATGCTTGCTGCCATCTCCTCCATGTGTGATCATGCTCCAATGCTTGTCCTCCTCATCCATGCTTGCTCCATCATTCCTAAGAGTAACAAACATATCTGATTTAGGCGGCATCATATTCTTATGTATGTGAGAATAGTTCCAAGAAAGAAAGTACATGATAGTTAAGTTGTTTGGCACGAGCTCAAGTGATTGGTCCTTGTATTTGTGTGGCTGTAGGTACAACGGTTGTATCAATACATGGGATGTCCTCATCATGCCCCCCTTCTTGAATTGAAGTCGTCCCCGACGAAAGCTCCTCTTCACCAAAATAAGGCTTCAAATCTGCAATGTTAAATGTAGGACTAACCGGACCCAATTCTGCAGGAAGCTCAAGTTTATATGCATTATCATTTATTTTCTCTAACACCTTTAAAGGACCAGCAGCGCGTGGCATTAGTTTAGACTTGCACAATTCAGGAAAACGATCTTTGCGCAAATGCAACCAAACAAGATCACTAACATCAAACACAACATGCTTTCTTTCTCTATCCCTAGCAATTTTATACTTAGCATTCATGCGTGCTATGTTGTCTTTAGTAGTCTCATGCAATTGTAATATCAATTCAGCATGTTGTGTAGCATCCAAATTATTTTGCACCGAAGATGGTATAGGCAATAAGTCAATAGGTGCACGTGGAACAAAACCATACACAATCTCAAATGGGCACATCTTAGTGGTAGAATGCAGCGAACGATTGTAAGCAAATTCAACACGAGGTAAACATTCTTCCCACAATTTTAAGTTCTTTTTCAAAACAGCCCGCAACATAGTAGACAATGTTCTATTTACTACTTCAGTTTGTCCATCAGTTTGGGGATGACATGTAGTACTAAACAGCAATTTAGTCCCCAACTTAGCCCATAAACATCTCCAAAAGTGGCTAAGAAACTTAGTATCACAATAAGAAACAATAGTATTTGGCACACCATGTAAACGAACAATTTCGCGAAAGAACAAATCAACAACATGTGTAGTATCATCAGTCTTGTGACATGGAATAAAGTGTGCCATCTTACAAAACCGATCCACAACAACACAGATACTATCTCTCCCCTTCTGTGTACGAGGCAAACCCAAAACGAAATCCATAGAAATATCCTCCCATGATACACTAGGAACATGAAGAGGCATATATAAACCATGTGGATTTAGTCGAGACTTAGCTTTTTGACATGTAGTGCAGCGTGCCACAAATCTCTCAACATCTCGATGCATACGTGGCCAAAAGAAGTGTGCAGCAAGTACATCCTCCGTCTTCTTCACACCAAAGTGACCCATCAATCCTCCTCCATGGGCCTCCTGCAACAACAAAAGATGAACGGAACTATCTGGGATGCATAGCTTGTTAGCACGGAACACAAATCCATCATTGAGGACGAATTTGTTCCATGTTCTACCATCTCTACAATTCAGCAACACATCTTTAAAATCAGCATCATGCAAGTATTGTTCCTTTATAGTTTCTAATCCAAAAATCTTGAAGTCAAGTTGAGATAGCATAGTATAATGGCGCGACAAAGTATCAGCAATAACATTATCTTTCCCCTTTTTGTGTTTGATAACATAAGGAAAAGACTCAATAAACTCAACCCACTTTGCATGGCATCGATTCAACTTAGCTTGACTACGAATATGCTTCGAAGATTCATGATCAGAATGTATAACAAATTCTTTAGGCCATAAATAATCTTGCCAAGTTTCTAATGTCCGAACCAGCGCATATAATTCTTTATCATAAGTAGAACAGTTCAGACTAGGCCCACTCAATTTCTCACTAAAATATGCAACAGGTTTGCCCTCTTGTAATAACACACCCCCAAACCAATTCCACTAGCATCACATTCAAGCTCAAAA
The DNA here is from genome assembly GCF_019359855.2 of Lolium perenne. NCBI lineage: Eukaryota > Viridiplantae > Streptophyta > Magnoliopsida > Poales > Poaceae > Lolium > Lolium perenne. Next base: position 105,440,434 of record NC_067244.2, on the reverse strand, counting down.
GTCTTATTGAAATCAGGAAGTTGGAGTAATGGAGCATGTGTTAACTTATCTTTCAATATCATGAAGGTTTCTTGTTGTGCATCGCCCCACACAAAGGGCACATCATTCTTTGTAAGATCATTCAGCGGAGCAGCAATGGATCCAAAATCTTTCACATAGCGCCTATAGAAACCAGCGAGGCCAAGAAAACTCCTCACTTGTCTGACCGTCTTTGGCTGCGGCCAACTCTCAATTGCCTCAATCTTGGCTGGATCAACTTCAATACCCTGCGCAGGAACAACATAGCCAAGAAACGCAACTCGATTGGTGCAAAAGGTGCACTTCTCAAGATTACCATACAAACGTGCATCACATAAAGCATTGAAAACAACACGTAAATGATCCAAATGATCCTCCAAAGATTTGCTATAAATCAGAATATCATCAAAGTATACCACCACAAAACGTCCAATAAAAGCACGTAAAACTTCGTTCATCAGCCTCAAACCATTGAATGTAATATGGATGTGTGCGCTGTCTCGTAGGTAGATAAAGCTTCTCCACCATGTCAACGCTAGCGAGATTATTGCAGCTCCCTCCATCAATGATGATCCGTATAGCTCGCTCTTTTACAACGCCTCTTGTTTGAAACAGATTGTGGCGTTGATCATGCTCAGATTAGCTCAATTGTACGCTCAACACACGTTGTGCAACAGAGCTCTTGTACTGATCAGCAGTGTCAGCTTCCATGACCTCCATCTCTCTCTCAGAATCAGAATTGGTACCATCACGTGCAGCAATAAGGGCCAATGTATCTTCATCAAATCCACTTGCAGAATCATATTCTCCATCTTCACGCACCAACATCACACGCTTGGTTCTGCATTCTCTCTCTATGTGTCCAAATCCCAAGCATTTGCGACATTGAATGTCGCGCGTATTCCCCGTGGAGGCCATCGAAGATGAACTCGGAGGAGGACCAGCAGATGGTGGTGGAGTAGCAGCCGGTGGTGCTCGTGATGCAGGCGTGGTATACTTGGAGGTAGTAGGCGCTGGTGCAGCACCACGAGATGGTGGTGCTGATTGTCGCGGAGACCACGCCGATGTACGACCTGCAGAAACATTAGCTCTTCTCCATGGTGGTTGACGATCCTGCACTTCACGTTCAGCTTTGCAAGCAAGATGAAACAAGCAAGTAATAGTGTTGTACTCCTTATAATCTAAAATATGCTGAATCTCTTTATTCAAACCACCAAAGAAATGTGCAAGCATTGCCTCATTATCCTCTAAAATACCACATCGAATCATGCCAGTTTGCAATTCTTGATAATAATCTTCTACAGCATTTTTTCCTTGTTCTAAGCGAGACAATTTTTTTAAAAAATCAAGTTGATAACATGGAGGAACAAAATGAGTATGCATAGCAAGTTTTAAACCAACCCAAGTAGTAGGAATATTTGCATGATGTGCTCTACAATGTTCAGACCACCAAATAGAAGCAAAATATTTGAACTCACAAGTAGCAGCACTAACACACAAGTGATCAAGGTATTTTAAACATGCAAAGCGTTGTTCTACTTCCAATTCTCATGTAAGATATGCATCAGGATTATATCTACCCTCAAATGGCGGAATATTCAGTTTTAGTTTAGCAACATGATCATCATCACGTACCGGGCGTGGAGGTGGGCGAGCGTTGCGGTTCAGTTGTCGTGGACGACCCGGTGCAGGTTGTTCGACTTCCTCGCCCTCCAGTATGTTCTCATCTACCCGCTCGTCCGCGTTCCCTTCATAGTCTTCGTATCCTTCATCAGAAGGCGCGTCATGTGCGGCTGCTGCAGCAGGAGCGGTACCCGCAGGCACATCCGCACGAGGAATGCAGCGCGCGCGTCACCGCACGTTGTCGTGAGGTGGCGGCAACCGAGTCAAGAGCTCCTGAAACTTGGCGTCCAGCTTGGAGTTGAAAGCTATCTCGAGGCCATCCAGCTTGTCCAGCGCGTCGGTGAGTTTGGCGTCCACATCAGCAATGCGCACATCGACGTCACGTGCATGCCCGCCCAAAAGGTGGGTGAAGTGAGCACGCAACTCCTCAGTCGTCATCTTTGCCGGGTAAACAGCTCCCGGTGTAGGTCCTGTCATCAATGTTGAGGAAATCGCTTATCGGGGTCAACTCGGTCGGCTGACGATTAGCGATTAATAGGCAAATTGGCCAATTAATCGGGCGATAAATGAGTTAATCGGGCGATAAATGAGTTTATCGGCTAATCGGTGACCATTGAATAGGGATTAATCGGGCTATTAATCGTTGAATCGGATGATTTTTTGAACAACTAGCATAGGGGCCCTCGCAAATGAGAGGGCATCGTCTGAATATGTCTAAAAATTATTATGGTTTTATAATCACCCAATGTTAAGAAAATCGGTAATCGTTAACTGCTCGGTCGACTGGGGAGTAGCAATTAATCGGAATTCGGACGATTAACTGATTTAATCAGTCGGCTATTAATCGGTGCAACCTACACAAATTAGCACTTAAAATAGTTTATATAAGAAAAATAATAGTATATGAGTCTCTATATGTCTGTCCCTACATCTCTGGAGCCTAAAATCCTAGAAAAACATGTACGCTTCTCCACATTGACCTAATCTTCAAGGTCACGAGCGAATCGGATCCACTAGCCGAAGCCGCGTTCCTTCCTTCTATTTCTTCTTCTCTCACCTCTGAAGTTTATCTTCTCCCACCACCTACCTAGTGTACGACCCCTCTTACACCTCAATCACCTAACCTATTGAAGGTGTCGTCGAGCTCCTGGACGAGCTCCTCAAGGTGGTCGAGCTCCTGTATCTGAGGTTTGGGAAACTACGAGTAAGCTGATGCAGGAGGGCAAGGAACTATTTGGCGGTAGTGGAAATCAATCTACCGGAGGCTTCAATCAAGCGGGAGCTTCGCAAAACCTACTTTATTGGGGAGGGGTAGCGCCTTATTAGCGATATGCATTAAAAATATTGTAACTTTTTTACCAAGTGTAGTAGTAAATCGGGAACATACCTAGTAATCGGACTTTCGGACTGATTAATCGGGCTAAAGGATTAACCCAAGCGATTAATGGTAATCGACACGGTCAGGCCCCTAGTAGCGATTAATCGGCCTAGTAATCGTTGAATCGGCCTAGTTTTTGAACAGTGTAATCACCATAAATACTATCCAGAATTAAATATCAACAATGTTTGGGAGACATGTTGGATCACTTTAATTTGATTTGTGGGAGAATAACTAATGAATAATATTAATTTTGAGTTATTGAAACAAATTTATAATTGTACAACCTCCATCAGTGGTATACTATTTATTTAATTGTTTGTGTTCAAGGTTTAACCGTAAAATTTACTTTCAACTTTTTGATAACGGTTATTAAATCATATCCAAAGGTATTTTTATTGTTATATATGTACAATAGGCATGAAATTCACACAAGCGGGATATTAAATTGGTAAAGCTCTTTTGTAGTACACAATACCCAAAAAGAGTAATAAAAGATAATAAGATAATAAGAATATCTAGATATCAGAAGTGCGCTCTAGGCCAAGCAAAGGAACCCACAAAAGAAATGAATAGAGTGAATCTCATCTGCATGGTATGGTATGTCGTGTTTTATTTGCATATATATACGGATTAGGACAATGGTTGTGATGCTATTATAGAAACTGACGGAACACGTTTCAGTTGAGACCAGATTTTTTTCTTGTCCGAGATTTCCAAAATTACGTCGAAAACCGATTTTATTGTTTACCATCGGTAAAGGGTGATACCATTTTTTGTTACTTTTATTCACACAATTATCAAATTAAAAAATTGACTAACTTCAACCAAATTTATAAATTCATTTGACAAATGTTGCATGGTATTTTGACCAGTATTTTTGGTAATATTTTTTTAGAAACTTTAAACGAATTTATAAATTAGTTTGACAAATCTTAAGAATTATTTTGCCGGTATTTTTGGTATTTCGAAAAACTGGATTTACTAACGCCCACCAGTATTCTTTTGCCAAGGAAAAAAAACTGGGTGAAATCCGCCCACAAACCATATCAATGAGCCTGGCGCGTCCTAGTTAAAACCATAGTTTTTTTCTCGGCCAACATTTTCAGAATTTTACTGGCTTCCACCGAAAAACTGTAATATCGGACGCGATTTAATTTATAAATTCATTTGACAATTCTCGGGCGGTATTTTGGCTGGTATTTTTAGTAATTTAAATGAATTTATAAAATTGTTTGATAATTCTTGGACGGTATTTTGGCCAGTATTTTTTGGTAATTTAAATGAATTTATAAATTGATTGAAAAATCTCAAGCGTTATCGATTTAAGTGGCTAGCACCGAAAAACTGTAATATTGGACGCGATTTACTTTTATTCACACAATATGATTAAACTAAAATAAATGAAAAACTGTAAATAATTTATAAATTCATTTGACAATTCTCGGGCGGTATTTTGGCTGGTATTTTTGGTAATTTAAATGAATTTATAAAATTGTTTGATAATTCTTGGACGGTATTTTGGCCAGTATTTTTTTGGTAATTTAAATGAATTTATAAATTGATTGACAAATCTCAAGCGTTATTTGTCCCTGTATTTCCGAATAGCGGATTTACCAGTGCCCACGGTATTTTTTTGCCGAGGAAAATAACCCTAACTGAAGCACACATGTCCCGTATTGTGCATGATCTCATTAGAACTGCCTAAACGCATCGCTAGGTAATACTTCAGATCTCACTTTTTTCTTAGCAATTTACTTCCCACCTTTTCGGGTGCCATCACGCTTGGCCTTATATCTAGGTAGTGTATGTTTTTTTGTTTCCCACGTTCTTATCTTGTAAGGCATTTTCTTTTATATTTTAATAGGTACCTTCAATATGGAACGTGTCAAACCACTTTAGTAATTATGCACGTAATTATTAATCTCTTGTTTAATCTAGCCATATAATTCAGATATAGTTTTTCTTTTAGTATATAATAGATAGATAATAGATAACAAACTATATTTAAATCCTGATAAAACAAAAAAAACTAACAATAAATCTTGGTTAGAGATGGAAATTTGAAAGAAGAAACCCTAAACCACACTTAGAGTGCATGTTATGCGTACGTGTGTGCATCACATCCAAACAGTTTGACCATCCTTTTTAATCGCACACAGCTGCCTAGAGCCCTAGGAGAATACGACTAATTTAAACAACAACTTTAACCGGTCAATTTTCTTTATTAGATGACCGGTCAATCCTTATGGTGCAATAACTTGTTTTATAATCGGTACATAGTCGAACGTGTCAACTGTTACGTAACTGTTAGACTCTTATTAAATCCTAACCATAAATTTTAGATCTAACCATCAACATAATTAGGATGATGTGGATTAACCTTGTGTCTCTATTTTAGATATTCGTATTTTGCTTTTAGTATATAATAGATGCTGTCATGATTAGTACACAAAAAGCACAAATGTATATGCCTACAAACTACGGAATATGGTGGTTCACGCGCAATTCATCAAGCAAAATACAAAGCTCTTACAAGTTCTTACCAAACAAGAGGAAGGTGATACGACAACCAACAAGGATCAGCGTCTCCAAGGATTGCCAAAGCGATTACCAGGTGTCGACACGGTGCACGTGGAGACAATCTGTAGAGCTGTAGGAAGGCTAATATGGTAGCAAAATAACAATTATCAAAATAGCAATGCAATATTGAAAGTATGCTCAACAACGGTACTGTGCTGGTCCTAGGCTAGACCGTACTAGAGACGCGAGCCTAGAACACTAACGAGGTCACGGCGCGGCACACAAGCAACTAGCAGTGATGAGGTGGCGATGATGTGGCGAACCGAGGTGCGAAAAATCACTATGATGGCAAGTGTCTCAAACTGATCCCAGAGGTGTAAAAACAGTATAGCCTCAGAATTTTTTTTGTCAGAATTTCTGGAAAATGCTCCGGAAAGCGCGCAGGCGCTAAAAAATATCGCTATAACGGCCAGTGGTGAAGTGATTGCCAAGGTCAAAAACCAATGTAGCCAGATTTTTTTGCTCTCCTTCACAATTCTTTACCGGCGGCCGAAACTTATCTCACAAAATTTTTTTCTACAGCACGGACGAAATTAGAAGGCAACAACTAAGTAGGAAAAAACAATAAAACCTAATTCTACTCGAACTCTGTCGCGGCAGAGAAACAACACGAATCTGTGTCATGGTAGGAAACAGGGTATATGGCAGATGTATATGATGCAGTGGCGGAAGTATATATGGTGGTGTATATGGCAGTGGCGGAAGTATATGGTGCGTGTATATGGCAGTGGAAAAAGTATATGGTGGATGTATATGGCGGTGATCTGCGTATGGTGCGAGCGGGCGGCGACGGCGTGACTAATATGACCAGAATTTGAAACTCTAAAGGAACTAGACGCTAAGACCAGCAACTCGACACGAAGATGCAGACACAAATTCAACAATGCAAAACTGAAAAGACAATGCAAGGTGTGGCAGGTGGTTTATGGGACGATATGATCTAAACCCTAACTGTATTTTTTTTGGCTTTCTTGTGGTTTATTGGTATGATGGCAGATGCAATCTACACTAGGAAAACTATAAAATCTCACCGAGCAACCTGAAATCTGATACCACTTGATAGGGCCAAGGAGTCCGATCTTTCGATGAGATGAAGATAGATCGATTTGTTGTGGAGTTCGTGTTTGACGATCCGACTACACGTGCAAAGCTCGTGCGCCAATGCAATTGCTAGGACAATCTCCGGGAGTTACTGATCTTGCGAATGCATGATCAGACCAGCGATGGTCTTAATTCCTACCTGAAATCGAGAACAAGTAAGAACTAATGATGCAATCAGAATATTACGGATGAAATATGAAAGCTTTATTGAAAAGGTGGGATTTCGAATAGTCGGTCTTGTTCTGGGCGTTGACTTCAAAAGAAGTACACGAGAGTTGTAGCAATGGCTAACTTTTAGTCTAATCAAAATCCGAGTCTAAACGTGACGGCTATGGGGGTATTTAAAGGAGGAAAAGGTGGTGTTTCGGCCAGCCATACGTATGGTGCCCGAACCAAACCCTAGAAGGCCTTTCCTCCTTCAATACGGACTCTAAAAAGTGGCTGCTTAATTCCTGCGAAAATGACATGGACCGGGCCCAAAACTAAAGGTGACGCATCACCATATTATGCTATGGATGAAATTATGAAGTGGAAAACTCTATATTTCGTCCATGTCTTCATCTCTTCTTATGGTGGCTTCAAAGTTCTGAAATCTCCACTTGCGGCGTCATCTTCAATCCTCCAATGCTTGCTGCCATCTCCTCCATGTGTGATCATGCTCCAATGCTTGTCCTCCTCATCCATGCTTGGTCCATCATTCCTAAGAGTAACAAACATATTTGATTTAGGCAACATCATATTCTCATGTATGTGAGGAATAGTTCCAAGAAACGAAAGTACCTGATAGTTAAGTTGTTTGGCACGAGCTCGAGTGATTGGTCCTTGTATTTGTGTGGATGTAAGTACAACGGTTGTATCAATAGATGGGATGTCCTCATCACCGCCCAAGTGGTTTGGTTGGACCAGCCTGTTGGGCTCGGCCCAACCCGACCACTCGTTCGCTTCCTCTTCCCCTCGACCTAACCCTAATCTCTCTGTGATGAGGACATCCCTACTACACCACTACCTCCATCATTGCAAGATGCTGATGAAGCTGCTGTGAAGCTCAAGTCCAATGAAGTTCGGATTGGACCAATTACAAGGGCTCGTGCGAAGCTACTTAAACAACATGTGAACTTGTTCCTAAACGATACTTTGATTGATGAGAACTTTATACTACCTAAGTCATGTTACTTATGTATCATCAGGTATCAAGAGGAGACAAGCATCGCACGAGAAGGAGAGGAGCAGCTGGACGTGAAGATGGACGTGGAGCTGGACATGGAGCTGGACATGAAGATATCTCATGGACACGCGAGGGAGGAGCGGGAGGCATGCGCGAGAGGAGAAGACGAAGTCCAGGCCGGCCCAGCACCCGGTCAGACCGGCCGCCACGCCGGCGCGCCCGGTCCCTGGCCCGGTCCAACCGGGTGGCAGACCGGATCCACCCCAGCGCCAACCGGGCGCCACACTGATGCCAACCGGGAGCGTTACTGCGCGACAATTCCAGAGCCCGGTTGCCACCTGGTCCCTAGCCCGGTTTGAACCGGCCAGCCCGGTCCCAGGTCCGGCCGACTGGCCCCCAGACCGGCCGTGTCCGAGTCTGTCTCGACCAGATCTATTCTGGGTCGGTTATTCTTGTATCTTTTTGACCAGAAGTCGTCCCGGACGCCTATATAAGTGCCCAGGACGCCCCCTAGCTGCTTTAGACCACGTTTAAGATAAACCCTAGTTCATAGTTGTTTGCTAAGCAAAAATATTGTTCCCCAACTCTCCAATTCGTTGTGATCTGGAGTTTTATGCTACTGAAAGTTTGTGTGATCTGTTGTTCCATTGTGAATTAGAAGATTGCAATCTACCGCTTCGTGGTCGGCGGCTACGTGCGCAAGTGTGTGGAGTTGCGAATATCTTGCAGGGTTGAGAGCTGTTGCATTGGCGACAGGAATCAATCGAGAGACTTCGTCGGCGTCATACAAGTTATCCTCCTCATCATCATCGATTCCATCCACTGCTACCATTGTGTGTTCAACACCACCCGTCGCTTACTGAGAAGATCGGGCAGCCCCTTATCATCTTGGTATCAGATTTCCAGTTTTCCTCGGTAAGCCATCCACAATCCACCCCATAGTTGAGTTGTGAGTGTTTCCTATCCAGAAAAAGCAAAAAATATTAGGGTTAGGGTTTGCCATAGCTTTAGATTGCACTAATTTCAAGTTTTAGTTGCTTTTCATAGTTGTTTTTGCGTATCTTTTCTTCCATCTAGAATTGTTAGGGTTTGAGTCTCCACAATTGTCTTGTGTTTACTTTATCAGTGGTGTCAGATTTTATTACTCCGAGTCCACATAGCGTACAGTGTGCTTGTTCCCAACCGTAGACACAGCCTTTCGATATAAGTGACAAGGAACTTCCCCAGAAGATACTAGTTTTACCGCTCGACAGGCTGCTCGTTCGGTTATCGATGCTTTGGAATTTCTGTTGGCCGTGTTCTCAAGGAGTTGTGTCATAAAATCAAAAAAAGAGAAGATAGAAAAAAAAAATCAAAAAGAGCTACATAGCTGCGTGTTATACAAAAAAGAAAATCCAAAAAGAAAAGTGAAGTGCTAGTTGAATCAAGTGAAGGCCTAAGTTTACTTTACTGCACACGTAGTTGAGCAATCTTATGCCTGTCTCGTTGAGCTTTGCTAGCGTCTCTCTAGTGCATTGCAACCGTTCCTACATTTAGTTGCATTTCCCCATTATATCGCCTTGTGTGAGTATCACTGGTTGTCTACGGTCAGCGCTAGAGCTTGTTATTGGTGCAAATAGGTAGCCCACCTATAGCCCCACATATATCCTGCTTTGTCGTGTGACTTGTTCTTATACCCTTGATATTCGCTTCGCTACATCCGTGCACTAGTCCGCCAATCCAAGTTGGTAAGCACTACTAATTCACTTTGGAGCGGTAAGATTTACCTTTCTTATCAGTTTTGAGTGAGTTGTGAGAGTACCACCAAAGATTTTTGTTTAGTGCACTAACCTACTAATCATGTCTACTGAGGATGTTGATGTGATGCAGAAGAAGGATACAGCAGCGACAATTACTTGGCTAGAGTATGAGGCACTACGTGATCACCTACAACGTGAAATTCGTGTTGCCAATGAAGCGTTGGACAAGGATATTCAGAGTGTTCACTTGAAGGTCGATGAGGCTACTACAGCGGTTAACACCGTTCAAACATCCATGACGACTCTTCAAGCACCTATACAAACTTTGACAAACGCCGTTGGTGAGATACGTACAATGGTGCAACAACAACAACCACCACCTGATGAAGATGGCAGTGTGCAAGGTGACAATGCAGACGCTGCTAATGCTCAAGGGCGTGGTGTTGGTCGTGGTCTTGGACGTGGCGTTGGTGATGCTTTCCGTGGTCGTGGTTTTGTCCCCGTCGGAGCCCAACGTATTCCACAACAACAAGAAGATGGTTTGGGTAAGCCCAAGTTCTCAACTCCCAGATTTGAAGGAGGTACTGATGTTGAAGAATATCTCACATGGGAGCTGAAGATAGAGAGATTATGGCGTTTACATCCTGACTATACTGAAGATAGGAAGATCAAGCTTGCTTCCTCTGAATTTGATGGCTATGCATTGCGTTGGTGGGATGGACTTGTTCGCGCTCGAGAAGAAGATGGTGAGCTGCCTATTATCACATGGCATGTTATGAAGGCGGCAATGAGAGCTCGTTTTGTTCCTACCAATTACATGCGATCAGTTTTTGACAAGTTGACCCAATTGAAGCAAGGTGTTATGACAGTTGATGCTTACTACATGGAGATGGAGATGCTTATGCAGCGTGCCCGTGTCCGTGAGTCTCTTGAGATGACACTACAGCGATTTCTGAATGGTCTCAGGTTTAACATCAAATGTATTGTGCGTCATCACAATTACGCTACTATGAATGAGCTACTACATCATGCAAGAGAAGCTGAATCACAGGTGGCTGAAGAACTGCAAATGAAGGGCCGTGCTACAGGAGCTGGGCGTTACACGCCTCGCACGCTACCCTCCACGGCGCCATCTACGCGCCATGTGGATGTTTCTACTTCGTCTAGCAAGCCGGTCTCTAGTGTCACCAACACAAAGAAGCCCGTTCCTGCAGCAAGTGGAACTAGTTCTAACAAGTCGATAGCGCGCAACCGCGATATGGCTTGTCATACATGTGGTGGCAAGGGTCACTTCAAGCGAGATTGTCCTAACCACAAAGTTATGATCATTAATGAGGACAATGAGTATGAAACTGGAGATGATGTTGATCCAAATGCTCCAGATGAGGATGATTATGACAGTGATGGTTATGATGCTTTTCCTTCTGAAGCTCAAACTATTGTTGTCTCGCAACGTGTTCTTAATGTGCAGTCAAGTGCATCTACACAACGCTGTAATTTGTTCCAAACAAAGGCACTAGTTGGTCCTGATAAAGCTTGCATATTGCACTTATTATATTACTTTATGTTGACAATATCCATGAGATATACATGTTACAAGTTGAAAGCAACCGCTGAAACTTAATCTTCCTTTGTGTTGCTTCAATGCCTTTACTTTGAAATTATTTCTTTATGAGTTAACTCTTATGCAAGACTTATTGATGCTTGTCTTGAAAGTATTATTCATGAAAAGTCTTTGCTATATGATTCAATTGTTTACTCATTACATTTACCATTGTCTTGGATCGCTGCATTCATTACATGTGCTTACAATAGTATGATCAAGATTATGATGGCATGTCACTTCAGAAATTATCTTTGTTATCGTTTACCTACTCGGGACGAGCAGGAACTAAGCTTGGGGATGCTGATACGTCTCCAACGTATCGATAATTTCTTATGTTCCATGCCACTTTATTGATGATACCTACATGTTTTATGCATACTTTATGTCATATTTATGCATTTTCCGGCACTAACCTATTAACGAGATGCCGAAGAGCCGATTCTTGTTTTCTGCTGTTTTTGGTTTCAGAAATCCTAGTAAGGAAATATTCTCGGAATTGGACGAAATCAACGCCCAGGATCTTATTTTTCCACGAAGCTTCCAGAAGTCCGGAGAGGAAACGAAGTGGGGCGACGAGGCGCCCACACGCTAGGGCGGCGCGGCCCAGGCCCTGGCCGCGCCGGCCTGTTGTGTGGGGCCCTCGTGGCGCCCCCTGACCTACCCTTCCGCCTACTTAAGCCTTCGTCGATAATAACTCCAGTACCGAGAGCCACGATAAGGAAAGCCTTCCAGAGACGCTGTCGCCGCCAATCCCATCTCGGGGGATTCAGGAGATCGCCTCCGGCACCCTGCCGGAGAGGGGAATCATCTCCCGGAGGACTCTTCACCGCCATGGTCGCCTCCGGAGTGATGAGTGAGTAGTTCACCCCTGGACTATGGGTCCATAGCAGTAGCTAGATGGTCGTCTTCTCCTAATTGTGCTATCATTGTTGGATCTTGTGAGCTGCCTAACATGATCAAGATCATCTATCTGTAATGCTATATGTTGTGTTTGTTGGGATCCGATGAATAAGTGAATGCTATGTTATGTTGATTATCAATATCATCTATGTGTTGTTTATGATCTTGCATGCTCTCTGTTGCTAGTAGAGGCTCTGGCCAAGTTGATACTTGTAACTCCAAGAGGGAGTATTTATGCTCGATAGTGGGTTCATGTCTCCATTAAATCTGGGGGAGTGACAGCAACCCCTAAGGTTGTGGATGTGCTGTTGCCACTAGGGATAAAACATCAATGCTATGTCTAAGGATATATTCGTTGATTACATTACGCACCATACTTAATGCAATTGTCTGTTGTTTGCAACTTAATACTGGAGGGGGTTCGGATGATAACCTGAAGGTGGACTTTTTAGGCATAGATGCATGCTGGATAGCAGTCTATGTACTTTGTCGTAATGCCCAATTAAATCTCACAATACTCATCATAACATGTATGTGCATGGTCATGCCCTCTTTATTTGTCAATTGCCCAACTGTAATTTGTTCACCCAACATGCTTATTCTTATGGGAGAGACGCCTCTAGTGAACTGTTGTAATATCCCAGGTATTGGGGTTACAAAAATAGAGTAAATAGTTGTGTGCATTGCATTCATGCATAGAAAATCTGGGAAATTTTCGCGCTTTAAAGTAAAACAGTCACAGTAACTAAAGTTTCACTTGACCTTGGTGGAATTGAAGTAGCTCATCAAGTCAAGCGCTATAAACCCCAATGTGACTTTGTTAAAACCTTGTTTTGGGTAAAGATGATTTGATCTAGGGGGTTAGATCAAATGGAACTAATAATCAACACAACAACACTTTACTCATAAAATCAACTACTTGATCTTATTGAAGATCACAACATGATATTCCTTGACATAACATATGAACATCCATTTAATTGGAAATCAAGTAACAATAACTGGAGAAACTATTCTTCACTTATCTTTTCCATGTGTTAAACTAATCTTTGATCCTACCATGAACCTCATGGTATTCATTCAATTTCAATCTTGGAAACAAGGCAAGGAGATCAACCCTAGAAGTATATATTCTTCTCTATTACATATAGTTAAGAATCAAACCTAGAGAGGTGAGAGTTCTATTATAATTATTAGAGAAGCAGTAACAAACCTTGAGCCAAACCTTGGATATACATCCAAGTATTCAAAGCATCATCTTTAAGAGGAACCCTAGGATATTATTCAAGACAAAAGAAGCCTGGTGACCGGGTGTATACGTGAGCACGCATCAAAAAAACGACACGTGTCTAACGGCGTGTGTTAGCCGTGAGGTGATATAGTACTGTTAGAAAAAACTGAGAGAGTCTATTTCTTTGACCGTATCCACACAACCTCATCCCCATTTCCCATCCATCACTTCTTTCCCAACATCGCCCGCTCCACCCATCCCTCACCCCTGGATTTCCTCCACCGGTGCCAATACGGTGGCCCAGCTTCCCGGCCCTTGCGCCAGTGCCCTGAGCGGGGCTAGCGGGCGGCGGCCGCCATGCGCGCGGGCGCGATTGGCAACGGAGGACCTAAGGCCCGGTGGCCAGCGCGGCCTCGTTCGCCAAGCTCTGGACAGCGCGGCCTTGTCCGCCGAGCTCTGGACATGATGGCTGGCGGCGTTCTACGGCGGGGAACTGGTGTCGCGGGCGCGGACCTTGGAGGCGCGCGGGAGGCGGGGGGCAGTTCAGCCCGGAGCTCGGCGTGCAGCACCAGCTCGACGGGGGGCGCCTGGATTCCGCGCCATGGCCGGCACCGCCATGGAGGAGTAGGCGGAGGTGTTTCCATGAAAACTATATTCTCAAATTCGTCCACGGATGTTGCGCCGAAGTGGAGCTGCTGGCAAATATTGTTCTTTTTTTTCTGATGTATTGTTGTGTCTTGTGACTCCACGGCAGGAACAACTACTCTCACTGTAACCTTCGTCCATAAAGACACATCAAACGAGGATGTGCCTGATATCTTGTTCACTGCCTGCTCTTTTTGCAATTAAATTCTATGAAATCTGTTGTGCATATGATTCAATGCACCCTCACCTGGAGACGGCGTCCACTGCAGGTTCGTCCAACTCAAGGCTCTGCTCTGGCGCTGCTCGCATCTCGCGGCTCTTGCTGTATTGCTCCCCGTCCGTAACCGAGGTGATGGCGTTCAGTTCGCCCTGGCCGGCGGCACCGTTTGGGCGGCCATACGAGTCACCGACGAGGAGCCAGAGAGTGGCCGCCAGTGCTGCTATGGCTGGAACGGACCTGAAATCTCGTTTTTTCTTATCAGAATTGCAGATGATTTATGCCATTCGAAGGCAGAAACATTTTAATCTTAATTCATAGGTTCATATAGCAAACAACAATCAGAAAAGGGGATTTAAGTCTTCTCCGCCGGGGAGGCCACCACGGAGCTTCGAGCTGATGAACCGCGTGCACCTGCGCGTGCTCCGCCACCGCTGCACCGGGCACGCCGAGGAGGGCGGCCCCGCGTCCGGAGCCGGCGTTGTCTCCGCCGCCGGCGTGGCGTCGGTCGCGTCCGTGTCGTTCAGCACGCCGCTGGAGTCGCTATCGGAGGACCCCACGCCGGCTGGCGGCGGGCCGTCGGACGCCGCCGGTTCATCCTTCACCGACGTGAAGCTGGCCGCCGCGTCCACTCCCATAGGAGCATCGCCATCCACTCCCATGGGAGCAGTAGCACCCTCTCGTTGGAATAAAGAAACGGTGTACGTGGGGAAGAGAATAAGACGTGCCCCACTCAATCGTCGTGTGCTGGACAGCTGTGTTGCTAGCGACCGGACATCGTCTTCCAGTTGGAAAAGCAGGTTAACTCTGTTTGGTGTCCGTTTGTGAGCCCACAATCTCAAAGCGAATCCAACGGTAATGGATGGGTGCTCACGTATACACGCGGTTACCAAATCCACTCTCTTATTCAAGACATGCCTAGAGAGAGAAACCATTTATGTTAAACATAGATATTGATGATCACATCAATCCCTATGGAGCCTAACCTTAAGTTAGTACTAAAGTCCTTTCCAAAATGAGAGAGACCAATCATACAAAACATAGCTTTATCCATTTAAGAATAAAAGACAACCATTGAACTAGAGTATTAGGAGTACACCATAACCTAGAATAATCCATTCTTGAGGGATCAATTATGGTGTTACACTCAAGTTAGTTGAGGAAACACGTGAGTTTGAGGGAGAGAACTACCCATATACCTAGATGATAATATCATCATTGATTAAGTAGAACCCTAACATAATATCTCAGGCATTCTCCTGGGATATAAACTAAAGAGACAATCATAGTAGACCCATACAAGAAGGTTAATTAGAAGTACTATACCTTGATTGATCTAGACAATGCTTGATCATGGAAGTGAGAACCCCATTTAATGAGAGATCCTTAGGAAGCCAAACCTTGATCATTACAAATTGAGTGATGATCATAAAACCTAAGAACTTGAGGTAGATATGTTATGAACAAGTTGTCCATGATAATGCCCTGACCATGATTTGGAGAAATAGGAGAATAATCTAAATGCTAACACTTATATGATTAGTAGATATTATTCACCACATGAAATCAGGGGGAGATCACTAATAAGCAATCCTAGAATTATATCCCAACCTTAACTTGTGATTCACTTGGTGATCATAAGTAGAATCCTACTACATTTATGTTCCACCTATTCCCCAATTAAAGAACATCAGGAAACCTTAGAGAAAAACTCCATACTTAATATGGTGAGAAACCATCCATCCATATGACCAAAGTTAACTATAAAAAGAACTACACCAACTTTAGTTACTTTAACCATAGATTAAGGATGTAATAGAAATCTATTGATACAAGATAAAACCAATTCTCAAGTCCTTAGTAATTAAAGGAGAACAGAAACAATTAAAGTAAGTAACCATATTACCTTGGTTAGGGGAGAATAAACCCTAGTAAATGCAATATGATGTCACCCCAACTCTATAACCTAGAATTAAACCTCAACCCTAGTTTGAGTATTACTATGGTGATCACAATATAAACCTAGACCATAATTGAGATTCAAACCAATTGCCATTAGGTAGATATCACTAGAACCCTGATGGTTCATTAATCAAATCCCATGTTTCAATTATAAAACATAAGAGCCACCTAATGTTAAGTCCTATAATTAAACTCTATGTGTAGTGATCAACTATTTGTCTTTGTAAACAAGATAAACCATGATGGAAACAAATACCTACTTTGATACTCTCAAATATAATGCTAGTACTAACCTTAATAATAGGGGTTATGATAAAAACTATAAAACCCTAATACATTGGAGCTCACATAAAATAATATGCAACTAACTACTGTTTCCAAATAAATAGAAGTCTAATGAGAGGAATGAGATCCATCTTAACCAGTTTAGTTTTGAAGATGAGATTAATACTGGAAGATAGCCTAAACAATTTTCCAAATCCTTAACAACCATGATAACATGAAATAATGTCATGAGAGCATATTCTTAAATAAGAAACTAAATAATGAGCTATGCCTTGAAAGTTGTTTCTTGCAAGGTAACACAAACCTAACCATCAATAGGAACTTAAAAGGGCCTATTTGAAAATAGTATGGACCAACCTAAATTGATATTGAAAATTATGACTATATAGATGTCCATTTCCAATCCCTAATAACATTTAATAAACAAGGGTGTCATTATACCTATAAAATATTTTTAAGAGCTTATATGAAGTTATAATATTATCTTTATAAACTCCAAAGGGATTCACACATTTAAAATCCTGCAAAACAAAAAAAAAGGGAAATACAAATCAGATTTAAATAGAAAATACAAAACAGGAATTAAATAAAAGAGAAAGAGAAGGAAAGTCTCACCTGGACCTTACCTACCGTGGCAGCCCACCAGAAGCCCAACGGCCTCAGCCCAACACGGCCCAAACACGCCAGGTACCCCTTCGGGTGGATAAGGTCGGAGACGAAGACGTTGTCTTCGTCTTCGCCACCGTCGTCATCCAGGGAAGCGCCACGGCGCAGGGAGCTCCACGTCCCGCGGTCGCCGCCGGCTTCGTTGACCGCCAGCGCACGCCGAGGGCCGTATAAATGGCGCGGAAGCCCTCAATTCGACCCCCTTTTCGTTCCAATCGCGCGAAATCACGAAACCCTAGCTCGCCGGTATCCGCCTCGCCTCGCCGTTCCTCGCCACCCCTAGCTCCGGCGAGTGTCTCTGCAGCTTCGCCTCGATGCCGTGATCATCCTCGACCAAGGAATCGTTCGCGGGAGCTCGGAAGCGTCAGCCCCAACCGCTTCTTCTCCGCTTCCGACCACCGTCTCCTTCGACCGTGGAGTCGCCGTCCGGCCACCTCTGGCCCCGACGACACGCCTGTCATGCTCGCGGTGAGCTCCTCTACCGCATCGCATGCTCGTATTGCTCCCTAGCCTGCCGTAGCACCGCCGCGCCGTTCATCCGTGTCCGCCGCCGCTGTACCACGCCGCCGGCCACACTCCGATGACCAAATAGTAGCGGCGCCACCACCACTAGCACCGTCGTGGCGTGCTCGTTCCAACAAGCCCCTACACAGCCCCGCGAGAACCCCGTAGCTCCGGCGCCGTCGCCGACATCCCGCCGGCAGGGAAACCCTTCGTGTTTCGATTTTGACCTCAGTCAATGCCACTGTGGTGTGTGACATGGCCACGGGCCCATTAGTCAGTGAGTAGAGGTAGGTGTAGCCGGGTACGTTTAGTAATTTCAGTTTTAATTCAAATTCCAGAAATTACTGAAACTTTGCAAATACATAGAAAATTCATATTAACTCAGAAAAATTAAAATAAGACATGAAAATTCTTATAAAGATAAACCCTATCCAATAAAAATATAATATGAAATTTTTATTTTTAATAAAAATTCAATTATTTAATACTTGCTAATTAAGCCTTTTCTTTAATTCTAAATTGAATTAAAATTCAATAATTAGGAAAACCTTCTAAAATAAATAAAAAAACAGTAATAAAATAAAGAAAACATTAAAGCTATTTTTCTTTATTTGTTATTTTGATAAATCTTTATTAGTGGAAATTTAAATCCTAATTAATAATTACCTTAATTATTAATTCATTAAAAATAATAACATGCCAAATCTAACATTATTTTTATTTCTAACTTATTAATAACTTCAATTTCTTTAATGAAGTTATTAATCAAAGAATTATAGGGTAACCAGAACACCCTAGTTTCACATGGTAGAAAAACAGGAATTCATCATTTCATGTGTAATTCTAAAACCCTAATCCAAATTGGAACCCTAGCTCCACTAATTCTTTTGAACCCTAATTTACTTCTAAGACCTAAACCCTAGATCCTCTCTTGTAATCATGGTGTTCTAATTTTCATACATAGAACCATAATAGCAATTACATACTTGCCATGCCACATAAAATTGTAGGAGCCCTATTATCAATATTTTGGTAGTCCATGTAGGCATACCTATTCAACCTAGATGATCAAATAGGACCAACCCTGGTTCCTATACTTAGAGGCAACAACTTTAAATATCCATATTTATCAGCACACCAATGTGATGAACCTTAGGAGCAATCATACCAAATCTTGAGCATTCCATAACCATACTCCACTAAACCTTATTAGTGTTGGAAACATATCAACCATCCTATTTAGGAGTCAGTTAATTCTTTACTTAGTGAATCCAATAGCCAACCCTAGACAACCTCAAACTAAATTATAATACTTCTTATTACTTAAGAAGTATGTTCTTCAAAAGTTATTCTTTTGAAGTAAATAAAGAATCATCATCAACCCTGCTTATAAAGAACCTATAAACCCTAGCTAGCAATCACAGTCAGATAAATTAACCTTAACAGCAACCTTGTATGAATAATCGCTTAGGGTGCCTAGGCTTAACTCAACCTTACATGCCCTAGGTGTTGATGAATCCAACTAGGTTGTGATCCATCTAATACCTACTCCAGAAACTAAATGGAACCATCATCAACCATAGAACCCCTCAACCTAATTATCATACCTGTTCTTTATTAAAGAACATGTTCTTCAAAAGTTATTCTTTTAAAGTATATGATAATTAACCATTAACCATGCCTATAGTACTAAAACTGACCACTGTTCTTTACTTGTTAACATTATGCCAATTATCATTCTTTGTGTGCTCAATTGATTATTATGTTTTATTATCTACCTGTTTATGATACCAAGTAATCACACCTGAATAAGAACCTTGTTTGTGAATCACTCTAAAAAGTGCAACACACCCTGAACCAATCATTACAACTCACTGATCCTAAATCATCGGGGTTAGGTCACGCTTAGAACGATTACATCTCATACTTATGCATTATTGCATCCTTGCCAATCTTTTAAACATCGTCCTTACCGGACGATGATGCTATTTCAGAATTTGGAGTTATTGCGTATCGAAGACCTTGCCTGCATAATCTTGCAGTCAAGAAAGGCAAGTTCATCACTTGCTCATGTCATTTGAGTATCTTTATCAAATTACTTGCAAAGTACTATGATTATCACTATTGCATAAAAACCAAAACCACTATTTTCATAACTATGAATATGACTATGTGGTGGGCAATGGAACCATGGATTGTGTTGATATGGTGGAGGTTCCATTGCAAGGGTTTATATCCATCTAGGATTAAACAACAAATGTCGCCAGTGATTCTTGTGCCGTAATACCCGTGTTAACCATAAGATCTGGAATGGGACGGACTAGTCAATCGTATTTCCACCTCTTGTACATCAACGGATGCGCTTACCGTGGCAGTTGTATCTTGCGGAGCAACTTGTGGGTGAGGAACCCATTCTAAGTCCCCACGGTTATGCTGTGCATACCGTAGCGGTTGCGGCTTGCGGAACAACTTGAGGGTGGGGATCCCACTCTAATTCCCCACGGTAATGTGGTCTATGATGGGTTGCAGCTACCGGCGAAGGAGTTTGGTTCGATCCCAGACTGTTGTCGTGGTCGGGGTCCGTCCTTAAATTGTGTAAGTGGACCGACGAGGACCCAGGGTCGGGGTTTGCAACAAAGGGTGGGTGTGCGAGGTAGCGGAGGAATATGATTGGCTATGACCTTATACCGGGCCTCACACCATAGGAAGTGTGGACGAGGAAATTGCCCGGTTGGCACCAAGGTTAAGATCTCTTATGGGTAAAGCAACACACCTCTGCAGAGTGTAAAGAACCGTGACCTGTCACTCCCTGTTCCGGGATATGGAACTGCAAACGCGGCCGGAAAGGAGCTCCATGAAGTTCTAGTAAACCGGTGAAGGCTGACGGACATAGTTCTTCTGAATAAAAGCAACCTTTTGAAGAAATGGTTATGAAAACCTGCATTGGTATTAGACTTTCTGGTATAATGCTGTAGCTAGTGCATTAAACACCTCTTTCCTATAATAAACTTGTTGAGTACGCTCGTACTCATCCCACTCTTAAATCCCCTGCTTAGATATGGAGGCATCGGAGGAGGATCTACAGTGCAACTCGAAGACCGAGGAGTCGACAACTACTTCAAGAGACAGGACCCTGTCAGAGGAGCCAGATACCACATCCATCAAGGAGAAAACCTAGTTTAGCCATAGAAGGGAACTAGCTTCCTAAACCTAGCTCCTACTTAGCTAGAATCTATTCATAGCCTCTATAGATAGATAAATACTCTACAAATAGAGTTCGTGATAGGATTAGACTACGAGTCGTTCTTCTGGAGTTTATTGCAGATTTACCTCATTGTAAAGTAGGAGGCTATGCTGATCTTATGTAACAGAGTCTGTATGTAATTCTATAGACATGCCTTGGACCCGCATATGTTTCTGTTGTACCACTCTGAGCGATATAATACTAGTAGAACGGTGTTTCATTGGTGTTATATCAGACTTGCATACTACACCATGCAGTGGTATGCCGGGTCACCACAACTGTGGACCCCGGTCCATTCTTTTACATCGAATACAATCAACTGCAATACTCGTTCTACTGTTTTCTGCAAACAATCATCATCCACACTATACATCTAATCCTTTGTTACAGCAAGCCGGTGAGATTGACAACCTCACTGTCACATTGGGGCAAAGTAATTTGGTTGTGTTGTGCAGGTTCCACGTTGGCGCCGGAATCCATGGTGTTGCGCCGCACTACACTCCGCCGCCATCAACCTTCAACGTGCTTCTTGGCTCCTACTGGTTCGATAAACCTTGGTTTCTTACTGAGGGAAAACTTGCCGCTGTACGCATCACACCTTCCTCTTGGGGTTCCCAACGGACGCGTGTTGTACGCGTATCAACGTTCACATGACACCACTAGAAGAATAACACCACAACTTAAATATCATAACATTGAATATTACCCAACATAATTCACTACTAACATTTAGACTTCACCCATGTCCTCAAGAACTAAACGAACTACTCACGAGACATCATATGGAACATGATCAGAGGTGAAATGATGATGAATAACAATCTGAACATAAACCTTGGTTCAATGGTTTCACTCAATAGCATCAATAACAAGTAGAAATCAATACCGGGAGAGTTTCCCCTATCAAACAATCAAGATCCAACCCTAATTGTTACAGCGGTGACGAGGTGCAGCGGTGGAGATGGCGGTTGTGATGATGAAGATGATGGTGATGATGATGGAGATGATGTCCAGCTCGATGACGATGACGATGGCATTGATTTCCCCCTCCGGGAGGGAATTTCCCTGGCAGATTTCAGCCTGCCGGAGAGCTCTTTTCTCTCTGGTGTTTTCCGCCCCGCAGAGGCGGCTGTGACTCTTCGCGACTATTCTCTGGAGCTTAGGTTTTCGAGACAAAGAAGTACACGGAGGAGAGGAGGCCAGAGGGGGCTGTGGGCCCCCTCCCCACAAGGCGGCGCGGCCAGGCCTGGGCCTGCGCCGGTGTGGTGACCCGGCATACCACTGCATGGTGTAGTATGCAAGTCTGATATAACACCAATGAAACACCGTTCCACTAGTATTATATCGCTCAGAGTGGTACAACAGAAACATATGCGGGTCCAAGGTATGTCTATAGAATTACAACATCGACTCTGTTACATAAGATCATCACAGCCTCCTACTTTACAATGAGGTAAAACTGCAAATAAACTCCAGAAGAACGACTCGTAGTCTAATCTTTCACGAACTCTATTTGTAGAGTATTTAACTAGCTACAGAGGCTAAGAATAGATTCTAGCTAATTAGGAGCTAGGTTTAGGAAGCTAGTTCCCTTCTATGGCTAAGCTAGGTTTTCTCCTTGATGGATGTGGTATCTGACTCCTCTGACAGGGTCCTGTATCTTGAAGTAGTTGTTGACTCCTCGTTCTTCGAGTTGCACTGTAGATCCTCCTTCGATGCCTCCATATCTAAGCAGGGGATTTAAGAGTGGGATGAGTACGAGCGTACTCAACAAGTTCATTATAGGAAAGAGGTGTTTAATGCACTAGCTACCGCATTAGACCAGAAAGTCTAATACCAATGCAAGTTTTCATAACCATTTCTTCAAAAGGTTGCTTTTATTCAGAAGAACTATGTCCGTCAGCCTTCACCGGTTTACTAGAACTTCATGGAGCTCCTTTCCGGCCGCGTTCGCAGTTCCATATCCCGGAACAGGGAGTGACAGGTCACGGTTCTTTACACTCTGCAGAGGTGTGTTGCTTTACCCATAAGAGATCTTAACCTTGGTGCCAACCGAGTCTAGTTCTCGTCCACACTTCCTTTGGTGTGAGGCCCGGTATAAGGTCATAGCCAATCATATTCCTCCGCTACCTCGCACACCCACCCTTTGTTGCAAACCCCGACCCTGGGTCCTCGTCGGTCCACTTACACCATTTAAGGACGGACCCCGACCACGACAACGATGCCGGGATCGAACCAAACTCCTTCGCCGGTAGCTGCAACCCATCATAGACCACATTACCGTGGGGAATTAGAGTGGGATCCCCACCCTCAAGTTGTTCCGCAAGCCGCAACCGCTACGGTATGCACAGCATAACCGTGGGGACTTAGAATGGGTTCCCCACCCACAAGTTGCTCCGCAAGATACAACTGCTACGGTAAGCGCATCCGTTGATGTACAAGAGGTGGAAATACGATTGACTAGTCCGTCCCATTTCAGATCTTATGGTTAACACGGTTATTACGGCACAAGAATCACTGGTGACATTTGTTGTTAAATCCTAGATGGATATAAACCCTTGCAATGGAACCTCCACCATATCAACACAATCCATGGTTCCATTGCCCACCACATAGTCATATTCATAGTTATGAAAATAGTGGTTTTGGTTTTTATGCAATAGTGATAATCATAGTACTTTGCAAGTAATTTGATAAAAGTACTCAAATGACATGAGCAAGTGATGAACTTGCCTTTCTTGACTGCAAGATTATGCAGGCAAGGTCTTCGATACGTAGTAACTCCAAATTCTGAAATAACATCATCGTCCGGTAAGGACGATGTTTAAAAGATTGGCAAGGATGCAGTAATGCATAAGTATGAGATGCAATCGCTCTAAGCGTGACCTAACCCCGATGATTTAGGATTAGTGAGTTGTGATGATTAATTCAGGGTGTGTTGCACTTTTAGAGTGATTCACAAACAAGGTTCTTATTCAGGTGTGGTTACATGGTATCATAAACAGGTGTTGCAACATATCATAACAATAGCATTAATAGCACACAACAATAACATTTTGTATAATCCTGACATGTAATGAATAGTGGTTGGGGTTAGCACTATATGACATGGTTAATGATTATTTATCATATAATTCAAAAGAATAACTTTTGAAGAACATGTTCTTTAATAAAGAACAAGTATGATAATTAGGCTTGTGGAGTTCTATGGTTGACTATGGTTTCATTTAGTTTCTGGAGTAAGGTTTAGATGGATCCAAACAAGGTTGGATTCATCAATACCTAAGGCTGGTAAGGCTGAGTTAAGCTTAGGCATCCCAAGCAAGTATTTATACATGGTTGCTATCAAGGTTGATTCAGCTGGCTGGTGATTGCTAGCTAGGGTTTATAGGTTCTTATAAGCAGGGTTGATGGTGATTCTTATTTTCTTCAAAAGAATAACTTTCGAAGAACATACTTCTTAAGTAATAAGAAGTATTTCAATTATTGGTGTGGTATCTAGGGTTTACTATTGGATCTACTAAGTAAGGAATGGTGGTTTCCTCAATAGGAGGATTAATAATTATCTCACACTAATAGGGTTTAGTGGAGTATGGTTAGGTAATGCAAGATACTGGCATGGTTGCTATTAGGGTTCATCACCATGGTGTGATGCTAATTAAAGTTACTTAAAGATGATAATTCTAAGGATATGAGCTAGGGTTTGCATTTGGTTGACCCTATTTGATCAACCATGATGGATAGGAATGCATATATGGAATACTAAATGATTGATAAAAGAGCTCCTACATTTTATGTGGACATAACCAGTATTTAATTGCTAATTATGGTTTTGTGGATCAGAGGTAAGTACATGATCACATATTCTAACCTAGGTTTAGGTTTAGAAGCAATTTAGGTTTCACATGTAATAATGGAACTAGGGTTTGTGCATAATTGAGCTAGGGTTTTAGGGTTCCACATAAAATTATGAGGTTATCACTTGGTTTAAAATGGAACTAGGGTTTCCTAATTACCCTGTAATTATTGGATTAATAACTTCATTAATAAAGTTGAAGTTATTAATAAATTTGGAATAATAATATTGGATTTGACATTTTATTATTTTTAATGAATTAATAATTAAGGTAATTGCTATTTTAGGGTTTAAATTCCAATAATAAAGATTTAATAAGTTCCAGATAAAGGAAATTAGTTTTAAAGTTTTCTTTACTTACTTTACTGGTTTTTATTTAATTTATAAAGTTTTCCTAATTTCTGAATTTTAATTGTATTTTAAATTAAAAGAAAAGGCTTAAATAACAAGTATTAAACAATTGAATTTTTATTAAAAATAAAAATTCCATATTATATTTTTATTGGATAGATTTTTATTTTCTAAGAATTTTGATAACTCATTTATATTTTTCGGACTTAAATTGAATTTTTTATAATCATTTGAAGTTGCAGCAATTTATTGAATTGAAATTAAAACAATACTGCTAAATCTACCCGGCTACACCTACCCCTACTCACTGACTAATGGGCCCGTGGCCATGTCACACGCCACGGTGGCATTGACTGCGGTCAAAATCGATGACGTGGCGATGGACGTGGTGACCGGCGGCAGACCTCGATGGTCGCCGGCGATTTCGGTCCCCCGCGGGGCTGTGCGCGGGCTTGCTGGAAAGAGGGAGATGCGACGAAGCTACTGGTGGTAGCGCCGCTCCGGTTTGGTCACCGGAGCGTGCTCTCCGACGGGGTACCGCGGCGGCGCTCGCAGGCGTATGGCGCTACGGCGATGCAGGGGGCTAGGGAGGATGCCGTGATGAGCTAGGGAGTCAGTGACTCACCGCGAGCACGCCGGGCGTGTCGGCGAGGCCAGAGGTGGACGGCATCGCCGGAATTCGTCGCTCCCAGCGTCGGGGAAGATGAACTCGACGGCGGTGTTCTGGGACGCCCCACCTCGATTCCTTGCGCAGTAGTAGCAAGTAGAGCACGGCGACGTTGATGGTGTCCACGGCGAGGCTCGAGGGTGCCCCAATCGACGGCGGTAACCATGGCCGGTGTGAGCTAGGGTTTCGAAATTGAGAATAATGAAGAAGAGAGAGGGGAAATTGAGCTTCCGTGCATTTTTATACCACCATCGGCGTGCGCTGGAGGTCAACGAAGCCGGCGGCGACCGCGGGACGTGGAGGTGGTCGACGCCGTGGCGTCCTCCCGTGGCGCAGAGACGAAGGAGACGAAGCTCTCCTCGTCCACTTCGTATTTATCCGAAGGGGTATCGTGGGCTGTGTTGGGCTGCGGTTTGGGCCGTGGTGTTGGGCTCCGTTGCTGGGCTCTGCTACAGGTAAGCCTCTCTCCATTTTTTTCTCTGGTTTCTTTTTTCTGTTTTATTTTCTGTTTTCATTTTCTATTTTGTAATTAGTTTTAATTCACATTTGAATTCTTGTTTGTTTCGCAGGTGTTTATAAATTTGGCTTTCATGAGAACTAATACAAGTGTCATTGTATTATTGTATTGTTTCCAAATAATCATTTAACATATGTGAACTTTATTGTAATTTTTAATTACCTATGATTTTAGGCACTCACTTTAATCCCCTTTTTCTTGTAATCAAATACTTTGGAATGATTAGATTTGATACTTTGAACTCAAAGTATTTCAGAGATTGTTATTAGGGCTTGGTTTCTATTTTGAGGATTTTGTCACTTGTATATGGTTTTATGTGAGCACATATTTATTAGGGTTTTATCATTCCTAGTATAACCCCCTTGTTAAGATTAATACTATCACTACATTTAAAAATATCTCAGTAGGGATTGTTTCCATCATGGTTTATCTTGTTTACAAAGATAAATGGTTGATCACTACACGTATGGTTTAATTATAAAACTTAGCATTAGGTGGTTTTTATGTTTTATAATTGAAACATTGGATTTAATTAATGAACCATTAGGGTTCTACTGATATTTACCTAATGATACATGGTTTGAATCTTAATTGTGGTTTAGGTTTTATTTGTGATCACCCAAGTGATACTCAACTAGGGTTGAGATTTAATTCTAGGTTGTAGAGATGGGATGTTTCCATATTGCATGTGCTAGGGTTTAATTTTCCCCAACCATGATAAGGTGGTGGCTTGCTTCATATCTTATGTGCTTCCCAAATTACTAAGGTTTTGAGAATGGGTTTTATCTTCTACCAATTTAACTTCTATTATTATCTTCAATTTATCATTAAAGTAACTACATTGGTTATAGTTTTTTTTATAGTTAACTTTGGTCATATGAATATATGGTTTCTCACCATATAAAGCATAGAGTTTAACTCTAAGGTTTTCTTAGGTTGTTTAATTTATGAAATATAGATATAGTAGGATTCTAATTATGATCACCAAGTGGTGCACAAGTAAAGGTTGGGATATAATTCTATGGTTGATTACTAGTTACCTCCCTATGATTTCATGTGGTGAAGGATATCTACTTATCCTATTAGGATTCAACTTATTCTCACATACCTCAAGTGTATGATCATGGATTAGACATGATCAACTTGCTCTTAATACCTTACCTCAAGTTCTTAGGGTTTATGATCATCACTCAATTTATAATGATCAAGGTTTGGCTTCCTAAGGATCTCTCATTAAATGGGATTCTCACTTCCATGATCAAGTATTGTCTTGATCAGCTAAGGTATAGTACTTATACTTTACTTTCTTGGATGGGACTACTATGGTTGCCTCTAAAGTTTATATCCCAGGAGAATGCCTGAGATATTATGTTGGGGTTCTACTCAACAATGATGATATGATCATCTGGTCATAAGAATAGTTCTCTCTCTCAAATCCAGGTGTTGCCTCATCTATTTTTAGTGTAACTCCATTGCTTGAGTTCTCTCATATAGGAATGGTTTATTCTAGGGTTTATGGTGTACTCACAATATCTCAATAAGTATTTAGTCTAAGACTCCACTTGGCTATCCTTGTTGTATTAATCTCCTCCTTTCCTTATCAATCCATGGATATAATCTTATTCCATGTGATGATGTTAGGTTGTCTCACTACTCCGAGATGAAATGGTTAACCTCCTAATACTTTAGTTCAGAGGTTGTCCTTTATTCTAATATAGGTAAAGCTTGGATTAGTACGAAGGGTCTCACACATTTGGGAAGGACTTTAATATTAAGCTGAGGTTAGGCTCTATAGAGATTGATGTGTTCATCAATGTCTATGTTAAATATAAATGGTTTATCTCTCTAGAGATGGTCTGGAATAATATCCTAGGGTTTCTCTTCAAAGTGATGGTTGGAATACTTGGTTGTATATCCAAGGTTTTAGCTTAAGGTTTTCCATTGCTTCTCTAACAAATACTATATAACTCTCACCTCTCTAGGTTTGATGTGTAATAACTTGGAATGTAGAAGAATATATACTTCTTGAGTGGATCTCCTTGTTATAATTCCAATGTTGAAGTGGAATGAATACCATGAGGTTTCATGGTAGGATCATGGATTAGTTTTCAGACATGGAGAAGATAAGTCAAGAATGGTTTCTCCATTTTATTGTTACTTGGTTTGTAATTGCACAGATGTTCTTATGGTATGGCAAGGGTTACCATATTATAATCTTTTATAAGATCAAGCAATTGATCATTAAGTAAAGTGTTGTTGTGTTGATTATTGGTTCCATTTGATCTAACCCCTTAGATCAAATCACCTCTACCCAAAACAAAGTTTTAACATAGTCACATTGAGGTTTATAGCGCTTGACTTGATGAGCTACTTCAATTCCACCAAGATCAAGTGAAACTTCAGTTACTGTGACTATTTTACTTTTAAGCACAAAAATTCCCCAGATTTTCTATGCATGAATGCAATGCACACATCTGTTTCCTCTATTTTTGTAACCCCATTACCTGGGATATTACAGTCTCTACCCCTTAAACTTAACTTCGTCCTCGAAGTTTGATCTCTCTCACGTTTCCGAGGTGTGGATCTGCCTTGTGAAGACTACGACTTTTCTCGAACTCCGTGGTGATCTCACTGGATATAATTGAATATATCCCTTGTCCAGATTCTTCTTGGAATCCATTAGGGTTTGCCTCCGAACCATGGTTCTTACTTCAATTCCATGATTTCTTTTAATATTATACTCTTGTTTCCTTTCTCATTGTCTATTCAATGATTGGGACTTCTTCTTGTCCTGACAGTCTTAATTGAGGACTAATTGGTTAACATTCTCCTATTTGATAAAATAGGTCTTTGTTTACCCTTACTACCAAAAGTGCAGTAGTGGTGCTTAATAAGGTACTAACTATGGAATTGGTCATGATGGTTTCTTTTCCTAAGAATGGATTAGACTCATTTAGTCCATCCAATCATGGTTCATAGTTGATACCTATAACTATTTTGGGTTATTTAGGTTCCATGAAAGGAATCATTCTATTAGTCTTTGATATTGGTAGGTTCAATCTTTTTCGGTCTTTGGCCTTTTTGAAGCTTTGTTTGGTCTTCGGTATTTCCTTCGTCCAACTTCTTTATGCTTGACTTACTTGAGCTTTCGTACTTCTAATTAAACATTACTCACTTTTTCAAGCTATAGTCTACTTCTTACTTTCTCGAGGTATGAATCTCGGCTTCTGGTCTGACATCTTTCTGAAAGTAGTGTTCAATACTCTTATGAAAATAAGATCGAACTTCCTCTTAGTTCAGACCTTCTTCATCAATCTTGCTCAAAATATTGAGTCGTGGTACATCCAACTCAATCTTTACTCTACCCCTTAGAGTTTTCTTATGGTCTTCAACTCCTTTTCTTCCACCCATTGTACTTATGGTTAGAATACTGGTCTAGGTGTAGCTTATGGTTTATATTCTTCTAAGGTCTTGTGAAGAATGTTTGTGGTGTATCCACTCAATTGTGGACATCCAATGTGAATCCTTCGACTAAATGATTATAGATCATTGTTATTTGGCTAACAAAATTTAATTTGTTCTCAACTTTTTGTTACAAATAATCAAATGGTGGAAGCCATCTGTGGCTATTTGTTATCTATGGATTTTATTATAGGTTCTGGTCAACTGGACGAGACATCCTCTACTTTATCTCGCAGTATTGATCCTATACCAATTGTGGTCTTCTGATATCCACTATGGTCTTCTTATATCTGCTATGGGTTCATAGGTTATCTTCCTTCCTTCAGGGTTTATTTTGCAGAAAAACCACTAGCTGACACTATGAATATAGTATCTTAAGTGATTTCCCATGCATTCCCTCTTCTATGTTGACTATGGATCTGCTTCAGCTTCACCATAATCACAAGATTTCTCACCTTCATGCTTCTTTCATACTAAAGTACTCCTCTATTGAAGCTAAGTATGAGTTTTGATTGATACTTTCTTCGGAGTATTGTGGTTACTTCCCACAACTTTACTTCCTTTTTCTGATGCACCTTCATCTTGTCTTCAGAATCTTCAGAATTCGTCACTTCCTCACACGTTTACCATTACCCTCTAGATCTTTAACATCAAGTAAGAGCTTGATATTGCAACATGCATTTGCATACCAAAGTCAAACTTCATGTATGGATCTAGTCAAACAATGAAAATCCAATAAAATCCAAGAAGATTCAGCTTTGTGCATATAATACACATCATCATAAGCCTGAATAAAATAGTTGAGTATGACATCTCTAAACCCCAGGCTCTGATGTGTAGAATATAACACCACATAAGATAGGTTTCTATCGTGATACTTAGCACGAATATATGGAATTCTACTATTTATCTCAACATTTACCTTAATTGCACAATTGCAATGAGATAAACTTGATACAAATGGGTCTGGAATAGTTGTGGTTGACCTATAATTCTTTGGAAGTATTAGATTGACTTCTATTTTATTGAGGACTACTTCACATGATATGTCTAAATTCTAACCTGGTTAATCTAAACACATAACCATTAGGTATAGCTCTTCTACTTCCAAGTATTTCTACCATGTAACTAGGGTTCTTAAATACTTGACACTTCTTATTGTTTTGGAACTCAATTCTTGCACTATTTGTTTAGCACTTGACTTCTTATTGTACTCCTCCTAAATATTTATGATGTTCTAGTTCATTATATAATGATTCCCAGATGAATCTTATATGATTAGTAACTCTATCATGTAGACATATTTTATTCCTATCTTTCTTCCTTACTTCCCATGATTGACTCATCATGGTCTATACTACTTCATCTAACTCAGAGTTATCACTTACTATCAACTGTTTCACACGTCTAGCTAATTTTACTTACTCATTACTTATCTGAGTCTACATTTTCTATTAGGATATCTTAATTATCTTCATCACTTGATATTACTTCTAGTACAGGTCTGAGTAATTCTTATTTAACTATAACATGTGTTGGTACACATCTTCCAATAGGATATCTTCCTTATGGTTGTATCCTCTCTTTGGACTACCATGTATGGTATACCAACTGTGGGCTACTCATCTATTGTTTTTAAGGACTTAATGGTGTCCTACATGTTTGGGATTAGCTAACTAACTTCTCTTAGGAAAGATAAATAAGAAAGGTTGACTTAAGTGTGTCAGGATTATTCTCAAGTGAATATCCATCTTAAGTCATATATAGTATTTGGTTTAACTAAGACAACTTCCTATAGACACTACCAATCATATAGGTCTCCTTTAAAAGGTTTTAATCCTAAGGTCAAAGCATTTGCTCTGATACCAACTGTGGTGACCCGGCATACCACTGCATGTTGTAGTATGCAAGTCTGATATAACACCAATGAAACACCGTTCCACTAGTATTATATCGCTCAGAGTGGTACAACAGAAACATATGCGGGTCCAAGGTATGTCTATAGAATTACAACATCGACTCTGTTACATAAGATCATCACAGCCTCCTACTTTACAATGAGGTAAAACTGCAAATAAACTCCAGAAGAACGACTCGTAGTCTAATCTTTCACGAACTCTATTTGTAGAGTATTTAACTAGCTACAGAGGCTAAGAATAGATTCTAGCTAATTAGGAGCTAGGTTTAGGAAGCTAGTTCCCTTCTATGGCTAAGCTAGGTTTTCTCCTTGATGGATGTGGTATCTGACTCCTCTGACAGGGTCCTGTATCTTGAAGTAGTTGTTGACTCCTCGTTCTTCGAGTTGCACTGTAGATCCTCCTTCGATGCCTCCATATCTAAGCAGGGGATTTAAGAGTGGGATGAGTACGAGCGTACTCAACAAGTTCATTATAGGAAAGAGGTGTTTAATGCACTAGCTACCGCATTAGACCAGAAAGTCTAATACCAATGCAAGTTTTCATAACCATTTCTTCAAAAGGTTGCTTTTATTCAGAAGAACTATGTCCGTCAGCCTTCACCGGTTTACTAGAACTTCATGGAGCTCCTTTCCGGCCGCGTTCGCGATTCCATATCCGGAACGAGGGAGTGACAGGTCACGGTTCTTTACACTCTGCAGAGGTGTGTTGCTTTACCCATAAGAGATCTTAACCTTGGTGCCAACCGAGTCTAGTTCTCTTCCACACTTCCTTTGGTGTGAGGCCCGGTATAAGGTCATAGCCAATCATATTCCTCCGCTACCTCGCACACCCACCCTTTGTTGCAAACCCCGACCCTGGGTCCTCGTCGGTCCACTTACACCATTTAAGGACGGACCCCGACCACGACAACGATGCAGGATCGAACCAAACTCCTTCGCCGGTAGCTGCAACCCATCATAGACCACATTACCGTGGGGAATTAGAGTGGGATCCCCACCCTCAAGTTGTTCCGCAAGCCGCAACCGCTACGGTATGCACAGCATAACCGTGGGGACTTAGAATGGGTTCCCCACCCACAAGTTGCTCCGCAAGATACAACTGCTACGGTAAGCGCATCCGTTGATGTACAAGAGGTGGAAATACGATTGACTAGTCCGTCCCATTTCAGATCTTATGGTTAACACGGTTATTACGGCACAAGAATCACTGGCGACATTTGTTGTTAAATCCTAGATGGATATAAACCCTTGCAATGGAACCTCCACCATATCAACACAATCCATGGTTCCATTGCCCACCACATAGTCATATTCATAGTTATGAAAATAGTGGTTTTGGTTTTTATGCAATAGTGATAATCATAGTACTTTGCAAGTAATTTGATAAAAGTACTCAAATGACATGAGCAAGTGATGAACTTGCCTTTCTTGACTGCAAGATTATGCAGGCAAGGTCTTCGATACGTAGTAACTCCAAATTCTGAAATAACATCATCGTCCGGTAAGGACGATGTTTAAAAGATTGGCAAGGATGCAGTAATGCATAAGTATGAGATGCAATCGCTCTAAGCGTGACCTAACCCCGATGATTTAGGATTAGTGAGTTGTGATGATTAATTCAGGGTGTGTTGCACTTTTAGAGTGATTCACAAACAAGGTTCTTATTCGTGTGTGGTTACATGGTATCATAAACAGGTGTTGCAACATATCATAACAATAGCATTAATAGCACACAACAATAACATTTTGTATAATCCTGACATGTAATGAATAGTGGTTGGGGTTAGCACTATATGACATGGTTAATGATTATTTATCATATAATTCAAAAGAATAACTTTTGAAGAACATGTTCTTTAATAAAGAACAAGTATGATAATTAGGCTTGTGGAGTTCTATGGTTGACTATGGTTTCATTTAGTTTCTGGAGTAAGGTTTAGATGGATCCAAACAAGGTTGGATTCATCAATACCTAAGGCTGGTAAGGCTGAGTTAAGCTTAGGCATCCCAAGCAAGTATTTATACATGGTTGCTATCAAGGTTGATTCAGCTGGCTGGTGATTGCTAGCTAGGGTTTATAGGTTCTTATAAGCAGGGTTGATGGTGATTCTTATTTTCTTCAAAAGAATAACTTTCGAAGAACATACTTCTTAAGTAATAAGAAGTATTTCAATTATTGGTGTGGTATCTAGGGTTTACTATTGGATCTACTAAGTAAGGAATGGTGGTTTCCTCAATAGGAGGATTAATAATTATCTCACACTAATAGGGTTTAGTGGAGTATGGTTAGGTAATGCAAGATACTGGCATGGTTGCTATTAGGGTTCATCACCATGGTGTGATGCTAATTAAAGTTACTTAAAGATGATAATTCTAAGGATATGAGCTAGGGTTTGCATTTGGTTGACCCTATTTGATCAACCATGATGGATAGGAATGCATATATGGAATACTAAATGATTGATAAAAGAGCTCCTATATTTTATGTGGACATAACCAGTATTTAATTGCTAATTATGGTTTTGTGGATCAGAGGTAAGTACATGATCACATATTCTAACCTAGGTTTAGGTTTAGAAGCAATTTAGGTTTCACATGTAATAATGGAACTAGGGTTTGTGCATAATTGAGCTAGGGTTTTAGGGTTCCACATAAAATTATGAGGTTATCACTTGGTTTAAAATGGAACTAGGGTTTCCTAATTACCCTGTAATTATTGGATTAATAACTTCATTAATAAAGTTGAAGTTATTAATAAATTTGGAATAATAATATTGGATTTGACATTTTATTATTTTTAATGAATTAATAATTAAGGTAATTGCTATTTTAGGGTTTAAATTCCAATAATAAAGATTTAATAAGTTCCAGATAAAGGAAATTAGTTTTAAAGTTTTCTTTACTTACTTTACTGGTTTTTATTTAATTTATAAAGTTTTCCTAATTTCTGAATTTTAATTGTATTTTAAATTAAAAGAAAAGGCTTAAATAACAAGTATTAAACAATTGAATTTTTATTAAAAATAAAAATTCCATATTATATTTTTATTGGATAGATTTTTATTTTCTAAGAATTTTGATAACTCATTTATATTTTTCGGACTTAAATTGAATTTTTTATAATCATTTGAAGTTGCAGCAATTTATTGAATTGAAATTAAAACAATACTGCTAAATCTACCCGGCTACACCTACCCCTACTCACTGACTAATGGGCCCGTGGCCATGTCACACGCCACGGTGGCATTGACTGCGGTCAAAATCGATGACGTGGCGATGGACGTGGTGACCGGCGGCAGACCTCGATGGTCGCCGGCGATTTCGGTCCCCCGCGGGGCTGTGCGCGGGCTTGCTGGAAAGAGGGAGATGCGACGAAGCTACTGGTGGTAGCGCCGCTCCGGTTTGGTCACCGGAGTGTGCTCTCCGGCGGGGTACCGCGGCGGCGCTCGCAGGCGTATGGCGCTACGGCGATGCAGGGGGCTAGGGAGGATGTCGTGATGCGCTAGGGAGTCGGTGACTCACCGCGAGCACGCCGGGCGTGTCGGCGAGGCCAGAGGTGGACGACATCGCCGGAATTCGTCGCTCCCGGCGTCGGGGAAGATGAACTCGACGGCGGTGTTCTGGGACGCCCCACCTCGATTCCTTGCACAGTAGTAGCAAGTAGAGCACGGCGACGTTGATGGTGTCCACGGCGAGGCTCGAGGGTGCCCCAATCGACGGCGGTAACCATGGCCGGTGTGAGCTAGGGTTTTGAAATTGAGAATAATGAAGAAGAGAGAGGGGAAATTGAGCTTCCGTGCGTTTTTATACCACCACCGGCGTGCGCTGGAGGTCAACGAAGCCGGCGGCGACCGCGGGACGTGGAGGTGGTCGACGCCGTGGCGTCCTCCCGTGGCGCAGAGACGAAGGAGACGAAGCTCTCCTCGTCCACTTCGTATTTATCCGAAGGGGTATCGTGGGCTGTGTTGGGCTGCGGTTTGGGCCGTGGTGTTGGGCTCCGTTGCTGGGCTCTGCTACAGGTAAGCCTCTCTCCATTTTTTTCTCTGGTTTCTTTTTTCTGTTTTATTTTCTGTTTTCATTTTCTATTTTGTAATTAGTTTTAATTCACATTTGAATTCTTGTTTGTTTTGCAGGTGTTTATAAATTTGGCTTTCATGAGAACTAATACAAGAGTCATTGTATTATTGTATTGTTTCCAAATAATCATTTAACATATGTGAACTTTATTGTAATTTTTAATTACCTATGATTTTAGGCACTCACTTTAATCCCCTTTTTCTTGTAATCAAATACTTTGGAATGATTAGATTTGATACTTTGAACTCAAAGTATTTCAGAGATTGTTATTAGGGCTTGGTTTCTATTTTGAGGATTTTGTCACTTGTATATGGTTTTATGTGAGCACATATTTATTAGGGTTTTATCATTCCTAGTATAACCCCCTTGTTAAGATTAATACTATCACTACATTTAAAAATATCTCAGTAGGGATTGTTTCCATCATGGTTTATCTTGTTTACAAAGATAAATGGTTGATCACTACACATATGGTTTAATTATAAAACTTAGCATTAGGTGGTTCTTATGTTTTATAATTGAAACATTGGATTTAATTAATGAACCATTAGGGTTCTACTGATATTTACCTAATGATACATGGATTGAATCTTAATTGTGGTTTAGGTTTTATTTGTGATCACCCAAGTGATACTCAACTAGGGTTGAGATTTAATTCTAGGTTGTAGAGATGGGATGTTTCCATATTGCATGTGCTAGGGTTTAATTTTCCCCAACCATGATAAGGTGGTGGCTTGCTTCATATCTTATGTGCTTCCCAAATTACTAAGGTTTTGAGAATGGGTTTTATCTTCTACCAATTTAACTTCTATTATTATCTTCAATTTATCATTAAAGTAACTACATTGGTTATAGTTTTTTTTATAGTTAACTTTGGTCATATGAATATATGGTTTCTCACCATATAAAGCATAGAGTTTAACTCTAAGGTTTTCTTAGGTTGTTTAATTTATGAAATATAGATATAGTAGGATTCTAATTATGATCACCAAGTGGTGCACAAGTAAAGGTTGGGATATAATTCTATGGTTGATTACTAGTTACCTCCCTATGATTTCATGTGGTGAAGGATATCTACTTATCCTATTAGGATTCAACTTATTCTCACATACCTCAAGTGTATGATCATGGATTAGACATGATCAACTTGCTCTTAATACCTTACCTCAAGTTCTTAGGGTTTATGATCATCACTCAATTTATAATGATCAAGGTTTGGCTTCCTAAGGATCTCTCATTAAATGGGGTTCTCACTTCCATGATCAAGTATTGTCTTGATCAGCTAAGGTATAGTACTTATACTTTACTTTCTTGGATGGGACTACTATGGTTGCCTCTAAAGTTTATATCCCAGGAGAATGCCTGAGATATTATGTTGGGGTTCTACTCAACAATGATGATATGATCATCTGGTCATAAGAATAGTTCTCTCTCTCAAATCCAGGTGTTGCCTCATCTATTTTTAGTGTAACTCCATTGCTTGAGTTCTCTCATATAGGAATGGTTTATTCTAGGGTTTATGGTGTACTCACAATATCTCAATAAGTATTTAGTCTAAGACTCCACTTGGCTATCCTTGTTGTATTAATCTCCTCCTTTCCTTATCAATCCATGGATATAATCTTATTCCATGTGATGATGTTAGGTTGTCTCACTACTCCGAGATGAAATGGTTAACCTCCTAATACTTTAGTTCAGAGGTTGTCCTTTATTCTAAAATAGGTAAAGCTTGGATTAGTACGAAGGGTCTCACACATTTGGGAAGGACTTTAATATTAAGCTGAGGTTAGGCTCTATAGAGATTGATGTGTTCATCAATGTCTATGTTAAATATAAATGGTTTATCTCTCTAGAGATGGTCTGGAATAATATCCTAGGGTTTCTCTTCAAAGTGATGGTTGGAATACTTGGTTGTATATCCAAGGTTTTAGCTTAAGGTTTTCCATTGCTTCTCTAACAAATACTATATAACTCTCACCTCTCTAGGTTTGATGTGTAATAACTTGGAATGTAGAAGAATATATACTTCTTGAGTGGATCTCCTTGTTATAATTCCAATGTTGAAGTGGAATGAATACCATGAGGTTTCATGGTAGGATCATGGATTAGTTTTCAGACATGGAGAAGATAAGTCAAGAATGGTTTCTCCATTTTATTGTTACTTGGTTTGTAATTGCACAGATGTTCTTATGGTATGGCAAGGGTTACCATATTATAATCTTTTATAAGATCAAGCAATTGATCATTAAGTAAAGTGTTGTTGTGTTGATTATTGGTTCCATTTGATCTAACCCCTTAGATCAAATCACCTCTACCCAAAACAAAGTTTTAACATAGTCACATTGAGGTTTATAGCGCTTGACTTGATAAGCTACTTCAATTCCACCAAGATCAAGTGAAACTTCAGTTACTGTGACTATTTTACTTTTAAGCACGAAAATTCCCCAGATTTTCTATGCATGAATGCAATGCACACATCTGTTTCCTCTATTTTTGTAACCCCATTACCTGGGATATTACAGCCGGCCTATGGGGGGCCCATGGCGGCCCTCCTCGGCTCCTCCTTTTGGCTATCTTCGTCTTCTGGAAAAATAAGATTTTCCGTGTAATTTCCTTCAATTGTTGATCTTCCGAAATATTGCATTCTGACAGTGCTTTTTCCAGCAGAATCCTGACTCCGGTGCGCGATTCTCCAATAATAATGAAACATGCAAAATAGATGAAATAACATAAGTATCACCTCTAAATATGAAATATATCAATGAATAACAGTAAATTATGATATAAAATAGTGATGCAAAATGGACGTATCAACTCCCCCAAGCTTAGACTTCGCTTGTCCCCAAGCGAAACTGAACTCGGTAAACAAGACCACATGTTTATGGAGTGAAGAGTCGATAAACCAAATATGGACAAGAAGCATCATATTAATTCACACAAGACATTCTAGTGAACAACTTCCTCATATAATTCAACTTGAAACAAGTAGAAGGTAATCACAAATAAAGGTGCATAAGAAATCATAATTGGTGACGGCAAACTTCGTTCTTGGTCAGAGAACGATTAACAGATTGTACTTATATATCGAGCAGCGCTCTTATGTTAAAGCTTATATGGCACAACTTGCATACTTAATCATAATAATCTCCTCATAATCATTGATAACTTTCAAAGCTATATTCATTCAGATAAAACTTGTACTAAACAAGGAAGAGTAAAAGGCATGATTAAGTAAATCACAATATAAATGGTTTGATCAAAACAACTCAATTGCTTGCTTAAGATGGAGGGAAATAGGTTTACTGACTCAACATAAAGTAAAAGATAGGCCCTTCGCAGAGGGAAGCAGGGATTAAATCATGTGCTAGAGCTTTTTCAGTTCATATAAAGAACATAAAAGTAAAAAATTTGAGAGGTGTTTGTTGTTGTCAACAAATGGTAGTGGGCACTCTAACCCCCTTGCTAGACAGACTCTCGAAGAGCGGCTCCCATAAAATTTTATTTTTGGTTGACACTCCTTCCAACCTTTGCTTTCACAACCATGGCTAACCAAATGCTCGGGTGCCTTCCAATCATTCTCATACCATGAAGGAGTGTCTATTTTTTTAGTTTTATTTAGAGATGACACTCCTCCCAACCTTTGCTTTCTCAAACCATGGCTAACCGAATCCTCGGGTTCCTTCCAACAATCTCATAGCATGGAGGAGTGTCTTTTTGTAAAATTATGAAGGTTAATTAATTGGGGCTGGGAACCCCGTTGCCAGCTCTTTTTGCAAAATTATTGGATAAGCGGATGAAGCCACTAGTCCATTGGTGAAAGTTGTCCAACAAGATTGAAAGATAAAACACCACATACTTCCTCATGAGCTATAAAACATTGACACAAATAAGAGATAGTAAATTTTGAATTGTTTAAAGGTAGCACACAAAGTATTTACTTGGAATGGCAGAAAATACCACATAGTAGGTAGTTATGGTGGACACTGATGGCATAGGTTTGGGTTAAAGTTTGGATGCACGAGAAGCATTCCCTCTCAGTACAGGTTTTTGGCTAGCAAGGTTGATTAGCAAGCATAAGAGTTGAGGGAAACAAACAAATATACATGTGATAGAAACAATCATGCATCTTCCTTGTAAGCACAAACAATTTTAACTTCAGAATAATAAGCTAAGAGCTAACAAGAAAGAAAGACAATGAAACAGCTACATGTATTTCTCTTTTCTACTTAAACCTCAAAGTGTTGTTGCTATTGACCAATGCTAAGTTTGCCAAAACCAAATAGATTTATTCAATGCTCCCAAAGTGATCCCAATACTAATAACAAGATCAATCATATAATAGAGATTGCAAACTAAAATAAAATGTGCAATATGTAAATGATAAGACTTCTCATTAATATTCCATAACGATAACTCACACCAAGGGATACATAGACAATCAACTAAAGGAGAGATACTTCCACACTGCAACCCATCTTATATGATAACTTCCCTACTCATGATATGACACTACTTGACAGTAAAAAGTAAAAGATAGTGATGATATGATACCGCGGCACTCCCCCAAGCTTGGAACAAACCAAGGGGTGTCAATACCGATGATGAATTACTCCTTCGGCGGTGGTGGTGATGAATTCTTCCCATCATCAGACTTCCAAGGAAGAGGCTCTCCATCAACAAACGACATCTTGGTCTCGGGAATCCTGAAACTAGCAGCATAGCTTATGTGTTTAAACCTGTTTTCATACTCACAATTTTGATTCTGAACATCATAGAGTTGAGCTTGGAGTTTGTTGGTGGTGTCGTGAAGCGAGAGGATGTCGTCCCACAGCTTTGCAGTCTCCTTCTTGTGTCCATCAATGAGTTCAGACACAATCTTGTGGAAGATGTCCACTTCACGCTCAGCCATTTTCTTGTAGTTGAAGACCTCTTGTTCTAGTTTCTCCATCCGGTCTTCCAAGCTTCCTTCTCCTTTAGGACCCTGGACATCTTTGATCTGCAACTCTCCATCTACGAGCAGCATTTCCTTGGGGTGCATCTTCAGCTCGTTCATGTACGGGTTGACGACGTCCTCAAAGAAGCTGTCCTTTGGAGTTCCCGACGAAGACATGGTGGCTCTAGATCCGAAGCAGATCCTGGCAGAAAATAGCTTGAAACAAAACACGACGAGAAAATGATATACGGACCTCCAGGGATCCGGGGGATTATATAGAAGAAATTTTT
The DNA here is from genome assembly GCF_019359855.2 of Lolium perenne. NCBI lineage: Eukaryota > Viridiplantae > Streptophyta > Magnoliopsida > Poales > Poaceae > Lolium > Lolium perenne. Next base: position 105,399,496 of record NC_067244.2, on the reverse strand, counting down.
ACGACAGAAGGAAAGTACCAGGTCGAACCAGAGTCGGAAAGGAGCAGCGAGGGGCTCTCCTCATAGGGAGGCGCGGCCAGGCTGGGGCCCGCGCCGGCCTATGGGGACACGCCCTCGTGCGTCTCCTCCACTCCGTTTCGATCTCGTAATTTTTCATATTTTCCAAAAACAGCAAAAACATTGTTCGGAAAGTAAAACGCGAACTTTTTATTACCAGTACTATTACCTATTCAAAGTCGAACTCTGCAGAACTGTCAATTTGACCTTTGATGAAAGCTTCCGGTGTCACCACTTGAATAACATCAACATCTTCATTATAAGAATCTCCAGAGATATAATGCGTGAGTCTTTGTCCATTCACCACTTGTGTGGCATCGCCTTGCAGAGAACTAATTTTAATTGCCCCTGAACGATACACCTCCACAATGACATATGGTCCTTCCCATTTTGAGAGTAATTTCCCCGCAAAAAATCTGAGACGAGACCGATACAATAGGACTTTATCCCCAACATTAAATTCTCTTTTGATAATTCTTCTATCATGCCATTTCTTAACTTTCTCTTTAAAGAGTTTAGCATTTTCATAAGCTTCACTTCTCCATTCATCTAGAGAACTCAATTGTAGCAACCTCTTCTTACCGGCAAGTTTAGGATCTTTATTTAGTTCTCTTACAGCCCAATAAGCTTTGTGCTCTAGTTCTAAAGGTAAATGACAAGCTTTCCCATAAACCATTTTATAAGGTGACATACCCATGGGATTTTTATAAGCAGTTCTATAAGCCCATAGTGCTTCCTTCAATTTACTAGCCCAATTCTTTCTAGATTTATTAACAGTCTTTTGCAACATAGATTTAATCTCTCTATTTGATAATTCTACTTGCCCACTAGTTTGAGGATGATAAGCGGAAGCAATTCTATGATTAATACCATATTTAGCAAGAGTTTTTCTAAAACCACCATGAATAAAATGAGAACCTCCATCAGTTATAAGATATCTAGGAACTCCAAATCTAGGAAAAATAATATCTAAAAGCATTCTTAAAGAGGTCTCACCATCAACACTTTTTGTGGGTATGGCTTCCACCCATTTAGTAACATAATCAACAGCAACAAGTATATGAGTGTTACCTTCTGAAGAGGGGAAAGGTCCCATGAAGTCAAATCCCCAACAATCGAATGGTTCAATAACAAGAGTATAATTCATAGGCATTTCATTGCGTCTGGAGATATTACCAACCCTTTGACATTCATCACAAGATAAAATAAACTTCCTTGCATCTTTAAAGAGAGTTGGCCAATAAAAACCTGACTGTAGAACCTTTTGCGCGGTTCTATCTCCGGCGTGATGTCCTCCATAAGCACTACCATGACATTTACTCAATATCTCCTGTTGTTCATATTCGGGAACACATCTTCGCAGAATACCATCCACTCCTTCTTTATATAAGTGTGGGCCATCCCAAAAATAATGCCTCAAGTCATAAAAGAATTTCCTCCTTTGCTGAGCTGAAAAGGTTGGAGGCAAGTACTTGGAAACAATAAAGTTAGCATAATCAGCATACCAAGGACTATCTCGCGAGCTCACCTTTATTACGGCCAATTGTTCATTTGGAAAACTATCATTAACAGGAACAGGATCATAAGCAATATTTTCCAATCTAGACAAATTATCAGCAACAGGATTATCAGCACCTTTCCTATCTATAGTATGCAAATCAAATTCTTGCAACAGAAGCACCCATCTAATAAGCCTTGGCTTAGCATCTTTCTTTTGCATTAGGTATCTAATTGCAGAATGATCAGTATGGATTGTAACTTTTGAATCAACAATATAGGATCTAAACTTGTCACAAGCAAAGACTACAGCTAACAATTCTTTTTCAGTTGTAGCATAATTTCTTTGAGCAGAATCAAGAGTTTTACTAGCATAATGAATAACATTCAGTTTTTTATCTACTCGTTGTCCAAGAACAGTGCCTACAGCAAAATCACTAGCATCACACATAATTTCAAAAGGTAAGTTCCAATCAGGAGGTTCAACTATAGGAGCAGTTGTTAAGGCTTTCTTTAGAGTTTCAAAAGCTTCCTTACAATCATCATCAAAAACAAAAGGTACATCTTTTTGAAGAATATTAGTAAGAGGCTTTGAAATATTAGAAAAGTCTTTAATAAATCTCCTATAAAACCCAGCATGACCAAGAACACTATGAATACCTTTAACATCCCTGGGATAGGGCATCTTCTCAATTGCTTCAACTTTAGCTCTATCAACTTCAATACCTCTCTCGGAAATTTTATGTCCCAATACAATTCCTTCATTAACCATAAAGTGGCATTTCTCCCAATTAAGAACAAGGTTAGTTTCTTCACATCTCTGCAAAACTTTATCAAGGTTTCGCAAGCAATTGTCAAAAGAATTCCCGTAGACAGAAAATTCATCCATGAATACCTCTACAATATTCTCGCAAAATCCATGAAAAATAGCAGACATGCATCTTTGAAAAGTAGCAGGAGCATTACATAAACTAAAAGGCATACGTCTATAAGCATAAGTTCCATAGGGACAAGTGAAAGTGGTTTTCTCTTGATCTTTAGTTTTAACAGCAATTTGTGAAAACCCAGAATAACCATCAAGAAAGCAAAAATGAGTATTTTTAGACAGCCTTTCTAACATTTGATCAATAAAAGGTAAAGGGTAATGATCTTTCTTAGTAACTTTATTAACTTTTCGATAATCAATGCACATTCTATACCCCACCTACTCTTTGAGGGATGAGCTCATCATTATCATTAGGTACAACAGTCATTCCTCCTTTCTTAGGAACACAATGCACAGGACTAACTCATCTACTATCAGCAATAGGATATATAATACCAGCTTCAAGAAGTTTTAATACCTCATTTCTTACCACATCCTTCATCTTAGGAATTAGACGACGCTGATGTTCAACAACAGGCTTTGCATCATCTTCCATATTAATGGCATGTTGGCAAATAGAGGGAGAAATCCCCTTCAAGTCTGTGGGGACCCCGGACTAACTATCCGAAATACCCTGTTATGTATACATTTCACGATCCCATGATCAGTGCGCCGTGAACACATAACCGAACTGATATCAAATTACACCATCCATTACAAAGCGGAATAAGAAAATTACAATAAGGTCACATGACCAATACTTACATACTAGCCTCGAAGGGCCTAACTAAACATCAGAGTAGCATCATCACTTCAGCAGCGTAGAGCCCAAGTCATCTGCCATAAACCTACAGGCAACTGACTGGGAAGATGTTCCTAGCTCGCATAGACGTCGTCAACTCCTTCTTCATCCGTTGAATTTCCTCCAAGTCTGGCCAAGTAAATAGCCAGGGACAAAGCCGTGAGTACATTTGGAATTGTACTCGCAAACCATCAAGAAGGTACTTTGCAAGAGTGCAAGATAACATGTGCTAATCTAGATGACAAGAGGGAAGAGCTAATTTCTCTTGTGCAAATAGCATGAAGAAGAGAAGTAGTTTCTCTTGTGGATATAGCATCCCAGCATCTTAGAAGAAGGGGATACTCAAGGGGTTCTACGACATCTCTATATCTTTGTTGAAGAAGATACTTCAAAAGAGTTCAACAACATAAAACACTAGGGAGGGGGTAACCCAATTTGTATCCTTTCCGACCATCTCCATATGGTCAACCAAACCATTTCCGTATCCTTCCGGTACTCCGAAAACAAGTTCCTTTCTTTCATTTTCCAAACAATTTTTGTAAACCAAAAACTCATCAGGCTAAGCAACAGCCATTACAACCGTCCATGACCGCGGACGCGGCTATTCGAATAGATTTAACTCTGCAGAGTTTGCACACTTTCCCCACAAGATCCACGAGTTTATCATGTGGGCATCATCCCTGAATATCAACTATGCCATGACAAAAACTCGGACATAGCCTTTCGCCTATTCGTCTTAGCACGGGATCCTACCCTATGGAGTATGTACCTCCCCGGCACCGTGGCAGCTCACCTCACTTTGAGTGTGGCTCCACCGCCAAGCCAGGAGACCCATAGTGTCTTCCGGACGGGTCAGCCCCGAAGGCCTCCCGTTATACTATTGTCTCCACCAACGACAATCCGGATTCAGGGGTAACCTTACCCTTATATAGTTGTGCGGTGTCCCATGTTAAGAAGAACAAACTACGAGCTAAGCCCCGTCCCACCCCAGGGTAATGTGGTTGCGTGGGTTAATTGTCACGGGTGAATACTTAGGCGCCAAAGTTTTTGAAAACAAGATTTTCTTTTCAACCATCTTTGCCAAGATCCTTTCCTTTCATAAACACACGGTTGGGTAAGTCCAACTCACCCAAGGTTTTCAAAAATTCTTTTCAACAAGGTATTTTTCCAAGGGGGTTCCCAACCTATTGTTTTATGAAGGAACTAAGAGTCACAATGACATGATGCTAGCCATCATACCACTAAGGGGATGATAATTGAGGTGTTAAGGGGATCATACATACTTAGGATAAGCATGTATAGGGACAACATAATTAAGATGATTCAAACAGGGGTCATGATGTTAATCATCATACCACTAAGAAGATGACAACATGGATATGGTCAGGGGGGGGCATACATGCTTAGGGTAAGCATGCATAACATCAACAAGGGGGTTCACATACTTGGGAGCAAGTATGCAAAGTATCAACAAGGGGTTCAACATACTTTGGGAATAAGTATGCATAGAGTAGAGGACCAAAAATCACACATGATACAAGGAACCAAGTATATAATGGAGCAATGAGCACAACAAGAAGGATAAATAGCAAGAGATCAAAAGATGGCTTGCCTTGGTCGGCTTATTTGTCCCTGGACTTCTTCAACTCCGTCAAATAAGAACTCCAACAATATAGATAAAATCCTTGTCTGAACCACTTCTTCTTCTTCTCCAAAATTGTTCGCATCTATCGTCGGAAAATATAAAAGGAACACTATCAACATATTGCACCAACAAAACAACATTCAACAATCAACCATCAAAAGCTAACCACTCTACTAAGAGCTAACATACTAAGGATCACAAATCAACTTTGAATTTGATTATAAGAACACCCAATTTATTCCTCCTAAAAAAAAGGCATGAGAGCTTTACAAAAGAGAAATTGCCTCCATGGTTATCACCAAGGTATGAATTAAACATCCCCTAATAGATAACACTATCAAGAAGACTAGCGCAATGCTTTGGCCTAAAAAACATTGATCCTATTTTTTTCAAACATTTTTTGAAGAGGTAGAAACCATTTCTCTCTTTTATTTTTAAAACACTACACTAAAAATAGAAAGTAAACCATATACCCCAACATTTGGAATCTTAAGAAAAACAAATAAAACTTGGTTTAAGTCTCAGAGGGTTTTGTTTTGCAAGAATAAAACAAAGGTTGTCTACTCTAAAAAAAAGATCAAGGCTTTTAAATGAACAAAAAGTTTTGAAACAACAATTTATGTGACACACATACATTCGCAAACAGAGACAAAATTTCATGAACAGAGACTAAAAGTATTTTTCCTAGATGTACAGTACTAAAACAAGACTAACCCAATTGGATTCACCAAAAATATATTAATCCTACAATTTTAGGAATTTGTTAGAGTCTGCAGTACACATAGAACAAGTTTAATTTACCAAAAATCGTACAAAAATCCTAAAAATATGGGACCAGTGGCATTGGAAAGATATTTGAATTTGTGAACTAATGCAATTAGTTTCACTGGATTTGGGCGTGTAGATCTCGAGTTATTAATATTTGAATACCTTTGGTTTTAATACATTTCAACAGCATTTTCAAAATTTCAAACGAATAATTCGGGCGGGAACTCTGGGCCATGCGGGGTGAAGTGTTGGGCCGGCCCAAGAGGAAAATCCAGGTGGCGGTGAAGGGAGAAAAAAAAGAAAAACAAAAAGGGGCCAGCTACTGGGCCCCGCATGCATGGGCCAGCGTGGCCTTACAGCCATGCAGATGCATGCTCGGGAGTCCGGACGGCCAGAGGCCTTGTCTTCCTCCAGCGAGCGGACAGGAAGAAGAGCAGGGGCGGCAGGGGCTTACTGGCGGCGAGCAGCAGTCCACGGCGGCGGTCAGGACGGGTCAGTGGTGACTCGGGGCAGACTAGGAGCGGCTCGTCGGCGTCCCTTTCTTCCCGCAGCAGCTCGACCCGGCGGCGTCGTCCTCTCAGCACCCGACGGGCAGACTTGGCGGCGGCGAGCTCGGGCAGACCTGGGCGAGACGAAGGCGCGCGTTAGGGCGTGCATAGGGTGGTGAGTAGAACGGGATGAAATGGAAGGAGGAAGGGGGCCAGGGCGACTTCCTCGTCACCCTTCACCACTACGGTGACCACGAGCAGAACTCGCTCTATTCGTCGAGCGAGGGAGAGGGAGCAACGCCACAGCGCTCTGGCTGTCTAGGAGGGGAAGCTGGAGTGGGACTGCAGAGGTGTGGCGAAAAGAGGGGTGTGGGTAGCCTTTTATAGCAGCTGGCGGGTGTACGGTGAGCGCGGAGCACTGCGGCGGCGTACGAGTCCATGGACCATCCATTGGGCAGCTGGGGCGGTGGGGGAGCGTGGTGTGTTTTCAGCCTGGGGAACTTGCGAAGCAACAGCGTGAGGCTAGGGAGGCGTAGGGTTGCAGGATGGGAGAAACATGAGGGAGGGTAGTGGTGCTCCTCCTTCTCGTCGGCCACGCCCTGAAAAAGGGTGGGCAGACCAATCCATGGGTGCTGGGGCTTGCAGGCAGGGTGAGAGGGTCGAGGTGGCTAGGCTGTAGCCGTTTTACACGGCCAGGTCGGGGGAAAACGAAGAGAGAGAGAAACAAAAGAGGGAAGTGGTCAATCCTGCGAAAACTGACATGCAGCCACTTTGTCTATTTCATGCAGATCACCTCCCTGCTCGAAACGATGCGAGCTTTGGTGCTCTCCGTAGAGGGATGTACCAGCTTCCACTAGAATTTTACAAATCGAATTATGGAGCACTAGAGAAGAAACACAATGGGTACAAAGTTGGGGCTAGAAACAAACCCGAGGATCCTTAGCTGAAGTTTTGAACACTCATCCAATTTGCTTGTCAGGTTACTCGGTTCCAGAAATGAGTTGGTGAGAGTGTTAGGGTGTAGGTCTATGGTGATTCATTGGCTGGCCAAGGGGAGGATGAGAGAGAGAGGAGGGAGAGGAGAGAGATGGTCATGGATTGCACATGTTGGCATGACCAGCCTCTGCCTTAGCCCATCGGACTAGAGCAAGAAAAAAAATGTCCAAACCAATGTAGGCTAACCGTGATAGGATGCATGTGTTGGAGGTACCAATGAGGTGGATTTTGAGGGGATCAAAATTGATTCTAAATGGGGGGAGCGAGATATGGAAAATCATGCATGGCATGCATGGTCGGCACCCCACTAGCGTTATGCAAAAAGAATGCATCAAACAAAAACCCAAATGGTCAAGCTAGGCTAGAAAGGTGGTGGTGATGGTGAGGTGTAGATCATGTGGTAGCTTGAGGGATATGAGATGTTACTTAATCGGGTTTTACTTGAATTAGTTATGAAATTTTTAAGAGAGTGGGTCCAAGGTTTATATTCCTCTAAAATGGCCTTTGAAAAAAGTAAAGTAAAGAAGATGATACAAAATTAGTTGAGATCACAAAGTGCAATAAATGGCTTATAGATTACCAACATGAATTTGGGTAAAAATGGAATAAAAATAATTTTATACTAATTACTTTTGAATGAAAAATATATGATATACATATTAGAAACAATTCCTATTTTTATTTGAGGAAGGTTTTCGAAGATAGTTTGGGAAATCTAGAAATATTTTGATGGCCAAAGGAAGGGTATAGGGTTTTATTCTATATGGAGGAAAAGCCAAAATTTGAATAAGAGAGATGTTTTTTTCAAAAAGATTTGAGTGCACTACCATAGGTATTTTATTTAGATCAAAAAGTCTAAAAACTTAGCTTGAGGTACCTATGGCCCTTGATTTTGATTGAGATAAAACAAATAGGCTTACTTGGTATATTTGAAAAAGAGGAGAGGTTTTAGAAGAGTAGAATGATCCATAGAGGAAATAGAAAATATGGATCATTCCATTTTATTTTGGGAAACGAAAACTACACATAAAAGGTTTTAAAGTTACATAAAATAAGGGTAAGCCATTTGGTAAATACTTTGTGTTAAAACAATATATCTTTTAGAAAACTATTTCGTGATACTATGATCTAAGGTGATCATAGTAATTTAAAAGGAAATGTTTTTGGCAAGATCCTATGAATTAAGATTTTGAGTCATAGGATACAACAAAAAAATAGGTTTTTGTGATTTGACAAAAAGTTCAATTACTTTTGAGAAAAGTAGGTTGAGGGAATACAAGAGGGGCCATAGGTTAACTATTTTTCTTGAGACTAGAAGATGTGTGTTGAGGTACTTTTGGAGAAAACACCAAGCATAGGGTTTATGCATGGGTAAAGAAAAGAATCTTTCTCCAGGGCCACACATGTGTTTTATTTAGTGAGTTGTTAATTTGTTTTAACACTAGATGTGTTGTTCTAAGAGGTAACTCAAGACATATGCAACAAGCACAACAAGACAACTCATCTACCAGCAGTTCAAAGCCATTCATTATAACAAACAGATCAAGGCAATTCATCTTAATTACCCTTTTTAAAAGTTTTTGTTCCCCCTAATTTTTGCACTATGGACAACTAAACATGGTTGCAAAAATTGGGATGTGACAGCTCTTCCACCCTTAAAATAATCTCGTCCCGAGATTACTAAGCGTAGGACTAGGTAGGTTTTTCATAGTTGACTAAAGTTAGACTCGTCTTCTTGTAGACATGAAGTTGTCGAGAAGGTCGTTGCTTCATCTTCTGGGAGACATGATGGATTCCTGCCGAGGGCGAGCTTCGTGAAGAGGTTGACTACTCTATGTAGGTGTTAGATCTGTAGCTCCTAATCGATCCTAGCGGGGGTTCAAGATTCTGGGAGAGTTAGTGCACTCCAACGGTGCTTTTTTTTTATAAAGGTCGAATGTGGTTAAAGTTAGCTTAAGTTTTGGTGGAAGACTCATCTTCCACCCTTAAGATTGTTCGTCGATGGTTCTGAAGATCTCAGAGCCTTTTCCATGAGTCTTGTCGGTGCTTTCGAAGAAGTGATATCTCTTGTCTTGAGTTGAAACATCTTTAGGGGGCGATGTGTAGTCCACAGCTTCAAGAGGCACTCACGGTGTTTACTAAATCTTATAATGCGTGGTAAGTTAGTAAGTCGATGAAACTCCTGGGCGCTATCCACATGAAGCAGCAACAAAGGTCGTCGAAGACAAACCTTTAGCTTGAGGGTCGGTGCTGACTTATACTAGCTAAGAAGTGAGCGGGTAAATTACACCTAATCTTGAGTCTTGAGGTATCTTCATGAGCTTCACTTGATAAGGAGTGGATGACCCAGGTGATGTAGCTTGGCTTTGACGCTACGATTCCCTCATCTTCTTAGATGGTGTTTTAGAGGGTGGTTTTCAAGAAGATATCCTCGAGGTTAGCGCGATTATAGTCCAAGGTTAGACCAGGTTAGTATGCCTCCTCGCAGAGGTGCAGTCGCTCTTGAAGGTAGGGCTTCTTCTTCATTGGCGTAGTAGAGTCGCTTCAGCGGATCTTGAAAGTAGCTAGCGTAGATAGGGGCCTGAGTTAGTTTTTCCGAGGGTTGAAAAACAACTGTTAGGTTTAGAGTTAGAGTCTTCCATTAATCTATCCAACTAACTAGCAGTTAGCAATACATCAGAGAGGTAGGTGAGGATGAAAACATCTTAGGGAGGCTTTCTAAGCTAAGTTATCACACCAAGAGGGTTTTTCAGACCTAAAGACAAAGACAATCATACACACAACAAACAGATAAAATCACTCAAGCAGCACACGAGGAAACTACAAGCAATCATCAAACCAAACAAGGCACTCTAAGCATCTAGGGATACCTAATATGTGGGGGTAGCTCAATCAAAGCGATTGAGTTCTTCCTATCCATCCTATAGGTTTGGGGCTGGTCACATATGCTGACATCTTCATCTGGCCGACATCGACTTCAACAAGGATTTTTGAAGCAGTTGGTGGTGAAGCAGCCTGGTGTTGAGTCATCGATGTTGAAGTGGAGGCGAAAACTGCGTAGAACTTATGGTCTCAACATCCCGGAAACATGAGGTCTTCAGAGGGGTAGCTGTTGAGGAACTCCCAGTCGACATCTTCTGGGGGTTGGCCTAAAAATTACTAGTCAAGAAACTGAGGACTTGATCCCTGATGACTGCAAAAGTGCGAGTCCAAAGAGGAACAAGGTCAGCTCCCTGACATACTTTGGTGACAACCTAGGACATGATCTAATTATCCCTTTGTGTGAACACTAAGTTGGCCTCCAATCTTCAATAGCTGCTGTTGGAGATACATGAGTCTTCCAAATAGGTTGATCCATATTTGGCTTCGAGTCTCCGGGTCTGAGTCGGGGGCATCGTCCAGTATGTAGGTTTTGAAGTGGATGAGACAATAGAGTAAGAATTTTCAAACATCCTTATAAAGCGAAGAGATAAGAATTTAGAAGTTTTGAAGAAATAAGAGGAGTAGAAGTTATGCTTCCGACTAAAGAAAGAATTTGTTTGGTAAATAGTTGTGCCCAAATACTTGTTTCCTAACTAACGTCCATGCTAACTAAGGTCTCCTACAGTCAGGATAGCTCTAATACCAGCTCTGTGGGGACCCCGGACTAACTGTCCGAAATACCCTGTTATGTATACATTTCACGATCCCATGATCAGTGCGCCGTGAACACATAACCGAACTGATATCAAATTACACCATCCATTACAAAGCGGAATAAGAAAATTACAATAAGGTCACATGACCAATACTTACATACTAGCCTCGAAGGGCCTAACTAAACATCAGAGTAGCATCATCACTTCAGCAGCGTAGAGCCCAAGTCATCTGCCATAAACCTACAGGCAACTGACTGGGAAGACGTTCCTAGCTCGCATAGACGTCGTCAACTCCTTCTTCATCCGTTGAATTTCCTCCAAGTCTGGCCAAGTAAATAGCCAGGGACAAAGCCGTGAGTACATTTGGAATTGTACTCGCAAACCATCAAGAAGGTACTTTGCAAGAGTGCAAGATAACATGTGCTAATCTAGATGACAAGAGGGAAGAGCTAATTTCTCTTGTGCAAATAGCATGAAGAAGAGAAGTAGTTTCTCTTGTGGATATAGCATCCCAGCATCTTAGAAGAAGGGGATACTCAAGGGGTTCTATGGCATCTCTATATCTTTGTTGAAGAAGATACTTCAAAAGAGTTCAACAACATAAAACACTAGGGAGGGGGTAACCCAATTTGTATCCTTTCCGACCATCTCCATATGGTCAACCAAACCATTTCCGTATCCTTCCGGTACTCCGAAAACAAGTTCCTTTCTTTCATTTTCCAAACAATTTTTGTAAACCAAAAACTCATCAGGCTAAGCAACAGCCATTACAACCGTCCATGACCGCGGACGCGGCTATTCGAATAGATTTAACTCTGTAGAGTTTGCACACTTTCCCCACAAGATCCGCGAGTTTATCATGTGGGCATCATCCCTGCATATCAACTATGCCATGACAAAAACTCGGACATAGCCTTTCGCCTATTCGTCTTAGCACGGGATCCTACCCTATGGAGTATGTACCTCCCCGGCACCGTGGCAGCTCACCTCACTTTGAGTGTGGCTCCACCGCCAAGCCAGGAGACCCATAGTGTCTTCCGGACAGGTCAGCCCCGAAGGCCTCCCGTTATACTATTGTCTCCACCAACGACAATCCGGATTCAGGGGTAACCTTACCCTTATATAGTTGTGCGGTGTCCCATGTTAAGAAGAACAAACTACGAGCTAAGCCCCGTCCCACCCCAGGGTAATGTGGTTGCGCGGGTTAATTGTCACGGGTGAATACTTAGGCGCCAAAGTTTTTGAAAACAAGATTTTCTTTTCAACCATCTTTGCCAAGATCCTTTCCTTTCATAAACACACGGTTGGGTAAGTCCAACTCACCCAAGGTTTTCAAAAATTCTTTTCAACAAGGTATGTTTCCAAGGGGGTTCCCAACCTATTGTTTTATGAAGGAACTAAGAGTCACAATGACATGATGCTAGCCATCATACCACTAAGGGGATGATAATTGAGGTGTTAAGGGGATCATACATACTTAGGATAAGCATGTATAGGGACAACATAATTAAGATGATTCAAATAGGGGTCATGATGTTAATCATCATACCACTAAGAAGATGACAACATGGATATGGTCAGGGGGGCATACATGCTTAGGGTAAGCATGCATAACATCAACAAGGGGGTTCACATACTTGGGAGCAAGTATGCAAAGTATCAACAAGGGGTTCAACATACTTTGGGAATAAGTATGCATAGAGTAGAGGACCAAAAATCACACATGATACAAGGAACCAAGTATATAATGGAGCAATGAGCACAACAAGAAGGATAAATAGCAAGAGATCAAAAGATGGCTTGCCTTGGTCGGCTTATTTGTCCCTGGACTTCTTCAACTCCGTCAAATAAGAACTCCAACAACCACTTCTTCTTCTTCTCCAAAATTGTTCGCATCTATCGTCGGAAAATATAAAAGGAACACAATCAACATATTGCACCAACAAAACAACATTCAACAATCAACCATCAAAAGCTAACCACTCTACTAAGAGCTAACATACTAAGGATCACAAATCAACTTTAAATTTGATTATAAGAACACCCAATTTATTCCTCCTAAAAAAAAGGCATGAGAGCTTTACAAAAGAGAAATTGCCTCCATGGTTATCACCAAGGTATGAATTAAACATCCCCTAATAGATAACACTATCAAGAAGACTAGCGCAATGCTTTGGCCTAAAAAACATTCATCCTATTTTTTTCAAACATTTTTTGAAGAGGTAGAAACCATTTCTCTCTTTTATTTTTAAAACACTACACTAAAAATAGAAAGTAAACCATATACCCCAACATTTGGAATCTTAAGAAAAACAAATAAAACTTGGTTTAAGTCTCAGAGGGTTTTGTTTTGCAAGAATAAAACAAAGGTTGTCTACTCTAAAAAAAAGATCAAGGCTTTTAAATGAACAAAAAGTTTTGAAACAACAATTTATGTGACACACATACATTCGCAAACAGAGACAAAATTTCATGAACATAGACTAAAAGTATTTTTCCTAGATGTACAGTACTAAAACAAGACTAACCCAATTGGATTCACCAAAAATATATTAATCCTACAATTTTAGGAATTTGTTAGAGTCTGCAGTACACATAGAACAAGTTTAATTTACCAAAAATCGTACAAAAATCCTAAAAATATGGGACTAGTGGCATTGGAAAGATATTTGAATTTGTGAACTAATGCAATTGGTTTCACTGGATTTGGGCGTGTAGATCTCGAGTTATTAATATTTGAATACCTCTGGTTTTAATACATTTCAACAGCATTTTCAAAATTTCAAACGAATAATTCGGGCGGGAACTCTGGGCCGTGCGGGGTGAAGTGTTGGGCCGGCCCAAGAGGAAAATCCAGGTGGCGGTGAAGGGAGAAAAAAAAGAAAAACAAAAAGGGGCCAGCTACTGGGCCCCGCATGCATGGGCCAGCGTGGCCTTACAGCCATGCAGATGCATGCTCGGGAGTCCGGACGGCCAGAGGCCTTGTCTTCCTCCAGCGAGCGGACAGGAAGAAGAGCAGGGGCGGCAGGGGCTTACTGGCGGCGAGCAGCAGTCCACGGCGGCGGTCAGGACGGGTCGGTGGTGACTCGGGGCGGACTAGGAGCGGCTCGTCGGCGTCCCTTTCTTCCCGCAGCAGCTCAACCCGGCGGCGTCGTCCTCTCAGCACCCGACGGGCAGACTTGGCGGCGGCGAGCTCGGGCAGACCTGGGCGAGACGAAGGTGCGCGTTAGGGCGTGCATAGGGTGGTGAGTAGAACGGGATGAAATGGAAGGAGGAAGGGGGCCAGGGCGACGTCCTCGTCACCCTTCACCACTACGGTGACCACGAGCAGAACTCGCTCTATCCGTCGAGCGAGGGAGAGGGAGCAATGCCACAGCGCTCTGGCTGTCTAGGAGGGGAAGCTGGAGTGGGACTGCAGAGGTGTGGCGAAAAGAGGGGTGTGGGTAGCCTTTTATAGCAGCTGGCGGGTGTACGGTGAGCGCGGAGCACCGCGGCGGCGTACGAGTCCATGGACCATCCATTGGGCAGCTGGGGCGGTGGGGGAGCGTGGTGTGTTTTCAGCCTGGGGAACTTGCGAAGCAACAGCGTGAGGCTAGGGAGGCGTAGGGTTGCAGGATGGGAGAAACATGAGGGAGGGTAGTGGTGCTCCTCCTTCTCGTCGGCCACGCCCTGAAAAAGGGTGGGCAGACCAATCCATGGGTGCTGGGGCTTGCAGGCAGGGTGAGAGGGTCGAGGTGGCCAGGCTGTAGCCGTTTTACACGGCCAGGTCGGGGGAAAACGAAGAGAGAGAGAGAAACAAAAGAGGGAAGTGGTCAATCCTGCGAAAACTGACATGCAGCCACTTTGTCTATTTCATGCAGATCACCTCCCTGCTCGAAACGATGCGAGCTTTGGTGCTCTCCGTAGAGGGATGTACCAGCTTCCACTAGAATTTTACAAATCGAATTATGGAGCACTAGAGAAGAAACACAATGGGTACAAAGTTGGGGCTAGAAAGAAACCCGAGGATCCTTAGCTGAAGTTTTTAGCACTCATCCAATTTGCTTGTCAGGTTACTCGGTTCCAGAAATGAGTTGGTGAGAGTGTTAGGGTGTAGGTCTATGGTGATTCATTGGCTGGCCAAGGGGAGGATGAGAGAGAGAGGAGGGAGAGGAGAGAGATGGTCATGGATTGCACATGTTGGCATGACCGGCCTATGCCTTAGCCCATCGGACTAGAGCAAGAAAAAAAATGTCCAAACCAATGTAGGCCAACCGTGATAGGATGCATGTGTTGGAGGTACCAATGAGGTGGATTTTGAGGGGATCAAAATTGATTCTAAATTGGGGGAGAGAGATATGGAAAATCATGCATGGCATGCATGGTCGGCACCCCACTAGCGTTATGCAAAAAGAATGCATCAAACAAAAACCCAAATGGTCAAGCTAGGCTAGAAAGGTGGTGGTGATGGTGAGGTGTAGATCATGTGGTAGCTTGAGGGATATGAGATGTTACTTAATCGGGTTTTACTTGAATTAGTTATGAAATTTTTAAGAGAGTGGGTCCAAGGTTTATATTCCTCTAAAATGGCCTTTGAAAAAAGTAAAGTAAAGAAGATGATACAAAATTAGTTGAGATCACAAAGTGCAATAAATGGCTTATAGATTACCAACATGAATTTGGGTAAAAATGGAATAAAAATAATTTTATACTAATTACTTTTGAATGAAAAAGATATGATATACATATTAGAAACAATTCCTATTTTTATTTGAGGAAGGTTTTCGAAGATAGTTTGGGAAATCTAGAAATATTTTGATGGCCAAAGGAAGGGTATAGGGTTTTATTCTATATGGAGGAAAAGCCAAAATTTGAATAAGAGAGATGTTTTTTTCAAAAAGATTTGAGTGCACTACCATAGGTATTTTATTTAGATCAAAAAGTCTAAAAACTTAGCTTGAGGTACCTATGGCCCTTGATTTTGATTGAGATAAAACAAATAGGCTTACTTGGTATATTTGAAAAAGAGGAGAGGTTTTAGAAGAGTAGAATGATCCATAGAGGAAATAGAAAATATGGATCATTCCATTTTATTTTGGGAAACGAAAACTACACATAAAAGGTTTTAAAGTTACATAAAATAAGGGTAAGCCATTTGGTAAATACTTTGTGTTAAAACAATATATCTTTTAGAAAACTATTTCGTGATACTATGATCTAAGGTGATCATAGTAATTTAAAAGGAAATGTTTTTGGCAAGATCTATGAATTAAGATTTTGAGTCATAGGATACAACAAAAAAATAGGTTTTTGTGATTTGACAAAAAGTTCAATTACTTTTGAGAAAAGTAGGTTGAGGGAATACAAGAGGGGCCATAGGTTAACTATTTTTCTTGAGACTAGAAGATGTGTGTTGAGGTACTTTTGGAGAAAACACCAAGCATAGGGTTTATGCATGGGTAAAGAAAAGAAAAGAATCTTTCTCCAGGGCCACACATGTGTTTTATTTAGTGAGTTGTTAATTTGTTTTAACACTAGATGTGTTGTTCTAAGAGGTAACTCAAGACATATGCAACAAGCACAACAAGACAACTCATCTACCAGCAGTTCAAAGCCATTCATTATAACAAACAGATCAAGGCAATTCATCTTAATTACCCTTTTTAAAAGTTTTTGTTCCCCCTAATTTTTGCACTATGGACAACTAAACATGGTTGCAAAAATTGGGATGTGACAAAGTCATCAAGAGTGTAGCCAATAGCTCCTCGGTGTTTCTTCAATATTTCCAATAACCTTTCTTCCTCGAACTCTGAAAGCTTAGAACTAATAATAACAGGATATATTTTCTTATCATCAATATGAGCATATTTAAGATTATCAGGCAACGGTTTTAAATCAAAAACAGGATCTTCGTTTGGTGGTGGTGTTGTACCTAGATCTTCAACCGGTAAATCATGTTTAAGAATAGGTTGACGAAGGAAAATTTGATCAAGCTCATTTCTTTCTTCCCTAAAGACTTCACTCTCACTATTCTCCAAATGTTGCTGCAAAGGATTATTAGGAGCAAGAGCAATAGATGCACATTGTTCAACTCTAAAATCATTATTAGGCAAATCAGCTTTATAAGGAGTTTTAGCAAATTTAGAGAAATTAAACTCGTAAGATTCACTAGCAAATTTAGTCACAATTTTCTCCTTCTTGCAATCTATAACAGCTCCACAAGTATTTATAAAAGGTCTATCAAAAATGATAGGACAATACTTACTAGCAGCAGAACCAAGTACCAAAAAGTCAGTAGGATATTTAATCTTACCACATAGAACTTCCACATCTCGAACAATACCAATTGGAGAGATAGTTTCTCTATTAGCTAGCCGAATAACCACATCAATATCTTCAAGTTTACAAGAACCAATTTCATGCATGATCTCCGTGTAAAGCTCGTAAGGAATAGCACTAATACTTGCACCAATATCGCATAAACCATAATAACAATGATCACCAATTCTAACAGATAGCATAGGAACACTAGTTTTCCTAGACTTATTAGGATGTGAAACAATATTAGAAGCATCTTCACAGAAAATAATATGACCATCTTCCACATTTTCAGTCACAAGATCTTTAACTATTGCAATAGCAGGTTCAACCTTTATTTGCTCTTCAGGTTCTATAGGTTTCTTTTCACTTTTATCAACCGCACTATTTATAACAGAATACTCCTTCATTTTAGCAGGGAAATGAGTTTTTTCAATATAAGCTTCAGGAAGAACATGATCAACAGTTTCAGTTACAACACATTTATTTATAGACGAATCAATTTTATCTTTATACGGTTCATGATACTTATCAAAATTCTTCCTAGGCAATTCAAAATGAGAGGCAAAAGCTTTATAAAGATTTGCAACGACTTGAGAATCAAGACCATTAGTAGCACTCATATTACGAAATTTATCAGTATCCATAAAAGTTTCAATGCATTTATAATCATAGTTTATACCTGACTCTCTACCTTTGTCGTTCTCCCATCCTTCAGTATTCTCCTGAATCCGATCAAGAAGGTCCCTTTTAAACTCTTCTTTGTTGCGTGTAAATGATCCAGAACAAGAAGTATCCAGCAAGGTCTTATCTTGAAAAGAAAGTCTTGGATAGAAATTATCAATGATAATATTACCAGGAAGCTCATGAATGGGGCATTTGAGCATTAAAGACTTCAATCTCCCCCACGCTTGGGCAATACTCTCTGCATCATGAGGCCAGAAATTATATATGCGGTTCCGGTCTTTGTGAATTTCACTTGGAGGATAGAATTTAGAATAAAATAGGGGCACAATATCATTCCATTCAAGAGAATCCCCATTCTTCAGTAATTTATACCAATGCGCCGCTTTACCAGATAGTGATATAGAGAATAGTTTCTTCCTAACTTCATCCATAGCAATACCTGCACACTTGAATAAACCGCATAATTCATGTAAGAACAGTAAATGATCTCCAGGATGGACAGTTCCATCCCCTTCATAGCGGTTATCCACAACACGTTCAATAATTTTCATAGGTATTTTGTATGGAACCTCTTTCTCACCTGGCGCCTCATCCACTACCTTTGCAGTAGTAGTAGATTTTCCAAATAAAAATTCAAGAGATGATCTCTCCATAATGAATTATAGCAGCAGGCAGAAATAAAATCAGCACGAATAGTAAAAGTTTCCCTTACCAATTCCACTTACCAATAGCGCTTCACTCCCCGGCAACGGCGCCAGAAAATAGTCTTGATTACCCACAAGTATAGGGGTGTATCGTAGTATTTTCGATAAATAAGAGTGTCGAACCCAACGAGGAGCAGAAGGTGTTGACAAGCAGTTTCAATGAAGGATTCACTGTAAATGCTCACAAACAAGTGTTTAGGGGGTTTTGATGTAGCAGATGAATAAAGCACGAGTAAGTAAAATGCGAGAGTAATAATTGCAGCGAGTGGCCCAATCCTTTTTAGCACAAAGGACAAGCCGGTTTGTTTACTTATAATGACCAAACGTTCTTGAGGACACACGGGAATTTAGTCTAGTGCTTTCGCTTCATATAGCTGATTAATCTTCATTGTTTTGATAAGTGTTGTGTGGGTGAACCTATGCTAATGCACCGCCCTTCCTAGGACTAATACATACTTGTGATTATACCCCTTGCAAGCATCCGCAACTACAAGAAAATAATTAAGATAAATCTAACCACAGCCTTAAACTCTGAGATCCTGCTATCCCTCCTGCATCGATATACCAACGGGGGTTTAGGTTTCTGTCACTCCGGCAACCCTGCAATTGGCAAACGAGTACAAGATGTATTCCCCTAGGCCCATAAAGGTGAAGTATCATGTAGTCGATGTTCACATGACACCACTAGAAGAATAACACCACAACTTAAATATCATAACATTGAATATTACCCAACATAATTCACTACTAACATTTAGACTTCACTCATGTCCTCAAGAACTAAACGAACTACTCACGAGACATCATATGGAACATGATCAGAGGTGATATGATGATGAATAACAATCTGAACATAAACCTTGGTTCAATGGTTTCACTCAATAACATCAATAACAAGTAGAAATCAATACCGGGAGAGTTTCCCCTATCAAACAATCAAGATCCAACCCTAATTGTTACAGCGGTGACGAGGTGCAGCGGTGGAGATGGCGGTGATGATGATGAAGATGATGGTGATGGTGATGATCATGGAGATGATGTCCAGCTCGATGACGATGACGATGGCGTCGATTTCCCCCTCCGGGAGGGAATTTCCCCGGCAGATTTCAGCCTGCCGGAGAGCTCTTTTCTCTCTGGTGTTTTCCGCCCCGCAGAGGCGGCTGTGACTCTTCGCGACTATTCTCTGGAGCTTAGGTTTTCGAGACGAAGAAGTACGCGAAGGAGAGGAGGTCAGAGGGGGCTATGGGCCCCCTCCCCACAAGGCGGCGCGGCCAGGCCTGGGCCCACGCCGGCCTATGGGGGGGCCATGGCGGCCCTCCTCGGCTCCTCCTTTTGGCTATCTTCGTCTTCTGGAAAAATAAGATTTTCCGTGTAATTTCTTTCAATTGTTGATCTTCCGGAATATTGCATTCTGACAGTGCTTTTTCCAGCAGAATCCTGGCTCCGGTGCGCGATTCTCCAATAATCATGAGACATGCAAAATAGATGAAATAACATAAGTATCACCTCTAAATATGAAATATATCAATGAATAACAGTAAATTATGATATAAAATAGTGATGCAAAATGGACGTTTCAGTCATCTTCGGCAGCTTCATCCTCTTGGACATCACTGTCCTCAAGGACATGCTGGACGTCCTCGGTCTCCTCGGAGTCATCATCATCCTCTGGTTCCACACCGCTTTCGGGTGTAGGAGGATAGCATTGAGCCACGACGGAGGCCTATCGATAGGATAGAAATCAGAAAACACGGTGAAGAATAGCATAAACGATAACAGTAAAAGCGAGAAACAACAAAAGTTACCTCAGCCGGGAGATGGTGAAGATCGTATGGGGGATGAGTCGAAGACAAGACAATATTGTCCTTCATGCTGAGGCACGTCAGGCGATGCACCTCATCGCGAAGTTCATCGGCTGACAGGTCGGTTGAGCTAACTCTCGACTTGTCGTTCTTACCAGAATACAACCACAACTGGTGGGGCCGGGACATCAGCGGTTGCACCCGACGTTGTAAGAACACTGAGACTACCTCGGTGCCGCACATCGTCAAGCCTCCCGTGTTCTTCAGATCAACGACCTGGTCGAACAGCTTGTCGGCAGTCGCCTTTTCTTCGGGAGAAAGGACGTTTCGCCAGGACTTCTTCGGCTGAGCTACCAGAACGTCCTCGAACGGAGGGAGGTTGGAGCGTCGCCCAGACACCGGAATATCCCGCAGATAAAACCATTTGTTGCGCCAGCCTTGGACGGACTCCTTCATTGGGTAGTCGAAGTAATCAACTTCTTTCCTGACAACGAAGCCAACGCCACCAACGACGGGGGGGCCATTGCTGTCATTGTGGCGCTTGACATAGAAGATCTTCCTCCAAAGACCCCAGTGGGGATCAATGCCAAGGAAAGCTTCACAGACGGTGATGAAGATGGAAAGATGGAGAATGGAATTTGGGGTCAGCTGCTAGAGCTGAATCCCGTAGAAGAAGAGAAGGGAGCGAAGGAACTCGTGGGCAGGAAGCGAAAGCCCACGAAACAGAAAAGCGGCGAACATGACGGTAAAGCCCTTTGGAGGATTTGGGCGAGAGGAAGGACCTGAAAGACGAATATCATCGTCGGAAGAGGAGATGAAGCCGAAGGAGCAGAGCTTGCTCACCTCGCGATTGGTGATGGTAGAAGCGCCCCAGTCACGGCTAACCTTGGTCATGCTCGAGGCACTAGCACTCTTCTTCTTGCCCATGGCGTTCGGAACTTTCGAGGAAAGGAACAGAGGTGGAGAGGAAGGCTAGAAAGGAGATGAGCAGTACAGAGGCGTAAAAAGTAAAAATGACAAAGGCCTTCTATTTATATCATAAGACCGCTGGAAGATCGTGGCCGTAACTCTATAGTCATCATGGGAGGTGGATGAGATCTAATCGTACACGTGTCACTCTGCGGAGAGCGGAACCGGCGGACCATTATTCCCACGATGCGCGGAAATCGAGGAGGCACCTTGGTCAATGTGCATGCAGTAGTCATTTCCTAAAAACTGCCTGCGCAGAACTAGGGTGGGCCCGTCAGGTCACGTCTTATCAGTCAGACCATGGCAGTAATTACATCATCAATGACATCGAAAAAGCATGATGGAGGAGTTGAAGAAATGAAGTTATCGAGTGGTCAACTTGAGTCTACGCACGGATTGCAAGCATCCGCACCTAGACTCGGGGGCTACTCCCATCGGGAGCGCTGGACGCGCACCCGATAAAAAGAAAACTCGAAGAATTTTCCATGAAGAAGGGTCTGAAGAAGTGTTTTGAACAAAAGAGCGGTGTCTTCAGCTCGAGTCTGCACCCGATTGCAAGCACCTGCGCCCAGACTTGGGGACTACTCCCATCGGGAGAGCTGAGTGCGCATCCGATAAAACTTTTTTGCACTCCAGGATCATGCCCGGGGACTTGATTCTGAGTAGAGTAACGTTGTTTTGCCAACGGCAGTTAACCAGCAAAGTTGGGCACGTTACTTCATATCCTTTACACGTTCAAGCTTTACTGAAAAGTACAAGCCCTGACATGCATCTATCAGATGACCTATAAAGACTTGCAAGAAACTTCGGCAGAACAAGACATTCGAGTAGCACAACTTGAGTCTACACACGGATTGCAAGCATCCGTATCTAGACTCGGGGGCTACTCCCATCGGGAGCGCTGACGCGCACCCGATAAAAGAAGATGAAGCTGTTACAAGATGGACAAGAGCAATCGAAGCCGAAGAACGTTCAGTGGAGGCATGCTTTAGTCTCTACCCGAAAAATCCTCGGCTAGACACTCGGGGACTACTGACGTGGGCATTACCCTTCGGGTAACCGACATTGCCCTATCCTGTGCGGCCCAACTGGAGGCCCATGAAGATACCTGATGGCAAGGTGGGCCACTAGGGCGGTACCGAAGAGGATTCCTTTAAGAACAAGACGAAGAGGAGCCAAACAAGGAAAGTTTAGAGCTAGGTCTTTTGTAAACCTAGTCGTACCCGGACAGATCTCTTGAGACCTGGCCTCCTTTATAAAGTCCAGGAGAGGGGCTATCGAGGGACACGATCAATCTTAGCAACTTTAGCCACCAGAAGTCTAGAGCTAGGTCGCCGCCGCACTTAGCCTCTCGACGAGATCACAGCCGAAACCTTCGGCACCCCATTGTAATCCAATATTCTCATATTCAAGATCAGACAGGCAGGACGTAAGGGTTTTACCTCATCGAGGGCCCCGAACCTGGGTAAATTGCTCTCCCCGCTTGTCTGCGAACCGATGTCTCGTGTCAGCCTACAGGATTCCATCAACCCTAAGCCCCAATCGGAGGGCATTGTCGAGGAGCATCCTCGTCAGTAGACTTACCTGATAGCCGCAAGGCTGTCGAGAATAAATGGATCCTCAAGAGAAAAACATATGCTGATGGTAATATTACTGTCTATAAAGCTCGACTTGTCGCAAAGGGTTTTCGACAAATTCAAGGAGTTGACTACGATGAGACTTTCTCACCTGTAGCGAAGCTAAAGTCTGTGAGGATTTTGTTAGCAATAGCTGCATTTTTCGATTATGAGATTTGGCAGATGGATGTCAAAATGGCGTTCCTTAATGGTGACATTGAGGAAGAGTTGTATATGGTACAACCCAAAGGTTTTGTCGATCCTAAAAATGCTGACAAGGTATGCAAACTTCAGCGTTCCATTTATGGACTGAAGCAAGCATCCCGGAGTTGGAACCGACGCTTTGATAAGGTGATCAAAGACTTCGGGTTTATACAGTGTCATGGAGAGGCCTGTATTTACAAGAAAGTGAGTGGGAGCTCTGTAGCGTTCCTGATATTATATGTAGATGACATATTATTGACTGGGAATGATATAGAACTATTGAGCGGTATAAAAGGTTATTTGAATAAGTGTTTTTCAATGAAAGACCTTGGTGAAGCAGCGTACATTTTAGGCATCAAGATTTATAGAGATAGATCAAGACGCCTAATAGGGCTTTCACAGAGTACATACCTGGACAAGATTCTAAAGAAGTTTAGAATGGATGAAAGCAAGAAAGGGTTCTTGCCTATGTTGTCAGGTAAGGTCTTGATTAAAACTCAAGGTCCGGCTACGGCAGAAGAAAGAGAGAGGATGAATCAGATCCCCTATGCCTCGGCAGTAGGCTCTATCATGTATGTCATGCTGTGTACTAGACCGGATATCGCACATGTTGTTAGTTTGACCAGCAGATATCAAAGTGATCCAGGAATGGAACACTGGACAGCGGTCAAGAATATCCTGAAGTACTTGAAAAGGCCTAAGGATATGTTTCTTTGTTATGGCGGTGACCAAGAGCTCGTTGTAACAAGTTACACCGATGCAAGTTGGAACACTGATCCTGATGACTCTAAGTCTCAGTCTGGGTACGTGTTTATATTGAATGGTGCTGCAGTAAGCTGGAGTAGTTCCAAGCAGTGCACGATGGCGAAGTCTTCAACTGAATCGGAATACATAGCGGCTTCGGTGGCTTCATCAGAAGCGGTATGGATTAAGAGGTTCATTGTTGAGCTTGGTGTGGTTCCTAGTGCATTGGACCCATTAGTCATTTATTGTGACAACATGGGTGCCATCACCAATGCACAAGAACCAAGGTCACACAAGAAGCTGAAGCATATCAAGCTGCGTTTTCATTCGATTCGCGGTACGAGTAAAGAGTACTTGTCGGAGACGAGGTTGAACAAGGTATCACTACAAGAGATATGCTCACTAGTGATCTTTTCTTAACGACCATCTATCTTTTCGTCATAGATCTATGACTATTCTGAATAAATGGTCGTGTGGTGTTTGGGAGGGTCCAACCTTTGAAGAACTACGACCAATTTTATCAAGAAGGTCATAATTTCCTAACACAAATTGGTCATAGATACATAACACTGATTTAGGGGTTACATTTATCCGATTACAACCAATTTAAAAGGTCCCTATTGCTAACTTGTGAAGCGTATGAAATGACTAGGCGCCCAACTCAGCAGTTTTGCCTAAGTGTCATGTCTATGTGTCAACTTTTACATATGTGTCCGTATGCATGTGTCAATTTTCGCTTACGTGTGCCATAGCACTATATTTGAATCTACCACTGACATACGAGTTCCACAATTGACCTGTTAACCAAGTTGACTAGGACCAATATTTGACATGTGGGACGAACATAGAGACCATCCAACCAAACTGGACCCACCAATATCTGCGGACCCACCAATATTTGACATGGCCTTCATCGAGCGCCACCCGAAATCTCATCTACCGCTAAGATTTTTGGCTTAGGCGCGAAACTAATACTACTATGGAATTGATGGGCCGAGCCGCATCCGAGCTATCCCGTCCCAGTCCGAACCCCCAACCGCATTGAACAGAGCACTCATCGTGACCACCCCTCACAACGCCTCCTCCCTCCTTTCCTCCACCTCCGCCGTCGGCCTAGGTCCCGGCCAACTCCAGCCACTCCGCGCCCCGCCGACCACCTCCCTGGAACCCACTCCTATCCCTCTCAGTAATCCACCGGGAGGAACCACCAAGACTCGCCTCCAACAGAAACCCTGGTCTCAAATTCGGATCCGACAAACCCTAGTGGCGCCCCTGCCGACCGCCGTCGAGGGCGAACCTGCCGTTCTCACGCAGCTTCTCCAGTCCTCCCCGACCTCCCCCAACAACGGTTCCGTTCGCCCAGCGTGTCTCCGTTCACCGCATGTCGTTGTCCCGCGTCCTCTCCCTCCAGCTCCTGGCTAGGATTCGCCCTTGCATCGGCCCGACGCCTACACTGTGCGACCCTTCTCCCTCCCAAGGCGGTTGACAGCGCGAAGGAGGACCTCGTCACGTTCCTCTCCCTCCCAAGTTGTCGACCTCATGGAGCTCACCGCCGACGGCCACGTCGCGCGTGGCTCACCATCATGGCCGCGTGGACCACGGCTTCGTCTACAACGCTCCAGATTGAGGCCGCGCTCTAGGTCGGTGAGGAGGCATGGCCTTGTCCAGCCGTGGTGGCGGGCCGTCGTTGCCGCTGCCACAAGATCTGGTCGCTAATGGTGCCCGCCACGGGCTTCCTCATTGTCTCGTCCACCGCGGGATCCCGCGTCTTGGCGCTCGCCATGGATCCCTTCGTGAGGTACGACCGAACCCTCCTCTCCTTTTCTCTGGTTGTACGTGAGCTGGCCACTCGACTTAGCTAGAATTTGATCCACTATATGTGTTGGGGGTATTTAGCTAGAATTTGATACAGTGCACTGTCAAGATATGACTCGAGGCAGTACTGCCAATTGCAATGTGTTCAGTGCTAATCGTGGCTGCTGCTCATAGTAAGGTAACCTAAACGCATGGGTACAATCAGAATAGAGCAATACAAAATAATTTTTGTAAGTTGATTAGCTCTTTGATCCTGTATGCCTTATAAGTTTCTGCTAAAAACAGCTCTTAGATGAAGAATTTAATTAGCAACCAGCAACAAACCCACGATTAACTGCATATATGATAGGAACTTTAGACTGCAATAATATTGCTATATTTCTTTCATTACTATAGAAGCTTTTGTTTTTTACTTGACTCTCACATGAGCTCCCTTTTGCTATAGATTGCACGGGATAAGTACCTGCAATGGTCGGCCTCAATGACGTTGCGCACTAGCTATTCAACTGCAGCCGCATCCACTGCATTGACACAGAGTCAGGTATCTACTCCTCGTCTTCCATCACAGTCAAGTATACTTTGTTTATGTGTACAAGCATCTATATTTGATCAATACAAATAGCGTGTGTTCTATCTTGGTCCTGGTTCGTTGGGTACGTACATGTTCATCAATTAACTAAGTTGTTCCCTTGTAAATGTATCTTAGAATTTATATACTGGCATGTCAATCACTAGCACCAAGGGGTAATGATGTCTCTTTCGATGATAGTTATTTGAGTGATATATAAACTTCTGAGTCATGTGAACAATGCTCTCTGGTATGAAAGTTGACTGCAATCAAAGTGTTTAGCTTCAACAATCAAAGTGTTTAGCTTCAACTATCTTTCTAGGAAGTATAGTAGCATGCTATTGGCTGGCTAGTTCTGATCCTTCCATTATGTTCATCAGTTGTAGCACTTGTTTGGTGCCAAATTTGAATGTAAGAGCTTTTGGATTACAAGCAAGTGTTACTGATTTTCAATCAAGTGGTAGTGAATTTGTATTGCTAAATGACTGCTCTTTTGAATCACAAGCAAGTGTTACTGATCTCTCTGAATATGTTGTGTTGGCAATACACCTTACCTGCAAATCATTGTTGTTAACTGCACTGTTTTCCCGGCTAGGGTTCACTGTTGTGTTTTCAGTTTCCTATCTATCATGTATAAGTATTCTCATTTATTCGAATATAGACTAAACTGCCTGCTTGTACTTTAAGCAGAGAATTAACCTGGGTGCAAACAATAACAGAGCTATAGATGCTATCTTGTAATTAATGAGCACTTTGTTGTCAATTCTTGCACTTCCCCTATCCAGACGCGGAATTACAGTTGTACTGAACGATACATATGTTGGATCGATGGAATTAATTTCAACTACATCGATGCATTCCTTTCCTGTATCAAATCAATTGCTACTCATACCTATAGCTACGTGTGTTACCAAATGAACTATAGCATGGAGTAATGGGCCATATTTACATGTGCTAGAACAAGTAGTAGTGCAGGCACAACCGCACAAGTAGCTCATGGAAATTTTTGCACTGAAGCATGAGCTCAGAAGTCACAAATTCAGTTTGTTAACTCACTCCAGCTGGTTACTGTAGCAGAATGAAGTACAAAGTTATAGCAAGTTCTACTTAAACTGAAATTGAACAACTTTACAATTATAGTTTCTGCTTATCATTGTATAATTCTAACAGCTATAAGGTCTTCTATCAAACGGTTGTGCATAGCAACTGTTGGCTATCTTTACAGATCCATGGAGTCTAAATATGATGATGAATGATGATGTAAGGTAGCTAGTAGGAGTAATACAAGTAACTTTAGTCTAAATATAGTTGCTAGCTAGTAGGAGTAACGACAAGTAACTTTAGTCTAAATATAGTCGCTAGCTAGTAGGAGTAACGACAGGTACTGACAGAGATTAGTAAGTAACAAACATACTTGAAAGTCCACACTTACAAATTCATTAAACTTTAATGTAGAGTAACAACCGAAGTTCAAACTGAAACAAGAACTTTATACCATTGTTCAGTAAACCATATGAACAACTTTATGAACAACTTTAGACCATTGTTCAGTAAACCACAAGGACATGACAAAAAAATCAGTACGAGTACTTGCAGGACTGGCCAACAAGTGGGTTCAGACGTGACCTTAGGACTGATAAATAATATTGTTCTCCCTCACGAGCAGCAGTTGCATCCTCCAATAATTCATGCTGCAGATTCGCCTGAAGGATGCAATTGTTCATGAGTACTTCATACACCATGGATTTTTATGTACTAGGTAACAGAGCAAGTGGAGTAGCAATATTTTCTCTCATTTACTCACACACATACCTATTGTTAATTAAGCAACTTGCATGAATTCCTCAGGCATAGATCAAATCCAGATGTTATGAATAAGCTGTTCTTGAGACATTATCCAGATGCAGTTGCCAATGTTATGAATAAGCTGTTTGAACTATGACATCTCTCCCAATTACAATTCAGGTACTTTGTCATATTCTTTGCTGTAGTGAAATACAATGCATTGACTACCCTAACGTTATCATTCAGTGAGGCTGTTAGGGTCGGATGTGAATCCTTCAATGAATTCAATCCTAACATACTAATGGCTTGTTGCGCTCAACAGTTCTCTCCACCACAATCATATTGGATCACTAATCTAATACATAGTCAGTTCACTGTAAGAAGTACCCCAGTGGGCTGCATGCATTGTACTTAAGAGTGCTTGTAGGAACATTGCTGTTATTTGTAATCAAATGGTGCTCTTGTGCCCTGCTGCAGTATCTCCCAGGTCATTACATGCTTATTTGAGATGCTCTCTTCTGCCTAGATAGTTCATTGATCAGGCTTGTTACCCCAGGTCCTTACATGCTTTATTTCGATGCTCTCTTCTGCTTACATAGTTCATCGATCAATTCCATGTGCTTCTTGTTGTGTTTAACCTTGTTATGTTTCAGTTTGCAGGAGAATGCTCATAAGGTTGCGGAAGTCCCAACCAGTACGTGTTTGTTGATGCTTGTAGTTCGTTCTGTCTCAGATTGTGGAGATTGTGGCTGTGTACATGGATAACTCATGTTAGAAGATAATTGTTTGTGTAACATATGCATAAGTTTGCGAAAGTCCAAGCCAGTACGTGTTTGTTGATGCTTGTAGTTCGTACGGTCTCAGATTGTGGAGATTGTGGTTGTGTACATAGATGACTCATGTTAGAAGATAGATGATTGCTTCTGTAACATATGCAACTTTATGCGATACATTCAGCTGCATAGCTCTTCTACCTGACAGATGTGTAATGTTCTGTTCTATTCTGTATGTTGAGATGTTATTTATAAAATTGCGTGTGTTCTCTTTTCTGAATGAAATATTGGTTATTTAGTAAAAAAATAGAAATTCCCTGATGTATGGGACCAGTTGGAAAGTGAGATCTGACATGTGGGACTAATGTGAAGTAGAAATCTGACAAGTGGGACACAACTGATTAGTGGGACCAGCTGTAAAATTAAATAGGAAAACAAAAAATATTGGATAAGAAAGGCCCACAAAAGGCCAAAAGCCCAAAAATTAAAATGCTGAATTATTGGGCTCAGCCCATCGATAGCACCCTCCGACCAATTGTTTTGGTCATTCAAATTTGCCACGTAGGATTGGCTTACGTGGACATGCCAAATTGTCCATGACCAAAATCTTGGTCATACAATCCATGACCATCTATATTGGTCAGAACGTCTACGACCAATTTGAAAAAAGTTTTTGTAGTCCGTCAGTGACGCTCAGCTGTTGACCAACTGTTTTTTTGTCACAGAAAGGTCACGGATGAAAAACCATGACCATTCGATGACCAATATAGATGGTCTTAGGGTAGCAAATTTCTTGTAGTGTATGGAGATACCGATGATCAAACCTCGGACAAGTAAAATATCGCATGACAAAGGGAATCAGTATCGTATGTAAATGGTTCAATCGATCACTAAGTTATCGTTGAATATGTGGGATCCATTATGGATCTCCAGATCCCGCTATTGGTTATTGGTCGAAGAAGAGTCTCAACCGTGTCTACATAGTTCACGAACCGTAGGGTGACACACTTAAGGTTTGATGTCGTTTTAAGTAGATATGGAATATGGAATGGAGTTCGAATTTTGTTCGGAGTCTCGGATGGGATCCAGGACATCACGAGGAGGTCCGGAATGGTCCGGAGAATAAGATCCATATATAGGAAGTCACTTTTCAAGTTTGGAAATTATCCGGTGCATTTATGGAAAGCGCTAGAATGTTCTAGAATCTTCCGGAAGAAATCACCATGGAAGGTGGAGTCCCGGTTGGAATCCACCAAACCCAACCAGCCAACCAAGTGGGAGGGTGGAGTCCATGGAGGACTCCACCTCCTTGGCCGGCCAAAAAGGGGGGAAGGGGAGAGTCCCTGTCCTCTAGGTTTCGTCCATAAGGCAGTTTTTGAATTGGGATCTTATTCGAACAGTTTGGGCAAACCCTTGGGGTTCCACCTATATAATGAGGGAGAGAGGGAGGGGGCTGGCTACCACCTTGGCCGCACCATCTAGAGGCACCAAGGCGGGCGCCCCAGCTGCCCCTCTCCCCAAACCCTAGCCGCCCCCTACTCATACTACTCCCGTAGCGCTTAGGCGAAGCCCTGCTGGAGATCTCCACCACCACCGCCACCACGTCGTCGTGCTGTCGGGATTCCGAGGAGGATCTACTACTTCCGCTGACCGCTGGAACGGGGAGAAGGACGTCATCATCAACACCGAACATGTGACCAAGTACGGAGGTGCTGCCCGACTGTGGCACCGTCAAGATCTTCTATGCGCTTTTGAAAGCGGCAAGTGATCATCTTCTGCAACAACGAGATCTAATCTCGTAGGCTTTGGAAATCTTCGAGGGATAGTCTCATGATCTTCTCGTTGCTACCATCTTCTAGATTGCATCTTGGCTTGTTATTCGTTCTTGTGGTAGGAATTTTTTTTGTTTTCTATGCTACGAATCCCATCAAAGTTGTAATATCCCAGGTATTGGGGTTACAAAAATAGAGGAAACAGATGTGTGCATTGCATTCATGCATAGAAAATCTGGGGAATTTTCGCGCTTTAAAGTAAAACAGTCACAGTAACTGAAGTTTCACTTGACCTTGGTGGAATTGAAGTAGCTCATCAAGTCAAGCGCTATAAACCTCAAAGTGACTTTGCTAAAACCTTGCTTTGGGTAGAGATAGTTTGATCTAAGGGGTTAGATCAAATGGAACTGATAATCAACACAACAACACTTTACCCAATGATCAAATACTTGATATTATAAAATCTTATAATATGGCAATCCTTGTCATAACATATGAACATCAATTCAATTGCAGACCAAGTATCAATAAAATGGAGAAACCATTCTTGGCTATCTTTTCTATGTCTTAAACTAATCCATGCACTTATCAAAAACCCTATGATATCCATTCTACTTGAATCTTGGAAACAAGACAAGGAGATCCAACTAAGGAATATATTCTTCTCTATTCCAAATTATTATACATCAAACCCAGAGAGGTGAGAGTTCTATATTATTTATTAGAAAAGCAATAACAAACCTGGAGCTAAACCTTGGATATACATCCCAGTATTCAAATCATCATCTTTAAAAGGAACCCTAGAGTATTATTAAAGACATTCCATAGAGAGAGACAACATTTATGTGGAACATAGATAATGGTGATTATATCAATTTCTATGGAGCCTAAAACATAGGTTAGTATTAAAGTCCTTCCCCAAATGAGAGAGAGACCACTCATACCAATTCTAGCTTTACCTATTAATGCATAAAGGACAATCTTTGAACTAAAGTATTAGGTTGTAAACCATTTCCCTTG
Source organism: Lolium perenne (assembly GCF_019359855.2). NCBI lineage: Eukaryota > Viridiplantae > Streptophyta > Magnoliopsida > Poales > Poaceae > Lolium > Lolium perenne. The sequence goes on along the minus strand of NC_067244.2, from coordinate 105,367,984 downwards.
GAGTGGTGAGATAACCTAATACCACATGAAATAATACCATATCCATGAATTGATAAAGTAAGGAAGAGATTATTCCAACTAAGTTAGACAATTGAATCTTTAGCTCAGCTACCTAAATAAATATTAGGAGTATACCATAAACCCTAGAATAACTATTCCTGTATAAGAGAACTCAAGCTATGGTGTTACCCTCAAGTTAGTTGAGGAAACACTTGGATTCAAGGGAGAGACCTATTATATATTCAAGTGGTTAAACCATCAATCCTTGAGAGAACTCTAAGTAATTACCTCAGGAATTCTCCTGGGATTTAATCTATTGAGACAACCATAGTAGGACCATCCAGGAAAATAAAATAGAAGTACTACACCCTAGGTGATCAAGACAATACTTGATCTTAGAAGTGAGAAACTTAGATCATGAAAGATACTTTAGGAAACCAAACCTTTGATCATTACAAATTGGGTAATGATCATAAACCCTAAGAACTTGAGGTAAGGAGATTAAGAACAAGTGGATCATGCCTAATCCATGACCATGCTCTGGAGAAATAGGAGTATAATCCAAATGCTAACACTTATATGATCAGTAGATATTATTCATCACATGAAATCATGGGGAGATCACTAGTAAGCAATCCTAGACTTATATTCCAACCTTAACTTGTGAATCACTTGGTGATCATAAATAGAATCCTAACACATCAACATTCCATAGATTAAAGAACCTAAGCAAACCTTAGAGTTAAACTCTATACCTTATATAGTGAGGAACCATTAATCTATATGACCAAAGTTAACTATAAAAAGAACTATAACCAGTGTAGTTACTTTAATGATAAATTGGTGATAATAAAAGAAGTTAATTGGTAGAAGATAAAACCAATTCTCAAATCCTTAAGTAATTAGGGAAGCTCATGAAATATCCAGCAAGTAACCACCTTATCATGGTTAGGGGAGGTTGAACCCTAGCACATGCAATATGGTGTCATCCCATCTCTATAACCTAGAATTAAATCTCAACCTTAGTTTATGTATCACAATGGTAATCATAATGTAAACCCAGGCCACAATTGAGATTCCAACCAATTGCCATTAGGTAAATATCGTTAGAACCCTAATGGTTCATTAATTAAATACAATGTTTCAATTATAAAACATAAGAGCCACCTAATGCTAAATCCTATAAGTAAACCATATGTGTAGTGATCAACCATTTACCTTTGTAACCAAGATAAACCATGATGGAAACAATCCCTACTTAGATCTTTTCAAATGTAGTGATAGTATTAACCTTAAAAAGGGGTTGCACTAGAAATGATAAAACCCTAATAAATATGTGCTCACATAAAATCATATGCAAGTGACAAAATCCTCAAATAGAAACCAAGCCCTAATAAAAACCCTAATAACATTTAATAAACAAGGGTGTCATTACACATGTAAAATATTTCTAAGATCTTGTGTTAAGCTATGTTAGTATCTCCATAAACTTCAAAAGGAACCACACATTCAAAATCCTGCAAAAACAGATTTGAATTAAAACAGAATTCAAAATAGAAAATTGAAAACAGAAAATAAAACTAGAAAAGAAAAAGAGAGAAAAGAAGAAAGGACTTACCTGGACCTTACCTGGCCACCACAGCCCACCTCGGCAGCCCAGCTTAAGCCCAACGACACGGCCCAGCCCACCATTAAAATCAGACCCACGTACCGTTTCACGTGGATATGGACGAGACGAAGAGCGTCGTCTTCGTCTTCTCCTCTGGGCGCACAGGAGCTCGCCACCGAGCCGACGTCGCCACGTCCCGCGTCCCCGCCGCCGTTATCGACTGCCAGCACACGCCGTAGATCGTATAAAGCGCAGCGGAAGCTCTAATTTCCCTTTTCCCTGCGTCATTCTCTCTCGAGGCCGAAACCCTAGCCGCCGGCCAACATACCACCACACCGTTTCCGACCACCCCGGAGCTCGCCGTTGAGCTCGGGAGGAGCACCTCGACGTCCTCGATCATCTGGTACAGCCACACCTCAAGGGGAGCACGGAGGAGAAGGAATTTCACCGTTCCCTTCCGTGGTTCTGCGGAGGAAATGGCGACCGCCATGTTGATTCCGTCCTCCATCGACCTCCGCGACAGTCTGGGAAGCATCAAGGTGATCTTCCGCTTCTCTGGAGCCCAAAATCGCATCCTAGTTCGCCCTGTAGCCCCCTGTCACCGTAGCTCGCCGGAAACCGCCGCAGTTCATGGCCACCGGCAAGGTTCCGGTGACCATTCCCGGGCGGCGCCGCCACGTAGAGGCTCAACCTGCTCTCGCGCATCGCATGCGCTAGCTCGCGCTGCCCCGCGCTCGCCTGAGCGTCGAGTCCGACCTCGACTGGGCACTGGTGGTGGCCATGGTTGCCACATCACCGCCACTGTGGCAACCAGCGTGGCAACTGGCCCACCAGTCAGCCCCTGGGGTTAGTATAGCCGGGTGCATTTAGCAGATTTCCGTTTTATTTCAAATTCAATAATATCTGCAACTTCAAGTAAATTTAGAAAATTCATTACAATTCAGAAAAATACAAATTAGATATCAAAATGTTCCTAAAAAGAAAATCTATCCAATAAATATATAATATAGAATTTTTATTTTTAATAAAAATTTAATTATTTTAAACTCATTAATTAAGTCTTTTCTTTTATACTCGATTGAATTAAAATTCAATAAATAAGGAAAACTTTAAAAATTAAATAGAAACCAGTAAAGAAATAAAGAAAACTTTAAAACTAATTTCTTTATTTATTATTTTGTTAAATCCTTATTAGAGGGATTTAAACCCTATTAATAATTCTCTTAATTATTAATTCATTAAAAATAATAGAATGTCAAATCCAATATTATTTTTATTTCAAAGTTATTAATAATTTCAATTGATAATGAAGTTCTTAACCTAAGAGCTAAATAGTAATTATGAAACCTAGTTCCATTTTAAATAACCTTATGGTTTCATAATTCCATGTGAACACTAAAACCCTAATTCTATTATGAAACCCTAGTTCCACCATTTTATGTGTAAACCCTAAATGGTTTCCAAAATCTAAACACTAGATATCACATAAGATCATGTACTTCCTCTTGAATTCATAGAACCATAATTAGCACATTAATACTTGCTATGTTCACAAAAAAATCTAGGAGTCCTATTATCAATAATTTAATGTATGCATACCTACTCAACCTAGTTGATCAAGTAGGATCAACCAAATCTAAACCCTAGCTTCCATTACCAAAACCCTCATCTTTAATTATCCATGCCTAGCATCACACCATTGTGATGAACCCAAATAGCAACCATGCTTATTATCTTACATTACCTAACCACACTCCACTAAACCCTACTAGTGTGAAATACTTAGGAACCATTCCATCTAAGAACCAACCATTCTTTACTTAGGGAATTAAATAGCAAACCTAAACAATCTCAACCTAATTGATATACTTCTTATTATTTAAGAAGTATGTTCTTCAAAAGTTATTCTTTTGAAGTAAACCGAGAACCATCATCAACCCTGCTTATAAGGACCTATAAACCCTAGCCAGCTATCACTAGCAAGATAAACCAATCTTGATAGCACCCATGTGGAATTAATTGCTTAAGATGCCTAGGCTTAATTCAACAATACAAGCCCTAGTAGCTGATGAATCCAACTAGGTTGTGATCCATCTAAACCTTACTCCAGAAATTAGTTGAAACCATAGTAAACCATAGAACTCCACAACCCTAATTATCATACTTGTTCTTTATCAAAGTACATGTTCTTCAAAAGTTATTCTTTAAAGTATATGATAATCAATCATTAACCATGTCATATAGTACTAAAACTGACCACTGTTCTTTACTTGAAAACATTATGCCAATTGTCATTCTTTGTGTGCTCAATTGATTACTATGCTCTATTATCCACCTGTTTATGATACTCAGTAATCACACCTGAATAAGAACCTTGTTTGTGAATCTCTATAAAAGCGCAACACACCCTGAACTAATCATTACCACTCACTAATCCTAATTCATCGGGGTTAGGTCACGCTTAGAGCGATTGCATCTCATTCTTATGCATTATTGCATCCTTGCCAATCTTTTAAACATCGTCCTTACCGGACGATGATGCTATTTCAGAATTTGGAGTTACTACGTATCGAAGACCTTGCCTGCATAATCTTGCAGTCAAGAAAGGCAAGTTCATCACTTGCTCATGTAATTTGAGTATTTCTATCAAATTACTTGCAAAAGTATTATGGTTATCACTATTGCATAAAAACCAAAACCACTACTTTCATAACTATGAATATGACTATGTGGTGGGCAATGGAACCATGGATTGTGTTGATATGGTGGAGGTTCCATTGCAAGGGTTTATATCCATCTAGGATTAAACAACAAATGTCGCCAGTGATTCTTGTGCCGTAATAACCGTGTTAACCATAAGATCTGAAATGGGACGGACTAGTCAATCGTATTTCCACCTCTTGTACATCAACGGATGCGCTTACCGTAGCAGTTGTATCTTGCGGAGCAACTTGTGGGTGGGGAACCCATTCTAAGTCCCCACGGTTATGCTATGCATACCATAGCGGTTGCGGCTTGCGGAACAACTTGAGGGTGGGGATCCCACTCTAATTCCCCACGGTAATGTGGTCTATGATGGGTTGCAGCTACCGGTGAAGGAGTTTGGTTCGATCCCAGACTGTTGTCGTGGTCGGGGTCCGTCCTTAAATGGTGTAAGTGGACCGACGAGGACCCAGGGTCGGGGTTTGCAACAACGGGTGGGTGTGCGAGGTAGCGGAGGAATATGATTGGCTATGACCTTACTCCTGACCTCACACCAAAGGAAGTGTGGCCGAGCCTGCAACTCGGTTGGCAACAAGGATAAGATCTCTTATGGGTAAAGCAACACACCTCTGTAGAGTGTAAAGAACTGTGACCTGTCACTCCCTGTTCCGGGATAAGGAACTGCGAACGCGGCCGGAAAGGAGCTCCATGAAGTTCTAGTAAACCGGTGAAGGCTGACGGACATAGTTCTTCTGAATAAAAGCAATCTTTTGAAGAAATGGTTACGAAAACTTGCATTGGTATTAGACTTTCTGGTCTAATGCTGTAGCTAGTGCATTAAACACCTCTTTCCTATAATGAACTTGTTGAGTACGCTCGTACTCATCCCACTCTTAAATCCCCTGCTTAGATATGGAGGCATCAAAGGAGGATCCACAGCGCAACTCGAAGGCCGAGGAGTCAACAGCTACTTCAAGAGACAAGACCCTGTCAGAGGAGTCAGATACCACATCCATCAAGGAGAAAACCTAGTTTAGCCATAGAAGGGAACTAGCTTCCTAAACCTAGCTCCTATTTAGCTAGAGTCTATTCTTAGCCTCTGTAGTTAGTGAAATACTCTACAAATAGAGTTCGTGATAAGACTAGACTACGAGTCGTTCTTCTGGAGTTTATTTGCAGATTTACCTCATTGTAAAGTAGGAGGCTGTGCTGATCTTATGTAACAGAGTCAATATTGTAATTCTATAGACATGCCTTGGACCCGCATATGTTTCTGTTGTACCACTCTGAGCGATATAATACTAGTGGAACGGTGTTTCATTGGTGTTATATCAGACTTGCATACTACACCATGCAGTGGTATGTCGGGTCACCACAGTTGGTATCAGAGCAAATGCTTTGACCCTAGGATTAAAACCCTTTAAAGGAGACCTATAGGATTGGTAGTGTCTATAGGAAGTTGTCTTAGTTAAACCAAATCTTCTTATGACTTGAGATGGATATTCACTTGAGAATAATCCTGACACACTTGAGTCAATCTTTCTTACCTATCTTTTCTAAGTAAAGTTAGTTAGCTAATCCCAAACATGTAGGACATCAATAAGTCCTTAAAACAATAGATGAGTAGATCACAATTGGTATACAATACATGGTAGTCCAAAGAGAGGATACAACCATAAGGAAGATATCCTATTGGAAGATGTGTACCAACACATGTTATAGTTAAATAAGAATTACTCAGACCTGCACTAGAAGTAATATCAAGTGATGAAGATAATTAAGATGTCCTAATAGAAGATGTAGACCCAGATAAATAATGAATAAGTAAAATTATCTAGACATGTGAAACAATTGATAGTAAGTGATAACTCTGAGTTATATGAGGTAGTATAGACCATGATGAGTCAATCATGGGAGGTAAGGAGGAGAGATAGGAATAAAATATGCCTACTTACAGGGTAGAGATAGAAATCATATATGATTTACCTGAGGATCCTTATGTGATGAACATCTAAAGTAAGTACAAGCAGAAGTCAAGTGCTAAACAGTAATGCAAGAATTGTGTTCCAAAATAATGGGAATTGTGCCAAGCACAGCATGACCATAGTTTTATGATAGAAACACTTGGAAGTATAGGAAATATATCTTAATAGATATGTATTCAGAGTAGCCATGTGTTAGAACTCAATGTATCATAGGAAGTGGTCCTCAATAGCACTTATATATGGTATAATACTTTGTTAGTACTTCCAAACAAAACTAGGTTAACCTTAGCTATCCTAGACCACCTTGTTTCAAGTTTATCTCATTGCAAATGTGCAATTAAGGTAAATGTTGAGACAAATAGTAGAAATCCACCTATTTGTACTAAGTGTCACGATATAAACCTATCTTATGTGGTGTTATATACTACGCATCAGAGCTTGATGTTTAGAGATGTCTTACTCAACTATTTTATTCAGGCTTATGATGGTGTGTATTATAAACACAAAGCTGAATCTTCTTGGATTTTATTGGATTTTCATTGTTTGACTAGATCCATACATGAAGTTTGACGTTGATATGCAAATGCATGATGCAATATCAAGTGCTTACTTGATGTTATAGATCTAGAGGGTAATAGTATTCGTGTGAGGAAGCGACGAATTCTGGAAGATTCCGAAGACAAGATGAAGATTAATCAGAAGAAGGAAACAAAGTTGTGGGAAGTAACCACAATATCCTGAAGGAAGTACAATCAGAAACTCATGCTTAACCTCGACAGAGGAGTACTTTTGTACATAAGAAGCATGAAGGTGAGAAATCTGGTGATTATGGTGAAGCTGAAGCAGATCCATAGTCAACATAGAAGAGGGAATGCATGGGAAATCACTTCAGATACTATATTCATAGTGTCAGCTAGTGGTTTTCTTGCAAAATAAACCTGAAAGAAGGAAGATGATATATGAAACCATAGCAGATATAAGAAGACCATAGTTGATATCAGAAGACCACAATTGGTATAGGATCAATATTGCGAGATAAAGTAGAAGATGTCTCGTTCAGTTGATCAAAACATATAATAGAGTACATTTTTTTAGATAAAAAAAATAGCCACAATTGATATCAAGTAGTCTATAATTGGATTATTTGTACCAAGAAATTGTGAACAAATAAAACTTTGTTAGCCAAATAACAATGACCTATAATCATTTAGTCGAAGGATTCACATTGGATGTTCACAATTGGGTGGATACATCACAAGTATTCTTCGTAAGACCTAAGAAGAATATAAACCATAAGCTACACCAAGACCAAAATTCTAACCATCAATTCAATGGTTGGAATAAAAGGAGTTGAAGACCATAAGAAAACTCAAAGGGGTAGAGTAAAGATTGAGATAGACGTACAATAACTCAATACTTCAAGCTAGATAGAAGCAGAAGGTCTGAATTGAGAGGAAGTTCAATCTTATTTTCATAAGATTGTGGAACAATACTTTCAGATGGATGTCAGACCAGAAGCCGAGGTTCATACCTCGAGGAAGTAAGAAGTGGACTATAACTTGAGAAAGTGAGTAATATTTACTCAGAAGTACGAAAGCTCAAGTAAGTCAAGCATAAAGAAGTTGGACGAAGAAACTACCATAGACCAAATAAATCCCAAGATGGTAAAAGAATGAAGAAGATTGAACATACCAATATCAAAGACTAATAGAATGATTCCTTTCATGGAACCTAAATAACCCAAAATAGTTATAGGTATCAACTATAAACCATGATTGGATGGACTAAATTAGTCTAATCCATTCTTAGGAAAATAAACCATCACGACCATTCCATGTTTAGTACCTTACCAAGTACCATTATTGCAGTTTTGGTAGTAAGGGAAAACAAAGACCTGTTTATCAATTAGGAGTTTATTATCAAATTAGTCCTCAGTTAAGACTAGCAAGAGAAAAAGTCCCATCATTGATTTTTTAGTGAGAAGGAAACAAGCATATAGAGTTGAAAGAAATCAAATAATCAAAGTAAGAACCATGGTTCAGAGACAAACCTTAATGGATTCCAGGAAGAATCTGGACAAGGGATATATTCAATTATATCCAGTGAGATCACTACGGAGTTCGAGAAAAGTTTAAGTCTGCATAAGTCAGAACCACACTCCGAAACGTGAGAGAGATCAAACTTCGAGGACGAAGTTTAGTTTAAGGGGTAGAGACTGTAATATCCCAGGTATTGGGGTTACAAAAATAGAGGAAACAGATGTGTGCATTAGATTCATGCATAGAAAATCTGGGGAATTTTCACGCTTTAAAGTAAAACAGTCACAGTAACTGAAGTTTCACTTGACCTTGGTGGAATTGAAGTAGCTCATCAAGTCAAGCGCTATAAACCTCAAAGTGACTTTGCTAAAACCTTGCTTTGGGTAGAGATAGTTTGATCTAAGGGGTTAGATCAAATGGAACTGATAATCAACACAACAACACTTTACCCAATGATCAAATACTTGATATTATAAAATCTTATAATATGGCAATCCTTGTCATAACATATGAACATCAATTCAATTGCAGACCAAGTATCAATAAAATGGAGAAACCATTCTTGGCTATCTTTTCTATGTCTTAAACTAATCCATGCACTTATCAAAAACCCTATGATATCCATTCTACTTGAATCTTGGAAACAAGACAAGGAGATCCAACTAAGGAATATATTCTTCTCTATTCCAAATTATTATACATCAAACCCAGAGAGGTGAGAGTTCTATATTATTTATTAGAAAAGCAATAACAAACCTGGAGCTAAACCTTGGATATACATCCCAGTATTCAAATCATCATCTTTAAAAGGAACCCTAGAGTATTATTAAAGACATTCCATAGAGAGAGACAACATTTATGTGGAACATAGATAATGGTGATTATATCAATTTCTATGGAGCCTAAAACATAGGTTAGTATTAAAGTCCTTCCCCAAATGAGAGAGAGACCACTCATACCAATTCTAGCTTTACCTATTAATGCATAAAGGACAATCTTTGAACTAAAGTATTAGGTTGTAAACCATTTCCCTTGGAGTGGTGAGATAACCTAATACCACATGAAATAATACCATATCCATGAATTGATAAAGTAAGGAAGAGATTATTCCAACTAAGTTAGACAATTGAATCTTTAGCTCAGCTACCTAAATAAATATTAGGAGTATACCATAAACCCTAGAATAACTATTCCTGTATAAGAGAACTCAAGCCATGGTGTTACCCTCAAGTTAGTTGAGGAAACACTTGGATTCAAGGGAGAGACCTATTATATATTCAAGTGGTTAAACCATCAATCCTTGAGAGAACTCTAAGTAATTACCTCAGGAATTCTCCTGGGATTTAATCTATTGAGACAACCATAGTAGGACCATCCAGGAAAATAAAATAGAAGTACTACACCCTAGGTAATCAAGACAATACTTGATCTTAGAAGTGAGAAACTTAGATCATGAAAGATACTTTAGGAAACCAAACCTTTGATCATTACAAATTGGGTAATGATCATAAACCCTAAGAACTTGAGGTAAGGAGATTAAGAACAAGTGGATCATGCCTAATCCATGACCATGCTCTGGAGAAATAGGAGTATAATCCAAATGCTAACACTTATATGATCAGTAGATATTATTCATCACATGAAATCATGGGGAGATCACTAGTAAGCAATCCTAGACTTATATTCCAACCTTAACTTGTGAATCACTTGGTGATCATAAGTAGAATCCTAACACATCAACATTCCATAGATTAAAAAACCTAAGCAAACCTTAGAGTTAAACTCTATACCTTATATAGTGAGGAACCATTAATCTATATGACCAAAGTTAACTATAAAAAGAACTATAACCAGTGTAGTTACTTTAATGATAAATTGGTGATAATAAAAGAAGTTAATTGGTAGAAGATAAAACCAATTCTCAAATCCTTAAGTAATTAGGGAAGCTCATGAAATATCCAGCAAGTAACCACCTTATCATGGTTAGGGGAGGTTAAACCCTAGCACATGCAATATGGTGTCATCCCATCTCTATAACCTAGAATTAAATCTCAACCTTAGTTTATGTATCACAATGGTAATCATAATGTAAACCCAGGCCACAATTGAGATTCCAACCAATTGCCATTAGGTAAATATCGTTAGAACCCTAATGGTTCATTAATTAAATACAATGTTTCAATTATAAAACATAAGAGCCACCTAATGCTAAATCCTATAAGTAAACCATATGTGTAGTGATCAACCATTTACCTTTGTAACCAAGATAAACCATGATGGAAACAATCCCTACTGAGATCTTTTCAAATGTAGTGATAGTATTAACCTTTAAAAGGGGTTGCACTAGAAATGATAAAACCCTAATAAATATGTGCTCACATAAAATCATATGCAAGTGACAAAATCCTCAAATAGAAACCAAGCCCTAATAAAAACCCTAATAACATTTAATAAACAAGGGTGTCATTACACATGTAAAATATTTCTAAGATCTTGTGTTAAGCTATGTTAGTATCTCCATAAACTTCAAAAGGAACCACGCATTCAAAATCCTGCAAAAACAGATTTGAATTAAAATAGAATTCAAAATAGAAAATTGAAAACAGAAAATAAAACTAGAAAAGAAAAAGAGAGAAAAGAAGAAAGGACTTACCTGGACCTTACCTGGCCGCCACAGCCCACCTCGGCAGCCCAGCTTAAGCCCAACGACACGGCCCAGCCCACCATTAAAATCAGACCCACGTACCGTTTCACGTGGATATGGACGAGACGAAGAGCGTCGTCTTCGTCTTCTCCTCTGGGCGCACAGGAGCTCGCCACCGAGCCGACGTCGCCACGTCCCGCGTCCCCGCCGCCGTTATCGACTGCCAGCACATGCCGTAGATCGTATAAAGCGCAGCGGAAGCTCTAATTTCCCTTTTCCCTGCGTCATTCTCTCTCGAGGCCGAAACCCTAGCCGCCGGCCAACATACCACCACACCGTTTCCGACCACCCCGGAGCTCGCCGTTGAGCTCGGGAGGAGCACCTCGACGTCCTCGATCATCTGGTACAGCCACACCTCAAGGGGAGCACGGAGGAGAAGGAATTTCACCGTTCCCTTCCGTGGTTCTGCGGAGGAAATGGCGACCGCCATGTTGATTCCGTCCTCCATCGACCTCCGCGACAGTCTAGGAAGCATCAAGGTGATCTTCCGCTTCTCTGGAGCCCAAAATCGCATCCTAGTTCGCCCTGTAGCCCCCTGTCACCATAGCTCGCCGGAAACCGCCGCAGTTCATGGCCACCGGTAAGGTTCCGGTGACCATTCCCGGGCGGCGCCGCCACGTAGAGGCTCAACCTGCTCTCGCGCATCGCATGCGCTAGCTCGCGCTGCCCCGCGCTCGCCTGAGCGTCGAGTCCGACCTCGACTGGGCACTGGTGGTGGCCATGGTTGCCACATCACCGCCACTGTGGCAACCAGCGTGGCAACTGGCCCACCAGTCAGCCCCTGGGGTTAGTATAGCCGGGTGCATTTAGCAGATTTCCGTTTTATTTCAAATTCAATAATATCTGCAACTTCAAGTAAATTTAGAAAATTCATTACAATTCAGAAAAATACAAATTAGATATCAAAATGTTCCTAAAAAGAAAATCTATCCAATAAAAATATAATATAGAATTTTTATTTTTAATAAAAATTTAATTATTTTAAACTCATTAATTAAGTCTTTTCTTTTATACTCGATTGAATTAAAATTCAATAAATAAGGAAAACTTTAAAAATTAAATAGAAACCAGTAAAGAAATAAAGAAAACTTTAAAACTAATTTCTTTATTTATTATTTTGTTAAATCCTTATTAGAGGGATTTAAACCCTATTAATAATTCTCTTAATTATTAATTCATTAAAAATAATAGAATGTCAAATCCAATATTATTTTTATTTCAAAGTTATTAATAATTTCAATTGATAATGAAGTTCTTAACCTAAGAGCTAAATAGTAATTATGAAACCTAGTTCCATTTTAAATAACCTTATGGTTTCATAATTCCATGTGAACACTAAAACCCTAATTCTATTATGAAACCCTAGTTCCACCATTTTATGTGTAAACCCTAAATGGTTTCCAAAATCTAAACACTAGATATCACATAAGATCATGTACTTCCTCTTGAATTCATAGAACCATAATTAGCACATTAATACTTGCTATGTTCACAAAAAAAATCTAGGAGTCCTATTATCAATAATTTAATGTATGCATACCTACTCAACCTAGTTGATCAAGTAGGATCAACCAAATCTAAACCCTAGCTTCCATTACCAAAACCCTCATCTTTAATTATCCATGCCTAGCATCACACCATTGTGATGAACCCAAATAGCAACCATGCTTATTATCTTACATTACCTAACCACACTCCACTAAACCCTACTAGTGTGAAATACTTAGGAACCATTCCATCTAAGAACCAACCATTCTTTACTTAGGGAATTAAATAGCAAACCTAAACAATCTCAACCTAATTGATATACTTCTTATTATTTAAGAAGTATGTTCTTCAAAAGTTATTCTTTTGAAGTAAACCGAGAACCATCATCAACCCTGCTTATAAGGACCTCTAAACCCTAGCCAGCTATCACTAGCAAGATAAACCAATCTTGATAGCACCCATGTGGAATTAATTGCTTAAGATGCCTAGGCTTAATTCAACAATACAAGCCCTAGTAGCTGATGAATCCAACTAGGTTGTGATCCATCTAAACCTTACTCCAGAAATTAGTTGAAACCATAGTAAACCATAGAACTCCACAACCCTAATTATCATACTTGTTCTTTATCAAAGTACATGTTCTTCAAAAGTTATTCTTTTAAAGTATATGATAATCAATCATTAACCATGTCATATAGTACTAAAACTGACCACTGTTCTTTACTTGAAAACATTATGCCAATTGTCATTCTTTGTGTGCTCAATTGATTACTATGCTCTATTATCCACCTGTTTATGATACTCAATAATCACACCTGAATAAGAACCTTGTTTGTGAATCTCTATAAAAGCGCAACACACCCTGAACTAATCATTACCACTCACTAATCCTAATTCATCGGGGTTAGGTCACGCTTAGAGCGATTGCATCTCATTCTTATGCATTATTGCATCCTTGCCAATCTTTTAAACATCGTCCTTACCGGACGATGATGCTATTTCAGAATTTGGAGTTACTACGTATCGAAGACCTTGCCTGCATAATCTTGCAGTCAAGAAAGGCAAGTTCATCACTTGCTCATGTAATTTGAGTATTTCTATCAAATTACTTGCAAAAGTATTATGGTTATCACTATTGCATAAAAACCAAAACCACTACTTTCATAACTATGAATATGACTATGTGGTGGGCAATGGAACCATGGATTGTGTTGATATGGTGGAGGTTCCATTGCAAGGGTTTATATCCATCTAGGATTAAACAACAAATGTCGCCAGTGATTCTTGTGCCGTAATAACCGTGTTAACCATAAGATCTGAAATGGGACGGACTAGTCAATCGTATTTCCACCTCTTGTACATCAACGGATGCGCTTACCGTAGCAGTTGTATCTTGCGGAGCAACTTGTGGGTGGGGAACCCATTCTAAGTCCTCACGGTTATGCTATGCATACCGTAGCGGTTGCGGCTTGCGGAACAACTTGAGGGTGGGGATCCCACTCTAATTCCCCACGGTAATGTGGTCTATGATGGGTTGCAGCTACCGGCGAAGGAGTTTGGTTCGATCCCAGAATGTTGTCGTGGTCGGGGTCCGTCCTTAAATGGTGTAAGTGGACCGACGAGGACCTAGGGTCGGGGTTTGCAACAACGGGTGGGTGTGCGAGGTAGCGGAGGAATATGATTGGCTATGACCTTACTCCTGACCTCACACCAAAGGAAGTGTGGACGAGCCTGCAACTCGGTTGGCAACAAGGATAAGATCTCTTATGGGTAAAGCAACACACCTCTGCAGAGTGTAAAGAACTGTGACCTGTCACTCCCTGTTCCGGGATAAGGAACTGCGAACGCGGCCGGAAAGGAGCTCCATGAAGTTCTAGTAAACCGGTGAAGGCTGACGGACATAGTTCTTCTGAATAAAAGCAATCTTTTGAAGAAATGGTTACGAAAACTTGCATTGGTATTAGACTTTCTGGTCTAATGCTGTAGCTAGTGCATTAAACACCTCTTTCCTATAATGAACTTGTTGAGTACGCTCGTACTCATCCCACTCTTAAATCCCCTGCTTAGATATGGAGGCATCAAAGGAGGATCCACAGCGCAACTCGAAGGCCGAGGAGTCAACAGCTACTTCAAGAGACAAGACCCTGTCAGAGGAGTCAGATACTGTTATCACCAGAATTTGACCGAGTCAGAGGTGGGCCGCGATCAAGATGGATTTGAAGAATATACATGAAAGAAATACATGAATCGGCCTGTTATGCAAAGTTTGGGCTAGTTGGCCCGTGTATCTGTAACATAGTAGATTACGTGTCGTTTTAGTTAGAGTTGGCCTCGTGCACGGTTGGGATTATTCCCACGTTAGAAAGTCCCCTGGACTATAAATATGTATCTAGGGTTTATGAAATAAACAACAACCAACGTTCAACCAACAAATCAATCTCGGCGCATCGCCAACTCCTTCGTCTCGAGGGTTTCTACCGGTAAGCATCATGCTGCCTAGATCGCATCTTGTGATCTAGGCAGCACAAGCTTATGCTCGTTGTTCATGCATTGCTCATACTGAAGCCTTTTTGATGGCGAGCAACGTAGTTATCATAGATGTGTTAGGGTTAGCATAGTTCTTCGTATAACATGCTATCGTAGTGCAACCCTTGCATATCTAGCCGCCCTTACACCTGTCTTAGGTGTAGGGGCGGCACCCCGCTTGATCATTATTTAGTAGATCCGATCCGTTACGGTTGCTCCTTGTTCTTCAAGGATTAGTTTAATATCTGCAATAGTTAGGCCTTACAAAGGGTTGGAGGATCCAGCGGCACGTAGGGTGTCATTTGCTAGTCCTAGACAGGATGTTTCGGGGATCAACCTCGTGTTGGTTTTTAGGCCCTATCTAGGATCGGCTTACGATCACCGTGCGTGGCCGCGAGGCCCAATCGTGAGTAGGATGATCCGATTATGCGGTGAAAACCCTAAATCGTCGTAGATCGTTTTAGCTTTATCTTGATCAAGCAGGACCACCATATATTCGTGCACCTCGTACGAATCATGGGTGGATCGGCTCCTTGAGCTGATTCACAGGATAACCTGAGAGCCGATCGAGGCTCGTATTTAATGTTTACGTGTATGCCATGCAGGAAACTAAGCGAGGCATCTCCATCACCTTCCTGACCAGGTATAGGTCAGGTGGCACGCCCTGCATCGGACGTGTGTACCAGAGGCTTTGCGGGCCGTCGCTCGGAGGGACCAGGGCCAGCCGCAGCCCTAAGTTGTTCCCGGCTCTACTGTGTTGCCCGTCGCTGCCCGCCGGTGGGTTTTGACCGCAACACATTCTGGCACGCCCAGTGGGACAAGCTTCGTCATCAACCACATCGCCATCTACATCTGAGATGGCGGACGGCACTCCAGTCACGTACGAGGATCTGACCGACGAGCTCAAGAAGAAGTATGACGAGGTCAAAGCCATCCTCGAAGCCGACCTCATCGGCTCTTTTCACAGAACCCGTTCACATGGCATCAGGTGGAAGGGGTTCTCGCCTGATGGTGCACTCGATGGGATAGACCTCTCTGCCCCGTCAGAAGAACGCACCAGGTCCCTGCGGCAGGAGATCAACTACTTGGTGGCCCACTCGCTACACCGCCACTCTGAGAACCTGGTAAACACGTTGGAGCGTGTCGCTCTTCGGGTGATCCAGGAGATCATGAGGCACCGCACTCGCCGTCAGACCAGCTCTCGGGACACATCAAGGAGAGTTGCCACTCCAGGTCCCGTCCACCGCTGCCATTTGCGTTGGCAGCACCGAAGTGCCGAATTCACCGGCATTCGTCGTCTACAAGATCGGTGGTGACCCTAGTGACTGCCGGTTCTTGCATGAGGCGCCTAAGGAGATCCCTCACGGGTACATGTGCACGTATGTGCCAGATTGCGGTAATCGGGCGCTCACAAACCAGGCCACAACATCGGGGACTTGGGAAAACAGAGGAACGTCGCCGACAGATCTTGAGAAGCGTACGTGGCTAACTAAGTACGCCACCCCGACGAACCTCCGTAGCTCAGCTCCTGCAGGTTGGCTCGAGCTGGAAAAGCAAGCATGGCTGGCTAAGTACGCCACCCCGGCGAATCTTCAGAGTTCAACTCCTGCAGCCAGCACAGCGGATCAGATCAGTACCATACTGAGAGACCAGTTCGGCATGGTACCGAAAAGGAGGGCGATCGGCTATTCCAAGCCGTACCCCGATGAGTACGAGATGATCCCGTTACCACCCAAATATCGGCTCCCTGATTTCTCCAAATTCAGCGGATCAGATGGCTCCAGCTCCATCGAGCATGTGAGCCGATATTTGGCACAGCTAGGAACGGCCTCAGTGTCGGATCCACTACGCGTGAGGTTCTTCTCACAGTCCCTCACGGGATCGGCTTTCGGGTGGTACACCTCGTTGCCACCAGACTCGATCCGGACTTGGAAGCAGTTGGAAGAACAGTTCCATATGCGGTACCACTCGAGGCTTCCGAGTCCGGCCTTGCCGATCTAGCACAAATACGTCGAAGCATGGAGAACCGTGATGAATACATCCAGCGCTTCAGAATCTTAGGAACCGATGTTATTCGATTCGTGTGGATCGAAAAGGAAGCAATCGAGTTGGCGAGGGCGGGCCTTGCGGCGCCGCTCAAGGACATGGCCTCCCAAGCGTACTACCCCTCACCGGCACACATGGTTCGGGAAGCTGTCGGCATATGAACAGCGCCACCCGGACTGTGCATCAGGACAAATTCAAGCGTGCGATAGTCCCTGGTCGAGGCAGAGGAAGACGAAGTTTCTGCGGGAGATCAAGAGGTAGCAGTGGCTGAATGGACTCGGGGGGCAAACCCCGTGTCCTGCAAATGGGTAAAGCCACCAGGCCCGCCCAGGGGGTTTGATTTTGACGTGACCAAAACTGAGCAAATCTTCGACCTCCTGCTCAAGGAGAAGCAGTTGACGATACCCGAAGGTCTCAAATTCCCCACGGTACAGGAGCTGAACGGAAAGCCATACTGCAAATGGCATAACTCGCTCTCCCATGCCACCAACGACTGCAGGGTTTGGTGTCAGCAGATCCAGATGGCGATAGAACAAGGACGTCTGATTTTCAACCAGTACGCCATGAAGGTCGACACCCAACCCTTCCCCGCCGTTAACATGGTGGAATGCACTTACCCTGAAGGTTGCCAGCCAGGATCCTCGTTCAGCATCAACATGGTAGGACTTGGGCACCACTCTGGCAAGGATGGAGACGAGGGCAGCTGCTCTCGTAGCAAGGACACAGAGGAGGCCGCTCCACGCGATCGGCTCCGTCATGATGGCAAGCGCTACGTCGCGAGGGAGAAGTGAAGAACATAAGATATCGCCGACCCTCTCTCGATCACCTCCTCAACAAGTATGTGAGTCGGTATGACCAACGCCGACGATCCAGTTGATGAAGATGAAAGAGATCGTCCGGCTAGAGAAGCTGAAGACATCGGGCACGCACGATCGCGATGAGGAGGAGCACGAGCGCCGTGCCAAAGGAAAATCAAGGGAGCAAGACGACAACGATAGGCACTGGGACTGCCCCTTCTTCAGACACTGCTGGGATTCAGGAATGAGCCGATTGCCCACAATCGGCAATTGCCCAGAATGCAACCAGAAGAAGAAGGAGGCAGCCAACGTGTCCGTGTTCAAGCGCCTAGGGCCTCTCCCACCACAAAGCAAACGCGCTGAGTCCCCTCGGCTGGAAGATCTCAAGGATTCAGAAGACGAGGGACAAGAAGAAGAAGAAGACAGGTACCACCGGCCAAGGTGGTGCCCTGATGGGCTCAGCCATTCCCAAAAGCGCAGGGTTCAGCGGTTGCGCGGCTTGGAGGAAGCTGAAAGGTTATACTTGCATACGTTAAGGAAGGCGCAACCTGATCTGGCTGCGAAAGTTTAGTGGACCCTGGATGAAGAGGGTCATCCACGGAAAATGGAGTGGCGCCCCAAGCAAAGGAAAGCCGATGATGAAACATCGGCTGGCACAAACATGGTGTTCATCCTCCCTTCGGAGTTCAGTGCTCCAGGATTAGACGAGGCACCTGTGGCACAACTTGACTGCGGCCCACGGCCGGTTATCTTTGAGAAGCCACGAGAAAGAAGCTACAGACACCTGAAGGCCCTGTACTTGCGAGGTTACATCGATGGGAGGCCTGTCAATAAGATGCTGGTGGACACCGGAGCGGCAGTCAACATTATGCCATACTCTATGCTACGTCGGTTGGGACGCTCTAGCTCGGATCTGATCAAGACCAACGTGACATTGAGCGATTTCAACGGCCAAGCATCTGACGCACAAGGTGTCCTGAACGTGGATCTGACTGTAGGAAGGAAAACTATCCCTACGACGTTCTTCATCGTCGATAGCAAGAGCACCTATGCTGTTCTGCTAGGAAGAGATTGGATCCACGCCAACTGTTGCATTCCCTCCACGATGCACCAATGCATAATACAGTGGGATGGAGATGAGGTAGAGGTCGTCCAGGCCGATGACTCAGCCGAAATTTCAACGGCTGGCATGAACGCGTGGGAAGCAGCAGGCCAAGAGCCACTCTCAGGTATCAATTTGGACGACTGCGAGCGCATCGACGTGACGAAGGGCAGGGTTAGGCTGGTCTTATCAACTGGCTTAACCGAGTAGCGAGAACAAATCAATGAGAAACGTGGTGAGGCCGATCCTTTGGATCGGCCCCAAGGATCTATGAAGGAACATTACAGAGCCTTCATTTGAGCACTTCAATCAGTATGGAGGCCGATTCCAGCAATCGGCCAAAATTATCCTCACCACATGTTCTGCTTGTGTTCGACATTGATCCTACTGAAGCCAACGTACAAATTACAGAGCCGATATCTGCCATTCCCTGACAGATTCGGCTCGGGGGGCACCTGAACACGATGAATATGTGAACATGCACAAGAGAACATGTGTGAACATGTGTGCAGTAAAATATTGGGGCCGATAGGAAAAATCGGCCAGTAAAAAAAAAATTTTACAGCCGATGCAAGGGCATCGACTTTAGAACTAAGAAACGAAGCCGATGCACAGCCATCGACTCTAGTGCAATTATACAAGGTCTACGGATCTTCACCAAGTTTCTCCGCCAAGTCCAGTTCAGCTGTGGGACCTTCTGCTTCTCCGAGGTAGAAAAACAAGCCCTTGGTGCTAGTTCAGCAGTGTTGATAGAAGAGGTATATCGGCCTTCGAAGGAAGAAAGGTGATCGGCTTTGGTGCATCCTCACTAACATTCTCGCCTCGAGTAAGGCTCGGGGGGCAGCAGGCCTGGTAGATGCTCTGTTTAGGAGCCGATTGAGGTACCATCGGCTGATCTTTCGTCGCAACCTTCTTCACGAAATGATGAGTGTTTGAAGAAGACCATTAGGTTTGGTTGGAAGAATTCAAAGGCTTTCCTGAAGACTCTACTTTATCCACCAGATCTCAAAATCATCAGTTGAAGAATGGAAGGATGAATTTTAAAGGACCGATGCGTTGCTATCGGCTCATTACGCATTGGCAAAGGGGACAAATCGGCAAGATCAGTATGAGAGGAAATCGGCTAAATTAAGCTCAAAGGAAATCGGCAAAATCAAAATGGGAGAAGTTCTTCATTGATAGGCAAGATTTCTTACATAAAGAGCTGATTGCTCTCAAAAGGGAGTACTAGGGGATACATTGCCCCATCTACTACTACTGGTCCTATGCTAAGGTCCTATCTATGGGCCATCACTGCCCTCGTCGTCGCCGTCGTCGCCGCTGTCGGCGCTACTCCCGGCGGGCTCGTCGTCGCTGCTCCAATGGCCACCGACCGGGCCCTCATTGTCCTCGTCCTCCCCGACAGCGTCGTCGTCGTCGCTGTCGAAGTCGCTGAGGTTCCCCGGCCAGGGGCAGAACCGTTTGGCCGGCAGCTCGTCGGAGGAGGGATCGTCCTCCTCCTCCTCCTCTTCCTGCTCCTCCTCCTCCTCCTCGGAAGAGGTGAAGTCGCAGGAGAAGCGATCGTCATCGCTCTCCTCCTCTGTTTCCCCGTCGGCGAGGAAGCGGAGGTCGCTTTCCCCGTCGGTCAAGGACTTATCGTCCTCAGACCAGACGGAGAAGTCATGGCTGGACTCCTCCCCGGCTTCGATGGCGCGGCGGGTGTTCGCCGCGTGGACCTCCTCCTGGTTCGGCTCCGGCGTCGGCTCGCGGGAAGAGGAGGACTGGCTGGAAAGATCCGATGGAGCAGAGGAGGAAGAAGACATGGTGGCGCAGGAGGGCTTTTGGGAGTGCTAATGCGGAGGGGATGCGGAAATAAACTGTTCGGAGCGGTTAAATAAAAGGGGATATAGTGGAAATTCAATGCCACAGCAGTTTCCGAGGAAGTGGTGCCTAAAAGAAAAAAAAACTGCCAGGTCACGCGGAGAAGTTGAGAAGGCAAGGCATCATGATGAAGGATACTGCGACAGTTCTGCCACGACATGACCCAACGAAGGGAAAGCAGAGTGATTTTGGAATTGTCAATTCCAAAACCAGGGGGGCATGTGTTATCACCAGAATTTGACCGAGTCAGAGGTGGGCCGCGATCAAGATGGATTTGAAGAATATACATGAAAGAAATACATGAATCGGCCTGTTATGCAAATTTTGGGCTAGTTGGCCCGTGTATCTGTAACATAGTAGATTACGTGTCATTTTAGTTAGAGTTGGCCTCGTGCACGGTTGGGATTATTCCCACGTTAGAAAGTCCCCTGGACTATAAATATGTATCTAGGGTTTATGAAATAAAAAACAACCAACGTTCAACCAACAAATCAATCTCGGTGCATCGCCAACTCCTTCGTCTCGAGGGTTTCTACCGGTAAGCATCATGCTGCCTAGATCGCATCTTGCGATCTAGGCAGCACAAGCTTATGCTCGTTGTTCATGCGTTGCTCGTACTGAAGCCTTTTTGATGGCGAGCAACGTAGTTATCATAGATGTGTTAGGGTTAGCATAGTTCTTCGTATAACATGCTATCGTAGTGCAACCCTTGCATATCTAGCCGCCCTTACACCTGTCTTAGGTGTAGGGGCGGCACCCCGCTTGATCATTATTTAGTAGATCCGATCCGTTACGGTTGCTCCTTGTTCTTCAAGGATTAGTTTAATATCTGCAATAGTTAGGCCTTACAAAGGGTTGGAGGATCCAGCGGCACGTAGGGTGTCGTTTGCTAGTCCTAGACAGGATGTTCCGGGGATCAACCTCGTGTTGGTTTTTAGGCCCTATCTAGGATCGGCTTACGATCACCGTGCGTGGCCGCGAGGCCCAATCGTGAGTAGGATGATCCGATTATGCGGTGAAAACCCTAAATCGTCGTAGATCGTTTTAGCTTTATCTTGATCAAGCAGGACCACCATATATCCGTGCACCTCGTACGAATCATGGGTGGATCGGCTCCTTGAGCCGATTCACAGGATAACCTGAGAGCCGATCGAGGCTCGTATTTAATGTTTACGTGTATGCCATGCAGGAAACTAAGCGAGGCATCTCCATCACCTTCCTGACCAGGTATAGGTCAGGTGGCACGCCCTTGCATTAGCATCGGACGTGTGTACCAGAGGCTTTGCGGGCCATCGCTCGGAGGGACCAGGGCCAGCCGCAGCCCTAAGTTGTTCCCGGCTCTACTGTGTTGCCCGTCGCTGCCCGCCGGTGGGTTTTGACCGCAACAGATACCACATCCATCAAGGAGAAAACCTAGTTTAGCCATAGAAGGGAACTAGCTTCCTAAACCTAGCTCCTATTTAGCTAGAGTCTATTCTTAGCCTCTGTAGTTAGTGAAATACTCTACAAATAGAGTTCGTGATAAGACTAGACTACGAGTCGTTCTTCTGGAGTTTATTTGCAGATTTACCTCATTGTAAAGTAGGAGGCTGTGCTGATCTTATGTAACAGAGTCAATATTGTAATTCTATAGACATGCCTTAGACCCGCATATGTTTCTGTTGTACCACTCTGAGCGATATAATACTAGTGGAACGGTGTTTCATTGGTGTTATATCAGACTTGCATATTACACCATGCAGTGGTATGTCGGGTCACCACAAAAGTGCACATCAATCGTACCTTCCTCATAAGGTGACTTCCACTTCTTGTGCCACCACCACAATGGCCTCTACCTCGTCATATTCCTATGGACTCCGATGCTATAAGTGCAAACAACAAGGCCACCTTCCACAGGAATGTCCCAATCTCCTATGTGATGTGTGCAAGGCCAACGGTCACATGTCGTGGAAATGCACAACGCCAATGCACTTCGACGAGCTACATGCCCAAGCCACCAAGAAGTCTATGGCGCCCACACTTCAAGATGAATATCAAGAAGACCAAGACAAGGTTGAAGTTTATCCAAGCCTAGCTCTCAACGGCACCATGGCACCACCGCTTGAGGACGACTTGGGTGGCGATGGAGTTGAGATGGTTGAGCATGGGAATTTCCCTTCAACCAAGGAGGCGCATGGAGATGAGAAAGTCGAGCCTACTCCTATATGCGTGCATGATGAGTTGGTACCAATCCCATGTGAGCATGAGTGCCACTTAGCCCACTTGAGTGAGAGAGATAGTGAGTTGAGTGACTTCCACCTCATATGCGAGATTGAGTGCTTCCATTTGGAGGACATGAGTGAGCCACCAAGAGAATTGCGAGAGGTAGTTGATAGGTCCATGGAGGACATCACATTTTCTAACACATTAACCTCTCCCTCTATGGTGTCTTCTTATGTTGCACTAGGTTCCATGGATGTTGAAGTGCCGACGATGGAGAAGAACATGTACATGGTGCAAGAAGATCACATCACACCATGCTTCCATGAAGATGACGATGCCGACCATGTGGAGCATACAAATACCATAATACCTACTTCAAATGAGTCGGACTACCAAGGTAACACTAAAGGTATTGATGGTGACATGAACAATGATGAATTGTTTCCTCTTGATTACAATATGAGGACAACTTGCTCTTTCACATGTGTTGTTGACAACGATGACATTAGCTTTCGAATGCTTTGTCCTAAATGTTTGCACTATTCCATGATCCTTGCATCCAAGATTTCGCCAAATTGCTCTTCACTATGCTTGGTATGCAAAAATGCTTATTTCATTGTCCACGAGATGGCCCCCATAGCCTTCTCAATTTTCGATGACTCCAAGTTACCACATACCACAAATGCACATTCATGCCATATGCACACTCGCCATACATTTCATAAAACCTTGATTGACACTAACGGTGATGTGCACAAGACATGGCACATCATGATGGATGATGTGCTTATCTACTATGCACACACGCTCTTTGTTTTGCTTATTGCATGTATAGGTACACGAACGACAACTTCCACCGCTACGGAGCATGAGTTGACGAAACGAGCTCTAGAGAGCTACCCCAATAAGGACGAGATACATCATCCAACTCATGATCTTCAAGCCAACGGGTATGTTCATAAAAGCCTTTGCCCACGTGTGTTTCCGACAACTCTCGCCATGCTTGCGGTTTGTTCCAATGCTTCTTTACCCCTTTTGCGTCTTATGCAACATATCTTGAAGCATCTTGTTGGCACAATGGTTGTTGTATGTCTTGGTGCTATAATCATACAATCCAAGAATCTCAAGGAACATGTTATACATGTGAGAGACACCTTATGCATCTTGTGCCACTCTTCACACAAAAAGTTGCTCTCCGTTGGATTTATCGTTTCATCTATGGCAATTGAAATGGATTCTTTGAAACTTGAGGATACTCATACCCGGCTCACGCTAACCATAATTGCCCAAGCTAGAAGTTTCCATAGCTTTGCCATTGCACATAGCAATTTTGACCAATATTTTGCCACCATTACTTGCCTCTTGAATGTTCCATTTGTTTGGGACAACTCTACACAACACATTTTTGACAACTTTCAAAAGAATTTTGCACATGAAACACCCTTTGCTTAACCAAAATTTGACTACACCGACACTCTTTATGTTCCCATTTTTGCCAAGTGTCCCTTTGAGAAAGGACTTGATGCTTCGTATTGGCATGAGAGCTTATTATTCACCGATAACAAAATTTGCATACCCAAGCTCTCTATTCGCAAGTTGCTTTTCCCCAAGTTTTTCTTCGACCACGACTTTACCCCTCCACCACTTCATGGGAGAACCGTCATAGACTTCAACAAGGACGCCCGCACCACGAACATGTTCTTCGCCAAGCTACAAGGATCAAGGCCTACATCATCGACAACAAAAATTCCAAGTACTTGGTAAGAAAGACATTCAACATCTCGGTTCTCTCACGACATCATGGAGATGAGGAGGAACAAGAGTCGAGGACGACTCTTCCCAAGGGGGGAGATGATGTAGCCCCGCCTAACGACGACACTACACCATGGCCAAGGAGTCCCCCAAGTGGACCGACAACATGAACCCATGCTATATATGTCAAGGTGAACTCGCTCCTCTCTACGATCGATCTCAACGCACACTTGAATGGTATACTACTTCATGCCCATGTGCTACGTGTGATTAGGTGCAAACATCGACAAGAGTCACAAGGGAGGAGTTCACCATGCTCAAGGAAGAAGAAGGAAATGGGAAGAGGAGGAGCAAAGAGCAAAGAGAAGAAGAAGAAGAAGAGGAGGAAAGTTTGGTGGTACCTCCAGCCAAAGGAGGCCGGAGCCTCCACCCTAGGATGGCCGGAGGCCAGCGCCAGCCCTGGCCGCGCGCATGGAGGAGAGACCGGTAGTACCGGCCCCACCTGGCCAGTACTACCGGCCAGTGATGTGCATCACTTCTTCAGCCGCGTGGGAAGGAGGGGAGACCGGTACCTCCGCCTGGAGGCTCCGGCCGAGGTACCGCTAGGGGGTACCGGGATCCCCAGTAACTTTGCACACGAATGCTGCCTCTCCCCGGTACCTTGGGCGGTACCTCCGGCAGTGGTACCACTTAGAGGCCCCGAGCCCCAGTAATGATGCGCCCTTTTTTTGCCTCTCCCCGGTACCTCGAGCGGTACCTCCGCTCGTACTTTGGACCTCCTCAGATCTGAGCCGTTGAAACTCATCTGTGTGGCTGTAACTTATTTAGCTCTTTCCCCAAACTACCCTTGATCAGATTTGGGCTATAAGTGCCTCCCGTACTCCTCATTTGGAGGTAAGACAGAATTTGGCTTAGAATAGATTTTGAGCTTTGTCTCCCTAGAACTCTTGTTCTTTGTATCAAGGCACTCTTGTGAGATTCGGATTTTGTTGTGTGAGATTCTAGTGTTGCCCACTCTCTCTCACACACAGCTTGATTCAACTCCCATACCTATCTCTCATACCAGAATTCTACCTCGTGTCTCTTCCGGGTTGATTCTATCGGCGTGGTCCATCAAGCCACGGGAGTGAGATTTGTTTGTATCGGGTTGGTGTGCGTGTGTTTGTTCTTCGTGTTCATCACGTTCTTCATCTCTCCCTCTTTTCCCCTCTTTGATTTCGGGTCAATTCGCAAGATTGGGCCACAATCTAGGTCTTAGACCTCATCACTTATATTTAGTGACTCCTTACTCATTGCAAGTTGAATTATATAAGAAGAAGTTGCTGTCTATAATGACTTGTGTATTGGTAAGTATGATGCTTCTTGTCCGTATTTTGTTTATCGACACTCCACTCCATAAACCCGTGGTCTGGTTTACTAAGTTCAGTTTTGATTGGGGACCAGCGAGGTCTAAGCTTGGGGGAGTTGATACGTCCAATTTGCATCACTATTCTATATCATAATTTACTGTTATTCATTGATATATTTCATAGTTAGAGGTGATACTTATGTTATTCCATCTATTTTTGCATGTTTGATGATTATTGGAGAATTAACCGCTGGAGCCAGGAATCTGCTGGAAAAAGGACCGTCAAGACACCATATTTCTAAGACCAACAATTCCCAGAAAATAAACAGAAAATCCTATTTTTCAGATGACGGAGAAAGCCAGAAGGGGAAGCAGAGATGGGCCCTAAGGGGGCCAGACCACCCCTACGCGCGGGACAGCCTCAGGTCACACCTAGGCATGGTCTGGGCACCCTGGTCCACTTCTGATGATGCCCCCTCATGTATTTCAACCCCTCGGGAAACCTAAGATCGAGGGAGCGACCAGAGAAATATTCCGCCGCCGCTACGGGGCGGAGAACCAGAGAGAGAGAGAAAAGCTCCCCGGCAGGCTGAAATCTGCCGGGGAAATTCCTTTCCGGAGAGGGGAGATCGTCCATCATCACCATCATTGAGCTGGACTTCATCAGGATCATCATCACCATCATCTCCACCACCAGCACCATCATCACCATCGTCTCCACACCGTCCCGCTGTAACATCTTGGGTTTGATACTTGTCTAGTTCATAGGGGAAACTTTCCCGGTGTTGATACCTTGTAGTTGATGCTATTGAGTGAAACCATTGAATTAAGATTTATGTCCAGACTGTTATTCATCATTATATCACCTCTGATTATGATCCATATGATGTCTCGTGAGTAGTTCATTTAGTTCTTGAGGACATGGGAGAAATCATGCTGTTAGTAGTGGAACTATGTTGAGTAATATGCAATGATTTGATATTTAAGTTGTGGTGCTATTCTTCTAGTGGTTTCATGTGAACGTCGACTACATGATACTTCACCTTTATGGGCCCTGGGAATGCATCGTGTATTTGGCTACTACTTGTGGGGTTGCGGGAGCGACAGAAACCCAAACCCCTTTTAGGAAACCGGTGCACGAGGGGTTGTAGGATCTCAGAGTTTAAGGTTGTGGTTAGATTTATCTTAATTACTTTTTGTAGTTGCGGATGCTTGCAGGAGGTATATCACAAGTATGTATTAGTCCAAGTATGGGGTAGTGCATTAGCATAGGTTCACCCACACAACACTTACCAAACCATTGAAGATTATTCAGCTATGTGAAGTGAAAGCACTTGACGAAATTCCCATGTGTCCTCAGGAACGTTTGGTCATCATAAGTAAAACAACAGACTTGTCCTTTGCTCTAAAAAGGATTGGGCCACTCGCTGCAATTATTATTACTGCATTTTATTTACTCGTACTTTATTTATCTGCAATACCAAATACCCCTGCAAACATGTTTGCTAGTGTTTACAATGAATCCTTGATCAAAACTACTCATCAACACCTTCTGCTCCTCGTTGGGTTTGACACTCTTATTTATCAAAAGTACTACGATACACCCTCTATACTCGTGGGTCATTAGTCGCTGTCTTTAGATTGATCGGTTTCTGTGATCGACCTGAAAGTCATCTCATCGAATAGATCGGCGAATTTCCCGCTATCAGCGGGCTTGGTGAAGTGTGGCGGCGAAACTTCTTTGTCGGCTGACTCAATGGCTGATGCTGACGACCCCGAGTAATCAGGCTCGGCCGCCAACGGTCCCGAAAAAATTGGTGCCAAAAAACAGTGTGATCCCTCTTTCCCGACGAGGAAGCAAAAGCTCCTGAACTTCATCTCCATTGACTCCTCCAGATTGGCATATGTATGCAAACGGGCGGAAAGGTGAGGAACAAAATCGACGAGATCAGGTTGGACTCGTTTACCTCCTTCCATCACGTTGCTAGCTGTCGATGATGATGTTGACGATGCCATCGAGACCACAACCTTGCGACCTCCAATTCCAACAGACGACGCCAATTGACGAGGGATTAACTCGTCAATGCCTACATATTGTAGACTTAGGGTTTTGTAAGAAGTAGATGGCAAGTAGATCTTGAAGGTTTCAGCCGAACAAATGTGCTCAACTCAATATTACGGTGGCTAGGGTTACAATGGTTCGGTTCCTTCTCTTACCCTCAGCTTCACCTTTATATAGGAGGTGAAGCCGAGGCTTTTCCGTGTTGTACAAGTTACAATTTATCGGGCCTCGTTGGGCCTTTCCCTATATTGGTACAAGTTTCCTATAATGACTCTATCTTCCTAATCCGATGATCTCCAATCTTCTGGGCCTCCAAAGCTTCGAGTTCATGGGCTTCCTGCTCTTCTGTGGACCAAGGGTATTGATTCGACATGCCCCGTAGGCATACCTATGTTAGAGAGTAGACGACAAACCACCACGCAGTAGCCTCTTCCTCTCCGCGATGTCCACCTTGATCTCCTCCCACCACGCCAATTGGTCTTCATCCATGTCCTTTTTAGACATTATCATGTTGATACGGGCATGGAGGCCTATGTGGAGCCCAGATTCAGGACTCCACCAGCTTATTTATCCTAGTTTATGTAATGGTCATATGTGGGCCAATTAGGGTTTTTAATAAATTGAGTCAGTTTGGTTTGGGCCTATCCAAATCAAGGTAGAGAGGCCCACTAGGGGCTGGCCGGCCACCCCACCCCTCATATAAGTGGAGGTGCGGCTAGGGTTTGGGATAGTTCAAGTTTAGTCTCAAGATTAGGGTTTTCCCCATTGCGTGTGTTCACGTGTATCATCCCTCCGGGGGTACGGCGCTGCCGTTTATCTATATTATCCGCTGCGAAGGTTCTTGTGTTCATCAAGGATTATCTAGCTCTTGGTTTGAGGCGTATCGTTCGTCGATCCGTTGCTTGCTGGATTCGTTCCCTCTTCTCCAGGCTGCGTTCATTGCGTTGTTGGGAGGATTTACTACCCCAGGTTCTCGCTGTGAAAGATCGGGCATTAACTAGGAGGATCCACTGGGTTCCTCCCACATCATGTGGTATCAGCTTTCTGGGTTGCTCACGGCGAGGTTTTGTTGATCGATCTCTTTGATCGGTTTGCATTGGAGAAGATTAGCTCTAAGATCAGAGGAGTTTGGCTCTCGGTCGAAGGAGGTTGGTTGGAGGAAGTTTGGCGTTGTTTGGTGCAGTTTGGAGGTCATCCATGGCTATTTCGGAGGTCAAAATCGCGAAAAATCGCGACTGGAATCGGGAAGAAGAAATTTCGCGACCCGCCCCGATCTACCGCCCGGTTGACCGGGCTCTGGGCCGTCCGGGCCGGTCCAAACCAGATTTTATGCTCATGCCAACCGGGCTCGTTACTGCGCCATTTCGCCAGATTCCCGGTGGCCAGGCCGGTCAGACCGGGCCACAGACCGGCCAGGCCGGTCAGACCGGGCCACAGACCGGCCAGGCCGGTCCACAGGCCGGTCCAACTGGGCCTTGGGCCGGGCTGGCTCAGGCTGCTGCGGTTTTTCCTCCGGCGGTTTCTCCTGTTGCTCCGGTGGTTTCTCCGGTGATGCGGGCTCATGCTGTTGATGTTGTTGCTCCAATGTCTTGTGTTAGTGAGGCACATAAGAGTGACGATGTGTATCATGACTACCTCGGTATGATGATAGGTACCAAGTTTGACGCATCGCAAAACAAATGGAGGTTGTCTAGTTCTGCGACACCGACTGAATTTCAACTTTGGGAATCACACATTGAAGGTGGATTTGCGAGATGCAAGGAGTTTGATAGTTCTTTTGGTGGCCAAATGGAGTTTGCTATTGCCTACAGGCGTGTTGACGATGTTGTGGCTAGTTGGTATCGTCATGCTCTCATAGTTCAGGGTATCGTTGGTATACGGTCTAGTTGGGCAGATTTCAAGCGGTTTCTTCGTGATAGCTTTAAGTTTGCGAGCTTGAGTAAGCCGGTGGTGTGCTCTAACACTACCGTGGAGGATGTTGTTCAAGTTCAGGTAGTCACTGAGGAGAGGAAACCTGGCTCTAATACCAAGAGCACTACTGTGACTGTTGAGGAGGATGTACCATTGAGCGGGCTGAATATGCAACTCAAGAGGGTACAAGGTGATGCTTGCAAGACAGTTGACAAGGGTCAGCGATGGAGTTTGTTTCAGACTCAGTGCATTATCAAGGGCAAGGCTTGCAAGTTGATGGTTGATGGTGGTAGCTGTACTAATGGCATTAGCAAGGCGATGGTGGCAGCGTTGGGGTTGCCTACATGGCGTCTTCCTGAACCTAAACGTCTTGAGTGGTTGAATAGCTGTGGTATGCTGAGGATTACTCATAAGGTGCGTGTGTCATTTACAATTGATGACTATGTTGATGAGATTGATTGCGATGTGTTGCCATTGGAGGTGTGCGGATTGCTACTTGGGCGTCCTTGGCAGTATGATCGCAATGTGACACATGCTGGGCGAGCAAATACATATTCTTTTGTGCATGGTGGCAAACAGCGGACTTTGAAGCCTATGGGTGATGATCATATCAAGTCCTATGTGGAGTTAGTGGTGCGTAAGGAGAAGTTGCACAAGCCTAAAGTGCAGCTAGAGGTGCATGATGTTCCGAGCATTGATGTTGGCCGGTGATGTTTCAGCTATGCCTATAGATGACAAGCCAGTTCTTGTTGGTGACAAACTGGATGAAGCTACACTTGTTGTTGATGTGGATGTGACAGCATGTGCTACAGTTCCAGTTTGTGTTGATGCTAGTATGCAGACTGATGATGTTTATGCTGATGATGTTCCAGTACATATGGCGCAGATGCGCATGGGAGGAGTGGGAGGCGAGAAGGTTAGAGAAGCCAATGCTGATGGTGTTTTAGCCCGGTGCTAGGGCCGGCCGACCGGCTCCTGGACCGGCCGAGCCGGTCAAACGCCCGGTCAACCGGCGCCTAGACCGGCTGTGGCGGAGCGCGTCAGTGGAGACAGTGGGCAGCGGCACTACCGTGCTAGGAGTACTGCAGTCCAGTTTTCCGCGACACCGCGGATGCATCGAGGTAAGGATGGACGTGTGAGACATCTATGTGGCCCAGGAATTACACATCTTGTGCAGGGTCATGTGCAGCGACACAAGGTTCCATCAAAACCTTGCAAGAAGAAGGAATTGGCGCCAAAGTCCAAGCTCATGTGGAGAAGAAAGGAGGCGCCAAGTGCTGTATCAAGTCGAGAAGGCCGCGAGGGAGGATGTGGTGTGGAAGGCAAGCAAGACTTGAAGATGGCAAGGACGTGTCATGTTCATATCACGTCACCTTTTCCAGAAGACCCTCACGCGTTGGGGACAACGCTTCTTGAAGGGGGGAGGATGATACGCGCATGGAGGCCTATGTGGAGCCCAGATTCAGGACTCCACCAGCTTATTTATCCTAGTTTATGTAATGGTCATATGTGGGCCAATTAGGGTTTTTAATAAATTGAGTCAGTTTGGTTTGGGCCTATCCAAACCAAGGTAGAGAGGCCCACTAGGGGCTGGCCGGCCACCCCACCCCTCATATAAGTGGAGATGCGGCTAGGGTTTGGGAGAGTTCAAGTTTAGTCTCAAGATTAGGGTTTCCCCCATTGCGTGTGTTCACGTGTATCATCCCTCCGGGGGTACGGCACTGCCGTTTATCTATATTATCCGCTGCGAAGGTTCTTGTGTTCATCAAGGATTATCTAGCTCTTGGTTTGAGGCGTATCGTTCGTCGATCCGTTGCTTGCTGGATTCGTTCCCTCTTCTCCAGGCTGCGTTCATCGCGTTGTTGGGAGGATTTACTACCCCAGGTTCTCGCTGTGAAAGATCGAGCATAAACTAGGAGGATCCACTGGGTTCCTCCCACATCATGTGGTATCAGCTTTCTGGGTTGCTCACGGCGAGGTTTTGTTGATCGATCTCTTTGATCGGTTTGCATCGGAGAAGATTAGCTCTAAGATCGGAGGAGTTTGGCTCTCGGTCGAAGGAGGTTGGTTGGAGGAAGTTTGGCGTTGTTTGGTGTAGTTTGGAGGTCATCCATGGCTATTTCGGAGGTCAAAATCGCGACTGGAATCGGGAAGAAGAAATTCCGCGACCCGCCCCGGTCTGCCGCCCGGTTGACCGGGCTCTGGGCCGGCCGGGCCGGTCCAAACCGGATTTTATGCTCATGCCAAACGGGCTCGTTACTACGCCGTTTCGCCAGATTCCCGGTGGCCAGGCCGGTCGGTCGACCTGAAGCCGCCATGCATGCCGGTCTGACCGGGCCAAAAACCGGCCTGGCCGGTCACCAGGCCGGTCAGACCGGCCAGGCCAGTCCACAGGCCGGTCCAACCGGGCCCTGGGCTGGGCTGGCTCAGGCTGCTGCGGTTTTTCCTCCGGCGGTTTCTCCTGTTGCTCCGGTGGTTTCTCTGGTGATGCGGGCTCATGCTGTTGATGTTGTTGCTCCAATGTCTTGTGTTAGTGAGGCACATAAGAGTGACGATGTGTATCATGACTACCTCGGTATGACGATAGGTACCAAGTTTGACGCATCGCAAATCAAATGGAGGTTGTCTAGTTCTGCGACACCGACTGAATTTCAACTTTGGGAATCACACATTGAAGGTGGATTTGCGAGATGCAAGGAGTTTGATAATTCTTTTGGTGGCCAGATGGAGTTTGCTATTGCCTACATGCGTGTTGACGATGTTGTGGCTAGTTGGTACCGTCATGCTCTCATAGTTCAGGGTATCGTTGGTATACGGTCTAGTTGGGCAGATTTCAAGCGGTTTCTTCGTGATAGCTTTAAGTTTGCGAGCTTGAGTAAGCCGGTGGTGTGCTCTAACACTACCGTGGAGGATGTTGTTCCAGTTCAGGCAGTCACTGAGGAGAGGAAACCTGGCTCTAATACCAAGAGCACTAATGTGACTGTTGAGGAGGATGTACCATTGAGCGGGCTGAATATGCAACTCAAGAGGGTACAAGGTGATGCTTGCAAGACAGTTGACAAGGGTCAGCGATGGAGTTTGTTTCAGACTCAGTGCATTATCAAGGGCAAGGCTTGCAAGTTGATGGTTGATGGTGGTAGCTGTACTAATGGCATTAGCAAGGCGATGGTGGCAGCGTTGGGGTTGCCTACATGGCGTCTTCCTGAACCTAAACGTCTTGAGTAGTTGAATAGTTGTGGTATGCTGAAGATTACTCATAAGGTGCGTGTGTCATTTACAGTTGATGACTATGTTGATGAGATCGATTGCGATGTGTTGCCATTGGAGGTGTGCGGATTGCTACTTGGGCGTCCTTGGCAGTATGATCGCAATGTGACACATGCTGGGCGAGCAAATACATATTCTTTTATGCATGGTGGCAAACAACGGACTTTGAAGCCTATGGGTGATGATCATATCAAGTCCGATGTGGAGTTAGTGGTGCGTAAGGAGAAGTTGCACAAGCCTAAAGTGCAGCTAGAGGTGCATGATGTTCCGAGCATTGATGTTGGTGATGTTTCAGCTATGCCTATAGATGACAAGCCAGTTCTTATTGGTGACAAGCCGGATGAAGCTACACTTGTTGTTGATGTGGATGTGGCAGCATGTGCTACAGTTCCAGTTTGTGTTGATGCTAGTATGTAGACTGATGATGTTTGTGCTGATGATGTTCCAGTACATATGGCGCAAATGCGCATGGGAGAAGTGGGAGGCGAGAAGGTTAGAGAAGCCAGTGCTGATGGTGTTTCAGCCCGGTGCCAGGGCCGGCCGACCGGCTCCAGGACCGGCCGGGCCGGTCAACCGCCCGGTCAACCGGCGCCTAGACCGGCTGTGGCGGAGCGCGTCAGTGGAGACAGTGGGCAGCGGCACTACCATGCTAGGAGTATTGCAGTCCAGTTTTCCGCGACACCGCGGATGCATCGAGGCAAGGATGGACGTGTGAGACATCTATGTGGCCCAGGAATTACACATCTTGTGTAGGGTCATGTGCAGCGACACAAGGTTCCATCAAAACCTCGCAAGAAGAAGGAATTGGCGCCAAAGTCCAAGCTCATGTGGAGAAGAAAGGAGGCGCCAAGTGCTGTATCAAGTCGAGAAGGCCGCGAGGGAGGATGTGGTGTGGAAGGCAAGCAAGACTTAAAGACGGCGAGGACGTGTCATGTTCATATCACGTCACCTTTTCCAGAAGACCCTCATGCGTTGGGGACAACGCTTCTTGAAGGGGGGAGGATGATACGGGCATGGAGGCCTATGTGGAGCCCAGATTCAGGACTCCACCAGCTTATTTATCCTAGTTTATGTAATGGTCATATGTGGGCCAATTAGGGTTTTTAATAAATTGAGTCAGTTTGGTTTGGGCCTATCCAAACCAAGGTAGAGAGGCCCACTAGGGGCTGGCCGGCCACCTCACCCCTCATATAAGTGGAGATGCGGCTAGGGTTTGGGATAGTTCAAGTTTAGTCTCAAGATTAGGGTTTCCCCCATTGCGTGTGTTCACGTGTATCATCCCTCCGGGGGTACGGCACTGCCGTTTATCTATATTATCCGCTGCGAAGGTTCTTGTGTTCATCAAGGATTATCTAGCTCTTGGTTTGAGGCGTATCGTTCGTCGATCTGTTGCTTGTTGGATTCGTTCCCTCTTCTCCAGGCTGCGTTCATCGCGTTATTGGGAAGATTTACTACCCCAGGTTCTCGCTGTGAAAGATCGGGCATCAACTAGGAGGATCCACTGGGTTCCTCCCACATCATGTGGTATCAGCTTTCTGGGTTGCTCACGGCGAGGTTTTGTTGATTGATCTCTTTGATCGGTTTGCATCGGAGAAGATTAGCTCTAAAATCGGAGGAGTTTGGCTCTCGGTCGAAGGAGGTTGGTTGGAGGAAGTTTGGCGTTGTTTGGTGTAGTTTGGAGGTCATCCATGGCTATTTCGGAGGTCAAAATCGCGACTGGAATCGGGAAGAAGAAATTCCGCGACCCGCCCCGGTCTGCCGCCCGGTTGACCGGGCTCTGGGCCGGCCGGGCCGGTCCAAACCGGATTTTATGCTCATGCCAATTGGGCTCGTTACTACACCGTTTCGCCAGATTCCCGGTGGCCAGGCCGGTCAGACCGGGCCACAGACCGGCCAGGCCGGTCTGACCGGGCCAAAAACCGGCCTGGACGGTCACCAGGCCGGTCAGACCGGCCAGGCCGGTCCACAGGCCGGTCCAACCGGGCCCTGGGCTGGGCTGGCTCAGACTGCTACGATTTTTCCTCCGGCGGTTTCTCCTGTTGCTCCGGTGGTTTCTCCGGTGATGCGGGCTCATGCTGTTGATGTTGTTGCTCCAATGTCTTGTGTTAGTGAGGCACATAAGAGTGACGATGTGTATCATGACTACCTCGGTATGACGATAGGTACCAAGTTTGACGCATCGCAAATCAAATGGAGGTTGTCTAGTTCTGCGACACCGACTGAATTTCAACTTTGGGAATCACACATTGAAGGTGGATTTGCGAGATGCAAGGAGTTTGATAGTTCTTTTGGTGGCCAGATGGAGTTTGCTATTGCCTACATGCTTGTTGACGATGTTGTGGCTAGTTGGTACCGTCATGCTCTCATAGTTCAGGGTATCGTTGGTATACGGTCTAGTTGGGCAGATTTCAAGCGGTTTCTTCGTGATAGCTTTAAGTTTGCGAGCTTGAGTAAGCCGGTGGTGTGCTCCAACACTACCGTGGAGGATGTTGTTCCAGTTCAGGCAGTCACTGAGGAGAGGAAACCTGGCTCTAATACCAAGAGCACTAATGTGACTGTTGAGGAGGATGTACCATTGAGCGGGCTGAATATGCAACTCAAGAGGGTACAAGGTGATGCTTGCAAGACAGTTGACAAGGGTCAGCGATGAAGTTTGTTTCAGACTCAGTGCATTATCAAGGGCAAGGCTTGCAAGTTGATGGTTGATGGTGGTAGCTGTACTAATGGCATTAGCAAGGCGATGGTGGCAGCGTTGGGGTTGCCTACATGGCGTCTTCCTGAACCTAAACGTCTTGAGTAGTTGAATAGCTGTGGTATGCTGAAGATTACTCATAAGGTGTGTGTGTCATTTACAGTTGATGACTATGTTGATGAGATCGATTGCGATGTGTTTCCATTGGAGGTGTGCGGATTGCTACTTGGGCGTCCTTGGCAGTATGATCGCAATGTGACACATGCTGGGCGAGCAAATACATATTCTTTTATGCATGGTGGCAAACAACGGACTTTGAAGCCTATGGGTGATGATCATATCAAGTCCGATGTGGAGTTAGTGGTGCGTAAGGAGAAGTTGCACAAGCCTAAAGTGCAGCTAGAGGTGCATGATGTTCCGAGCATTGATGTTGGTGATGTTTCAGCTATGCCTATAGATGACAAGCCAGTTCTTATTGGTGACAAGCCGGATGAAGCTACACTTGTTGTTGATGTGGATGTGGCAGCATGTGCTACAGTTCCAGTTTGTGTTGATGCTAGTATGTAGACTGATGATGTTTGTGCTGATGATGTTCCAGTACATATGGCGCAAATGCGCATGGGAGGAGTGGGAGGCGAGAAGGTTAGAGAAGCCAGTGCTGATGGTGTTTCAGCCCGGTGCCAGGGCCGGCCGGGCCGGTCAACCGCCCGGTCAACCGGCGCCTAGACCGGCTGTGGCGGAGCGCGTCAGTGGAGACAGTGGGCAGCGGCACTACCGTGCTAGGAGTTCTGCAGTCCAGTTTTCCGCGACACCGCGGATGCATCGAGGCAAGGATGGACGTGTGAGACATCTATGTGGCCCAGGAATTACACATCTTGTGCAGGGTCATGTGCAGCGACACAAGGTTCCATCAAAACCTCGCAAGAAGAAGGAATTGGCGCCAAAGTCCAAGCTCATGTGGAGAAGAAAGGAGGCGCCAAGTGCTGTATCAAGTCGAGAAGGCCGCGAGGGAGGATGTGGTGTGGAAGGCAAGCAAGACTTGAAGACGGCGAGGACGTGTCATGTTCATATCACGTCTGATGAGGACATCCCTACTACACCACTACCTCCGTCACTAATAAATGAAGATGAACCTGCTGTGAAGCTTAAGTCCAATGAAGTTCAGATTGGACCAATTACAAGGGCTCGTGCGAAGCTACTTAAACAACAGGTGAACTTGTTTCTAAACGGTACTTTGATTGATGAGAATTTTATACTGCCTAAATCCTATTACTTATTTATCATCAGGTATCAAGAGGAGACGAGCATCACACGAGGAGTAGAGGAGCAGCTGGACATGAAGACGGACGTCAAGATGGACGTGAAGCTGGACATGGAGCTGGACATGAAGATATCTCATGGACGCGCGAGGGAGGAGCGGGAGGCATGCGCGAGAGGAGAAGTCGACGTCCAGGCCGGTCCAGCACCCGGTTAGACCGGCCTCCAGACCGGCCAGCCCGGTCCCTGGCCCGGTTGACCGGGCGCCAACCGGACGCATCATACCGGAGCCAAACCGGACGAAGTTTTGCGAACTTTCCGGTTGCCGCCCGGTTGATCGGATGCCAGACCAGCCGGCCCGGTCCCTGGCCCGGTTGACCGGATTCCAGACCGGATCCGTCCGAGTCTGTCTCGACCAGATCTATTCTGGGTCGGTTATTCTTGTATCTTTTCGACCAGGAGTCGTCCCGGATGCCTATATAAGTGCCTAGGACGCCCCCTAGCTGCTTTAGACCACGTTTAAGATAAACCCTAGTTCTTAGTTGTTTGCTCTAGCAAAACTATTGAATCCCTACACCATATTGATTGATATTGTGTAGATCCTGGAAAAGTCTTGTGTGAACCGCTGTTCCATTGGGAATTAGACGGTTGCAACTTACCGCTTCGTGGTCGGCGGCTACGTGCGCAAGTGTGTGGAGTTGCGAATATCTTGCAGGGTTGAGAGCTATTGCATTGGCGACAAGGACCAATCGAGAGATCTCGTTGCGTCATACAAGTTATCTTCCACTACATCGTCGTGTTTCTCCGCTGCTATCACCCCGTGATCATCATCACCACCGTTGCTTACTGAGAAGATCGGGCCACCCCTTATCATCTTGGTATCAGATTTCCAATTTTCCTCGGTAAGCCATCCACAATCCACCCCATAGTTGAGTTGTGAGTGTTTTCCTCTCCAGAAAAAAGCCATAAAAAGTTAGGGTTAGGGTTTGCCATAGCCTTAGATTGCACTAATTTCAAGTTTTAGTTGCTTTTCGTAGTTGTTTTTACGTATCTTATTCTTTCCATCTAGTCTTTTAGGGTTTGAGTTTACTTTATCATCTAGTGTTACTTTGTCGTTTAGTGTCAGTTTTTGTTACTCCGAGTCCACACAGCGTACAGTGTGCTTGTTCCCAACCATAGACACAGCCTTTCGATATAAAGTGACTAGGAACTTCCCCAGAAGAGACTAGTTTTACCGCTCGACAAGCTGCTCGTTAGGTTATCGGTGCTTTGCATATTTCTGTTGGCCGTGTTATCAAGGAGTTGTGTCATATATCAGAAAAAAGAGGAGAAAAATTGAAAAGAAGCAAAAAGAGCTACATAGCTGCATGTGTTATACAAAAAGAAAAGTTCAAAAAGAAAAGTGAAGTGCTAGTTGAATCAAGTGAAGGCCTAAGTTTACTTTACTGCACCCGTAGTTGAGCAATCTTGTGCCTGTCTCGTTGAGCTTTGCTAGCGTCTCTCTTGTGCATTGCAACCTTTCCCACATATAGTTGCATTGCCCCATTATATCGCCTTGTGTGAGTATCATTGGTTGTCTACGGTCAGCGCTAGAGCTTGTTATTGGTGCAAATAAGTAGCCTACCTACAACCCCACATATATCCTGCTTTGTCGTGTGACCTGTTCTTATACCCTTGATATTCGCTTTGCTACATCCGTGCACTCGTCCGTCAATCCAAGTGGTAAGCAACACTAATTTACTTTGGAACGGTAAGATCTCCTTTTCTTATCAGTTTTGAGTGAGTTGTGAGAGTACCACCATATATTTTTGCTTTAGTGCACTAATCTACTAACGATGTCTGCTAGTGATCATAAAATTGTTAATCAGGAAAACAAGAGTGTTGCCGATATCATCACATGGAGGGAGTATGAGGCTCTTCGTAATGAGTTGCGACGTGAATTCCGCGCTCAGGACGATGTGCTTAATGGGAAGATTGACGAGATCTCCCAAAAGCTGGATGCTACTCATGTGACCGTCACTACCATGCAAGATCAAATGACGGATGTACAACGCAGTCTTGCTGATTTGCGCTTAGCTGTTGAGAATTTGACCGCGCAACAACAACAAGAAGATGACGATGATCCTGAGCTTCAAGATGACGCACACAATGCTCGTGATGCGCCACGTGGTAATCGTCCTCGCGGTTGGGCTCCACTTGGCCGCAATGGTCGTGGACAAGATGAGGAAGATGGTTTGGGTAAGCCCAAGTTTTCTATACCCAAGTTTGAAGGAGGAGCTGATGTTGAAGAATACCTCACTTGGGAGCTCAAGATTGAGAAGTTGTGGAGCTTACATCCATATTATACTGAAGATCGGAAGATCAAGCTTGCTTCTTCCGAATTTGATGGTTATGCTTTGCGTTGGTGGGATGCTTTTGTTCGTAATCGCGAAGAGGATCATGAGCAACCTATACGCACATGGCGTGCTATGAAGGAAGCGATGACTTCTCGCTTTGTGCCTACAAATTACTTGCGGAATATAT
Organism: Lolium perenne; assembly: GCF_019359855.2. Taxonomy (NCBI): domain Eukaryota; kingdom Viridiplantae; phylum Streptophyta; class Magnoliopsida; order Poales; family Poaceae; genus Lolium; species Lolium perenne. The sequence goes on along the minus strand of NC_067244.2, from coordinate 105,328,111 downwards.
ATGATAAGCTGACTCTATTGAGACAAGGTGTGAAGACAGTGGATGAATACTACATGGAGATGGAGATGCTTATGCAGCGTGGCCGTGTCCGTGAGTCTCTTGAGATGACAATGCAGCGTTTCCTCAACGGTTTGAAGTATGATATCAAAGGCATTGTTCGTCACTACAACTACACAAATATGAATCAATTGTTACATCATGTAAGAGAAGCTGAATCGCAGTTGGCTGACGAAGCAAAGATCAAAGGTCGAGCTACGGGAGCTGGGCGTTTCACACCCCGCGCGGCCCCATCTATGGCGCCGGCGCTCCGCCCCTTACTCTACTCCGCCTAGTAAGCCGGTCTCCAATGTGTCTAACACAAAGATGTCCGAATCTGCAGCAAGTACGAGTGACTCTAATGTGTCCACTGCACGTAACCGTGATATGGTTTGTCATACATGTGGTGGCAAGGGTCACTTCAAGAGAGATTGTCCTAACCGCAAAGTCATGATTATCAATGAGGACAATGAATACGAGACTGGAGATGATGTTGATCCTAATGCTCCAGAAGATGATGACTATGACACTGATGGTGAAGATGCATATCCGTCTGATGCTCGCACCATTGTTGTGTCGCAGCGTGCTCTTAATGTGTTGCCTAGTGCATCTACTCAGCGCTGCAATTTATTCCAAACAAAGGCTTTAGTTGGTCCTGACAAGGCTTGCAAGGTCATTATTGATGGCGGGAGTTGCCGCAATTTAGCAAGCAAGGAGTTGTGTACCAAGCTGAAGTTGAAGTATCTACCGCACCCGCATCCATACTATATTCAGTGGTTGAGCGATAATGGTGAGATGAAGGTAAACCACATGGTGCGTGTTGAGTTTGCTATTGGACCGTATAAGGATTGCATTGATTTTGATGTCGTTCCTATGATGGTGTGTCACCTACTATTGGGTCGGCCTTGGCTCTATGTCTGTTCTGTGCAACACAATGGCCGTGCCAATACATATCACTTGGAGTTCAAGGGCAAGAAAATTAATTTACAGCCTATGACACCACAGCAAATTGTCAATGAGTCTCGTCAGAAAGTTAAAGTCAACTTGGAGGATGCTTCTTTAGATAGGCGAGAGAATTGTAATGTTGTGAGTGATATAACGAAAAGTGAGAGAGTGAATTCCTTAGTCTCATTAGCCACCAAATAAGACATGAGAGAATTTAGTGAGGATCCTACAACCATGCCTCTTGTGCTCTTGTACAGGGGTACGGTTTTGGTTTCTAACGACATGACCCCTCTTCCTCTTGGTGTTTCTAATGTTTTGCAGGAATTTGGCGACGTGTTTCCGGATGAGGTACCCGCAGGACTTCCACCATTGCGAGGTATTGAGCATCAAATCGACTTGATTCCCGGAGCTTCGCTACCCAATCGGGCACCATATAGAACGAACCCCGAAGAGACGAAGGAGATACAAAAGCAAGTACAAGCGCTACTCGACAAAGGTTATATCCGCATAAGCCTTAGTCCTTGTGCTGTTCCTGTTATTTTAGTTCCTAAGAAAGATGGTACATGGCGTATGTGCGTAGATTGTAGAGCTATAAACAATATCACTATTCGATATCGTCACCCTATTCCCCGTTTAGAGGATATGCTAGATGAATTGAGTGGTGCTGCTGTGTTCTCTAAAATTGATTTGCGTAGTGGTTATCATCAAATTAGGATGAAAGAAGGGGATGAGTGGAAAACCTCCTTTAAAACAAAATTTGGTTTATATGAGTGGTTAGTAATGCCTTTTGGTTTGACTAATGCACCTAGCACTTTCATGAGACTGATGAACCATGTTTTGCGTGATTTTATTGGCAAGTTTGTGGTTGTGTATTTTGATGATATATTAATTTACAGCCGCAATGTATCGAATCATATTATACATATTCGACATGTTTTGCAAGTGTTGCGTGATAGTAAACTCTATGGTAATCTTGAGAAGTGCACATTTTGCAAAGATAAGGTCATATTTCTGGGTTATGTTGTCTCTAAGCATGGTGTATAAGTAGATGTGTCTAAAATAGAAGCTATTCAAAATTGGCCTACTCCCATGAATGTGAGTCAAGTTAGAAGTTTTCATGGTCTAGCTGGGTTTTATCACCGTTTTGTGCCCAATTTTTCTACTATTGCTGCACCTTTGAATGAATTGACTAAAAAGGGTGTTGCATTTGAGTGGGGCGTTGCCCAAGATCATGCTTTTGATGAACTGAAACGATTGTTAACTTCTGCACTGTTGCTTGCACTTCCTGATTTCAATAAGCAATTTGAGATTGAATGTGATGCTAGTGGTATTGGAATTGGTGGTGTGTTGATGCAAGAGGGTCGTCCCATTGCATATTTTTCTGAGAAACTTTCTGGTGCTAAGTTGAACTATCCAATATATGATAAAGAATTGTATGCTTTAATTAGAGTTCTTGAGGTTTGGCAACATTATTTGTGGCCAAAAGAATTTATCATACATTCTGATCATGAAGCTTTGAAATATTTGAAAGCCCAATCTACTTTGCATAGGCGTCTTGCTAAGTGGGTTGAGTTCATTGAGTCTTTTCCATACATTATTAAGCATAAGAAGGGAAAAGATAATATTGTTGCTGATGCTTTATCTAGGATGAATATGCTATTAACTCAACTTGATGTTAAAATTCCTGGATTAGAAGTGCTATGTGATTTGTATGCTACGGATCATGATTTTGCTGAACCATATCGCTTATGTGCTCTTGGTAAAGCATGGGAAAAATATCACATACATGATGGGTTCCTGTTTCGAGCTAACAAACTATGTGTTCCAGAATCGTCTGTGCGTTTGCTCTTATTGCAGGAATCACATGCTGGAGGTTTGATGGGTCACTTTGGGCGTGAGAAGATGCTACTCATGCTCGCTGATCATTTTTATTGGCCAAAGATGAGGCGGGATGTGGACAGGTATGTGAAGAGGTGCATTACTTGCAACAAGTCCAAGTCCAAGCTGAAGCCTCACAGTTTGTATACTCCGTTACCGGCACCTACTACACCTTGGGAAGATATTAGTATGGATTTTGTGTTGGGTTTGCCGCGTACTAAAAGAGGCCATGATTCTATATTTGTGGTAATGGACAGATTTTCTAAAATGTCACACTTTATTGCCTGCCACAAAAGCGACGATGCGTCGCATATTGCTAACCTGTTTTTCAGGGAGATTGTTTGACTACATGGAGTCCCCAAGACTATTGTTTCTGATCGTGATGTGAAGTTCATGAGCTACTTCTGGAAGACACTTTGGGGAAAGCTAGGGACAAAGCTACTGTTCAGTACTACTTGTCATCCCCAAACTGATGGACAAACTGAGGTGGTTAATCGAACCTTGTCACAACTGTTGAGATCCATGATCAAGAAGAACCTGAAAGAGTGGGAAGACTGTTTGCCGCATGTAGAGTTTGCTTACAACAGGGCGGTACATTCTACCACGGAGCTATGTCCTTTTGAGGTGGTGTATGGTTTTAAACCCATTACTCCACTTGACTTGTTGCCTTTGCCCATACATGAGAGAGTTAATATGGAGGCATCCAAGAGGGCAGATTTTGTGCGAAAAATCCATGTGAAGACTAAAGAGTTGATAGAGAAGAAAGGCAAGCGCAATGCTGCAAGGATGAATAAGAAGCGCAAAGAGATGTTGTTCAAGCCTGGTGATATGGTCTGGGTACATTTTTGCAAGGATAGGTTCCCGAAGCTACGGAAGTCTAAGTTGAAGCCTCGTGGTGCTGGTCCTTACAAAGTGCTTGCCAAGATCAATGATAATGCATACTCGATAGATCTTCCAGTTGATGAGTTTGGTGTCAGTAATTCTTTCAATGTTGCCAAACCACTACCTCATATGACGGAGAAGACCTTGGAGCGTCGAGGTCGACGCCTTTTGAAGGGGGGGAGATGATGAGGACATCCCTACTACACCACTACCTCCGTCACTGATAAATGAAGATGAACCTGCTGTGAAGCTTAAGTCCAATGAAGTTCGGATTGGACCAATTACAAGGGCTCGTGCGAAGCTACTTAAACAACAGGTGAACTTGTTTCTAAACGGTACTTTGATTGATGAGAATTTTATACTGCCTAAATCCTATTACTTATGTATCATCAGGTATCAAGAAGAGACGAGCATCGCACGAGGAGTAGAGGAGCAGCTGGACATGAAGACGGACGTCAAGATGGACGTGAAGCTGGACATGGAGCTGGACATGAAGATATCTCATGGACGCGCGAGGGAGGAGCGGGAGGCATGCGCGAGAGGAGAAGTCAACGTCCAGGCCGGTCCAGCACCCGGTTAGACCGGCCTCCAGACCGGCCAGCCCGGTCCCTGGCCCGGTTGACCGGGCGCCAACCGGACGCATCGTACCGGAGCCAAACCGGACGAAGTTTTGCAAACTTTCCGGTTGCCGCCCGGTTGACCGGATGCCAGACCGGCCGGCCCGGTCCCTGGCCCGGTTGATCGGATTCCAGACCGGATCCGTCCGAGTCTGTCTCGACCAGATCTATTCTGGGTCGGTTATTCTTGTATCTTTTCGACCAGGAGTCGTCCCGGACGCCTACATAAGTGCCCAGGACGCCCCCTAGCTGCTTTAGACCACATTTAAGATAAACCCTAGTTCTTAGTTGTTTGCTCTAGCAAAACTATTGAATCCCTACACCATATTGATTGATATTGTGTAGATCCTGAAAAAGTGGAGGTGCGGCTAGGGTTTGGGATAGTTCAAGTTTAGTCTCAAGATTAGGGTTTTCCCCATTGCGTGTGTTCACGTGTATCATCCCTCTGGGGGTACGGTGCTGCCGTTTATCTATATTATCTGCGAAGGTTCTTGTGTTCATCAAGGATTATCTAGCTCTTGGTTTGAGGCGTATCGTTCGTCGATCCGTTGCTTGTTGGATTCGTTCCCTCTTCTCCAGGCTGCGTTTATCACGTTGTTGGGAGGATTTACTACCCCAGGTTCTCGCTATGAAAGATCGGGCATCAACTAGGAGGATCCACTGGGTTCCTCCCACAACACATGTGCTCCTTCTCCTCGGCCATGATCTCTTTCCATGCCTTTGCTTCCTTGAGCTTGATCATCCTCTCCTCCAATTCAACCTTTCGGTTGGCATCTTCCCCGCCCAGCTTCCAACTGTGCAAGCTTCACCTCTTTCTTTCTCTCGGTGATAATGAGTTTTATCTCCAATGCCTTAAATGTCATTGTCTCCTTTGCCTTGATCATTTGATCAAGCTTGTCCTTCAAGCTTGATGCATCCGCTGATGTAGCCCCGCCTATCGTCGACGCCACACCATGGCCAAGGAGTCCCCCAAGTGGACCAACAACACAAACCCCCGCCATATATGTCAAGGTGAACTCTTTCCTCTCTATGGTTGACCTCAACACCAACTTGAACGGTATGCTACCTCATGCCTATCATCATGGTGTCCATAGGTGCCGACATCGACAAGGACCAAGAGAGAAGGAACTCCCACGGTGCAAGGTCAAGGGAAGGAGAAGAGCAGCTGAACATGGAGATGATCATGAAGCCGAAGCCGCCGTCGCTCGAAGCGCTCCAAGGAAGAGACGGACGCTGGCCGGTCCAGGACCCGGTCAGACCGGACCCACAACCGGACGCCCCGGTCACAGGCCCGGTCAACCGGGCGCAAACCGGCGCAGCTCCCTCGTACCGGACGGCGACCGGAAACTTCGCAGATTCCCGGTTTGCACCCGGTCAACCGGACCCACGACCGGACAGCCCGGTCACAGGCCCGGTCAGACCGGACCCAAACCGGATCTGACGGGAATGACCCACCAAACTGCCTTAACTTATCCCTTCGCGTACCTGTTCGCCCTTGCTGGCCATGTGTGCCTATATAAGTAGCCTGGACCCCTCCTTTACCCCTTAGACTTGTTTTGAACTCAAACCTACCTTTGAGCTTAGTCTCCCTTGGGTATCATCCCTCTGTAATCAAGGCACCTTGGTTGTTGATTTGGATCTTGTTGAGTGAGATTCTAGTACAAGTTACTCTCTCTCCCTCACCAAGCTCTTCTTCTCCAACCCCAATCTCTCTCCGGGAATTCTGCCGCGCGCCTCTTCCTCGGAGATTCTATTGGCGTGGTCCATCGAGCCACGGAGGTAAACATCGGGTGTATCGGGTTGGTGTGCGTGCGTGAGTCTTGGAGTTCCTCGTGTTCGTCGTGTTCTTCGTGTTCCTCGCGTTCTCCCACCTCTCCCCTTGGTTTCGAAGTCAATCCGCGAGATCGGGCCACACACGGGGTCTTAGACCTCATCATATGGTATCAGCAGCCTTTGGTTTCCGCCGATTTGACCCCCCACCCATCCAATTTTGTCTCTAAAAATTTTCCCCAAAAATCCCCAAAAATAGCCCTAATGTGCCTCTTGACCGATCTGCGATTTGGTTGCGTTTTGAGTGTTTTTGGTCCTGGATTTGGTGTTGGAGTGCTTGATCTACTATGTCCCCAACTTTTAGCCCCCAATTTCATCATTTCCCTTCGTTTTGGTCGATTTGGCTTGATTTCGCTCAAGAACAGGAGAGAGAAAAACTGTGCCCCGCGAAATCCGGTCGACCGGGCGCCAACCGGGCCAGTGACCGGACAGCCTGGCGCCAGGGCCGGTCAACCGGGCGCGACCGGCGCCAACCGGCGCCAATCGGGCCAGAACCCGGTCAACCGGGCTGTAGACCGGGCAGGCCGGTCCAGGGCCTGGTCAACCGGGCGCCAACCGGGCGCCACCTCCACCACCACCTCCGCCAACCACCGCCACCCTCTCCGCCGCCGGCAAGCACCGCCACCCTCCCCAAACCACCGGGAAACATCACCGCGGCCCCATAACCTCCGCCGCAACCGCAAGAGCATCGACACCACCACCACCGGCTTACCACCGCCATCACCGCCAAGCTACTTTGACCGTTTTCTTCCGCTAACTTGTGTTTGTTTGTTCCGGTTTGAGTGCCTTGTTTGTACAACTAATCCGCAGCTACGAAGCAAGCGACGACATCCTCGGCACCCCGGACTTGCAACCGTACTCTTGACACCACCACCTTCATCGCAAGTTGTGTGTTCATCACCGCCTAACATCTTAGGTATAACTTGCATTCCCCTTGTAACCCCTCTTCTTTTGCGATCTATCCTATCGAGCATTGCTTATTGAGTGTTGCGAGACATTGCACGTGGCCCCGATTGTGAGGTGTGTGTGTGTGTAGTGTGGAGTCAAGCTTCTAAGCAAAACTCGTGTGGCAAGATAGCAAAAGTGAGCTAACGCTCACTCTGGGCGTTCGGGAAATCCCGAAATTTCGGGACGGGAAATTCGGGAAAAAAATATTTCGGGTTTTAGAAAACTACACCCGAAAATGAACTGAAATACTTGATTCCCGACAATTCGGGTACCCGAAAATTCGGGTTCGGGATCAGGAAATCCTGAATATCCCGAAATCACACACCGCGAGTACTAAGGAGGTTAGAACAACAAAATAGTGAGGCACTGAGAAGCAACCAGCAGTGCGTACAAGTTCATGTAATGAAAAGCAGTTTGGAAGTGCAGCAAGCAGTGCAACCAACATCCACCTCTATCTATACATGGCTTCAATCTCAAGACCAAGTATCAACTAGCAGTCTTGCACGTCCACGGCCAGAGCAGAGCAGGTCAGAAAGAATAAGAAAGGGACTCCAGGAGGTGCGGGTCTCCACGAGACCACGACGAGGAGAGGAGGATGGAGGGTTGCAGACGGTAGCGTCGGGCGTCGGCGGCTGCGCATCGCCGCTGTGGGAGGAGCCGGGGAGCGCAGAGGCTGCAGGCTGTGGCGGCTGCCGAATGAATGGGGGTCTGGGGGAGACGGGGATTGAGGTCGTGGTAGTCCAGGGTTAGCTGGCCGCTCCATTTGGGCTGGGCTCGGTGCGTTTGGGCTTTCTAAAATCTGATTGCTGATGGGCTTTTCGGGATATTCGGGTGTTAAGATTACAGGCCCGAAATTCCTGAAATAAATTCGGGAATTCAAAACATCTTCCCGAATAGCTGCTCGGGAATTTTGGGTTCGGGATATACGGGTTCGGGATCGGGAATTTCGGGTTCGGGATTCGGGATTCGGGTTTTATGCCCGGAGTGAGCTAACGTTAACATAGAGCGTGAAAAAGAAAGAAAAGCGCAAAAAGAGTGCAAGTGCCATCATACATACAAAAGTGTACAAAGTGCCACCACATATACAAAAGAGTGTCAAGTGCCACCAAATACAAAAGAGAAAAAGCTTTTAAGCAAAAGAGAGATAAGAGAAAAGAGGCCGCGTGTGAATCTTGTTGTCTCTTCGTTTGCAACAAAAGCTTTGATCTCTTCTTGTGTTAGTGTGACACTGAGCACCCTTGCTTAAGGGCTTCTTACACTTTTCCGCTCATTCCTTGGTCGCACTAACCCCGTTCATCTCGTGTGTGCGTTCCATATCTTTTCCGTGTTTATAGTGATCATCGCTTTGACATTTGAGATTTTTGGACCTTACCCACTTTTAACAACATACTCGATCTTGGATTTGTCTTTCGGCTTTCCACAACACTCGCCTAACACCATATTTGCTAGCTTTTGCGTGTGGTTTTGCGTGTGTCCCCGATACACTTGATCTTGCTTTTGGCTTGGTTGATTGCCTCAATACTATCTTACCTTGGTAAGAGTGCGGGGTAGTCTCCTTCCACTAACACACACCATATAGATCTTGTCATGCTAACATGTATAGCGACGAAGAAGATACGGAGGAGTACACGGAGCACTTTGAGGAGGATTCCTCTTCAAGCACCGCGGATGTGGAGGAACATGTGGAGCTCAAAACCGACTATGGCTCCGCGAGCATCACCGACATGACCGACATCGAGGAGCTCTACATCGACAATGGCTCCTCAAGCATCGACAACATGGTGGAGCACCACCTTGAGGACGACATCGACGAGCTCTACATCGACAATGGCTCACCACTCATGGATGACATGGTGGAGCAACGCCACGAGTACGACATCGACACCATGGCGGAGCCTCACCTACGCCCCATGATGAGCAAAGACGATGCTCCCACGTACACCTACTTGGCCAATGGAGCTACATATGAAGATAGAGGACCTCCACGATGGCACCATCATATGGATCATCAAGAGCGTCCCCATCATGAGCGTCATCGACACACTTCTTCGAGCTCCACAAGGCGCCACCATGAGAGTGCTTATGCACAAGATCGTCGACTTCAAGTACATCATACGGAGCATCAAGAACGTCCTCAACATGATCGTCATCGACACTCTTCTCCAAGCTCCTCAAGGCGCCGCAAGCAACATGCCAAGTCGCATGAGCCATCATCTAGGCATGGCAAGGACCGTCATCGACATACGTCACCACATGAGCTTCGCCACCACAAGCCACTTCATGATCGCCATCGACCAACATCTTCCACAAGTCTTCGATGACACCACTCAAGCCATGGTGATGATGCACGAAGACGAGAGCCTCGACATGAAGGCGACAAACACCATGATAGGGTTCCTACCACTCCAAGGATGGCAAGTGCACATCAAGAAGACCTTCCTCATAAGGCGACTTCTCCCTCTTGTGCCACCACCACAATGGCCCCGACCTCGTCACATGCCTATGGACTCCGATGCTACAAGTGCAAGCAACAAGGCCACCCTCCACGGGAATGTCCCAATCTCCTATGTGAGGTGTGCAAGGCTAAGGGTCACGTGGCATGGCAATGCACAAAGCCAAGCGCCAAGACGCTCTACTTCGACGAGCTACAAGCCCAAGCCACCAAGAAGCCTACGGCGCCCACACTTCAAGATGAAGACCTCCAAGGCCATCGCAAGGATGATGTGGATCCGAGCCTAGCTCTCCACGTCACTACGGCGCCACCGATGGAGGACGACTTGGGAGGCGATGGAGTTGAGATGGTTGAGCATGGGAATTTCCCTTCAACCAAGGAGGCGCATGGAGATGAGAAAGTCGAGCCTACTCCCCTATGCTTCATTGATGAGTTGGTACCAATCCCATGTGAGCATGAGAGCCACTTAGCCCACTTGAGTGAGAGTGATAGTGAGTTGAGTGACTTCCACCCCATATGTGAGTTTGAGTGCTTCCGTTTGGAGGACATGAGTGATACACAAAGTGAGTTGAGAGAGGTAGATGATAGGTCCATGGAGGACACCGCATTTGCTAACACATTAACCTCTCCCTCGTTTGTGTCTTCTTATGTTGCACTAGGTTCCATGGAGGACGAGTTCCCGCTCATGGAGACGATGTACATGGTGCATGAAGATGATGATATCTCACCATGCTTGCTCCAAAATGGACATGTCGACCACATGGATCCTCCTACTTCCACAACACCTACTTCAAATGAGTCGGCCTACAAAGGTAACAACATAGGTGTTGATGATGCCGTGATCCCACTAGTGGACATGATGAATTTTGAGTGCATGCATGATCTCGATGATCCATTTGCTACTTCACATGCTACTTTCACTTTCCCATGTGATGCTTTGCTTGATAACATTGTTGATCAGGTGGAAGTGAATGCTTGTGATACCATGACCATGCCATGCTATGAGAGTTTCACGTTTTCCCCGCTTGCTTGCCATGATAATGATTATGATAATACTTGTGTTGTGCCACCCTTGACGAACACTTCCTCTTTACATAGGGTTGTCGACACCAATGATAACATGTTGAACATACTTTGCCCAAAATGTTTGCACCATTCCATGATCCTTGCATCCAAGATTGTGAAAAATTGCTCTTTCTTATGCTTGGTATGCAAGAATGCTTATTTCATTGTCCACAAGATGGCCCCCATAGCCTTCTCACTTTTTGATGATCATGAGTTACCACATGCCATGAATGCACCTTCTTGCCATATGCACCATCGCCATGCATTTCATACTATCTTGATTGACACTAATGGTGATGTGCACAAGACATGGAACATCATGATGGATGATGTGTTCCTCTACCATGCACACACGCTTTTTGTTTTCTCTTTTGTGTGTATAGGTACCCGAATGACAACTTCCACCGCTACGGAGCATGAGCTCACGAAACGCGCAATTGAGAGCTACCCCAACAAGGACGAGATACATGATCCAACCCATGGGATTCACGCCAAAGGGTATGTTCCCAAACGCCTTCGCCCTCGTGTGTTTCCGGCTTGTCTTCTCGAGCTTCCGGTTTGGACCAATGCCTCGTCACCTCTTTTGCCTCTTATGCAACATATCTTGACACATCTTGTTGGCACAATGGTTGTTGTATGTCTTGATGTTATCATCATACACTCCGAGAGTCTCAAGGACCATGTCATAAATGTGAGAGACACCTTATGCATCTTGTGCCACATGTCACTCATAAAGTTGCTCTTCTTTGGATTTCTCATTTCATCTTTGGCAATTGAAATGGATTCTTTGACACTTGAGGATACTCATACTTGGCTCACGCCAACCATACTTTCCCAAGCTAGAAGTTTCCATCTCTTTGCCATTGCACATAACAATTTTGCCCAAAATTTTGCCGCCGATACTTGCCTTTTGATTGTTCCATTTGTGTGGGACAATGCTACACATCACATTTTTGACACTGTACAAACCAAACATTTACATGCACAAAGTTTTGCCCTACCAAATTTTGGATACATCGACACTCTTTTGGTTCCCATTTTTGCCAAATGCCTCTTGGAAAAACGACTTGATGCTTCGTATTTCATTGAGAGCCTCTTGTTCGCCGATAACCAAATTGGCCTCCACAAGCTTTCCATTCGCAAGTTGTTTTTCCCCAAGCTCTTCTTCGACCGCGACTTTATCCCTCTACCACAACATGGGACAACCGTCATGGACTACACCGTCGGTGAGGAGGAACAAGAGTCGAGGACGACTCTTCCCCAAGGGGGGGAGATGATGTAGCCCCGCCTATCGTCGACGCCACACCATGGCCAAGGAGTCCCCCAAGTGGACCAACAACACAAACCCCCGCCATATATGTCAAGGTGAACTCTTTCCTCTCTATGGTTGACCTCAACACCAACTTGAACGGTATGCTACCTCATGCCTATCATCATGGTGTCCATAGGTGCCGACATCGACAAGGACCAAGAGAGAAGGAACTCCCACGGTGCAAGGTCAAGGGAAGGAGAAGAGCAGCTGAACATGGAGATGATCATGAAGCCGAAGCCGCCGTCGCTCGAAGCGCTCCAAGGAAGAGACGGACGCTGGCCGGTCCAGGACCCGGTCAGACCGGACCCACAACCGGACGCCCCGGTCACAGGCCCGGTCAACCGGGCGCAAACCGGCGCAGCTCCCTCGTACCGGGCGGCGACCGGAAACTTCGCAGATTCCCGGTTTGCGCCCGGTCAACCGGACCCACGACCGGACAGCCCGGTCACAGGCCCGGTCAGACCGGACCCAAACCGGATCTGACGGGAATGACCCACCAAACTGCCTTAACTTATCCCTTCGCGTACCTGTTCGCCCTTGCTGGCCATGTGTGCCTATATAAGTAGCCTGGACCCCTCCTTTACCCCTTAGACTTGTTTTGAACTCAAACCTACCTTTGAGCTTAGTCTCCATTGGGTATCATCCCTCTGTAATCAAGGCACCTTGGTTGTTGATTTGGATCTTGTTGAGTGAGATTCTAGTACAAGTTACTCTCTCTCCCTCACCAAACTCTTCTTCTCCAACCCCAATCTCTCTCCGGGAATTCTGCCGCGCGCCTCTTCCTCGGAGATTCTATTGGCGTGGTCCATCGAGCCATGGAGGTAAACATCGGGTGTATCGGGTTGGTGTGCGTGCGTGAGTCTCGGAGTTCCTCGTGTTCGTCGTGTTCTTCGTGTTCCTCGCGTTCTCCCACCCCTCCCCTTGATTTCGAAGTCAATCCGCGAGATCGGGCCACACACGGGGTCTTAGACCTCATCATCCGCTTCCAACTTCATCCTTTCCTTGGCCTTCTTGGATCCCTCGGGCTTGCCATTGTTGAGTATTCTCACATAGTCACTCTCAACGGTGCCACTTGGTGGAGCGTTAATCACTTGGTCCATAGCCGCACTCTAACGACCAAGCGGCCGGTCTTGGGCTTGAGCTTGCAATACTTGTCCTCAATCCGTTGCCAATAGCGTTTCCCGGTTTGATCCGTGCCATGAACCGCATCCATCCCAACTTCGGACCAAGCACGAACCAAAAGAACTTCTTCAACCTCGGTGTAGTTCGACGATCGGATTATGGGCCGGAGAGCACCCCTTCCTCTTCAGCGGTTTGGAACGCTGCCTCATTGATCTCGGCCACCTCTTCCTCATCCGCAGTCGCCTCCTCCTCCACCGCACGCACGGTTAGATCCGCGCCGCCGCACGCCGCCGCACGCACGGTTAGATCCGCGCCGCCGCACGCCGCCGCACGCACGGTTAGATCCACGCCGCCGCGACCGCCGAAGTAAGAGAGGAAATAGGAGAGAGGAAGATGCGACTAGAATATGCGACTGCCAGGGTTGGTAGGTATGTGCTCTGCTCTTCTCACCGTATGCGTCCATCGTGGTAGAGAGAGAACCAACTTGTTCCTCTTCAGGGCGGGGGGCGGGGGGCGATGGAGGCGGTGACCGCGGGGGAGACGGCGGCGGCGGGGCCTGTGAGGACGTGCGCCCGCCTCCTCTTCACGCCGAAGTGCGTGGAGGCCACCATACCGACCACCACGGCGGCGCTTGGGGGCGGGGCGGAGGCGGCGGGCTGCGCGAGGCGCTCGAGGCGCGGCCGGGCGCGGGATTCGACGGCGGGGCGGGGCCGGAAGACGGCTGCACAGGGGCGCTCGGCCGGACGCGAGATTCGGCGGTGGGACGGGGGCCGGCGGGGCCTCCATGGCTGGCGGCGGGGCCGACGGGGGCGGCAGCGACGCAGGGAAGGAGGAGGGCTCGAGCGGTAGAGGGATCTTTCCCTCCCGCGAGGCGTCATTGACCAACTTTCGGCCTCAACCTCAAAAAAGCAGTTAATTTAATGGTTTGAGCAGTTTGAAGGGCACTGGGATGCTCTAAAATCTGTGTGTCGAAGTCTCGAAGACTAGCGACCCAATTCTAGGGTTTTGTTATCTTCTGTTTTCTTCTTTCCCCTCGCGGAGTCGCCGTCTAGGGTTTCCGCTTCCTGCCCCCATCCACCCCCTCACCGCCATGGACTTCGACGAGTACGACTACTTGGAGAAGGCAGTCGAGCCCCCTGTCCCTTCAACCAACGGCGCGGGCGAGAAGGACCGCAGCTCGCGCCGCCGCTCCTCCGCCGGCGGCGGCCGCGACCTAGAAGAGCGTGGATCGAAGCGTCCTCGCTCGGGAGAAGACCGTGAGCGGCACCGCAGCGGCCGCGAGCACCGCGACCGGGAAGACGGGAAGGTTAGTATGAAAGATGAGGGCCGCGACCGCGAGAAAGTTAGGGAGAAGGATGGGGGACGCAGCCGGGAGAAGGTTAGGGAGAAGGATGAGAGCCGCGACCCTGAAAAGATTAGGGAGAAGGATGCGAGCCGGGACCGAGAGAAGGTTAGGGAGAAGGATGGCAGCCGCGACCGAGAGAAGGTCTGGGAAAAGGAGCGGGAGGGCAGGGACAGGCTTATGGAGAGGGAGCTCGGGAGGGAGCGGAGGAGCCGTAGCCGCTCAGAGCGTCGCCGCGGAGAGGAGGAGGAGATGGTGAGGGAGCTCCAGCGGGAGCGTGACCGTAGTGACCGCCACCGTGACTACCGGGACCGCGATTTCAGGTACGAATTTGTGAGCTCCCCTAGTACTATCACTAGCTGAATACATCCGAGGTTAATTTTCTAGGCAGAAATACATTGGCTCTGTTTGGAACACAACTGTATGATTTATTTATATGGATGTTCTGTGAATTCCCCCGATGTCATTGTGAATTTTATGTTCCAAGCAGGTCCATCCCTTAAGAGATACTCCGTATGTATTGGACTTATATGACTAGTCATATCTGCGTTGGGTTCGATAAAAGATTGATGTGGTGTAAGGAGAATACTACTTTGTTGAATGCTCTTGATTTATTTTTTCCTTCAGAATCCTAGAAGCTTATGTTCTGCATGTTCTCTAATTTAGTTTGGCATACAATCACGGAACATATTAACTTCACGGTGCACATTCTTATTGTTGCTAAATGTTCCCTTTAGTTATGTAGTCATTGCCCTGTAGGCTTGTTAAGTTTGAATATTGAACATTAATATGGGACTCACAGATACAAAATGCTAGAGTTCTCTTTAGATGGTTTCAGCAACTGAACCACTCAGGATACAGATCTATTTTTTCTAGAAATATTTACAACTTGGCAACTTGGCTCAGGCGGCTACTGCTGGGGCTCTTGAAGATAGAAGATAATTGGTGTTTTCTTGCGTGGGGTTTCTGACTAGCAATAATCATGTCGACCATATTTGCAGTTTCTGTTTGTTAAACCTGATGTAGTTGTTCTGCTGCACTCTCTTGTGCTAAAGTTCATTTTTGTGTGTGCAGGCGTAAGAAAGATGATGGTACAGAACCAGAAGTTGACCCAGAAAGAGATCAAAGGACTGTATTTGCCTTCCAGGTTAGTCTCACAAGTAATATTTGTTACGTTGCATTCTATTCATCAAGCTAATGTTGTCAGCATTACTGCAGCTATCTTTGAAGGCAGATGAAAGAGATGTCTATGAGTTCTTCTCAAGAGCAGGGAAGGTGATACATACTAGTATTATCTATGTCACATTGCATTCTGTTATGAAAATGTTCCCTTTACAAAGGAGCTCTTATACCAGTTACATCCTGCAAGTATGATGGTGTGGATATCTTTTGGGGTGTGCTTTAGTTAATGCGAAGTCTGTCTTTTATAATTTCAACTCATGGATGAAACTTAATAATGTTATATGCTTACCTGATGGATTGATTTTTGGAATATGTATTTTTGCATGTGTGCAATTGTTGTGGATGAAGAATACTTGTTCTTGAACTGGCACCTATCATTTGTTCGTAATATTTTGCATTAGTCAATGATGTCCATGCACAGATTTAAACATCTAACGAAACTCTTCTCTTTGTAGGTTCGTGATGTTCGCCTTATTATGGACCGAAACTCACGGCGTTCCAAAGGAGTTGGGTTAGTTTCGAGACTCGTTTATTTGATGTATATTCCTTACTAATTGGATGGTTTTGCAAGAATATATACCTTCTGAATTATTTAGCTCGCAGCTGATTGAACCAACAATGTGTGTGCTAAGAATTTGGTTTCCTACCATGTAGGACTGTAGTAAATCATGAGCGACTTATCAAGCTCTCTGCTGCAAGCTTGCGCTAAACCTAAAAAAAGTCACTTGCGCCACTAGAAAAGGAGAAACATGGAGTTACAGGCATATATAATCACCACTCTAGTTTATTGATGGTGCTCTGCGATGCAATCGCCTGTGTTAATTTTTTGTTTCTACCATGTTGCCTAAGTTAGTTCTTCCTATAAAGGAACCGATGCTTTAGTGAGTTAGAATCTAACCCTCTGCCTAAAGAAATTTTCGAAATTGTGGATGTATTATGGTAATAGTTTTTCTAAGAAATATACCTGTTGGGTCTATGGTTTTCAATTTTACCATTTAGAATCTAGACCTTGTCATATTATTTGTTTTCCATCTATTTAATGGCTGTATCATTACGTGAGCATTTTTTTTCAAGTTAATTTGATTTTACTTGGGGAACATTTTTCATCAGTTTGTCATACTCAACAGGATTGCACACTGAAATATTTATAGTTTGGTCTACCTGCTGGGATTATCGGCCACTTTACAAGTAAGATGGAATATTAGATCATTCTGATGCTGTCAGCAATCTAGGGCAGTTTGATTCCAGAGTATTTGACAAAAACTTGGTGCAGGTTCTTAGGAATTAACGAGGCAACCAAGAACCAAGTTCGAAATTTCCTACTGACAAAAACTGATCAAAATTTCCAAAATATTCTGAAGCTTATGAAAAATTCTAACATATATAGTCACTTAAGGTCTACTTGCTTTGACAGGTAAAACATCTTTTGTTGGATAATCTAATATCTGTACTGAAGGTTTATCTAAATTGACAGGTACATCGAATTCTACGACGTTATGTCTGTTCCGATGGCGATTGCTCTAACTGGTCAGCCACTTCTCGGGCAAGGAGTGATGGTTAAGCCATCAGAGGCTGAAAAGAACTTAGCTCAGTCAAACGCGACATCAGGTGGAGCAGCTTCAGGTGGAGCAAGAAAGTTGTATGTTGGCAACCTTCATTCCAATATCACAGAGGACCAACTGAGACAGGTCAATTTTCTAATTCCTTTGGCTTTTACACTAGTGTAGTAGACATGTCAACTTTCTAATTCCTGGCTTTTACACTAGTGTAGTAGACAGGTCAACTTTCTAATTCCTTTGGCTTTTACACTAGTGTAGTTGTATATCTTGCCTCCTGTATTTTTGTTCATGTTATAGTGTTCTCCAGCAGCAGATGAATACCCTTAGTGTTATTATCAGTAGAATTCTAGAATCAATAAGCAACTTTTGCATCATATTCTTCTATTCTGTTGGGTGTGCAAGGTGCTTCATCTCTAATAAAGGCCTGCACCTGTCTACTTGATTAACAGTGGTGAAATTATATGGCCGTGGAAACTAGCACTTGGGCCATTCTAGTTTCAGTTTATCATCTCCGCAATGTTAATGTCTAGACCATCACTTGGGATCAAAGTGCTGCCGGGCCACCATGGAATGCTGCTGCCTAAAACAACCTTTCTGAACCTGACAGTTAATCTTCATCTTTAATAGAACAAATTCTGCTAGACACACTGATTGTCTAAAATAAACTAAAAAAAAGATGTATAACACCATATTACTCACCTGAAGTGAGATTTATTTCGAGGTATTACTATCGGGGCAAAGAAAGGTTGACCTGCTTTGGGAACAATTTTTGATCTATACTGTAGTGTTTCCTTCTTAGAGCGTGCTCAAAATCCATATTTAAAATTATGTCTAGTACTCTGATCACAGAACGTACAGTGCACTTCACTAAAACACTAAGACTTTCACGTGGCCTGTTATAACGAGTTCCTTTTTTAGGTCTTCGAACCATTTGGTCAAGTTGAGCTTGTCCAGCTTCCTGTAGATCCACTTACTGGACTATGCAAAGGTTTTGGTTTCATTCAGGAAAGTATTGTCATATATTCCCATAAATATCTTCTCTTTGATATATTTGCTTGAAGCTCTTGCCACAAGTCTTAATTTTTTTACTTTACTTCAATCATGCAGTTTGCACGGCTTGAAGATGCAAAAGCTGCCCAGAGTTTAAATGGCCAACTAGATATTGCTGGGAGAGTAATTAAGGTGACACTTATTGATATGTATTGTGTTGCTTCCGAAACAGCTTTTATACATAGTAGCCATCCATCTGACAACTCATATTATTTCAACCAGGTCTCGGCTGTTACTGATCAGGGCGGTATGCAACTTGGTGGCACAACTACTGGAGATCTAGATGATGATGAAGGTGGAGGCTTGGTGGGTTACTCCTTCTAAAACTACATCATTGCATCGGTTTTTGTTTCCTTTTTTTTTGTATTCTTTAATAGCTCGAATTATACAGGGACCTGTATAACATGTGTTCTCTTGTTTTTTACTTGCCCAATAAGCAGTGTTATACAGGGGATTTGTAATTTTTTGCAGATGTTTTCAACCTTGCTAAGATTAATATTTTAGTCATTTGTACAAAGGGGTCAATATGGACATATGGTACATGTTTGTGCCCTATGCACTCCACGTGCTCATTTTCCATCGCCCATTAAAGCCTACAACTGGTTTTTTCGGGTGGGGATGTATTGATGACATATTTCTTTGTACAGCTACCTAGAAATGTACCCTGCTAAGTATTAGGCTGGGTTTGAGGTTTCTGATATACATGAATTTCTTTTTCTAGCACTACATACAAGTTCTGTGCCATGTGAAGGTTGGTTATTTGTCAGTGATTGGTTTGATGTTTATGCAGTAGATGCTATAATATCCTCTCTCCCTGTACTGCAAGATAATATTTTTTTCTTGCCATATGCTAGATAGGAATCTTTCCAAGCGTGCAACTGATTTACATTGATATCACACCTTCTGGATTTCATGATTTGGTCGGGTTTTTTGTGCTTCTGTTTTTGTTGAATGTAGCAAAGAACAAGAGGATTTTTTTGTTGACTGTTACGATTTATCACATATCTTGTTCTTCTCAAAGATAACGTATATTCATTTCTACTGAACATATGCAGGCATTAAATGCAAGCTCTAGAGCCCTTCTTATGCGTAAATTGGACCGGAGTGGCTCCACAACCAGGTACTGCCATTGTGTTTCGGTCTTTTGCTCTTTCTGTTCGTGGATCTATGAATGCGGCGGCAAATATGTAGACATATGTTTGACATATTATTATATACACAGATCTTCATCTAGCTTATTCAATCTGAACATATATATATATATATATGTACATATACACAGATCTTCCTCTAGCTTATTCAATCTGAATCTGAACACACACCACACACACACGCACGCACGCATAGGTAAACTAACTGGTGCACCATGAATCATAAAAGGAAACCTGCACATCAAACTGGGAAGTGATTTGTCTCTGTTTCTGATAATTGGAAAGTGCATTCTCTCTCCTGTTGATGTTTGGAAAGTGTTTTTCTCTCCTTTATACACCTATGATGCAATCTGGTACCCACGATGTAATTGTACGGTCATGATGTATGGTGCCTGGGCACCATGGTGCCCCAATTGAGCTTGGGCACCATGAATCATAAAAGGAAACCTGCACATCAAACTGGATAAATATAATATATGTTGGACGACATGTAACAATGACTATTCAATATCCTCTTAGCATCCTATTAGTGGAATCATCCTATTAGCATCTTGCGGGGCATGTCCTCTAAATCTTGTTTTTGTATCTGCAGCTTAACTGGTGGCATTGTTGCTCCTGGTTTGAACACATCTGTTGGATTGCCAGCTGCATCTATGTTTGGTGCTCCTATGGCAGCTGCTTCTCTTATCCAACCTGTTGGAGTAGTTTCAGGAGCACCTCTTCTTCCTATTATTTCCCAATCTGCTGATATTGGGATGCCTACTGAATTCCTATTGCTGAAGAACATGTTTGACCCAGCAGTGGAGGTACATCATCTTTTCTATAAATTCATGTTTTGTTCTATCTTAGCATCTCTGTTGGTGTATTTCAAGTGCTTGCCTTATGTCTTTGATTATTATTAATTTTTGTTGTGTCAATTGTTAGTTTTTTCACATGTATTCATTTCTGTTTACATCTTAGTCTCTTACTAAGCTAACTGGGAGTTCGCATCTTCACTGCAGACTGATCCTGATTTTGATTT
Source organism: Lolium perenne (assembly GCF_019359855.2). Taxonomy (NCBI): domain Eukaryota; kingdom Viridiplantae; phylum Streptophyta; class Magnoliopsida; order Poales; family Poaceae; genus Lolium; species Lolium perenne. Next base: position 105,307,719 of record NC_067244.2, on the reverse strand, counting down.
GGATATTAGAGATGATGTGCAAGATGAATGTTCAAAGTTTGGTGTAGTGAAGCATATTGTTGTTGATAAGTAAGTCATTTGTCTTTTAAACCTTGACGGTATGCCCTTCTGTTTAAACTGTATTTGAGATATTTTTGACAGCGTAATACCTTGTAGAAAATCTTGGTCTTTTGCTTTCAAAAGGGAACTTTTCCTTCTTTCTTACAGAATGAAGGACCATCTTAGAGCTCTCCTTGTTAGCTGGCTAGATAGCTTGTAGGTATCCCATGGGCTATGCCCCTTGTATACCCCTCTCTTGTAAATATTTTTTTACTTTCTATATAATAGTTCACAGTCAGGGTCTTCCCTACAGTTTCCCGCTAAAAAAAATAATGATTCAACTGTATGTCCACGTATTATCAACCAGTTGTTATAAGTAGGAATAAAAATGTGTCAGTAACTAATCACTGGTAACAAAATATTGGTTGGGAAGAACCTGTTTTGTACTATTATTAAGAAAAAAAGTTACTAACCAGAAAGACCTACCAACATCTTCTATTTTGGAACAGGGAAATACTAGTTAGTGCTGTCTTGACTTGCATCATCTTGTAATGTTCATTTGCTGTGGTGCAGGCATACTGCCGGTTTTGTGTACCTGCATTTTGATAGTGCAACAGCGGCTGCAAGTGCACAACGATCACTTCATGGGAGATGGTTTGCAGGGAAGATGATTACAGCAACATTTATGGTAACATACCTTATCTTATCATTTGACACACTGTGAACCTCTTGCTAATTTCAATTACAATCCCGTTGTCTTTTCCAGACCGCCCAGCAGTATGAAATGAAGTTCCCAGACCGACAAGTGTGAGATGAGCTTCACAAACTAGCGGGCCAATTATCTGGTGAAGACCGAGCTGCCGGATTTCATGATATGGACCTACAGCTGTTCAAACATTCCGTATGAAGTTGTTTGGAGACTTGTTAGTGGAGTAACCCAGTTAATAGTTGTTTAATGTAATATTATGACAGGACTAGAAGAGGTTTGTTGTTTGGAAAGTTGCATCTTTTGTGATAGTTACAGTTCATTTATCATCTCTTGAGCAATATGCAAAAAATGCTGGATTCATTACAAAATTACATGGTAGACATTAGATCTCTATTGAAACAATAGAGATGTATTTATTATCATTGTTTCCATTTTTATTGAAATATAATAATTAATAGACATGGCTGGTAACCCCTCAACCGAAAGCACATGCCCAACTTTGGACTAATTTTAACTTTGAATAATACCTAGATTGCAGTTGAGATATGTGGAACGGAAAAACACAGAATGTCTATACACTGCAATTCTAGTTTGTCATAAATTCACCCTGCGTGTCTTGTATATGAGGCCTCTTTTGCCGTTTACTGCATTGTTCGGAATTCTTTCTTGATTGGGTAAATTATTCACCATAATTAATACAACTAAGAGGGAAATCAACAAAGACACTGATCATGTGATAATGACATAATGGTGATTAGAACAACCAACTTCGATAGGAAGGGCAAGTCCAAGAGTGCAAGTGATGCTTACAAGCCTAAGCCTATGACAAAGAGCATCTCTAGCCGAGTCCCTCAAAAAACGGCGCTTACAAGCCTAAGCCTATGACAAAGAGCATCTCTAGCCGAGTCCCTCAAAAAACGGCGCTGGCGGTGGATGGATCTATCATTTTGGGGGCATGTTTCTTTCATGCTGCGTTTGGGGGATGTCGCACCCCAAACACACCCCCAAAACTTTAAAATATTGTATTTTTATTTTAATAGATAGAAGAAATTTGTAGGTACGATGTAGGTAACGCTGTACTAATATTCAAAGCGGTGCAACATAAACAAATTACATATAAAAATTTCGAAAAAACATAAACAAATTACATATAAAAACTTCAATTTTTTTAAACTACTTCTTTGATGGCCCCGCCTTGTCGTCCTCACGGTGGCGCTTCCTGCTCGTCACCTCTTTCGAAGAGGCGGTGTCGTTCGACGTGTCGGAGGAACTTGTGTCCTCCTCGTCATCAACGGTGCTTGCCGGTTGCGCATTCGCCTTCATTTTCGCCTCCGCCGCCGCCTCCTTAGCCTCTTCTTCATTCTTCTCCTCATCGGCCTCCTATTCCTCCTAGCTGTCCGGCGGTGGGGAGCCATCGCTTCTAGGCGTTGCAACTTTGTCCCACCAATGGCGCCATCCCGACGGCTTCCCCTCGCTGTAGGTGTCTGATGACAGCTGAGAGAGGTCGCTCATTGTGAAAGAGGAGATGAGAGATGAATGGCGCCGACCGGTTGTAGATCGGAAAGCGCATAGGTAGGGGTCTTATTGAGCGCGGATGAATGTCGGCGCAGATATCGAAGAGAGCGGCGGTTGCTCTTCCGCGGAGTTCGCGCTCCATTCCGGCGGTTCGCGCGTCGATCGACGCGGTTGCCACTGCGACGGTTCCCCTTCCCGGCAACTGCACCGGCGCTAGGTAGGCGGCGGTTGAGCGTCCGTTCGTGAGTCGCTGACGCGTCGGGCCCGCGTCTTCTCGCCTCGCATTTTATTGTGTCCGGCGTGCCCGGAGCGTCCCCTGTGTAGCGGGGACGTGCTCGGGGCACCGGACACCGTATTGGGCCGCGCCGGATGGAAAGGGCCTTTGGGGCGCGCGGCTGGGAACGAAATTTTATCCGGCGCGTCCCAAATCCCTTTGGGGCCGCTTTGGGGGACGGGGCTGGAGTTGCAACTCCACCTCATGTTGTGTTTCTTCTGAAAATTTGCGAAGGAATAATGGAAGCGAATGTCCCAGGTGGGGTGATGATGCAAATTCACGAAGGAATAATGGAGGGGTGATGATGCAAATTTACGAAGGAATAATGGAAGTGCTGTCCCAATATTGGTGGGGTGATGATGCAATCGAAAAAGGATGCACTAGTTAACCCGGTGAAAAATGTGTACCCGAAGAAAGAAAGATGGGGTTATATGTATTTACTCCTTCAACCTTGCCCTTCTAGCCAAACAGGGGCGGCATCTTGTTCAAGAACCAAAATCTCTGTGTGCAAGTGCTTCGAGCCAGGTACTTTCCTTTGATCATCTAAGTGCAGTATTAAAAAAGGGAAGCTTTTTTTTTACATGTCAAAGTGTATGATCTGGTATTAAAATTTTGAAGAAAGCACAGAGTCGGGGACAACAATTGTATTGATATTTGGGATGCTGAATGGATTCCCAATAGTTTCTCTTGCAAACCTTTTACTAACAAATGCCAAAGTGTGATTACTAAGGTGAGCGACTTGATAAATCTAGTTACAAATCGGTGGGATATGACTGATGTTAACATGGTAAAAGAATCGGTGCAATATGGATGAAAATTTGATGTTGGCCGAGGTCCAGGGCCAATGAATACTCATTCAATGTGGGAGAAAATCTGAAAATTAGAAGTCTCTATGAAGATCAATTTTTTTGTGCGGAGGGTAATGCAAGACACTCCGGTGTGCCAAGTTACACTTGCAAATCGACATGTTAGTTAAAGTCAGTGGTCATTATTAAATACTAGATAGGAAAGCGTGGCTTGCCGCGCATTTGGCCGTCAGGGGTAAACAGATTAAAATAATCATTTCAGCAGATAGATTAAAAGAACCACTTTAAATGTAGTGAATTTTATTAGGTGAAAAGTTCTGAAAATATAGGAAATGAGCATAAAATATAACTGAAACACTTGGAACGATTTTCGCTGTGGAGGCAAGCTTTCTGTCCATCTTGTTCCAACTTTGTACATAGAGATGAAAATAAACTTTCCCTGCATAGAGCAAATCATACGAAAAAACTAAAAATCAGAAACATACAACCTCACACTCGATCCATATTTGACAGGGATGCCCTATATGCCAGGTATCGTAACATGAAGGTCAAAATCACTGGAAGGGTACCTCTCGTCTTCCTTGTAACCCTGAAAGTAGTATCATCAGGACACAGTCAGTTCAAAATAAGGAAAAGTTTGACATAAAAAAGGAATCAATATGAAAGAAAGAGCAGAGATCCCATACACATATCATGCACAAAAAACCCTCCACAGGACAATGCATATAAGGCCATCAATTGCACACCTAGAAAAGGAAATATGGAAATTCATCATAGATAGTCATTTAATGTACTGTCTATAAAAGCTTTCTAAATAAAAACAAAAGAAGAGGATTATCGATCAAAGCTATGTAGACACTCCTTTTTTAATCTGCAACTGTGATCCGAAAAGCACACTCATGAGTAATTCTGTTTCCTTTTTAGTATGCAGTTGTGAACCAAAAATCACATTATCAATAATTCAGTGCGTGTATATTTTTACGTACAGAGGTTAGGCAAATGCAAGGCATGATTGTAAGTGTTAGGACTATGTGAGCTTGGGCTGCACCTAGTTGTTAATAAATGAAGCAGGCGCGGCGCCACGACGTCGTTATCTTCTTGAAGATGTCGTCTTGGCCATCTTGAGGGAGGCCGATGCAGCTTTTGGAGTCTGGGGCCTACGTGTTGTTATACCGGCGTTGGCCACTGCCCGAGGCTTGGGCTCCTGGGGCGCTATGTACGACATGGTGGACAGGGGCGGAGCCAGGAATTTACAATAGGGGGGATGGAAACTTTTTTTTTTGGTCACACAAGAGAAAAATATCACTATATGTCTCAAAATTAAATTTCATGACACTGCCAGCGATTTATCAAAGAAATATATAATTGTTATCGGTTCTATAATCTTTATCATTTGGCATAAAATAATTTAAGAAAACTGAAACATGCTCGGCGCCTAAAACAACCAAGATACATTACATTTTTTTGGCAGGTAATAGATACGGTACATCGAATTAGTAAAGAAAATTATAGCTGTTGTGGTGTTTTCTCTCCATCCTTAGACATGAAATGATCAAAATAAAGAAACATTACATTCATTTAGTAAAGCAACCAGAATCTCATTTTTTAAATAACGTTGTGATCGATCAGACAAAGCAAGCTGATACTAGCTAACTAGCAGCGGTAACGCATGTATACTGAAATGGCTTTAAAACTTAGTGATGCGGGGTGGCCTTCGGACACCTCCACACCAAGACCAACAAGTCTCCCAAGTGGACCGATGACGCGAGCTCGGGTTAAAGCTCTACACGATGAGGTGAACTCGCTCCTCACCACCCTTGATCTCGGTACCCCTTTGGACGGAATGCTACCTCATGCCGATGTGTTATGTGTCATTAGGTACAAGCCGCATCAAGACCCCGGAGAGGAGGATACGCCATGGTCAAGGGAAGGAGAGGAGCAGCGGGACATGGAGATGATCACGAAGCCGAACCCGACGTCGCTCGAAGCACTCAAAGGAAGAAAAGAGTGCTGGCCGGTCCAGGACCCGGTCAGACCGGCCCCACAACCGGGCCATCCGGTCCCAGGCCCGGTCAACCGGGCGCCCAACCGGATTGCCCTGCATCGTACCGGAAGGCAACCGGAAACTTCGCAAGATCCCGGTTGGCGCCCGGTCGACCGGACCCAGGACCGGACCACCCGGTCATAGGCCCGGTCTGACCGGATTCCAAACCGGATTTGACGGGAATGACTCACCAAACTGCCTAAGTTATCTATTCGCGTACCTTTTCGCCTTGCTGGCCATGTATGCCTATATAAGTAGCCTGGACCCCTCCTTTACCCCCCAGACTTGCATTAGGCTTAAACACAACTTTGAGCTTAGTCTCCCTAGGGTTATCATCCCTCTGTAATCAAGGCATCCTGGTTGTTGATTTGGATATTGTTGAGTGAGATTCTAGTACAAGCTACTCTCTCTCCCTCATCGATCTCTTCTTCTCCAACCCCAATCTCTCACCGGGAATTCTGCCGCGTGCCTCTTCCGGGTGATTCTATTGGCGTGGTCCATCGAGCCACGGGGGTAAGTATCGGGTGTATCGGGTTGGTGTGCGTGCGTGAGTACCGGCGTTCTTCGTGTTCTTCGTGTTCCTCGCGTTCTCCCACCTCTTCCCTTGGTTTTCGGGGTCAAATCGTGAGATCGGGCCAATCCCGGGATCTTAGATCTCATCATATGGTATCAGCAGCTCTTGGTTACCGCGATTTTGACCCTCCACCCACCTGATTTCGTTTCTAGAAAATTTTCCACAAAATCCCCAAAAATAGCCCCAAAGTGCCTCTTGACCGATCTGTGATTTGGTTGCGTTTTGAGTGGTTTTGGTCCGTGGATTCGGTGTTATTGTGCTTGATCTACTATTTCCCCAACTTTTAGCCTCCAATTCCATCGTTTCCTGTCGATTTGCTCGTTTGGTTTTGGTTTGGGGAAGAACAGGAGAGAGAAACGTGAAACCCGGTTGAGAAACCCGGTCAACCGGACCCCAGACCGGACCAGCCGGCCCAGCACCCGGCCGACCGGGCGGCAACCGGACCATCCGGTCCTCAGTCCGGTCCAACCGGATCCAGACCGGGCGCAGCTCCGCGCCCTCCTCCGAGCTCGATTTCGGCTACCACCACCACCACCACCACCACCACCACCACCATCGCAGGTATAACTTGCAGTTTTCCCTTGTAACCCTCTTCCTTTTGCGATCTATCCCATCGAGCATTGCTTGTTTAGTGTTGCGAGACATTGCACGTGGCCCCGATTGTGAGGTGTGTGTGTCGTGTGGAGTAAAGCATACAAGCAGACACTCGTGTGGCAAGATAGCAAAAGCGAGGCTAACGCTAACATAGTGCGTGAAAAAGCCCCAAAAACACAAAAAGAGTGCAAGTAGCACCATACATCCATACATACAAAAGAGTGAAAGTGCTACCATAGATACAAAAGAGTGCAAGTGCCACCGTGTACAAAAGAGTCATAAGCTTTTAAGCAAACGAGAGAAGAGAAGAGAGGCCGCGTGTGAATCTTGTTGTCTCTTCCTTTGCAACCAAAGCTTTGGCTCTCCTTGTGTTAGTGTGACACCGAGCACCTTTACATACACTTTTCCGCTCACTTTTGGTTGCACTAACCCCGCTTACCCCGTGTGTGTGTTCCACAACTTTTCCGTGTTTATAGTGATCTTCACATTGACATTTGGATTTTTGGATCTCACCCACTTTTAACAACATACTCGATCTTGGATTTGTCTTTTGGCTTTCCACAACACTCACCTAACACCATATTTGCTAGCTTTTGCGTGTGGTTTTGCGTGTGTTCCCGATACACTTGATCTTGCTTTTGGCTTGGTTGATTGCCTCAATGCTATCTTACCTTGGTAAGAGTGCGAGGTAGTCTCCTTCCACTAACATACACAACATAGTTCTTGTCTTGCCATCATGGATAGGAACGGAGATGACTCAAGGGATGGAGAAGTCCTCCGCAACACCGAGAGGTTGGCGACTCAACACAACCTATGGACACAACGCCAAGAGTTCAAGGAGCAACTCGCCCTCTTCGAGACGCGCATCGATGAGCAATACGATGAAGTGGCACACAACTTCTCCGCCGTGAACCAAGACTTGGCTCTTCTTCGTGAAGCTACGGACAACTTGAATGGCCAAATGGCGGCCAATGATGCGAACATGGAGCGGCGCATGGATAGCCTCGAGCGCGCCATCACCAACTTGGGTCGCCATCGCCGACACCGCTCTACTTCATCATCCTCAAGCTCACCACAAGATTACTACTCTCATGGTGGCCTTTCGTCCTCAAGCTCTTCCTCAAGGCACGAAGACCATCATCGACCTCATCGCCCACATGCTCGTCATGAAGACTCTCGCTCCAACTCTAGGCGTGGAGAAATACATCGCCATGCTCGTCCACATGAATGACCTCCACAAGATCAAGTCCTCCAACAAGATCATCACCAAGCGGATCGCCATGCCCACCATGGGCGTGACAACCAACCCCAAGACCAAGGTCCTCAAGATCCACCTCGGCGAGATCTCCGACGTCACCCTCACCATGACCAACGTGGAAGAGGAGACCCACAACATGATCAAGATGAAAGGGCCAACAATGAGCATCGTCAACAACCTCGACAAGATCTTCAACAACATCATCACCGTGAACCAAGTGAAGCTAGTGTCCACCTTCAACGTCAACCCAATGCTATGGTTGGCCGTGGAAGACCTCCTATCCCACCTCAAGCCGCAAGAGATGAAGGCATCCGTCCTCGCCGAAGAAACTTGGAGGATGAAGAAAACATGTTTGGAAAGCTGTTCACCATGCCGAAGTTTAAGGGTGAAGAGGATGCCGAGGCCTACCTCTCATGGGCACTCAAGGTTGACAAGATATTCCTCATCCACAACTACTCCGGTGCCAAGAAAGTGGCTATGGCATCGCTTGAGTTTGAGGACTATGCCAACACTTGGTGGGAGCAAGTTCTCACTCTAAGGGAAGAAAAGGGTGACCCTCCTATTGACACTTGGGAAGAGATGAAGGAAGAGATGCATGCTCGCTTTGTCCCAACGCACTACATGACCGACCTCTTCAACAAGCTCCAAAAGTTGAAGCAAGGCACCAAGACCGTTGAGGAGTTCTTCAAGGAGATGGAGCTCACTATGATGCGAGCCAACATCCAAGAGTCCGAGAGCCAAACCATTGCGCGTTTCTTCAATGGCTTCAACTACCCCATCAAGAGAATTGTGGAGTTCCAACCATACTCCAACATGGTTGAGTTGGTCCACCAAGCATCGAAGGCCGAGCGCCAAGTGATTGAGGACATCAAGTACTCCAAGGCCAAGACATACTTCTCCTCCAAGCTCGCTACATCAACTCCTCCTACTACAAGTGTCAAGCCCGACGTGTCCTCTACACCATCCAAGAAACCGACTATCCAAAGTCGCATGAAGCAAATGGTGTCCTCCACCGCCTCCTCCAAGGCATCTACGGGACCCTCTAATGTCACTTGCTTCAAGTGTGGCACCCAAGGCCACAAATCATTTGAGTGCAAGAACACCAAGGTTATGATCACTATGGAGAATGGTGATATCGAGACGCTAAGTGAAGATGAATACGAAGCCCTTGTGCAAGCCGCCGCGGCCAATGAAGAAGCTTATGAGGAAGAAAGTGGAGAAGACCCTCTCTTATGTGAGCATGACCCAAGTCCCTCACTTGTGGTCACAAGGGTGCTAACAACTCAACCTCAAGCTATGGAAGACCAACGGTGCAACATCTTCCAAAACCGTGCCGGAATTGGTGGCAAATCGATCAAGGTCATCATCGATGGTGGAAGTTGCCATAACCTTGCTAGCACCAAATTGTGTGAGAAGCTCAACCTCACTCTCCGCAAGCATCCTCACCCTTACCATATCCAATGGTTGAGTGACAAGGGCAACGTCAAGATACAACATACCGTCACCGTCACTTTCAAGATTGGACCTTATGATGATACTATTGAGTGTGACGTGGTGCCCATGATGGTGTGCCACATGTTGCTTGGCCGCCCTTGGCAATTTGACAAGAAGGCTATACATGATGGACTCTCCAACACATACACCTTCAAGGTCAAGGACAAGAAGTTCGAGTTGCGCCCGATGACTCCTAGCCAAATCATCGCGGATAATGCGAAGGCTTTAGCGAGGGCTCAACTCCGCACCCACCATAGTGAGATGAGAGGAGAGGGAGCGACCCACCACAAAGATAGTGAGCGCCACAAGCCATATATGAGTGAGAGAAAGAGTGTCCTCCTAGCCACCAAGAGTGAGTGGAGAGAGGTCCAAGAGAACCCATCCACCATATTGCACTACGTGCTCATATGCAAGGGACCATCGTCGGCGACTAACGACTTAACCAACATTCCTCCGTCTTTGTTGTCTCTTTTGCAGGAGTTTCAAGACGTCTTCCCCGACAAGCTCCCTCATGGACTACCACCACTTCGAGGCATAGAACACCGCATCGACCTCATACCCGGCGCTCCGCTTCCAAACCGTGCCGCCTACCGCACCAACCCCGAAGACACAAAGGAGATACAACGCCAAATACAAGATCTCCTCGCCAAAGGGTATGTCCGCGAAAGCCTTAGCCCTTGTGCGGTTCCCGTGATTCTTGTGCCTAAATCGGATGAGACGCAACGGATGTGTATGGATTGTCGCCCCATCAATGCCATTACCGTCCGTTACCGCCATCCCATTCCGCGTTTAGATGACATGCTTGATGAATTAAGTGGTGCCACGATTTTCTCTAAAGTCGATTTGCGTAGTGGCTACCACCAAATTCGCATGGCCATCGGTGATGAATGGAAAACGACATTCAAGACCAAGCTTGGTCTCTATGAATGGCTAGTTATGCCTTTTGGTCTCTCCAATGCTCCATCCACTTTTATGCGTCTTATGAATCACATCTTGCGTCCTCTCATTGGCAAGAGTGTGGTTGTCTATTTCGATGATATTCTCATTTATAGCAAAAATCTCGAGGACCATGTGCAACATGTGAGAGAGGTCTTATGCATCTTGCGTCATGAAAAGCTTTATGCTAACCTCCCCAAGTGCACCTTTGCTCAAAACAAATTGGTTTTCCTTGGCTTTGTGGTTTCCGCTAATGGGATTGAAGTTGATTCTTCTAAGGTGGAGGCCATTCACAATTGGCCCACTCCTACCAATGTTGGTCAAGTCCTAAGTTTTCATGGACTTGCCAGTTTTTACCGCCGCTTTGTGAAAGATTTTAGCACCATTGCTTGCCCTTTGAATGAACTTACCAAGAAGAATGTTCCTTTTTTTGGGGCAAGGCCCAACAAAATGCTTTTGATGTGTTGAAGAAACGCCTTACCGAAGCTCCCGTTCTTGCCCTTCCAAATTTTGCAAAAACTTTTGAGATTGAGTGTGATGCAAGTGGACTCGGTATTGGTGGCGTTATTATGCAAGAGGGCAAACCCGTGGCATATTATAGTGAGAAGTTGGATGGCGCACGCCTCAACTATCCTATATATGACAAGGAGCTCTATGCTTTGGTTCGTGTTCTTGAAGTTTGGCAACACTATCTTTGGCCAAAAGAGTTTATCATTCATTCCGACCATGAGTCCTTGAAATATTTGAAAAGCCAACACAACTTGAACAAACGACACACAAAATGGGTCGAGTTCATTGAGTCCTTCCCATATGTAATCAAATACAAGAAGGGCAAGGACAATGTTGTGGCGGATGCTCTTTCCCGCAAAAACACCCTTTTGCTTACTCGTTTGGATTTTCATGTTTTGGGACTTGAAGAGATCAAAGAACTCTATCCTTCCGATTCTTTCTTTGCTCCAATATTTGAGAAGTGCTCCGTTGGACGAGGAGTGGATGATTTCTATTTGCATAATGGCTACTTGTTTAAAGCTAACAAGATTTGCATACCCGAGTCTTCTCTTCGAAAGTTGCTTTTGCAAGAGTCACATGGAGGTGGTCTCATGGGACACTTTGGACGAGAGAAGACATATGCCATGCTCTCAACCCACTACTATTGGCCAAGAATGTACCGCGACGTGGAACGCCTTTGCCGCCGGTGCACAACGTGCTTACAAGCTAAGTCTACCTCCAACCCTTATGGCCTTTATACACCATTGCCTATTCCTCATGCTCCTTGGTCGGATATTAGCATGGATTTCATCCTAGGATTGCCTCGCACTAAGCATGGTCATGATTCCATATTTGTGGTAGTGGATAGATTCTCTAAGATGGCTCATTTCATACCTTGCCATAAGAGCGACGATGCTTCACACATTGCTTCATTGTTTTTCAGGGAAATTGTTCGCCTACATGGAATACCGGCAAGCATTGTGTCGGATCGAGACGTCAAGTTCATGAGCTATCTATGGAAGTCACTCATGGCAAAGTTTGGAGTGAAGCTCTTGTTCTCATCATCCTCACACCCGCAAACGGACGGACAAACGGAAGTGGTCAATCGAAGCCTCTCCACTCTCCGACGCAACCTAGTGAAGAAAAACTTGAAGTCATGGGAGGAGTGCCCCCCACACGCGGAGTTCGCCTACAACCGCGCAAAGCACTCGACAACATCACGGAGTCCCTTCATGGTCGTCTACGGCTTCGAACCTCCCACGGCACTCGACATACTACCACTTCCCCTTCATGAGCGGACGAACATGGACTTCGACAAGCGCACCGCCGCCATGAAGAAACTACATGAAGAAACAAGGGCGACCATTCAAGAACATGTGCTTCGTCAAGCTACCCGCCTCAACGCCAAGAAGAAGGAACACATATTTCAAGAAGGCGACCTCGTTTGGATCCACCTCCGGAAGGAAAGGTTCCCCCACGAACGCAAATCAAAGCTCAAGCCAAGAGGAGATGGCCCCTTCAAGGTCCTCAAATGCATCAACAACAACGCTTACATCATCGATATCCTAACCTCCAAGTACTTGGTGAGCAACATGTTCAACGTTGCGGACTTATCGCCATATCATGAAGATGAGGAGGCACAAGAGTCGAGGACGACTCTTTCCCAAGGGGGGGGGAGATGATGCGGGGTGGACTTCGGACACCTCCACACCAAGACCAACAAGTCCCCCAAGTGGACCGATGACGCGAGCTCGGGTTAAAGCTCTACACGATGAGGTGAACTCGCTCCTCACCACCCTTGATCTCGGTACCCCTTTGGACGGAATGCTACCTCATGCCGATGTGTTATGTGTCATTAGGTACAAGCCGCATCAAGACCCCGGAGAGGAGGATACGCCATGGTCAAGGGAAGGAGAGGAGCAGCGGGACATGGAGATGATCACGAAGCCGAACCCGACGTCGCTCGAAGCACTCAAAGGAAGAGAAGAGTGCTGGCCGGTCCAGGACCCGGTCAGACCGGCCCCACAACCGGGCCATCCGGTCCTAGGCCCGGTCAACCGGGCGCCCAACCGGATTGCCCTGCATCGTACCGGAAGGCAACCGGAAACTTCGCAAGATCCCGGTTGGCGCCCGGTCGACCGGACCCAGGACCGGACCACCCGGTCATAGGCCCGGTCTGACCGGATTCCAAACCGGATTTGACGGGAATGACTCACCAAACTGCCTAAGTTATCTATTCGCGTACCTTTTCGCCTTGCTGGCCATGTATGCCTATATAAGTAGCCTGGACCCCTCCTTTACCCCTCAGACTTGCATTAGGCTTAAACACAACTTTGAGCTTAGTCTCCCTAGGGTTATCATCCCTCTGTAATCAAGGCATCCTGGTTGTTGATTTGGATATTGTTGAGTGAGATTCTAGTACAAGCTACTCTCTCTCCCTCATCAATCTCTTCTTCTCCAACCCCAATCTCTCACCGGGAATTCTGCCGCGTGCCTCTTCCGGGTGATTCTATTGGCGTGGTCCATCGAGCCACGGGGGTAAGTATCGGGTGTATCGGGTTGGTGTGCGTGCGTGAGTACCGGCGTTCTTTGTGTTCTTCGTGTTCCTCGCGTTCTCCCACCTCTTCCCTTGGTTTTTGGGGTCAAATCGCGAGATCGGGCCAATCCCGGGATCTTAGAATACGGCGGCGGCTAGACTCACGCTTGGTATAGGTAAAAGAAGGGATAAGTCCCAGGCCGCCACGATGGTCTAGTCTTCGATAAATGGGCCATTTGTCTGGTTGGGCATCGTAGTCGCGGTAAACATTAGGAAAGCTACATCGACTTAGAAAGAATCGCATAATTATCTACTGCCATTAGAAGGAAACTAGCGTTAATACCTGCCAAGATTTGCTGAGGGGGGCGAACCATTGGGGGGGGGGGGGGGGGGGTTCTGACCCCTGCTCGCCCCTCCCTCCGCCCCTGATGGTGGACGCAGTTTGGTCAGCGTCTTTCTCTAGTCTACCGGGACCCTGCTTTCTTCTCGCCGTCTCTTCTAAGTGTAACACCCCAACTTTTGCCACTATGTTTAGTTGTCCTTAGTGCAAAAATCAGGGGGAACAAAAACTTTTTTTAGACATATACATTGCTTTGATCTCCTTGTTTAGATGATTTACCTTGATCTGTCTGTTAGAGTGAATTGCCTTGATGTGTTTGATAAATTGTGTTGATCTGTTTGTTGCAATTGTCTTGAACTACCTCAAAGAACAACACCTCTAGAGATAAAACATTTTAGCAACTCACTAATTAAAACACATGAGTGGCCCTGGAAAATTCATTTCCTTGCCCTACCAATACATAAAACCCTATGCTTGGTATATCCCCATAAGTACCTGAACTCACATTTTCTAGTCTCAAGAAAAATAGCTAAGCTATGGTCACTCTTGTATTACATTAACCTTCTCTCTTCAAAAATAATTGAACCTTTTAACCTAAACCACAAACCCTCTTTTGTTTTGTCCTATAACTCAAAAATCTTAAAAGATCTTGTCAAAATCCTTTCCTTTCAAAATTTGGCTAGGATCACCTTTGATCATGGTAACACAAAAGGGTTTCTAAAAGATATTTTTATTTCGGCACAAGTATTTACCAAATGGTTTACCCTTACTTTATGTGACTTTACTGTTTTATAAAAGCTTTTATATGTAGTTTTGGTTTCCACGGGAAAATGGAATTATCCATATTTTATTCTATTTCAACCATGGATCATTGTACTCTTCTAAAACCCTCTCTCATTTCAAAAGTTTTCAAGTAAGCCTATGTTTGTAGCAAATCAAATCAAGGCCATAGCCACTAAGATAAAGTTAGGACTATTTGATATGTGATCAAATATCCATGGCATTATCTTTTCCATTAATACATCTCACATATCTATCAATCAAGATCACAACTCCATCTAGTCATGACCTTGGTAGATGATTATTTGTCCAACAAATGATTAATCTCCATTCTGCATCTCTATCTTTCCAAGATCATCCAAGTCTATGCTGGAGGTATTCTTTGTCCTCAGCCATAAACAAATAAACAAATGAACCAAACATGATATTTACCTCAATAGAATCAGGACCATAGCTCTACCAAAAACCTTAAGCTTAAAGCTAAAACAAGACCCCTGAAATTTTATCTCAGCTAATACCCATCTCATCTCCTTGGAGAACGATGGTACTAAGCAGAACACCATGAGCTTGGGCATTTCCTTTAAAAGAAAACCTTGCTTACATGATTCCCACTCCAACTCAATTTTAAAATCCTCCTTATTTATGCAACCAAAACCATATGTCTCTAGGACCTATGGATTTTTGTTATTTTAAAATGAGGTTTTAAAGATGTTATCTCTTCATTTATTTATATCAGCTTTGTTCTACCTCTCTACTTAAAACGTTGCTCCTCTCTCACATGGTTCCTTAAAACCATCTCACTCCTTAATTATCAAACTACTTTATAAAATGATTTTCAGTTTATGAACGCAAGAAAAGAGTGTGAAGATTAATACCTCATTTGTTTTTCCAAAAATATTCCATACAAAAGTATACTTTTTTTTTAAAAAAAATCCTATTTCCAAACCTTATTTTTTTTTAATTTGGTAAAACTATGCAAAGCCCATATTTGGGCAAAGTGCATAACTTGTCCAAAGACCATCGATCTTGGTTATTTTTAAATTCTTCAAAATCTCCAACTTATCTTTTTCGGCTATATTTGGAATTCTAAAAGAAAAGAGAGGATCAAACCTTTTCATAAAATTTCCAAAGCTTGGGGATTAGTGCACCTCACCTTTTCGTCACTTTTGCACTAAATAAAATACACAACTTGTGTCCAAATTTTAGAATACTTCCCAGGCCAAATTTTGAACAAAACCGTACGTTCTTCCTCTCAGAGTTGTCCCTTAATTTGCGCTCTCTTTTTCCCAATCGTAAGCCTCACACCCTCCTCTCTCTCTCTTGTGCAATACTGGAAGCTTTTTGGATCATCTTTTGGCAAGGAAATTGAGAAGAAGTTGGATGCAAAACGTGTACGCACCCTGTCTTGGCTCGTGCTACCCTTCCTCTCTTAGAGCCGAACCAGCACACAAGCCCCATGCTGCCCCCTTTTTCTGTGCATCACCCGCACAATAGCACCTTCTCATGCCCAGCTTGGACGTGGCCACCACGGCCACACCGCCGCATGCACCCGAGCAAGCAAACCAGACCCTGCCAGTCCACCGGCCCATTCGGACCCTAGCACACACCACACCCGACTCATGCCAGCACGACGCGCACACACGCACGCAAAGGCACCTGCCCCTGCTCGACACAAACCAGGCCGTCATGCCGTCGCTCTGAGCGCGCACGAAACCGAGTCCGACCAGCCGTTCCAAGACGCGATAAACCTCTCACGCACGCGCATTACCTCTCCCTTGCTAACGCCAGCACAGATACGTCAGCAGTGCGATCCGCGAAGCGACGCGGTGATGCCAGCTTTCGGTCGAACACCCTCTGGGCAGTGGCCCTGCGCTCTCTCCCGCGCCCTTTCCCGCCCGAAGTTTCGCCCCGAACCCTAGCGCACATGGACACGCTTCTCCGCCGCCCATGCTGCCCAATAGCGAGCCCGTAGACTCGTACACCGCCTCTCTGGACCGTGTCCACCATGAGCCCATCCTCGGCTATAAAAGCCACGCCCCAGCCTCTCCCTTCGCCTCACAACCCCACTCCCTCTCCACTCACTCCTCCTGGCAACCAGAGCTGTGTGGCGGCGCTTCCTCTCTTCCGCGGCAAGGAAGAACAAGTTGCCGTTCTTCTTCGTCACCGGGCGGAGGCGAGCAAGGTTATGCTCGTTCCTGGCCCCTTTTCTCTCTCTCACTGCTTAGTTCTCTTCTCCTGGCCTCCCGCGTTCTAATGCACTGTCCCACTCCGTTCAGAAACGCCGGAAGCCGCCGCCGTCGACGACATCCGAGCAGCTCGCGGTAGAAGAAGTTGACCTTGCTGCCGCGTGGAGGAGTACCTGATCGAGCTGGACGTGAAGAGGCGTTTCTCCGACCCTTCGCGACATCGACGACGCCTCCTGCCGGCGGACGACGAGCTCCCGAGCCGCCTTGCTCCTGCGCCCCCACCGCCACTGCCCGCAACCCAGCCGTCTGCGCCGTCGACCGAGAGCGCGCCAGCACCAGGGAGGCGAGAAAGTGTACTGCACCGAGTTCCCGCATCACTACCACGTCCGGTCCTTCGTCTCTGGACGTCCCAGGTGAGCCTCTGAGGACCCGTCGTAGTATTCACCTAGCAAAGGCTGACTTTGAAGACGATGCCTGTACCTAGCCTGCGAGCACGGATATTAAAGCAACTTAAGTCATTTGGGCATATAACAACCGTTAGATCCAGATCCAAGGGCAACTTACCACTTCAGCTTTTAGTAAAAGAAAGACATGTGGGACCCTTTGTCAGGCTTTTAACCTTTTTCCATCTCAGCTTCGGACCCGAACTAGGCCGGCCTGCTCAGTCTCACACTGCCTAGTTAAGTTCCGGTTTTTTTTACATCAATCCTTTAATAACTGTTTTGAACCATCTATGAATTTCAAATTTTAAATAAATCAAACTATGTGCACTCAAATGGACTGAAACCAACTACAGTCTTTTTTTTTTTTGTAAATTTAAATATCTCTCAAATGCCAGTGGTCCCATACCCGTGTGTTTTTCCTAGATTAAATGGTTAAATATTACGCACTATGTGTATTTTCAAATTCAAAATTTGATATTTATTTGTAGGAAACTCCCTTTGCTGCAAATTCAAAAGTATTTTTAAAAGATAAAATGAACTCTTTGAACCCATTGCAAGGTTTTATTGTTTGTCGTGTTGTGGTAAAGTACTAGTTTGTGATTGTGCTTGTTTGTGTGTTTTCATTTTCACGGCGATAGATTCGAACGTTGTCGGGTTTGAAGGAGAGGAAGGATTCGAAGATTCTCCGAAGAAGACCAGGGACAATTAGCCACCCAAGGCAAGCCATCTCTTGATCTCTGAATATTGAATCACATATGGTGGTTACTTTGTTATTATTATTGTCTCTCGATCTATCTTGTGTGATTTCTACTTTTGTTGTCGGAGCATGCTTACCGTGAGCATGTTTACTCTCTTTGGTACCTCGCCGACAAACCCCTTTTTGTAAATGGTGGTTGTCAACACCATGATCTTGGTGTACCCTCTAAATGTGATGGGTATGCCCACTTATCTTGTGTGTGTGTCGACCTCTTGACACCCTTCTTGAACCCCTTGTTGATGTTCTGCATACTTACTCTCGAGTATGTTGAACCCCTTGTTGATCTTATGCATGCACACCCTGAGCATGTATGCCCCCTTGACCATCTATATTATCATCTTCTTAGCGGTATGATGATTAACATCATGAACCTTGTTGAATCTTCCAACTTATGTTGATCATATACATGCTTACCCCAAGCATGTATGACCCCATTTTGACACCGCAATAATCATCTCCTTAGTGGTATGATGGTTAGCATCACACCCTTGTTGATAGCCTTGTTCTCCACAATAAAACCTTAGGTTGGGAAACCCCGATGTTTTATGTTTTGGAAAGACTTTGAAAACCTTGGGAAGATGTTGTCTTTCTCAAGTGTTGCTTCAAGAGAAAGGTCTTGATGTTTTCGGAAAGTGGGATATGGCTGGTTGTTGGCCGCCAAAGGATGTGTGAGTAACAAAAAAATGAATTTTCAAAAAGAGCACTGCGTATAAGTGTTCGCCATTACAACCTTTACAGCGCAACCATGGCTACCCCAAAGTGGGTACGGGCTTAACTTGACGTTTGTTCTTCTTAGCATGAGGCACCGCACAACTATACAAGGGTAGGTTACCCCCGAGTCTGGGTTGTCGAGGTTGGGACAATAGTATAACGGGAGGCCTTCGGGGCTGACCCGTCCGGAAGACACTATGGGTCTCCTGGCTTGGCGGTGGAGCCACGCTCAAGAGGAGGTGAGCTGCCACGGTGCCGGGAAGGTACATACTCCATAGGGTAGGACCTCGTGTTAAGTCGAATGAGCGAAAGGTTATGTCCGGGTATCCGTCGTGGCATATGTCGTTATGCGGGGATGATGCCCACACGATAGGTATCCGGATAGTTGTGGTGAAAGTGTGCAAACTCTGCAGAGTCAAAACTATTCGAATAGCCGCATCCGCGGTCATGGACGGGTTGAAATGGCCATACTTAACCGGGGCTAGTTTTGTTTTAGAAAAGCTTTGCAAAGAAAAAAATAAAGTTGTTTTCGGAGTACCGGAAGGGTACGGGAAAGTGGTTGACCATGTGAAGATGGTCGGAAAGGAAATAAAAAGGGCTACTCCCATCCTAGTGTTTTATGTTGTAGAACTCTTTTGAAGTATCTTCTTTAACAAAGATATAGAGATGTCATAGAACCCTCTTAGTGTCCCCTTCAACTGCGATGTTGGGATGCTATATCCACAAGAGAAACTGATTCTCTTTCACATGCTATATCCACAAGAGAAACTGATTCTCTTTCACATGCTATATCCACAAGAGAAACTATCATTCCTCTCTTATCTCTTTTAGTTAGCATTGTTAAAACCTTTCTTGATGGTTTGCGAGTACAATTCCAATGTACTCACGGCTTTGTCCCTGGCTATTTACTTGGCCAGACTTGGAGGAATTCGACAGATGAAGAAGGATTTGACGATGTCTATGCGAGCTAGGAACGTCTTCCCAGTCAGTTGCCTGTAGGGTTATGGCAGATGACTTGGGTTCTACGCTGATTGAAGTGATTCCGCGACTCTGATGATTAGATTAGGCCCTTTGAGGCTATTATGTAAAGTTTGGTCATGTGACCTTATTGTATTTTTCTTATTCCATTTTGTAAAGGATGATGTAATTTGATAACAGTTCGGTCATGTGTTCACGGCGCACTGATCATGGGATCGTGAACTGTATACATAACAGGGTATTTCGGACAGTTAGTCCGGGATCCCCACACTAAGCACATGGGAGGAGGTACGTTGGTCCTGGCAGCCTCGGAGTGGAGGTCGGGCTTCGGCGGTGTCTTGCTTGGTTCGTGACGCGGCCCGGAGGCTTTGTGCTCCTTCTCCTCGCCACTTGTGGCTGGATGTTGGGCAGAGCGGGTCGTTTATCATCGGGTCTGTAGAGGCTGTGTTGTTTGCCGCTCGGCAATGTATCGTGGTGTTGGTGTTGAGTGGTAGCCTTCCTGACGTTGTATCGTGGTGTGTGTGGAGTAGTAGCCTTCTTGGCGTGGTTTCGGTCATCTTGGCCTTTTTTCTATATGATTGATACACCTTTCAGGATGTATTCTCGAAAAAAATGAAGCAGTCGCCGCATGGTCGCAGACAAGGCCGCTGTCAGTGCTCATGTTGGAGTGCTTGATCCTTTTTAGCGTCGCAGCTGCATGCCTATGCACGATCTCCATGATCCGCTATGCCCTGATAAACAATTCCAGTATGAGATTTTTAATAAATACCCGAAAGCAAATAAGAAAAGATAATATATCCATGGCACTGTATTACATGTTCCTAGTAAAATTACTGGTTAGACCAGCCAATAACCAGGCATATTGACCCTAGGCTCTGAAACTACCCTTCAAGGAAGATGAAATAACCTGGTGGTAAGGAAAGTAGCGATGCCTTAATATCTTCCAAAGTCTTGCTGATTCACGCATACTGTTTTACCTTTGAGCACGTTGAAACATAGGCATATAATCCTCAACAAGTACAATACCATTCACGTACATGAAGAATGCAATGAAGATTCATTTATTCAGAGTTCGCAATAATAGGAAAATAGGCTTAGTCTCCACAACTCTAGTATTAATAAGCATAGAAATACCTAAGAGCATCTCCAGCCGCGTCCCCCAAAGCGACCTCCAAAGGGATTTGGGGCGCGCCGGACCAAAAAACCTTTCCAGCCGCGTCCCCCAAAGCCCATTTTTGTCCGACGCGGCCCGATACGGTGTCCGGCGCCCCGAGCCCGTCCCCATCCCACAGGGGACGCACCGGGACGCCGGACACACCGAAAAGCGAGGTGAACCGACGCGGGCCCGGCGCGTCAGCGGCTCAGTGAAAAATGGTCTCCCACTCCCGCCAAATCCCGCCCCTCCCGCCATATCGCGCCTATCCCGCCGCGCATTTGTGGCCTCCCAACACATATCCCGCCGCCGGCCGATTTGTTTCTCCCTTCCGCCGTCCACCCGCCGCCGCTATCTTCTCCCCATTCCATGACGCCGCCGGTAGCCCCCAAGAAGATGGCCAAGAAAGCGGCCAAGAAACCGCCGGGCAATGCGACGAAAGGGGCGAAAGCGCCGTTCGCGAAGCCGCGGAAGGCGCCGGCCCCGAAGAAGAAGCCGGAAGGATGGACCGATGATCAGTGGCATCAAGCCTGTCTGCGCCGGAAGATGTCGACGGCGGAGCGGAAAGGACGGAGGGCGGCGGAGCAGGAGAAGAAGGTTCTGGCGGCGCGCCAGCACCAGCACTTAATGGCCGGGTGTCTCGCCGCCACCAACGCGAGCCCATATAGTACAAACGTGCCGGTGTACGTTCCGGGAGTCTTCTCTCCGTCGTCATCTGCCTTCTACAACGATGGCCCCTCCGGCACTCCCGGGTGCGTGACGCCTAACTTGTCGCCGCACTACCAGGATGCGCTGCCGCATGGCGGCTTCAACCCCAACAACCTCTACTCCCCGGCGTACGAGCAGCGCGAGCCAGGACCCGGTGCGGACGGTGACCCTTTCACTGGCCGCAAGGGGCCGCTCGAATTCGACGGCACCGGTGCTGAGGGTGCTGAGGAAGAGGGTGGGGGTGAGGACGAGGAGGACGATGAAGAGGAGGGGGTGGAGGATGAGGACGACGACGAGGACGAAGAGGGCGGCGAGGAAGAAGACGAGGAGGGTGCCGGTGACGATGATCTCGTGGAGGTCGATGCGGACGGCGTGAAGAAGAAGAGGAAGGCGTCGGGCACACGAGGCCCCAAATGGACGGCTTTGGAGGATCTTTGTCTGTGCGAGTCGTGGGCGACGGTGAGCCATGACTCCATCATCGGCGCCAACCAAAAACACGGGAAGTATTGGGCGAGAATCAAGGCCGAGTTCGATGAGCGCAAGCTCATCAAGAGCGACTACAACAAAGTGACAATGAAGAGGAGCCAAAAGGCAATGTCGACGCGATGGGCCATCATCCAGGCGTCGGTGAACTCCTTCCATGGATACCATCAGGAATTACTGACCAGAGCCGAGAGCTGCGCCGACCTCTCCCAAATGGTACGACTCTTTCTTCCATAATCTGTAGCGCCTACATTGTGTTCGATGAAATGATTCCGCTTCCTTTGGCTAGTTTGATAGGGCCATGGAGGTTTACGCGAAGAACTCGGATGGGCATAAGTCGTTCGCGCTGATGCATTGCTATACCAAGCTCAAAGGGAACGAGAAATGGCGGTTAACGCGCATGTCGCTGTCCAAGGGTGTAATAACCCAGAACATAGGAACAACGAAGTGTAGGTTTAGAAATGGGATGTGCATTTCATCGCAAAACGGGGGAAATTTTTGCGCCTTATTGCAACTAAACCTAAGAGGGATCGAGGTTCTCTCTCATTTTGCAATTAGGGTTAGGCAAGGTGAGTTAGGGAAATTTCGACATGATCTCTTTTGTATCTTGTTGATTTGGGAATTGATTTCATTTGACAAGTAAGGTTGCATTGAGAATATCAAACAATAAGCATTAATGAATATAGAAATTGAATTCACAATTCAAATACAAATTATGAATTCAAATGACTTTGAATTTCAAAGTAAATAATAAATACAACATTTATTCAAGAATATAAACATTACACAAATCAAAAGCTCATAAGTAAAATTTGAGCTTTATTGATATCACAACACAGATTACATTGTCTTTACAATATTCTTGATACAAGAATGGAAGAACAATAAACAGAAATAAAAATGAAGATTACAATATTGATCCTAAACTAAAACCTAGACTAAATGACTTGAAGTATATCTTCATGGTCATATTCATCTTCAAAACCTGCAAAACAGCACAATATGCACTAGCCAGGGGTTAAGTGTTAGACAGAATTCAGTTTGGACAGAAACAACTATCCTGCACACTTGTGCTTGTCCAAAACCCTGGACAGCACAAGATAAGGGCAACAGCAGACCAAACCTGAGCACCACCAGGGGCTCAAGTTTCAGCATATGAGAGCACACAACTCATGTGTGCTGAGCAAGCCACAACAAGGCCATGCACAGGCCTAGTCACCAAAGCAAGCCAGGCCTATGTGGCATTGCAAGAACAGAAGTAGAGCTCATATAAAAGGGGCACAAACCCTAGAAACAGTACACAGTCGACCAGATAAGGATTCACAAGGTAAGGTGAAGATAGAGCAGGCATAGTTCATCCAGTTCTTGCTCAAGAACAGCACCAACCAACACACAACCAATCAACCACCAGAAATCATGGTGACCTGAGAAGATCAACCAAGACCTGGAGGTGAAGGGCTGTGACACACAAACCACAAAGTCTGCATCAACACAATATTTCACTCTAGGAGCTGGAACAAGGTATACCTAGTTCCTGGAGAAGATCCAATGGATCTAATCCATAAATCATGCATGACATATGTCATGGGGTTGAGCAGATGCTCAATGGGTAAATCATCACTTGGTTTTCACCAAGGATTACTGTCAGTCTAGAAGCCACTAAAATAGAAACCATCTAGATACAAATCATGTGCACAGAAGCTTGAGATCATGCACAGATGCACACACTAGCAAGATCTCATGCACAGACAACACCAGTAGATGTATTGCAAGGATTAGCAGCTAACAAAGACTACACAGAAAATCCTAAGCATGCAACCATCAGGAAACCCTAGAATTCTTCACAGGCAAGCATATTGGCATTCATATTAATTATGATCCCCAAATATGCAAGCAAAGATGAGTAGCCAACAAGATCTAGCCAACCATGTGAGCAACCAGTCAGTAGCAAGGCTACTGAGGTCACATCACATATAAAACCATCCAAAGCAAAGTCAAAGAACAAAGCATCATTATCCAGAAAGGGATTCAGATTCCATTTGCTTGTCAAGTAATCATGAAAAGCAAATTCATACACATCAAGTCAATTAATCATCACTGCATAAGCAGTTCATCATTGATTAATTCATCCAAGCATGAATACATAACAAATCCATGCTATATATTGACACTAGCACACTGTGAGGCAACACAAGCACATGTCACTGCATCCTAGCTCCTGGATCAAGTCCAGAAAGCTAGGGAGTGCAGCAGCACACATACACAGAAGCAGTAGCATGCTTGAGCAGCAGCATCAGTAAGCAAATAATTCACTTAGCCACAAAATTCATCAGCAACCAAGCCACTGACATGTAATTGATCAAATGGATCAATTGAATCAAGTCAAGCCACACAGATAGGCTAGCCAACATAAATTATTGATCCAATGGATCATTGGATTACACAGGAGGCACAGAAGTACCTCACATGCATCACTGGCATTCACAAGTGTCACAGATGCATAGCAGTACACCTAGACAAGCAAGCATAAGATGCCAGTAAGCACAAGCAAGCTCATAAGCATGTACAACATGGCATAGCAAGATCATAGCATGATAGGAGCAGTAAGCAAGCAACACATGGCATGCACAACAAGCAACACACACTGGCCAGTAACCAAGACTTGGTGAATTGGCCAGAGCTTGCAGAGAAGAGAAGCATAGGAAGCATAGGCAGCAGCAGCAAGGCTCTGCATGATCATAAGATCATCAGGAGGCCGTAGAGCAAGAGGTAGAAGAAGCACAGAAGCATGGGAGGCGCACAGGCATGGATATGAGAAGGAGGAGGAGCAGAGACCTTACCCGCGCCTGGTGGCAGAGGCTATGGTATGGCGAGGCAGTGCTCACGCGGCCATAGTAGCTGCAAAACCAGGGAAGACGCCGGCGTTACGTCGACGAACACCACCAGCAGCACAGCACCAGAGACGACGGCACAGGCGCTGCGAGCAGCACCCGCGCCAGGTCAGTCTCGGAGACGCGCACACGTCGACGGCGAGGACGCGAGCTCGCCGGAGCTAGTCAATCGCCAGAGGCGATTCTCCACGAGATCCAGAGAGGAGGCGATCTGCCAAAGGAGGAAGCAATCGAAGGAACCACGCGGACAGATCGATAGATCGTCGCGCGGCGGTTCAGATCAGGTAGGTGGCGAGGTCAGGGGAGCACGGAGGCGGCCGGAGCACGGCGGCGGCCATGGCGGCGACGCCATCGCCACGCGCGTCGCCAGAAGGGTTAGGGTTAGGTCGAGTGAGAGAGATGAGCGAGTGAGTGAGTGATGTGGGCCGCTGCGGCGCCACCGACCCGTTATGGGACAAACCTTAGTGGGCTGTCCCAATGGGCCTTAGTAAGTGGGCTGGCCCAATAGGGGCCAGGGGGTATTTTAGGCTTTTCACATTTTAGAAAATAGCCAGAATTTCACCAATTTTTAGTAAATAAAATACACCTCTAAAAATCCATTAAAAATTGGATTTGTGAATGAAAAATTATTCTTAACAAGAATAAAATAAGAAATAGAATTAAGGGAACAAATTCAAATTTGTGAATTTAATGAATATAAGATAAAACTTGGAAATTTCAAACTATTATTTCCTTGTATTTAAAAATCAAGGAAAAATCTCAAATAAGTTCAAATACTTATTTTCAAACATTTCAAAATGAAATTCTATTATTCCAAGTCATTTCTATTTAAAAAAGATATTTTCCAAAGGAAAATAAATATAGAGGCAACTCTATCATTTCAAATCATTTTGGAATGAATAATGAATCACCAAGGTAAAGTAATATTACTTTGAACCATTTTACTTTATGAGAATTTAAGTGTTTTTACACATAAAAACCATTGCAAATTACTGCCAAAGGCATAAATCTTAATTCAACCCTAAATTGTAATAAATAATTGGGGACAATGATGCTTCTTACAGAACCCGAGGTCCAGGTTCCATCCACTGCATTGAACTGCACTATCTCGCAGTCCATAGGCAAGTTCACCCTTGCTCATACCAACTTGAGTATTTTCTATTACTTTAATGCAAAGCTATATACTTACCATTCCTGCATGGCAAATAAAATGTTACTTTTCCAACTATGAATATGACTATGTGGCTGGCAATGGAACCATGGTATGTGTTGATATGGTGGAGGTTCCATTGCATGGGTTATATTAACATAGGAGTAATTACCAATGCCGTCCAGTGATTCTAGCGCCGTACATGCGCGTTAACCATGAGATCTATAATGGCTCTAGGGAAGCCAGCCGTATCTTTTCTCTCCTGCACGCCAACGGACTGGTAGAGCTGCGGGGTGTTGGAGGCACTGCCATAGGTTGGGATATCCTTTTAAATCCCACCCGTGTGTGATGACGGGCTCTACGGTCTATGATGGATTGTCCAAAGTACACCGTGAGTAAAGCCGTATTATCGGAAGATGTCTACTGGGGGTGTGCGGTTGGACAAAAGGGTGGGTTTGCAGGGTCACGGAGAAGGCGGTGTGGGCTTGGATTTTCATACCTGGCCTCACACCAAAGGAAGTGTGAACGGGGGCAAGTCCCTGCGGATGGCAAAAAGGGTGGGATCTCTTATGGGAAAAGTAACGCACCTCTGCAGAGTGTATCAAATTGTGGCTGTCACTCCTTGTTCCGGGAAGGGAACTGCGAACGTGGCAGGAAAGGAACTCCACGAAGTTCTGGTCAACCTGTGAAGACTGACGGGCATAGTTTTCATAATAAAAGCAACCTTTTGAAGAAATGATTTCAAAACATGCATTGACCTGCGATTTCCTGATCAATGGTCGTAGCTAGTGCATCAAACACCTTTTACTCTTTTGAACTTGCTGAGTACCTCTGTACTCACTTTCTTTCGACACCCTTGCTAGACTGTGATACGGAAGTGGAGGCCATCGCCGATGGAGCACCGGAAGGAAGCTATGAGCTGGTCTACGAGGAACCTGATCTTACCGGAGGAGTTGAAGGAGTAGACTATGGGATAGTCTACGGACCCGATGACACGGAGGTGGAGGAGTAGTGATATACCCTAGCATCATAGAGCCGAGCAACGTAGAACTTACCTAAATAAGTTGTGGAGCTCTTTCATATATATGTTATGAGTTGTAATCGTACTTAAGTAGTATCTTAGGGTGTTCTCATAGGACCTGTGAGAATGCCAACTTGTTAAGACAATGTTTGTAATAATATATGCAGTGTTATGACCTGCAATGTTTCTATTGTACCACTCTGAGGGATATGGCAATTGTGAAGAAGTCCCTTCACAAAGATCATATCAACGACTTGTATACTACAATATGCAGTGGCATGCTGGGTTACCGCAGCTGGTATCAGAGCAAATGTTGCGACCTTAGGTTGGAAAAACTTAGTATAGGGAAGAAACCTGTAGGAGTCAAGTAGAAATAGTAAATGATTCTCTAGAAATATGGTGATTATTCACATGAGAATAGCAAAACCATATATTTTAGTGCGATAATTCTTTATTATAGCTATCATGATGCATCATCACTACTAATATTCTGCTTTTGTATACAGCCATAATGGCGAACACGTTTCCTAAGAGGACTTTGAGGAATGTTGAGGGATGGCTCGGTGATTATGATGGACAAATCACAGATCTCCTGCGTGGGATGCTGAAGGAACTCCATTGTGACCCACGGATACCTGTTATCAAGTATATCTATTATGATGGGGAAATCCTAGCCAAGTGCAGAGTATCGGTCCAACTACCGATGCAACTGATGATGAGTCGTATAATGCCATACGGAGAAGCCAAAACCATCACCACAGCCTATCACATGGCCCTATTCAAGGCAATCCTTGAGATAAGGCATCACAAGTCTGTAGAGCTGCTATGTTCAGAGTATTCTCATATACCTCATGCCGAGGAAGATGAGGATCCCACTCTGAATCATCTGGTGTTAGCACACAGAAGTCCTGAAGCTGCAGCACATCACATGGATAGCTGTAAGTCTTTATTGACCACGATGTACCTTTTACACATGAAGATGAGGGGTGAGATTGAGCACATGTTAGCTGAGTTCACGGACCCTGATAAAGTCCAAACTCGGATGCGTGATCTAAGGGCACAACCACAACACACTACACCTTTCTTTAGATTAGACAGCTATGTAGATTTGAGTGACCAGTTGCCCCAGAAAGACCCACTCACACCCAACTTTTTCCCACACTATCCGCATGTGTCAGCATCGTATGAATCTGGATATGGGGGAGATGATTCCAGAAACCTAAAATGCTCGGAGTCACCAATCGAGAATTTGACTGGTTGGCGTTCCGGGGAACCATTTGGGGATGAAGGAGAACCCATCACTTGTGATACAGAGGATGAAGGAGGCGAGGTTAACCAAGACGTTAACCAAAGCTTTGGGCAGGAAGAGAAAGACACTAACTCCATTTCTTTAGATCTGGAGATGGGACTACCCAGAACATCCCAGTACGTTGTAGGTGAGAGTTCTGGAACTAAGAAAAAGAAAAAGAAGAAGATGAGAGGTCAAGTGAATAGAAATCCTCCATGGATGGCAGAAGAAGGTGAGCTGTATCCTACTGGGGATACATATGAGTCATTATCTAGTTACTTTGGCATGACAGATCTCTGTCTCGGCACTTCGTCCGATTCAGATTACATACCTACTGGAAGGACCTTCATTCCGGACGGTGTTCGGAAGACGAATCGCTGTACCGGATGGACCCCAGGGATGTACGCGGAGGCGAGTTATGATAACGAGGAGTAGAGCTCCAAGGAAGAATAAAGTAGTATAGGTGGTATTGTAATAGAACGTATTTTAAATTCCGTTGGCTTGGGCTTTAAGCCAAATAAGTGGTTTTATATATACCACATGTAATATAAGTGTGTATGTTATGTAATATACAAAGTATATGCATAACAAATGTTTGTTTTGGATTTGCTTCTTGATTTCATTGTGTGACTAGTTATGGGCAATGAGTTGCGCTCAGAAAACATTTGCATGGTGTAATTATGAGTAATCGCTCTTTGTTACAGGACTAGGGGGAACATGGCGTTAGTTGAGATCGAAGATGCTCGGAGAGAGCGGGAGGCGAGAGAAAAAGAGGAGGCAGATGCAGCAGCTAGAGCGGAGAATGCACCACCACCACCACACCCAATGATGCACCCAGATTTCCAACAGTATATGAGAGCAATGGAAGAAGATAGGAGGAGGTACCAGGAAAGTCAAAGCAAGAACATGCAAGACTTCTTTACCCAAGTCATCAATGATAAGGGTAATGAAGGCAAGGGAGTAACCCTATCAGACTTTCAAAATGCAAGACCACTACCTTTTACATCAGCTCCAGAACCAATGGATGCTGAAGATTGGCTCCTGGATATGGAACGGAAGTTGAATACCGTTGGATGCAACGATGAGGAGAAGATTCGGTATACTACTTATCTGTTGTCAGGACCAGCAACGTCATGGTGGGAGAATCTTGTAGCAGTACATCCTCCAGATAAGGTGTTCACCTGGGAGGAGTTCAAGAAGAAGTTCCGGGATGCCCATGTTCCGGAGAGCGTGGTGGAGCTGAAGAAGAGAGAGTTTGACGAACTACGTCAGAACACTGCACCCATTATGTAGTATGTTCGGGATTTCAACAGGTTGTCAAGGTATGCACCTGAGGATGTTGATACGGAAGAGAAGAGAAAGAAGCGGTTCATGAAAGGCATGAATCCATACATGAAGATGCAACTGAGGTTGGGACGGACTGCTAAATTCCAGGAACTGATTGACTCGGCAATCACTTTCGAGGATGACTATAGGCAAGTCCAAGAGGATAGGAGGAAGAGGGCTCGTATCGAGCCAAGGAAGTACCCAATTAGCAAACCAACACCTGATCGGAGTTTCAAACCCCGATTCCGACCTACTACTGGTAATCAATATAACCGGGGAGGTCAGAGTCAGAACCCAATCAATCAAATTACCTGTCACAATTGTGGCCAGAGAGGTCATTTGCAGAAGGATTGTTAGAAACCCAGAATCATATGTTATGGTTGTGGGAAGG
Organism: Lolium perenne; assembly: GCF_019359855.2. NCBI lineage: Eukaryota > Viridiplantae > Streptophyta > Magnoliopsida > Poales > Poaceae > Lolium > Lolium perenne. Next base: position 105,277,845 of record NC_067244.2, on the reverse strand, counting down.
ATGGACACATCAAGCCAGATTGTCCAAACAAGGCGTCATGGAGCGGACAAAGCTCAGGAGGACGAGGTGGAAGTGGCAACAACAACAACAACAACAACCGCAACAACAACCGCAACTACAACAACAATAAAAGGGGCAAGCCGTATGGAAAGATGAATTGCACATCTTTGGAGCAAGCGGAAGAGTCGGATCAAATAGTCTTAGGTACGCTCAGCATTCTTACTCATCCTGGCAAAGTCTTATTTGATACTGGAGCAACCACATCATTTCTTGCACTTGAATTTGTGGAAAAATTCGGGCTTAGATGTTCTAAGTTAGAAACCCCTATAACTGTCCTATCCGCGGGGGGAATGATCTTAGTAACCCACATGAAAGAAGCACAGGTCATAACTATATGTGACTGTGTGTATTTCGCGGACCTGTTCATCATTCCCATGAAGGACATATCAGTCATCTTAGGGATGGACTGGTTGACGGAGAATGGAGCGGTGATCAACTGTGGAGACAAAACAGTATCACTTCGCAACTCTATTGGAGGTCGAATAGTTTTCCAAGGAGACAAATACAGTGAGTTGGAGATAGGATTGGAGCTCAATAGTTTGAAGGAGGTGAGGATTGAAGATATCCCCGTAGTAAATGAATTTCCAGATGTATTTCCCAAGGAACTACCGAGCATGCCACCCGATAGGGAGATAGAGTTCACCATCGATCTGTTTCCAGGCACAACACCTATAGCTCAACCACCATATAAGATGGGACCAAAGGAGTTAGTGGAACTGAAAGCTCAGATAGATGAATTGGAACAGAAGGGATTTATTCAATAAAGTGTGTCACCATGGGGTACACCAGTCATTTTTGTGGATAAAAGAGATGGTTGAAAGAGAATGTGTGGAGATTACAGGAACCTTAACAATGTAACTATCAAGAACAAGTACCCTTTACCTAGGATACAAGACCTTTTTGATCAAGTTCAAGGAGCTGGAGTCTTCTCGAAGATAGATTTAAGGTCAGGGTACCATCAAATCAAGATCAAGAAGGAGGATGTGCCAAAAACAGCGTTTGTATCAAGGTATGGACACCATGAATACTTGGTTGTACCATTTGGACTAACAAATGCCCCAGCTATTTTCATGAATTTGATGAACAAGATATTCATGAAGTACTTGGACAAGTTTGTGATAGTGTTCATAGATGATATTCTAATCTATTCTAAAGATAAAGAAGAACATGCCAAGCATTTGAAGATAGTTCTGCAGATTTTGAGAGAACATCAGCTATATGCAAAGTTCAGCAAGTGCAAATTTTGGTTAGATAGTGTTGAATTTCTTGGACATGTCATAACCAAAGAAGGAATAGCGGTGAATCCAAACAAGGTTCAGTCCGTATTAGAGTGGAAGTCACCCAAAAATGCTAAGGAGATACGAGGATTCCTTGGTATGGCAGGCTACTATCGAAGGTTCATTGAAGGATTTTCGAAGATTGCAGGACCAATGACCAAGTTACTCAAGAAAAATACCCCGTTTGTGTGGACTGATGAGTGTGAAGCCAGTTTCCAAACACTCAAAGATAAGTTAACCACATCACCGGTGTTAGCAGTTCCTGAACCTGGAAAGGATTACACGGTGTATTGTGATGCTTCCAAGAATGGACTTGGATGTGTTCTTATGCAAGATCGGAAAGTAATAGCTTATGGATCAAGACAGTTGAAACCACATGAACACAACTACCCAGTACATGATCTCGAGTTGGCGGCAGTTGTGTATGCTTTGAAGAGTTGGAGACAATTTCTATATGGATCCAAGTGTGAGTTATACACAGATCATAAGAGTTCGAAATATTTCTTCACTCAGAAGGAATTAAACATGAGACATAAGAGATGGTTAGAGTTAATTAAGGATTATGACCTTACCATCAATTATACACCAGGCAAGGCTAATGTAGTAGCAGATGCCTTAAGCAGAAAGAGTACGGAAAATCAACCTACGGAATGGGAGATTCCAAAAGAACTTCGGAAAGAGCTAGAGGAAGCCCAGATTCTATTTATTCAAGGTGATGCTATGGGAAGTGTAGCAACTATGAGGATTATGGATCAGATGTATTCAGACTTGAAGTATGAGATTATCCGAAAACAAGCGGATGATTTGTTCATCCAAGAAGAAATCAAAAGGATTGGAGAAGGTAGACCATCGGAATTCAATCTAGGGGAGTTTGATTCCCTATACTTTCAGAAAAGAATATGTGTACCGGATGATCCAGAAGTGAAGTCAACCATATTAAAGGAAGCACATGAAACCCCTTATTCAATACATCCGGGAAGTACTAAAATGTATATGGATTTGAAGGAGATGTTCTGGTGGAACAACATGAAAAGAGAGATAGCTCAATATGTCTCTGAATGCCATACATGTCAGCGAGTGAAGGCAGAACATCAAAGTCCTGCTGGATTACTCAAACCACTAGAGATACCGGAGTGGAAATGGGATGAAATCGGAATGGATTTTGTTACTGGTCTACCAATGACTAGTAAAAGAAAGGATATGATATGGGTAATAGTGGATAGACTTACCAAGAGTGCTCATTTCATAGCCGTAAATCAAAAGGATACTGCGGAGAAGCTTGTGGATATATATGTTAAGGTAATAGTTAGCAAGCATGGAGTACCAAAGAAGATAGTCTCAGACAGAGGTTCAATTTTCACATCAGCATTTTGGAAACAACTCCAAGAAGCTTTGGGATCCAAGTTGGATTTCAGTACATCATATCATCCACAAACCGGAGGACAAACTGAAAGAACCAATCAGATACTTGAAGACATGCTTAGAGCTTGTGCTCTGAACTTTGGAGGCTCATGGTAGGACCATCTACCATTGGCAGAATTCTCATATAACAATAGTTATCAGAGTAGTATCCAGATGACACCGTACGAAGCATTGTATAGAAGGAAGTGTAGATCGCCAATTTGTTGGTTTGAAACCGGAGAGAACAAGGAGTTTACACCGAACTACATCCAGGAGAGACAAGGAGTCATCGAGGTGATCCGGGATAGACTCAAAATAGCTCAAAGTCGTCAAAAGAGTTATGCCGACCAAAGAAGAAGAGTTTGGGAACCAAAAGTAGGAGACATGGTATATTTAAAGGTTAGCCCAATGAAAGGACTCAAGAGGTTTGGAGTAAAAGGAAAGTTAAGTCCTCGATACATAGGACCATTCAAGATACTCAGTCAAAATCGAGGAACAACTTTTGAGTTGGAATTACCGGAGCAATTAAGTCTGGTTCACAATGTATTTCATGTATCACAACTAAGAAAGTGTTTGAAGGCACCGGATGATCCCATAACACATGAAGAAATAGAATTGCAATCTGATCTAACTTATGTGGAGAAACCTGAAAAGATCTTGGAAGTACAATGGAAGAAGTTAAGGAACAGAGCAATCAAATACTGCAAAGTTCAATGGCAACATCATCCTGAGCGAGAAGCAACTTGGGAGATGGAAGAAGAACTCAGGAAGTCTTACCCCGAGCTATTCAAGTACCAATCTTAACTTCGGGATGAAGTTTCTGTTAAGGGGGAGAGGCTGTAATAACCCAGAACATAGGAACAACGAAGGGTAGATTTAGAAATGGGATCTGCATTTCATCGCAAAACGGGGGAAATTTTCGCGCCTTATTGCAACTAAACCTTAGAGGGATCAAGGTTCTCTCTCATTATGCAATTAGGGTTAGGCAAGGTGAGTTAGGGAAATTTCGACATGATCTCTTTTGTATCTTGTTGATTTGGGAATTGATTTCATTTGACAAGTAAGGTTGCATTGAGAATATCAAACAATAAGCACTAATGAATATAGAAATTGAATTCACAATTCAAATACAAATTATGAATTCAAATGACTTTGAATTTCAAAGTAAATAATAAATACAACATTTATTCAAGAATATAAACATTACACAAATCAAAAGCTCATAAGTAAAATTTGAGCTTTATTGATATCACAACACAGATTACATTGTCTTTACAATATTCTTGGTACAAGAATGGAAGAACAATAAACAGAAATAAAAATGAAGATTACAATATTGATCCTAAACTAAAACCTATACTAAATGACTTGAAGTATATCTTCATTGTCATATTCATCTTCAAAACCTGCAAAATAGCACAATATGCACTAGCCAGGGGTTAAGTGTTAGACAGAATTCAGTTTGGACAGAAACAACTGTCCTGCACACTTGTGCTTGTCCAAAACCCTGGACAACACAAGATAAGGGCAACCGCAGACCAAACCTGAGCACCACCAGGGGCTCAAGTTTCAACATATGAGAGCACACAGCTCATGTGTGCTGAGCAAGCCACAGCAAGGCCATGCACATGCCTAGTCACCAAAGCAAGCCATGCCTGTGTGGCATTGCAAGAATAGAAGTAGAGCTCATATAAAAGGGGCACAAACCCTAGAAACAGTACACAGTCGACCAGATAAGGATTCACAAGGTAAGGTGAAGATAGAGCAGGCATAGTTCATCCAGTTCTTGCTCAAGAACAACACCAACCAACACACAACCAATCAACCACCAGAAATCATGGTGACCTGAGAATGTCAACCAAGACCTGGAGGTGTAGGGCTGTGACACACAAACCACAAGTCTGCATCAACACAATATTTCACTCTAGGAGCTCGAACAAGGTATACCTAGTTCCTGGAGAAGATCCAATGGATCGAATCCATAAATCATGCATGACATATGTCATGGGGTTGAGCAGATGCTCAATGGGTAAATCATCACTTGGTTTTCAGCAAGGATTACTGTCAGTCTAGAAGCCACTAAAACAGAAACCATCTAGATACAGATCATGTGCACAGAAGCTTGAGACCATGCACAAATGCACACACTAGCAAGATCTCATGCACAGACAGCACCATTAGATGTATTGCAAGGATTAGCAGCTAACAAAGACTACACAGAAAATCCTAAGCATGCAACCATCAGGAAACCCTAGAATTCTTCACAGGCAAGCATATTGGCATTCATATTAATTATGATCCCCAAATATGCAAGCAAAGATGAGTAGCCAACAAGATCTAGCCAACCATGTGAGCAACCAGTCAGTAGCAAGGCTACTGAGGTCACATCACATATAAAACCATCCAAAGCAAAGTCAAAGAACAAAGCTACATTATCCAAAAAGGGATTCAGATTCCATTTGCTTGTCAAGTAATCATGAAAAGCAAATTCATACACAGCAAGTCAATTAATCATCACTGCATAAGCAGTTCATCATTAATTAATTCATCCAAGCATGAATACATAACAAATCCATGCTATATATTGACAGTAGCACAGTGTGAGGCAACACAAGCACATGTCACTGCATCCTAGCTCCTGGATCAAGTCCAGAAAGCTAGGGAGTGCAGCAGCACACATACACAGAAGCAATAGCGTGCTTGAGCAGCAGCATCAGTAAGCAAATATTTCACTTAGCCACAGAATTCATCAGCAACCAAGCCACTGACATGTAATTGATCAAATGGATCAATTGAATCAAGTCAAGCCACACAGATAGGCTAGCCAACAGAAATTATTGATCCAATGGATCATTGGATTACACAGGAGGCACAGAAGTACCTCACAGGCATCACTGGCATTCACAAGTGTCACAGATGCATAGCAGTACACCTAGACAAGCAAGCATAAGATGCCAGTAAGCACAAGCAAGCTCATAAGCATGTACATCATGGCATAGCAAGATCATAGCATGATAGGAGCAGTAAGCAAGCAACACATGGCATGCACAACAAGCAACACACACTGGCCAGTAACCAGACTTGGTGAATTGGCCAGAGCTTGCAGAGAAGAGAAGCATAGGAAGCATAGGCAGCAGCAGCAAGGCTCTGCATGATCATAAGATCATCAGGAGGCCGTAGAGCAAGAGGTAGAAGAAGCACATAAGCATGGGAGGTGCACAGGCATGGAGATGAGAAGGAGGAGGAGCAGAGACCTTACCCGTGCCTGGTGGCAGAGTCTATGGCATGGCGAGGCAGTGCTCGCGCGGCCATAGCAGCTGCAAAACCAGGGAAGACGCCGGCGTTACGCCGACGAACACCACCAGCAGCACAGCACCAGAGACGACGGCACAGGCGCTGCGAGCAGCACCCGCGCTAGGTCAGTCTCGGAGACGCGCACACGTCGACGGTGAGGACGCGAGCTCGCCGGAGCTAGTCAATCGCCGGAGGCGATTCTCCACGAGATCCAGAGAGGAGGCGATCCGCCAAAGGAGGAAGCAATCGAAGGAACCACGCGGACAGATCGATAGATCGTCGCGCGGCGGTTCAGATCAGGTAGGTGGTGAGGTCAGGGGAGCACGTAGGCGGCCGGAGCACGGAGGCGGCCATGGTGGCGACGCCATCGCCACGCGCGTCGCCAGAAGGGTTAGTGTTAGGTCGAGTGAGAGAGTTGAGCGAGTGAGTGAGTGAGGTGGGCCGTTGCGGCGCCACCGACCCGTTATGGGACAAACCTTAGTGGGCTGTCCCAATGGGCCTTAGTAAGTGGGCTAGCCCAATAGGGGCCAGGGGTATTTTAGACTTTTCGCATTTTAGAAAATAGCCAGAATTTCACTAATTTTTAGTAAATAAAATACACCTCTAAAAATCCATTAAAAATTGGATTTGTGAATGAAAAATTATTCTTAACAAGAATAAAATAAGAAATAGAATTAAGGGAACAAATTCAAATTTGTGAATTTTATGAATATAAGATAAAACTTGGAAATTTCAAACTATTATTTGCTTGTATTTAAAAATCAAGGAAAAATCTCAAATAAGTTCAAATACTTATTTTCAAACATTTCAAAATGAAATTCTATTATTCCAAGTCATTTCTATTTAAAAAAGATATTTTCCAAAGGAAAATACTCTATTCTTTATATTCCAAAAATATAGAGGCAACTCTATCATTTCAAATCATTTTGGAATGAATAATGAATCACCAAGGTAAAGTAATATGACTTTGAACCATTTTACTTTATGAGAATTTAAGTGTTTTTACACATAAAACCATTGCAAATTACTGCCAAAGGCATAAATCTTAATTCAACCCTAAATTGTAATAAATAATTGGGGTAAAGGGATTCCACATAAAATAATACATTCATGACTGCATTATTTGGATTTTATAACATCGTCCTTACTGGACAATGATGCTTCTTACAGAACCCGAGGTCCAGGTTCCATCCACTGCATTGAACGAGACTATCTCGCAGTCCACAGGCAACTTCACCCTTGCTCATACCAACTTGAGTATTTTCTATTACTTTAATGCAAATCTATATACTTACCATTCCTGCATGGCAAATAAAATGTTACTTTTCCAACTATGAATATGACTATGTGGCTGGCAATGGAACCATGGTATGTGTTGATATGGTGGAGGTTCCATTGCATGGGTTGTATTAACATAGGAGTAATTACCAACGCCGTCTAGTGATTCTAGCGCCGTACATACCGCGTTAACCATGAGATCTATAATGGCTCTAGGGAAGCCAGCCGTATCTTTTCCCTCCTGCACGCCAACGGACTGGTAGAGCTGCGGGGTGTTGGAGGCACTGCCGTAGGTTGGGATATCCTTTTAAATCCCCATCCGTGTGTGATGACGGGCTCTACGGTCTATGATGGATTGTCCAAAGTACACCGTGAGTAAAGCCGTATTATCGGAAGATGTCTACTGGGGGTGTGCGGTTGGACAAAAGGGTGGGTTTGCAGGGTCGCGGAGAAGGCGGTGTGGGCTTGGATTTTCATACCTGGCCTCACACCAAAGGAAGTGTGAACGGGGGCAAGTCCCTGCGGATGACAAAAAGGGTGGGATCTCTTATGGGAAAAGTAATGCACCTCTGCAGAGTGTATCAAATTGTGGCTGTCACTCCTTGTTCCGGGAAGGGAACTGCGAATGCGGCAGGAAAGGAACTCCACGAAGTTCTAGTCAACCTGTGAAGACTGACGGGCATAGTTTTCATAATAAAAGCAACCTTTTGAAGAAATGATTTCAAAACATGCATTGACCTGCGATTTCTTGATCAATGGTCGTAGCTAGTGCATCAAACACCTTTTACTCTTTTGAACTTGCTGAGTACCTCTGTACTCACTTTCTTTCGACACCCTTGCTAGACTGTGATACAGAAGTGGAGGCCATCGCCGATGGAGCACCGGAAGGAAGCTATGAGCTGGTCTACGAGGAACCTGATCTTACCGGAGGAGTTGAAGGAGTAGACTATGTGATATTCTACGGACCCGATGACACGGAGGTGGAGGAGTAGTGATATACCCTAGCATCATAGAGCCGAGCAACGTAGAACTTACCTAAATAAGTTGTGGAGCTCTTTCATATATATGTTATGAGTTGTAATCGTACTTAAGTAGTATCTTAGGGTGTTCTCATAGGACCTGTGAGAATGCCAACTTGTTAAGACAATGTTTGTAATAATATATGGAGTGTTATGACCTGCAATGTTTCTGTTGTACCACTCTGAGGGATATGGCAATTGTGAAGAAGTCCCTTCACAAAGATCATATCAACGACTTGTATACTACAACATGCAGTGGTATGCTGGGTCACCGCAGCGGGGAAGGACGCCATTGATCTGGACACGCCGCCGGCAACGTCGGCAGGGCGTCCTACTGGCAACAAGGCTGCCAAGGCCGCCTTGGCCGATGCCGCGTCGTGTGAGAAGACGCAGGCGTCGATCACGAAATGCCTCGCGGACGTCTCCTCGACCTTTCTCTCCCGCGCCAAAAAGAACGACGAAAGGTGGGCGGATCTGCTCAAGAGGCAAGAGGAGAAGTTGGAGCTCAAGAAACACAGGGACGACATGTCCCTGCTGAGAGCGTCGACAGAGGGAATGTCTCCCCGGACGCGGGCGGCGCACAACTTCTTCAAATGCCAGATCCTCGATGACATCGAAGCCAAAATGGCGGCGGCCGACGCTGCGGCCGACGCGGCGGCCCAGGAAGCGGCAGCGGCAGCGGCAGCAACCGCGGCACAAGAGCCGGCTGACGCGTCTTCGACTGCTACACCATCGTCGGCCTACGCGACGGCGGCGGTGCAGACGGAGCATGCACAGCACCAGGCAGATCGCGACGAGGTCATCGTGATCGACGGGCCTGCGTCGACTCAGGATACGTCGCCGTCGACCAACCCCTTCTTCTAATTTAGCATGCACTATGGTCTGTAATATGATCGCGCGCCTAGTACTTTGATCGCCGCTACTCTGATCGCGACGATTCGGCGGGAACGATCTCTTTTGAATGCAAAATTTGAATTCTTGATTGGGGGCGGCGTTTGGGGGACACGAGTGGGGAGCGACGTCCCCCAAAGGCGGCACGAACAAAACACGTCCCCCAAACGCTCAATCCGGCACGGCTTGGGGGACGCTTTGGGGGACGCGGCTGGAGATGCTCTAAGATGCAGCCATTCTCTCTTCCTCTTTAGATATGTCGTCTAGCTCACCTTGCACGTCAGGCACTGCCAAATTCAACAGACGATAACTATCATCAGAAATTAAGAATAAGCCAAAGCTGACCCAAAAAGTATTGAATGGGATACTGGTGGGACCAAATTACAATTAATCAGACAGTCTCCAATGCTGATAATCGTCCATTTGTACTTTTCAGACTACCATTTAAATGGTTTCCAGAAATATGACTACTTAACTCAAAAGACCAACAGGACAAACGGGTAATAGCCTAATCAAAGAATTCAAAACCATACACTAAAAAGCCTTCATCGTATCTCAAAGAAAGAAAGGAAACCTGTCCCAGTAGCATTGCTGATGATAGTTATTCATGTACTACTCTGGTGTCACTATTTAAAGTTTCCTAGACAGGTAGTTTGCGTTTACGCTGCAGTAAGTTTCTCCTAAAAAATGGCTTTATCGACACTTGTTTTCACCCATTCAAAATCCACAAATCTATCTATCTATTATATACTAAAAGCAAAATACGAATGTCTAAAATAGAGACACAAGGTTAATCCACATCATCCTAATTATGTTGATGGTTAGATCTAAAATTTATGGTTAGGATTTAATAAGAGTCTAACAGTTACGTAACAGTTGACACGTTCGACTATGTACCGATTATAAAACAAGTTATTGCACCATAAGGATTGACCGGTCATCTAATAAAGAAAATTGACCGGTTAAAGTTGTTGTTTAAATTAGTCGTATTCTCCTAGGGCTCTAGGCAGCTGTGTGCGATTAAAAAGGATGGTCAAACTGTTTGGATGTGATGCACACACGTACGCATAACATGCACTCTAAGTGTGGTTTAGGGTTTCTTCTTTCAAATTTCCATCTCTAACCAAGATTTATTGTTAGTTTTTTTTGTTTTATCAGGATTTAAATATAGTTTGTTATCTATTATCTATCTATTATATACTAAAAGAAAAACTATATCTGAATTATATGGCTAGATTAAACAAGAGATTAATAATTACGTGCATAATTACTAAAGTGGTTTGACACGTTCCATATTGAAGGTACCTATTAAAATATAAAAGAAAATGCCTTACAAGATAAGAACGTGGGAAACAAAAAAACATACACTACCTAGATATGAGGCCAAGCGTGATGGCACCCGAAAAGGTGGGAAGTAAATTGCTAAGAAAAAAGTGAGATCTGAAGTATTACCTAGCGATGCGTTTAGGCAGTTCTAATGAGATCATGCACAATACGGGACATGTGTGCTTCAGTTAGGGTTATTTTCCTCGGCAAAAAAATACCGTGGGCACTGGTAAATCCGCTATTCGGAAATACAGGGACAAATAACGCTTGAGATTTGTCAATCAATTTATAAATTCATTTAAATTACCAAAAAATACTGGCCAAAATACCGTCCAAGAATTATCAAACAATTTTATAAATTCATTTAAATTACCAAAAATACCAGCCAAAATACCGCCCGAGAATTGTCAAATGAATTTATAAATTATTTACCGTTTTTCATTTATTTTAGTTTAATCATATTGTGTGAATAAAAGTAAATCGCGTCCAATATTACAGTTTTTCGGTGCTAGCCACTTAAATCGATAACGCTTGAGATTTTTCAATCAATTTATAAATTCATTTAAATTACCAAAAAATACTGGCCAAAATACCGTCCAAGAATTATCAAACAATTTTATAAATTCATTTAAATTACTAAAAATACCAGCCAAAATACCGCCCGAGAATTGTCAAATGAATTTATAAATTAAATCGCGTCCGATATTACAGTTTTTCGGTGGAAGCCAGTAAAATTCTGAAAATGTTGGCCGAGAAAAAAACTATGGTTTTAACTAGGACGCGCCAGGCTCATTGATATGGTTTGTGGGCGGATTTCACCCAGTTTTTTTTCCTTGGCAAAAGAATACTGGTGGGCGTTAGTAAATCCAGTTTTTCGAAATACCAAAAATACCGGCAAAATAATTCTTAAGATTTGTCAAACTAATTTATAAATTCGTTTAAAGTTTCTAAAAAAATATTACCAAAAATACTGGTCAAAATACCATGCAACATTTGTCAAATGAATTTATAAATTTGGTTGAAGTTAGTCAATTTTTTAATTTGATGTAATTGTGTGAATAAAAGTAACAAAAAATGGTATCACCCTTTACCGATGGTAAACAATAAAATCGGTTTTCGACGTAATTTTGGAAATCTCGGACAAGAAAAAAATCTGGTCTCAACTGAAACGTGTTCCGTCAGTTTCTATAATAGCATCACAACCATTGTCCTAATCCGTTTATATATGCAAATAAAACACGACATACCATACCATGCAGATGAGATTCACTCTATTCATTTCTTTTGTGGGTTCCTTTGCTTGGCCTAGAGCGCACTTCTGATATCTAGATATTCTTATTATCTTATTATCTTTTATTACTCTTTTTGGGTATTGTGTACTACAAAAGAGCTTTACCAATTTAATATCCCGCTTGTGTGAATTTCATGCCTATTGTACATATATAACAATAAAAATACCTTTGGATATGATTTAATAACCGTTAACAAAAAGTTGAAAGTAAATTTTACGGTTAAACCTTGAACACAAACAATTAAATAAATAGTATACCACTGATGGAGGTTGTACAATTATAAATTTGTTTCAATAAATCAAAATTAATATTATTCATTAGTTATTCTCCCACAAATCAAATTAAAGTGATCCAACATGTCTCCCAAACATTGTTGATATTTAATTCTGGATAGTATTTATGGTGATTACACTGTTCAAAAACTAGGCCGATTCAACGATTACTAGGCCGATTAATCGCTACTAGGGGCCTGACCGTGTCGATTACCATTAATCGCTTGGGTTAATCCTTTAGCCCGATTAATCAGTCCGAAAGTCCGATTACTAGGTATGTTCCCGATTTACTACTACACTTGGTAAAAAAGTTACAATATTTTTAATGCATATCGCTAATAAGGCGCTACCCCTCCCCAATAAAGTAGGTTTTGCGAAGCTCCCGCTTGATTGAAGCCTCCGGTAGATTGATTTCCACTACCGCCAAATAGTTTCTTGCCCTCCCAGACCAGTTACTCGTAGTTTCCCAAACCTCAGATACAGGAGCTCGACCACCTTGAGGAGCTCGTCCAGGAGCTCGACGACACCTTCAATAGGTTAGGTGATTGAGGTGTAAGAGGGGTCGTACACTAGGTAGGTGGTGGGAGAAGATAAACTTCAGAGGTGAGAGAAGAAGAAATGGAAGGAAGGAACGCGGCTTCGGCTAGTGGATCCGATTCGCTCGTGACCTTGAAGATTAGGTCAATGTGGAGAAGCGTACATGTTTTTCTAGGATTTTAGGCTCCAGAGATGTAGGGACAGACATATAGAGACTCATATACTATTATTTTTCTTATATAAACTATTTTAAGTGCTAATTTGTGTAGGTTGCACCGATTAATAGCCGACTGATTAAATCAGTTAATCGTCCGAATTCCGATTAATTGCTACTCCCCAGTCGACCGAGCAGTTAACGATTACCGATTTTCTTAACATTGGGTGATTATAAAACCATAATAATTTTTAGACATATTCAGACGATGCCCTCTCATTTGCGAGGGCCCCTATGCTAGTTGTTTTATAACAACAACATATTGCCTATTTAAGTGGTTTTAAGATATCTTCATGCGTGCAAATTAAATTTCACATGGTGAAAATATTTATGTATGCTCCAAATCCCTTCAGCTACTATTTACAATGTAGACTCTACTTCACGGATGGTTTATGCAGTACAGCAGAGGCTGCTATGAGTTCATGTCAGGATATGGGATAAGAACACGCTTTGCACATCAATACGATTACTTTAACTTTCATTTGGGACTTCCTTTCTGGATGTGAACTAAAACAAAACATGCTTTAATGTTAATTTGCGAAATTTGAGGGAACTATTCTGCTACATGTAGTTCAACCCTAGTAGTAAAAAACAAAAGGAAACTTAGCATTAACGAATGCTACAATAGGTTTCTTCAAGATGATAAGTATCATTGTGGTGGTGGCACAAGAGGTGGAAGCCTCCTTACTAGGAAGGTCCTCTTTATATACCCTTTCCACCCTTGGAGTGATAGACACCCTATGATGGTGTTTGTCGCCTTCATGTTGAGGTTTTCGTCTTCGTGCATCATCACCATGACTTGATGGGTATCGTCGAATATCCTTGGAGGATGATGGTCGATGGCGATCATGAGGTGGCTTGTGTCGGTGAAGATCATGTAGGGACATATGTCGATGGGATCCATGAGGTGGTGGTGGTCGATGACGATCATGAGATGGTTTGTGTCGATGACGATCCTCGGCATGCCTAGATGATGGCTCATGTGACTTGTCATGTTGCTTGTGGCGCCTTGTGGAGCTTGGAGAAGTGTGTCGATGATGATCATGTTGGGGACGCTCTTGATGATCCATATGATGAACCCAATGTAGATGATCATGTGCATAAGCACTCTCGTGGTGGCGCCATCTTGGAGGTCCTCTATCTTCATATGTAGCTCCATTGGCCAAGCGGGGGTACTTGGGAGCACCGGTGTTGTTCATGGTGGAGTCGAGGTGAGGATCCACCATGGTGTCGATGTCGTACTCGTGGCGTTGCTCCACCATGTCGTCCAAGCTTGTCGAGCCATTGTCGGTGTAGAGCTCCTCGATGTCGGTCATGTCGACGATGCTTGCGGAGCCATAGTCGGTGTCGAGCTCCTCGATGTCGGTCATGTCGATGATGCTTGCAGAGCTATAGTCGGTGTCAAGCTCCACATGTTCCTCCACATCCGCGGTGCTTGCGGAGGTATCCTCCTCGAAGTACTCCGTGTAGTCCTCCGTAGCCTCTTCTTCGCTATCCATGTTAGCACGACAAGAGCTATATGGTGGATGTTAGTGGAAGAACACTACCTCGCAACCTTACCGTGGTGTGATAGTATCGGGGGGATCAATCAAGCCGAGAGCGAAATCAATTGTATCGGGCACACACTCAAAGGCACACGCAAAAGCTAGCAAATATGGTGGTAGGTGAGTATGGTGGAAAGCCAAGAGACGAAATCCGAAATCAAGTTTGTTGTTAATAGTGGGTGAAATCCAAAAATCAAATGTCAAATCGATAATCACTATAAAACACGAAAAAGATGTGGAACCCACACACGAGATGAAAGGGGTTAGTGCGACCAAGGAATGAGCGGAAAAGTGTAAGAACCCCTTAGCAAGGGTGCCCGGTGTCACTCTAACACAAGGAGAAGCAAAGCTTTGGTTGCAAACGGAGAGACAACAAGATTTACACGCGGCCTCTCTTCTCTTTTCTCTCCTTTGTATTTGGTGGCACTTGACACTCTTTTGTATTTGCTCTTTTTGTGTTTTTGCAGCTTTTTCTCGCACTATATTAGCGCTAGCCTCGCTTTTGCTATTTTGCCACACGATTTTTACTTATAAGCTTGACTCCACACTACACACACACCTCACAACGGGGCCACGTGCAATGTCTCGCAACACTTGACAAGCAATGCTCGGGAGGGTAGGTCGCAAAAGGAAAAAAGGATATGCAAGTTATACCTAGATGGGGCGTAGGCGGTGATGATCACGCAACTTGCAATATGGTGGTGGGATCAAGAGTACGTTTGCAAGTTCGGGGTGCCGAGAGTGTCGTCGCTTGCTTCGGAGCTGCGGGTTAGTGTTACACAAAAGGCACTCAAACCGGAACAAGCAAACACAAGTTAGGTGAAAAAGTCAGGTCAAAGTAGCTTGGCGTCGATGGCAGTGGTATGCCGCTGGTGGTATCGGTGAGCTTTGCGGTGGCGGTGGTGGTGGTGGTGGTGCCGCGGCGGTGTTTACCGGTGGTTTGGGGGGTGCGGTGTTTGCCGGTGATTGAGGGGGGGGGGGGGTGGCGGTGTTTGCAGGTGATTATGGGGGGTGGCGGTGCTTGCCGGCGGTGGAGAGGAGTGGTGGTGGTCGGCGGTGGTGGGGCGGAAACGGTGGTGGTGGCCGGCTTGGGGGGGGGGGGGGAGCGGTAGTGGAGGGTAGAGCCTCTACCCAGAGGTACCGCTCGTGCACGGGTGAAGCCTCCACCCGGAGGTACCGCTTGTGAGAGCTTGCTCCTTTCTTCCTCACGTGCACGCACTCACTTTCTCTCTTGTTCCTCCCCAAATCCAAAACCAATTGACCCAAAACTCGAAAATCGAAGGAATTTGTGGATAGAAAGTGGGGGAAATTGTAGATCAACACTAGAGACACCGAATCAATGGACCAAAACCACTCAAAACGCAACAAAATCGCAGATCCGTCAAAAGGCAAATTAGGGCTATTTTTGGGAAATTTTTTGGGAAATTTTTTAGAGATGAAATTGGGTGGGTAGGGGGTCAAATTCGCGGTAACCTTGAGCTGCTGATACCATATGATGAGGTCTAAGACCTAGATTGTGGCCCGATCTCGCGAATTGACCCAAAATCAAAGAGGGGAAAAGAGGGAGAGATGAAGAACGCGATGAACACGAAGAACAACACACGCACACCAACCCGATACAAACGAATTTCACTCCCGTGGCTCGATGGACCACGCCGATAGAATCAACCTGGAAGAGACACGAGGTAGAATTCTGGTATGAGAGATTGGTATGGGAGTTGAATCAAGTTGTGTGAGAGAGAGTGGACAACACTTGAATCTCACACAACAAAATCCAAATCACACAAGAGTGCCTTGATACAAAGAACAAGAGTTCTAGGGAGACAAAGCTCAAATCTATTCTAAGCCAAATCTTGTCTAACCCTACAAATGAGGATTACGGGGGAAACATATAGCCAGATTCAAGGCAAGGGTAGTTTGGGGAAAGAGCTAAATAAGTTACAGTCGCTCGATGACGATCAACGGTTTAGATTAGAGCTGATTTGCGTGTGGGCGGTACCACGGGCGGTACCTTCGGTGTAGGTACCTGAAAGTGCAAGTTTGCATCCAGGGGGCTTGGACCGCGAGCGGTACCTCCGGCCGGAGCCTCTACCTGAGGTACCGGGGAGTAGTATGCAGTATTACTGGGAGGCTGGTACCCCTGGGTGGTACCTCGGCCGGAGCCTCCAGGCGGAGGTACCGGTCTCCCCTTCATTCCCGTGCGGCCATCATGGTTGTGGCTGGGCACGCCTTGGCCGGACGGTAGTACCGGCCCTGGGTGGCCGGTAGTACCGGGCCTAGCCCTTTCCCACGTGGCCTTCTCCTGGGAGTGGTACCGGCCAGGGAGGCCTGGAGGCTCCGCCCCCCCTTGGGTGGAGGCTCCGGCATCCCCTTGGGTGGAGGCTCCGGCCCCCTCTCTCTCTTTCTCTCTTCTCTTCTTCTCCTCTTCTGTTCTTTCCTTCTTCTTTATTCTTCTCTCTTCTTTTCTTCTTTCCTTCTTCTTCCTTGAGCATGATGAACACCTCCATTGTGAACTCTTGTCGATGTTTGTACCTAATGACACAAAGTACGTCGGCATGAGGTAGCGTTCCATCCAAGGGGGTACCGAGATCGAGGGTAGAGAGGAGAGAGTTCACCTTGACATATATATCATGGGTTCGTGTTGTCGGTCCACTTGGGGGACTCCTTGGCCATGGTGTAGAGTCGTCGTTAGGTGGGGCTACATCAGTTCACATCAAGTTCAGCAATATCAGATTTGCTAGCAAGCAAACAAGGATTTTTCAAATTAATTTCAGTAGCATGGTTCGAATCAGATTTAGTATTAGTCTTATGTGGCACAAAATCTGCAGCAACAATCTGATTTTCACTCTTATGTTTCTCCTCGTTTTTTACTCTACTAGGTCTAGCAAGATCATCTTTTAGTATTTGTTTAGGAGTCATAGGTTTGAGACCAATTTTCTTTCCATCATGCATAAGAGAATACTCATTAGTTTTACCATTATGAACAGATTCTCTATCTGTCAACACCCGGATTTTTAAGTCCAGATGCCTATTATGCCATACCTCGCAATCCCAGGAATATTGTTTTTGCGAGACATAATAGCTAAGTAGCATAGAGTCATCATTTATTACAACACATACTTATCTTACAACCATAGATCACATGATCCAATATTACACAAATAGATTGTTCAACAACACAAAAAGTAGCGGAAGAAGTAGTAGTGGACTATCTATTCCATAGGCAACGCTTGACGTTAGAAGACGATCCTAGTTATCGTAGACGTCCTGTTGTCCGTCATCCTGATACTGTTGCTCCTCTTCAAAGTCTGGCATTTGAATAGCCAGGGACAAAGCCATGAGTACTTTAAAGTACTCGCAAACTAATGCTAAAGTAATTACTTATTAAGTGTAGTAAGGGGTGCTAAGCTCTAGGTTTATTTGCATAAAGCCAAGTTTTAATTTATTAAACCTTTAATAAAGACTCATCATTTGCTAGACTAACTCAAGTGGGAACATTAGTGTCATTCCCACAAGTCATGTGTGATTCAAGTCAAATCACCTTTCAATTCATCATTCCTTTTTAAGATCAAAACCAGATAACGGAACAGTATGGCCTTTCCAATCGTCCGTAATCATGGACACGACTATTCGAATAGGTTTAACACTCTGCAGAGGTTGTACTCTTGTGCCACAACTTTTGATTACATCCGTCGAGGATAAACCCCGAATCATCGTAACTCAGTACGCGGATCATCAACCTTAACCTTTCCCTTATATACACTAGTATAGGCACCTCTCCCCATGAGCTTGGCCTCCCGGTGAAAACCAACTGTCAACCCGGGAACTGCACAGGGCTTGGGTCGTACATTCACCTCATATTCACATCATTTCACATTTAACGGAGGCAGCCTCGGCGTAACCTCTATGATGCTTGTTTAGAGGGAACCCATACTAAGATACACAAGTTTCTAGTTAAGCCCTACCCATAATCAGGTATTTTGGGGGTACTTGTATAATTGGAAGGGTATCGCATTCAAACCCAGTCATGAGTTTTCATTCAAATTCACCAAGTCCACCATGTCACCTTCAATTTCACAATCTTTCAAAGTCATTTCACTTCACATGTTCCCATCTAGAGTAGTCAAATTTTATTTGATTAGCACTAGCAACTATTTCATGAGGGGTGCTATCTAGCTTTGATTTTCTCTAAGTTAACCTTAAATCTTGTTCTACTCTAGACCAAGTGAATCATAAATCAAAAAGGACTTTGAAATAAATAAGCAAAATAATTGCAAGGTAAAAACATGGGATAGGTAAGACATAAAATAAAGGGTGATGGTGCCTTGCTCTGGTAGAGCTATGCACTATGGTGATTTGGCAAGAGTATTAGCTTGCCTTGAGCAGGGTAGTTGTCAAAGTTCTCCTCCTCCTCCTGGGAGTAGGCTTCCTCCTCTTGATACTCCTCGTTACAAGCGTCTATATACGAATACGAGGTATACAATCACCAAACCCATCTTACATGCTAGACTAAAACACACCAAAGGGTTCACACAACTAATTCTAGCATCACATCATTCATGGCATGGTGAATTACTTGGTTTGTTCTTATCTAAGAGAAAAATAATTTCCTCTCATTATACTTATTACTTTGGTTTGCTATTTAGATCTTTAGAGAAAATAATTTCCTCTCATTAAATCCTATTAAGATTTAATCTCCTCAAATAATAATCAGGTATGAAATATAAGTTGACCATGGTCAACATTTCATATCTATTACATGGGAGTATAATTTAAATGAGGTGCTACACCTCATACAATTTAAGAATAACATGGTAATGATTTAAAATCACTAAGTAATGGAATAATAGATTTATTAGCTTAAGGTCATTACCTCTTATTGAATTACTTAGGATCAAGATTTAAATGAGAGAGTAGCTCTCATACTATTTAAAGAATTTGAATTACAAGATTTAAATGCATTAGAAATGGCTCCATAGCCATTATTTTGATCTAGTCCATGATCATACAAACAACTTAGCTATATTATCGCATAATCAATTAGAGGACATCAATTATGATTTATGAGAGTTGGAATCAACTCAAAATCAATTGTGGTTGAATTTTAAATAAAGTTTCAATTTGGAAAAGTCCCTGCCTTGTCATTTTTAGAATTTTAATTCTACTACGAGTTTGGAGACGGGACCAGTGGCATTGGCTAGATAAATTCGTGGGCTTTCTAGAGATATAACGTTTGCTAAATTTGGAGTTGTAGATTTAAAACTATTCAAATTTTAATTAGGCAGCAGTATTTGAATTGAGCTGAAACTAATTAAACGAATTTTGAAAATTTGGGCCGCGCGGGAAAAGCCTACGGGCCCAAACGAATTTAAACAGAGAAGCACGGCCCAGCAACACAGCCAGTGTGAGTGGGCCGCCTAACGAGGTGGGGGCCACCCGTCAGTGGCTCTTAACAGAGCGAATCGGTACGAGCGAGGGGGTCCGTCGGATTAGAACAGGATCGGGCGGTCGTGGATCGTCGTCGTCTCCGACGAGATCCTGACGGACTGGCGGCGAGCCTAGGGGGTCGGAGAGCCTACCGGCGGTCCCGCGGTCGACGGCGAGGTGCGAGGCTACGTTGGCGAGGGTGAGGAAGCTCCTGGTACCGGTGGCGAGGCGTGGGGAAGCTTCAATCAACGGCGCTGATCTCCGGGTACTGGCGGCTCCGATCGTCGAATTGGGGCTGCTCCGGCGTCAATCGAGTGTGTGGCTTGGTCGAGTAGAAGCATGGATGGGAGGAGAAGATGTTGGTGTGAAGAATGAGGGTGCGGGGCTGCTCTATTTATAGTGGAGAGGAGGTGCTGCGGGTGCCGAAGGGGGTCGGGCATGGCGCGACATCTCCAGCGTGCGAAAGGGCAAGACGAGGATGGCTATGTGTAGGCAGCATCCTGGCGATGCTCAAGGAGTAGCTGGCGCGGCCAAAGCGTGAAAGGATGGCTCGAGCGCATGCAAGGTCTGTCACGCGGCGCGCGGCCGAAAGTTGACGAGGACGACGGCGATGGTGCAGGCGCGTGCATTTGATGATGTCTACGAGCTAGAGGGTGTCGAGGAGATGCTTGACGCAGTGGTAGCCTTTACAGGGGAGGACGGACGCGATCGGTCGAGCGGCGCTCTGGCGCGTCCAGTACGCGGTGAGCGCGCGTACTGGCGTGCACTGGCATTGTGCTGGGCGCGTCTCGCCTGGCCAATGCCATGCTCGCGCGAGCCAGGGCTGTGCAGGGTCATCAGCCTTGTGCTCTGCAGATGCTCCAGGACAAGGTGAGAGAGAGAGGGGAGGCTCATAATGATCAAGTGCTTTGAGGCCGGCATGGTGCACGACATGGAGCTTTTCTGCCATTTCTCCACTTTAAACGACGAGAGCAAGGACGGGGCTTGATGCAGGGGTTGCAGTAGATGCTCATCATCACAAGATAAAGATGGTTTAGGCTAAAATCCAGTGTGTAATTGAGTGTAACACAAATATGGAAACATGCCTGCCAGGTGTTCGGTAGAATGGCCCCATGAACATTTTCTTCGAATTTTGGAAATATTTTTGGTGAATCTCAATCATTTAATTAAAGAGACATAATGGTGGTGTTGGTGTTCAATTTGGTGAAAGTTTACAAGTTTTCAAAATGAGGATCATCTTCTCTTTGTTTCAATGTCACATCTTGTCAACTCTATTCTGGTCAACCTGGTCAAAGTCAACACTGGTGGTCAACAACAAAGTTGTTCACCTTGACAAGGTCTTGGATGAGGTGGCAAGTGTTGACCAAGTTTGGTTTAAGAAAAGTCAAAACCAGGGGTGCAAAGTGGTGAAGATTTTATAAAGTGGTCATATGACCATTATCATACGTAAGTTGGAAATTGCATTTTTCTTTGATTTGATTCTGGTTTCTTTGATGCATTTGAGTTTGTAATTGATATCAAAGTGTTTTACAACCAAGGGAGCAAGCAATGGTGGCCTTGATTGGAGTTTTGCATAAATGGCCAAAGTTGTATGTGAGTGAGAATTGAATTATTTTCCATTTCTTTTATTCTTCTCAAATTAGGGTTGGGTGATCTTAGTTTAGGGTTTAAGCACTCTTGATCAACAATAAACACTCATCATGGCAAATGCACAAGAGAAATGCACCCTATGCATAGAACTATATGTAACACTATATGCATAGAAAAAGTTTCTGTTTGTTGTGAATTTTGAGTATTTGAACTTTTCTCTCTTTATTTATTTGGTTGAAACTTGGGATGTTACACTATCAAATTGCCAAGGGCTACCAAGTAACAAAGAACAAGCTTGCATAGGTACAACATCACAATCAACAAAATCAGAATATGTACCAATAGTAAAATGCACACGTGTAGTTCCTGTTACCTTGAGCTTCCGAGAGCTCTCAAACCATTGAATGTAATATGGATGTGTGCGCTGCCTCGTAGGTAAAGAAAGCTTCTCCACCATGTCAATGCTAGCCAGATTATTGCAGCTCCCTCGATCAATGATGATCCTTATAGCTCGCTCTTTTACAATGCCTCTTGTTTGAAACAGATTGTGGCGTTGATCATGCTCAGATTTGCTCAATTGCACGCTCAACACACGCGGTGCAACTAAGCTCCTGTACTGATCAGCAGTGTCAGCTTCCATTACCTCCATATCTCTCTCAAAATCAGAATTGGCACCATCACGTGCAGCAATAAGGGCCAATGTATCTTCATCAAAGTCACTTGCAGAATCATATTCTCCATCTTCACACACTAACATCACACGCTTGGTTCTGCATTCTCTCTCTATGTGTCCAAATCCCAAGCATTTGCGACATTGAATGTCGCGCGTCTTCCCCGTGGAGGCAATCGAAGATGAACTCCGAGGAGTACCAGCAGATGGTGGTGGAGTAGCAGCCGGTGGTGCTCGTGATGCAGGCGCGGTGTAATTGGAGGTTGTAGGTGCTGGTACAGCTCCACGAGATGGTGGCGCTGATTGTCGTGGAGACCATGATGATGTACGACCTACAGAAATATTAGCTCTTCTCCATGGTGGTTGATGATCCTGCACTTGACGTTCAGATTTGCAAGCAAGATGAAACAAGCGAGTAATAGTGTTGTACTCCTTATAATCTAAAATATGCTGAATCTCTTTATTCAAACCACCAAAGAAACATGCAAGCATAGCCTCATTATCCTCTACAATACCACAGCGAATCATGCCAGTTTGCAATTCTTGCTAATAGTCTTCTACATAATTTTTTCCTTGTTCTAAGCGAGACAATTTCTTAAGCAAATCACGCTGATAATTTGGAGGAACAAAACGAGTACGCATAGCAAGTTTTAAACCAACCCAAGTAGTAGGAATATTAGCATGATGTGCTCTACAATGTTCAGACCACCAAATAGAAGCAAAATCTTTGAACTTACAAGTAGCAGCACTAACACGCAAGTGATCAGGGTATTTTAAACATGCAACGCTTTGTTCTACTTCCAATTCCCATGTAAGATATGCATCAGGATTATATCTACCCTCAAATGGTAGAATATTCAGTTTTACTTTAGCAACATGATCATCATCTCGTACCGGGCGTGGAGGTGGGCGAGCGTTGCGGTTAATTTGTCGTGGACGACCTGGTGCAGGTTGTTCGACTTCCTCGCCGTCCAGTATGTTCTCATCTACCCGCTTGTCCACGTCCCCTTCATAGTTTTCGTATCCTTCATCAGAAGGCGCGTCATGTGCGGCTGCTGCAGCAGGAGCGGTACCCGTAGGTACATCTGCACGAGGAACGCGGCGCGCGCGTCGTCGCACGTTGTCGCGCGGTGGCGGCAACCGAGTCAACAACTCCTAGAACTTGGCGTCGAGCGTGGAGTTGAAAGCTGTCTCGAGGCCATCCAGCTTGTCCAGCGCGTCGGTGAGTTTGGCGTCAACATCACCAATGCGCGCATCGTCGTCACGCGCATGCCCGCCCAAAAGGTGGGTGAACTGCGCATGCAACTCCTCACTCGTCATCTTGGCCGGGTCAACAACGGCCGGTGTAGGTCCTAACATGGTTAGTACACAAAAAGCACAAATGTATATGCCTACAAACTACAGAATATGGTGGTTCACGCGCAATTCGTCAAGCAAAATACAAAGCTCTTACAAGTTCTTACCAAACAGGAGGAAGCTGATACAGCAACCAACAAGGATCAGCGTCTCCAAAGATTGCCAAAGCGATTACCATGTGTCGACACAGTGCACGTGGAGACAATATGTAGAGCTGTAGAAAGACTAATATGGTAGCAAAACATCAGTTGTCAAAACAGCAATGCAATATTAAAAGTACGCTCAACAACGATACTGTGCTAGTCCTAGGCTAGACCGTACTAGAGACGCGAGCCTAGAACACACTAACGAGATCACGGCGCGGCACACAAGCAACTAGCAGCGATGAGCTGGCGATGATGTGGCGACCCAAGGTGCGAAAAATCACTATGATGGCATGTGTCACAAACTGATCCTCAAGGTCTAAAAACAGTATAGCCTCAGAAAAAAATTGTCGAAATTTCGGAGGTGCTCCGGAAAGCGCGCAGGCGCCAAAAAAATGTCGCTATAACGGCAAGTGGCGAAATGTGAACGCCAAGGTGAAAAACCAATGTAGCCGGAATTTTTTTTTGCTCTCCTTCACAATTCTTTACCGGCGGCTGAAACTTATCTCACTGAAATTTTTTCTATAGCATGGACGAAATTAGAAGGCAACAGCTAAGTAGGAAAAACAATAAAACCTAATTCTACTTGGACTCTGTCGCTGCAGAGAAACAGCAACAATCCGTGTCGCGATAGGAAACGGGGTAAGTGGTAGATGCGGGTGTATATGGCAGGTGTATATGGCGATGGCGGAAGTATATGGCAGGTGTATATGGTGATGATGACGTTGATCTGCGTATGGTGTGAGCGGCGGCGGCGTGACTACTATGACCAGAACTCGAAACTCTAAAGGAACTAGACGCTCAGACCAGCAACTTGACACAAAGATGCAGACACAAATTCAACTATGCAAAACTGAAAAGACAATGCAAAGTCGTGGCAGGGGGTTTATGGGACGAAGATCTAAAACCCTAACAGTAAATTTTTTTTGGTTTTTTTCGTGGTTTATGGGTATGAAGGCAGATGCAATCTACACTAGGAAAACAGTAAAATCTCACCGAGCAACCTGAAATCTGATACCACTTGATAGGGCAAAGGTGTCCGATCTTTCGATGAGAGTATGATAGTGTCGATTTATTGGTGAGGTTCGTGCTTGACTGTAACATCCCAATTTTCAATAAAAAGAAAGTTAGAGAATTCCAGAGAGCAAAATTTCAAACCAACAAAAAACTTTTTAAATTGCATATAGTGCCATGCATAGGACTTGTGCATTTGATTGATATGCCATGATGATTGTTATTAGGTGTATAAGCTAAACCCTAAAACCCTAATGTGATCATGAGAAGATCACCAACCAAATAAAATCAAAAAGAGAAAGAAATCAAATAAATGCAAAACCCTAAAAACCCTCACATATGCCATATGGCATTTTTTATAAATTTTGACCCTAGACCAATTTGGTCTTCACCATTAGTTGAATAAGGTTACTAAAAACTTATTACAACTTTTGGAATCAAAGAATCACAAATCAAATGAATTTCAAACACAAATCTTGCTCACATATGATAATGGTCAAAACTGCAAATTATAGTCTGACCACTACTTTGAGCCCTTGCAATTCAATTTTCTCAAACCAAACCTTGCTAACTCTTTGCACCATATCCAAGTCAACATCAAGGTGAACACTTTTTGTAAAGATCACCATGCCAAAATCTTTCTTGATCAAGAGCTATGCTCATCCAAAGTTTCAACTTTTTAACATATGTAACAATCTCCCACTTATCAAATTTTGCAAAACTTTGAATTCAACAATTCCACCACCACCTCTCATCATCTCTGGTCATTTAGAACTCAACCAAACACACACAATTCAAATTGGTCAACCATTTGAATTCAATCAAATTTGGACAAATTTGCAAATTTTCAATTATGTAACTATTTGACACTATTTGAAATAGTGTTCTACACAAACCTAATCTACACTACACTACCCTAAATGGTCCCCTGGTTCCCTCTAAGCCATTCAATGATCAATAGAAACCCTAGGGAGAGAGAGAGCAAGGCTAGACATGGCCATGCCGGCCATGTCGCCAACCCGACGCTCTCCCCTCTCTCCTTTCTTCCTCTGCCCTGGCCACCGTGCCAAAGCTCGCCACCGCACCTCCCTACACCTTCCTAGCACCGCCACTGTCGAGCTCAACGACGACCAACGCCGAAGGACGCGCGCCCAGAACGCGCCCACATGTCGCTCGTGTCGCGCGAGTGCACGCCGTGGACGTGCACTGGCCACGCGCCGCGCCACCACCTCGAGCCCTCCCTGGACCCCCTGTGAACGAGTTGAACGCCTACTTGCCACCGCGACGCCGCCGGACACGTCCATGACCACGACCCGTACCCACCGC
Source organism: Lolium perenne (assembly GCF_019359855.2). NCBI lineage: Eukaryota > Viridiplantae > Streptophyta > Magnoliopsida > Poales > Poaceae > Lolium > Lolium perenne. Next base: position 105,251,914 of record NC_067244.2, on the reverse strand, counting down.
CGCCGGAGAAGGAGACCCCGATCCGCCGCGGACGCCGCCAGACATGGAAACAATGCGAGCGATTCCGACATCGCCCGACCGCGCTGTCGCCACCATTCGCTTCGCCTGGACAAGGAGAACGTTGCCACGCCCTAGCCTAGCTCGACCGCTCGCCGGAAACGCCGCGCCATGGTCGACCACCTCACTGCCCTGCAACCCTCACTCGCGCCTATAAATACCGAGCTCCCTGGACACAACCAAACACACCATCACGATCACCACTCACCACCGCTTCGCCCAGCACCCTTAGCCACCTCAATCGTCGCCGGAGCAAGCTCAATCGGGAGATCACCACCGCGGAAGCCCTGCAGCAATCGCCGGCGATCCCGACCACCTCAGGCGACGCCACCTATACCAGGAGAACCGCCGTCGTCCACAACTTCGTCACGCATATTGCCAACCCTAGCTGGAGCCACCGTAAGCCCTCCGACCCCCTACCTGAGCCGCCGGCGAACTCTCTCTCTCGCCGACGAGACGATGAACCTGAGCCATTGATCTGCGTTCTAATCCAACGCTCCACTTTAAAACTTACCGCTTCGGTGACGATGAGTCACTGACGCGCGGACCCCACCCTGTCAGCGCGCCGTGCGTCTGTGGACCGTGGTTGGGCTAAACTGGGCTGGACTGGGCCGTTTAATTCGAATCTGGCCCAGTTTAGTTTCCCGCCGGCCTTTTTAATTCAAACGTTATTTAAACAATTCCAAATAATTTCAATACTGCCCAAACTTTGAAATTCAATAGATTCAAATTGGCTCAACCAAATTTAATGAACTTTATATTGTTGGAAACCTAATGAAATTATCTACACAATGCCACTGGTTCCATGCCAAGATTTGCTGTAGAATTAATTTGATAAAAAGAAGAAAGCAGGGACTTTTCCATATTCAAACAATTATTAAAAATCAACCAAAATAGATATTAAGTTAATTCCAACTCTAATAGCTCACATTTGACTTACACTAATTGATTATGCAATAAAATGGTGTGGTCACTTTGCATGATCATGCCCTAGTTTAATTAATGGATAATATGGCTAGTTTAACTAGTTGATATTGTCCAAAACTATTAAGTAAATGATATGAAGTCTTAGACTTCATTTAAATCTTGTCTCACATGAATTCATGGGATGTTTGGACCCCTGGTCCAAACTCTCTTATATGGATTACTTAGAGATTTAAATCATATGTAGTAATATTAAATGATATGAGGTGATCTACCTCAATTAAATCATTTTCTCAAATGATGATGATGAACATTTGACTTAGGTCAATATAAGTTCATATATGATTGTTTGAGAAATTAAATCTTAAGAAGATTTCAATGAGAGGAAATTATTTCTCAAGAACCCTATGGAAACTATCATTTACATATTAAATACAAAGAAGTAAATTCTCCTCAAACAACACAACCCATGCACCCTAATTAGATTATTTGTGTGCATAGAATAGTTTGTGTGATTATATGTGATGTATGGAATAGCCATTGAATTAGTGAGTAATTATACTCGTATTCAAATTTAGACGCTAGCACCGGAGAGTACACCGAAGAAGAAGGTTGCTACCAGGAGGAGGAGGAGGAGGAGAATTTTGAGAACTACCAAGGCAAGCTAATATTCTTGCAAAGTGCAAAGCCCCTTGGGGCAAGGCACCATGAATCTTACCTTTTCTTACATCAGCCTATCCCAAGTTTATACTTTACAAGTTTTACTTGTTGTTTTCCAAGAGTTACTTTTATAGTTAACTTTGGTCAAAGTAAAGGATGGTTACTAGAGTAGTGAGGTAGTCTCACTCAAGCAAAGCAAGATAGCACCCCTCATGATTTAGAGCTAGTGCTAATGAATTAAAACTTGACTACTCTAGATGGGAACAATGTGAATTGAAATGAATTTGAAACCTTGGAATGATGAAGCATTCCATTGAATGATTTTTGAAGGTGAATATGACAAAGAGAAGATGGTGATTTTTGATAAACATGATGTGGGTTTGAATGCGATACCTTTCCAATTAGTAAGTACCCCCACAATACCTGATTATGGGTAGGGCTTAACTGTAAGTTTATGCATCTTAGTATGGGTTCCCTCTGAACACACGTCATAGGGGTTATGCTTGAGGCTGCCTCCGTTGTTGAGAAATGATGTGAAATTGAGGTGAATTGTACGGCCAAGCCCTGTGCAGTTCCCAGGTTGACAGTTGGTCTTCACTGGGAGGCCAAGCTCATGGGGAGAGGTGCTCATACTAGGATTTATAAGTGAAAGGTTATGGTTGATGATCCACGTACTGTGTTACGATGATTCGGGGTAATCCCGACGGATGAAATCAAATGTTGTGGCAAAAGTGTGCAACCTCTGCAGAGTGTCAATCTATTCGAATAGCCGCGTCCATGGTTACGGACGGTTGGAAAGGCCATACAGTTTCCGATGTCATATCTTTGAAAATGATGTTGAATTGAGATGGTGAAAGGACTTGTGGTGAATTGAATTGAAATCACCACTTGAATGGTGGGAATGACACTAATGTTCCCACTTGAGTTAGTTAGCACTTGAATAAGCTTTTCTCAAATACGTGTGAACTAAAACTAGCTTTATGCAAATAAACTAGAGCTTAGCAAACCTTACTAGAATATCTAGCACTTACATTAGTATTAGTTTGCGAGTACTTAAAGTACTCACGGCTTTGTCCCTGGCTATTCAAATGGCCAGAGTATGAAGATGAACAAGGAGATGACCAGCAGGACGCCTACGACAACTAGGAGTCTTCCGACGTCAAGCGTTGGCCTGTGGACTAGAGAGTCCTTGTATCTTACGCTTCCGCTATGAACTATGAACTTGTGTTTGTTCGTTGATCGATAGATCAACTATTCGTGTAATATGGATCATGTGATTCCAATTTGTAAGACTTATGGTTTGTAATGAATGATGACTGTGATACTTAACTATTATGCTTCGCAACAACAATATTCCTGGGATTGCGATGTATGACATAATAGGCATCCGGACTTAAAAATCCGGGTGTTGACAAGTTGGTATCAGAGCCATTGTTTGACCTCAGAAGACCTTAGTTAGAATGGGCGTTCTGAAAAACTTAACTTTGAAACCAAATGAAAGAAAATATTTGTGAAAATTTGCTACACTCTTGTCTTGAAACTTTGCCAAAATTTGATGAATCATGTTCTATCTTATTTGAATCAACTTAAAATTTTGCCACACCTTACACTCTCTAACTTACTCATCCAATTCTCTTTCAGATGGAGCCGAATGAACCCATCAACACCAAGTTTTATCAGCTTGGGAACGGAGGGAGCTTGATCTTCGAGCACGACCTCAACGCCTTCTCTGACTTCCTTGGGCGCCCACACCCCGAGTTCCACGGGGTTCAGCTGGACGACACGCCCGGAGGAGAGTTGCAGTGCGTGATCACTGCCGACTTGAGGGGCAAGATGGAGCCTCCCACCTCGGAGAGGATCCTCTTCTCCTTCCGCGAGAGCAACTGGCTCGACGGACTCGCACGTGGCCTTCAGGAGGCACTTGCGTGCCTCTGTGGACAGAACGTGGTGCGCATCCTTGCGTCGCGCTACGCACACCTTGTGAGGCGTGATGCCATGGGAGTGCCCATGGAGCTGCAGCCGCACCCGGAGTTGAGGCACCACGCTGAGCACCTGGACTTCATGCTCTATCAGACTCAGAAGGACCTCGACGCCACTCGCGCTTACGCGAACCAGACCCATGCTCACATCATCGAGCAGGGTGAGGCGATCAAGCTACTCAACAACGACCGCAAGAGCCTTCGCCAGCAGCGTGCCAAGAAGGACGCTACGATTGTGCGCCTTCGCGCCAAGATAGCATCACTTGAGGCCACTGTCAAGGCCCAGGAGGATCAGATTCGTGAGCTGGAGGATGACGACGGAGGCATCGACCTTCAGGGAGGAGGAGCCTTCCTGAGCGACGACGACGACTTTGAGGAGGACGAGAACACCGAGGAGGAATACTACGAGTTCCTGGAGGCAGGACCTGACGACTACGTCCTGATCGATGTCGAGGATGAGGAGTAGTTGCACTAGTTCACCTATGTAGGTGTGAGTTGTATCCCGTCCCTTGCATCGTAGCATGAGAATGGTTCTTAAAACCATTGGAGTATGTGTGTGTTAGTTTGTACTATGTGTGGAATGAATGAATGAATGTTATGTTTGTCATGAAAAGATTACAAGTTTTCAAATGTTTTTCAAACTTAACCAAAATGAACCATAGAATGTTCCCTCTTATCTCATGATCTTATATATCTTCAGATGGCCCCTCCCAATCGCACCAACGACACGATGATGCAACTGCTGCAAACCCTGCTTGCCGACAGGGAGACCGAAAGAGCTGAACGCCAAGCCAACATCGCGGCCTTGCAGAACATCGCCAATCAAGGTCCTGGAAATCATGATCACCCCGGATCCAAACTCAAGAACTTCCAGAACACCAACCCTCCGGTGTTTAGCAAGACCGAGGAACCCCTCGACACCGACGACTGGCTCCAGACTATGGAGAACAATCTGGAGGTAGCCGGAGTGGAAGCCAACGAGAAAGTCTTGTTTGCAACCCACTATCTCGCTGGACCAGCCCGCGCTTGGTGGACAAGCACCCGTGCCATGAACGGAGGTCAGTTCATGACTTGGGAGGATTTCAAGCTCAAGTTCAGCAAGTACCATGTACCCCCGGGTCTTATCAAAAAGATGAGGGATGAGTTCCGTGAACTGAAACAAGGTCGCATGACGGTGGTTGAATACCGCGACAAGTTTCTTACACTGTCGAGGTACGCCCCTGATGAGACCGACACCGTTGAGAAGAGGAAGGAGAGATTCCTGAACGGACTGCATGATGAGATGCAGAATGTCCTCGTCAACATCCCCTTCGCCGACCTCGAAGCCCTTGTTGACTCCGCCATCTAGATGGAGGGCAAGCTGAACCAAGCCAATGAGAACCGCAAGCGCCGCATGGCGAATCAAAGTGGATCAAGCCACCCCCAGAAGTATCGCCCTAGCTCAAGCGGAGGTTTCACTCCGAGAAACAACAAGCCACTGATGCAGAACTCGCGCCCCGGTTATCAGAACCGGAGTGGAGGAAACTCTAAGCCAAGAGGCTACAACAACAACAACTACTACAACAACAACAACTACAACCGCGCTCCGCCCAGAGCCCCCAACAACAATAACAACAACACCAACACCGCTCCCAGAACCGGAAGCAACGCCGTTCCCGTTGCGAACAAGCAGGACAAGACCACCATCACTTGTTATGAGTGTGGTGTAGTGGGGCACTACTCCAACGAGTGTCCCAAGCGTCTCGCCAAGCTCGCCGGCAACACCGCTGCACCTGCTCAGCAGCAACGCCGTGTCTCCACCGGCAAGAAGTTCGCCCCCAACAACCCCAATAACCGCAACGGCCGCCTCTACCACATGAACGCCGAAGAAGCCCAGGAAGCACCAGATGTTGTACTGGGTATGTTTTCTGTCAACCACATCCCTGCCAGAGTGTTGTTTGATTCCGGAGCATCTCATTCTTTTGTCACCGAAGACTTTGCATCAACAAGTAAAATTCAACCCCTCAGTTTGAAGCATGTTATGATAGTTCAAATTCCCGGATCAACCACCAAAGCCAGAAAATTTTGCAAAAATGTGCCTATCAAAATCCATGATGTAGATTTCTATGCCAATCTAATCATTCTGGGAACCAAAGGTTTGGAAGTCGTACTCGGCATGGACTGGATGTCCAAGCACAATGGATTGATAGACTGTGCCAAGAAAGCCATAACCATGACCAGCAGCACCGGTATCGTAGTAGAGCACGTCTCTGAAAAACTACCCAGAAAATTCACCTGCAACCAAAGTGTATCCAAGCCAACTCTGGATCAAATCAGGGTCGTTTGTCGCTACCCTGATGTGTTTCCGGATGATCTACCCGGTATGCCCCCGGATCGGGATATCGAGTTTATCATCGAGTTAATCCCCGGAACTGGACCCATAGCCCAGAGAGCCTACAGCATGAACGCAACCGAGCTTGTGGAGCTGAAGAAACAGATAGATGATATGTTGGCCAAAGGTCTGATTAGACCAAGTGCATCCCCCTGGATATCCCCCGTCTTGTTCGTGGACAAGAAGGATGGTGCAAATCGTTTATGTACGGACTATCGTAAGCTTAACGATGTCACCATCAAAAACAAATACCCCCTACCCAAGATAGAAGACTTGTTTGATCAACTCACCGGAGCCAAAGTTTTCTCCAAGATCGACCTGAGAACTGGATACCATCAGCTGAAAATCCGAGCCACCGACATTCCAAAAACTGCCTTTACCACCAGATATGGGTTGTATGAGTACAACGTCATGTCGTTTGGACTGACCAATGCCCCCGCTTATTTCATGAATCTCATGAATAAGATATTCATGAACTTTTTGGACAAGTTTGTCGTTGTCTTCATCGACGACATTCTCGTTTACTCCAAGTTCGAAGAGGAACATGAACAACATTTGGAGACTGTCCTAGAAACCCTTAGACAGCACAAGTTGTATGCCAAGTTCAGCAAGTGTGAGTTTTGGTTGGAAGAAGTTGGATTCCTGGGACACATCTTGTCTGCAGGAGGAATTGCCGTAGATCCCACCAAAATCAAAACTGTTATGGAATGGCAAGCCCCAACCACCCAAACCGAGGTCCGCACTTTTCTTGGATTAGCCGGATATTACCGCAGATTTGTAGAAGGTTTTTCGAGCATCGCTCGACCAATGACCCAACTGCTGAAGAAGGACAGGAAGTTTGAGTGGACCGACAAATCTGAAGAGAGCTTCCAACAGCTCAAGAGTAGATTGACAACCGCCCCAATCCTGATCATGCCCGATATCGCAAAGCCCTTTGACGTATATTGCGACGCCTCCAAGACTGGTCTTGGATGTGTGCTTATGCAAGAAGGCAAGGTTGTATCCTACCTTTCAAGACAGCTAAAGCAACATGAACATAACTACCCAACCCATGACCTAGAGCTTGCAGTCGTGGTCTTAGCCTTGAAAGTTTGGCGTCATTACCTCATGGGTAATCGATGCGAGATCTACTCCGACCAAAAAAGCCTCAAATACATATTCACCCAGAAGGAGCTGAACATGAGACAACGCCGATGGATCGAATTGATCAAGGATTACGACATGGAGATTCACTACCACCCCGGCAAGGCCAATGTGGTAGCGGATGCTTTGAGTAGACTGCCGTGTCAGTTGAACTCCATGCTCGCAACCGAACAGCCCAGCTTGCATCAAGAGTTTGAACAGTTCAGACTTGAACTTGTTAGTGAAGGATTCCTAGCCAGCATAGAACTGCAACCCACCTTGGTTAGCCAAATCAAGGAAGCCCAGAAGGACAACGCTAGCATCAACGGAATCAAGAAACAGATAGCCGCAGGAAAAGCCCCCGGATTCACCGTAGACGAAGCCGGAGTTCTTTGGTACAAAGACCGTCTTTGCGTACCATCGGATTCAGACTTGAAGCAAGTCATCCTGCAAGAAGCCCATGACACCCTTTATTCAATCCACCCCGGAGGTACCAAGATGTACCAAGACCTGAAGGAGCAATTCTGGTGGCATGGAATGAAGAGAGAGATCGGCAGCTACATCACCAAGTGTGACATCTGTCAAAGAGTCAAGGCAGAACATCAACGACCCGCCAGACTGTTACAACCCCTCCAGATTCCAGAATGGAAATGGGACTCCATAGGAATGGACTTTATCACCGGACTGCCCAAATCCAGCAAAGGCAATGATTCAATATGGGTAGTTGTCGATAGATTGACCAAAGTCGCCCATTTCATCGCCGTCAAAACCACTTACCAAGGCCCAAAGTTAGCTGAACTATACATTTCCAGAATAGTCGCCCTGCACGGAACCCCGAAATCGATAGTGTCAGATAGAGGATCACAGTTCACCTCAAGATTCTGGCAGAAAGTGCACGAAGGACTAGGAACCCGTCTGAATTTCAGCACCGCCTATCACCCTCAGACCGACGGACAAACTGAGAGAGTCAACCAGATACTGGAGGACATGCTGAGAGCATGTGTACTGGAATACGGATCCAAGTGGGAAGACTGCTTACCTTACGCAGAATTCTCTTACAACAATAGCTACCAAGCCAGCCTACAGATGGCCCCCTTTGAAGCCTTGTACGGAAGGAAATGCCGTACTCCCCTAAACTGGTCGAAAGTGGGAGAAAGCCAAGTCTTTGGCCCAGATGTTCTTCGTGAAGCCGAAGAGAAAGTACACAAGATCCGAGAGTACCTCAAGACGGTGCAATCAAGACAGAAGCGCTACGCCGACAAGAGACGTCGGGAGATGACCTTCGAGATCGGAGACTTCGTCTATCTCAAAGTATCCCCCTTGAAAGGAATGCAAAGGTTTCAACTGAAAGGAAAGCTTGCACCCCGATATGTCGGACCTTTCAAAGTCCTCAGCCGCCGAGGCAAAGTATCTTATCAACTGGAGTTGCCTGAAGAAATGTCGGCTGTGCACGACGTGTTTCATATCTCACTCCTTCGGAAGTGCCTTGAAGTCCCGGAGAAGACCGAAGTGTTCAAGAACATCGATCACCGATCGGTGGATATCAACCAGGACTTGACATACCGCGAAGTACCGATTCGCATCCTGGAGGAAGCTTACCGAACCACCCGCACCCGAAGCATCAAGTTTCTGAAGATACAATGGAGCAATCATACCGAGGATGAAGCCACATGGGAACGCGAAGACTTCATGAAGAAGGAGTACCCAGATCACTTTAGTACCTAACTTTCTTTTCGATCTCGGGACGAGATCTTTTGTAAGGGGGAAGGGTTTGTAACATCCCAATTTTCAATAAAAAGAAAGTTAGAGAATTCCAGAGAGCAAAATTTCAAACCAACAAAAAACTTTTTAAATTGCATATAGTGCCATGCATAGGACTTGTGCATTTGATTGATATGCCATGATGATTGTTATTAGGTGTATAAGCTAAACCCTAAAACCCTAATGTGATCATGAGAAGATCACCAACCAAATAAAATCAAAAAGAGAAAGAAATCAAATAAATGCAAAACCCTAAAAACCCTCACATATGCCATATGGCATTTTTTATAAATTTTGAGCCTAGACCAATTTGGTCTTCACCATTAGTTGAATAAGGTTACTAAACACTTATTACAACTTTTGGAATCAAAGAATCACAAATCAAATGAATTTCAAACACAAATCTTGCTCACATATGATAATGGTCAAAACTGCAAATTATAGTCTGATCACTACTTTGAGCCCTTGCAATTCTATTTTCTCAAATCAAACCTTGCTAACTCTTTGCACCACATCCAAGTCAACATCAAGGTGAACACTTTTTGTAAAGATCACCATGCCAAAATCTTTCTTGATCAAGAGCTATGCTCATCCAAAGTTTCAACTTTTTAACATATGTAACAATCTCCCATTTATCAAAATTTGCAAAACTTTGAATTCAACAATTCCACCACCACCTCTCATCATCTCTGGTCATTTAGAACTCAACCAAACACACACAATTCAAATTGGTCAACCATTTGAATTCAATCAAATTTGGACAAATTTGCAAATTTCCAATTATGTAACTATTTGACACTATTTGAAATAGTGTTCTACACAAACCTAATCTACACTACACTACCCTAAATGGTCCCCTGGTTCCCTCTAAGACATTCAATGATCAATAGAAACCCTAGGGAGAGAGAGAGCAAGGCTAGACATGGCCATGCCGGCCATGTCGCCAACCCGACGCTCTCCCCTCTCTCCTTTCTTCCTCTGCCCTGGCCACCGTGCCAAAGCTCACCACCGCACCTCCCTACACCTTCCTAGCACTGCCACTGTCGAGCTCAACGACGACCAACGCCGGAAGACGCGCGCCCAGAACGCGCCCAGATGCCGCTCGTGTCGCGCGAGTGCACGCCGTGGACGTGCACTGGCCACGCGCCGCGCCACCACCTCGAGCCCTCCCTGGACCCCCTGTGAACGAGTTGGGCGCCTACTTGCCACCGCGACGCCGCCGGACACGTCCACGACCAGGACCCGTACCCACCGCCGCCGGAGAAGGAGACCCCGATCCGCCGCGGACGCCGCCAGACATGGAAACAATGCGAGCGATTTCGACGTCGCCCGACCGCGCTGTCGCCACCATTCGCTTCGCCTGGACAAGGAGAACGTTGCCACGCCCTAGCCTAGCTCGACCGCTCGCCGGAAATGCCGCGCCATGGTCGACCACCTCACTGCCCCGCAACCCTCACTCACGCCTATAAATACCGAGCTCCCTGGACACAACCAAGCACACCATCACGATCACCACTCACCACCGCTTCGCCCAGCACCCTTAGCCACCTCAATCGTCGCCGGAGCAAGCTCAATCGGGAGATCACCGCCGCGGAAGCCCTGCAGCAATCGCCGGCGATCCCGACCACCTCAGGCGACGCCACCTGTACCAGGAGAACCGCCGTCGTCCACAACTTCGTCACGCATATTGCCAACCCTAGCTGGAGCCACCGTAAGCCCTCCGACCCCCTACCTGAGCCGCCGGCGAACTCTCTCTCTCGCCGGCGAGACGATGAACCTGAGCCATTGATCTGCGTTCTAATCCAACGCTCCACTTTAAAACTTACCGCTTCGGTGACGTTGAGTCACTGACGCGCGGACCCCACCCTGTCAGCGCGCCGCGCGTCTGTGGACCGTGGTTGGGCTAGACTGGGCTGGACTAGGCCGTTTAATTCGAATCTGGCCCAGTTTAGTTTCCCGCCGGCCTTTTTAATTCAAACGTTATTTAAACAATTCCAAATAATTTCAATACTGCCCAAACTTTGAAATTCAATAGATTCAAATTGGCTCAACCAAATTTAATGAACTTTATATTGTTGGAAAGCTAATAAAATTATCTACACAATGCCACTGGTCCCATGCCAAGATTTGCTGTAGAATTAATTCGATAAAAAGAAGAAGGCATGGACTTTTCCATATTCAAACAATTATTAAAAATCAACCAAAATAGATATTAAGTTAATTCCAACTCTAATAGCTCACATTTGACTTACACTAATTGATTATGCAATAAAATGGTGTGGTCACTTTGCATGATCATGCCCTAGTTTAATTAATGGATAATATGGCTAGTTTAACTAGTTGATATTGTCCAAAACTATTAAGTAAATGATATGAAGTCTTAGACTTCATTTAAATCTTGTCTCACATGAATTCATGGGATGTTTGGACCCCTGGTCCAAACTCTCTTATATGGATTACTTAGAGATTTAAATCATATGTAGTAATATTAAATGATATGAGGTGATCTACCTCAATTAAATCATTTTCTCAAATGATGATGATGAACATTTGACTTAGGTCAATATAAGTTCATATATGATTGTTTGAGAAATTAAATCTTAAGAAGATTTCAATGAGAGGAAATTATTTCTCAAGAACCCTATGGAAACTATCATTTACATATTAAATACAAAGAAGTAAATTCTCCTCAAACAACACAACCCATGCACCCTAATTAGATTATTTGTGTGCATAGAATAGTTTGTGTGATTATATGTGATGTATGGAATAGCCATTGAATTAGTGAGTAATTATACTCGTATTCAAATTTAGACACTAGCACCGGAGAGTACACCGAAGAAGAAGGTTGCTACCAGGAGGAGGAGGAGGAGAATTTTGAGAACTACCAAGGCAAGCTAATATTCTTGCAAAGTGCAAAGCCCCTTGGGGCAAGGCACCATGAATCTTACCTTTTCTTACATCAGCCTATCCCAAGTTTATACTTTACAAGTTTTACTTGTTGTTTTCCAAGAGTTACTTTTATAGTTAACTTTGGTCAAAGTAAAGGATGGTTACTAGAGTAGTGAGGTAGTCTCACTCAAGCAAAGCAAGATAGCACCCCTCATGATTTAGAGCTAGTGCTAATGAATTAAAACTTGACTACTCTAGATGGGAACAATGTGAATTGAAATGAATTTGAAACCTTGGAATGATGAAGCATTCCATTGAATGATTTTTGAAGGTGAATATGACAAAGAGAAGATGGTGATTTTTGATAAACATGATGTGGGTTTGAATGCGATATCTTTCCAATTAGTAAGTACCCCCACAATACCTGATTATGGGTAGGGCTTAACTGGAAGTTTATGCATCTTAGTATGGGTTCCCTCTGAACACACGTCATAGGGGTTACGCTTGAGGCTGCCTCCGTTGTTGAGAAATGATGTGAAATTGAGGTGAATTGTACGGCCAAGCCTGTGCAGTTCCCAGGTTGACAGTTGGTCTTCACTGGGAGGCCAAGCTCATGGGGAGAGGTGCTCATACTAGGATTTATAAGTGAAAGGTTATGGTTGATGATCCGCGTACTGTGTTACGATGATTCGGGGTAATCCCGACGGATGAAATCAAATGTTGTGGCACAAGTGTGCAACCTCTGCAGAGTGTCAATCTATTCGAATAGCCGCGTCCACGGTTACGGACGGTTGAAAAGGCCATACAGCTTCCGATGTCATATCTTTGAAAATGATGTTGAATTGAGATGGTGAAAGGACTTGTGGTGAATTGAATTGAAATCACCACTTGAATGGTGGGAATGACACTAATGTTCCCACTTGAGTTAGTTAGCACTTGAATAAGCTTTTCTCAAATATGTGTGAACTAAAACTAGCTTTATGCAAATAAACTAGAGCTTAGCAAACCTTACTAGAATGTCTAGCACTTACATTAGTATTAGTTTGCGAGTACTTAAAGTACTCACGGCTTTGTCCCTGGCTATTCAAATGGCCAGAGTATGAAGATGAACAAGGAGATGACCAGCAGGACGCCTACGACAACTAGGAGTCTTCCGACGTCAAGCGTTGGCCTGTGGACTAGAGAGTCCTTGTATCTTACGCTTCCGCTATGAACTATGAACTTGTGTTTGTTCGTTGATCGATAGATCAACTATTCGTGTAATATGGATCATGTGATTCCAATTTGTAAGACTTATGGGTTGTAATGAATGATGACTGTGATACTTAACTATTATGCCTCGCAACAACAATATTCCTGGGATTGCGATGTATGACATAATAGGCATCCGGACTTAAAAATCCGGGTGTTGACATTGACGATCCGACTACACGTGCAATGCTCGTACGCCAATGCAATTGCTAGGACAATCTCCGAGAGTTACTGATCTTGCGGTTGCACGATCAGCCTGACTAGCGAGGGTCTTAATTCCTACCTGAAATCAAGAACGAGTAAGAACTAATATTCAATCAGAATATTGCGGATGAAAGATGAAAGTTTTATTGAAAAGGTGGGATTCTGAATAGTCGGTCTTGTTCTGGGCGTTGGCCTCGAAAAAAGTACACGAGAGTTGCAGCAATGGCTAACATTTAGTCTAATCAAAATCCGAGTCTAAACGTGACAAGGAAACAAGGATTTGCTAGCAAGCAAACAAGGATTTTTCAAACGAATTTCAGTAGCATGGTTCGAATCAGATTTAGTATTAGTCTTATGTGGCACAAAATCTGCAGCAACAATCTGATTTTCACTCTTATTTTTCTCCTCGTTTTTTACTCTACTAGCTCTAGCAAGATCATATTTTACTATTTGTTCAGGAGTCATAGGTTTGAGACCAATTTTCTTTCAATCATGCATAAGAGAATACTGATTAGTTCTACCATTATGAACAGATTCTCTATCAAATTGCCAAGGTCTACCAAGTAACAAAGAACAAGCTTGCATAGGTACAACATCACCATCAACAAAAATCAGAATATGTACCAATAGTAAAATGCACATGTGTAGTTCATGTTACCTTGAGCTTCCTAGAGCTCTCAAACCATTGAATGTAATATGGATGTGTGCGCTGCCTCGTAGGTAAAGAAAGCTTCTCCACCATGTCAACGCTAGCCAGATTATTGCAGCTCCCTCGATCAATGGTGATCCTTATAGCTCGCTCTTTTACAATGCCTCTTGTTTGAAACAGATTGTGGCGTTGATCATGCTCAGATTTTCTCAATTGCACGCTCAACACATGCTGTGCAACTAAGCTCCTGTACTGATCAGCAGTGTCAGCTTCCATTACCTCCATCTCTCTCTCAAAATCAGAATTGGCACCATCACGTGCAGCAATAAGGGACAATGTATCTTCATCAAAGTCACTTGCAGAATCATATTCTCCATCTTCATGCACCAACATCACATGCTTGGTTCTGCATTCTCTCTCTATGTGTCCAAATCCCAAGCATTTGCGACATTGAATATCGCGCGTCTTCCCCGTGGAGGCCATCGAAGATGAACTCCGAGGAGGACCAGCAGATGGTGGTGGAGTAGCAGCCGGTGGTGCTCGTGATGCAGGCGCGGTGTACTTGGAGGTAGTAGGCGCTGGTGTAGCCCCACGAGATTGTGGTGCGGATGGTCGCGGAGACCATGATGATGTACGACCTGCAGAAACGTTAGCTCTTCTCCATGGTGGTTGACGATCCTGCACTTCACGTTCAGCTATGCAAGCAAGATGAAACAAGCGAGTAATAGTGTTGTACTCCTTATAATCTAAAATATGTTGAATCTCTTTATTCAAACCACCAAAGAAACGTGCAAGCATAGCCTCAATATCCTCTACAATACCACAGCGAATCAGGTCAGTTTGCAATTCTTGATAATAGTCTTCTACAGAATTTTTTCCTTGTTCTAAGTGAGACAATTTTTTCAGCAAATCACGTTGATAATGTGGAGGAACAAAACGAGTACGCATAGCAAGTTTTAAACCAACCCAAGTAGTAGGAACATTTGTTGGATGTGCTCTACAATATTCAGACCACCAAATAGAAGCAAAATCTTTGAACTCACAAGTAGCAGCACTAACACGCAAGTGATCAGGGTATTTTAAACAGGCAAAGCGTTGTTCTGCCTCCAATTCCCATGTAAGATATGCATCAGGATTATATCTACCCTCAAATGGCGGAATATTCAGTTTCAGTTTAGCAACATGATCATCATCACGTACCAGCAGTGGAGGTGAGCGAGCGTTGCGGTTCAACTATCATGGGCGACCAGGTGCAGGTTGTTTGACTTCCTCGCCGTCCAGCACGTTCTCCTCGACCTGCTTGTCGCTGTCCCCTTCATAGTCTTCGTATCCTTCATCAGAAGGCGCGTTAGGTGCGGCTGCTGCAGCAGGAGCGGTACCCGCAGGCACATCCGCATGAGGAATGCGGCGTGCGCGTCGTCGCACGTTGCCGCGAGGTGGCGGCAACCGCGTCAAGAGTTCCTGGAACTTGGCGTCGAGCTTGGAGTTGAAAGCTGTCTCGAGGCCATCCAGCTTGTCCAGCGCGTCAGTGAGTTTGGCGTCAACATCACTAATGCGCGCATCGACGTCGCGTCCATGCCCACCCAAAAGGTGGGTGAAGTGAGCATGCAACTCCTCAGACGTCATCTTGGCCGGGTCAACAGCGGCCGGTGTAGGTCCTGACATGGTTAGTACACAAAAAGCACAAATATATATGCCTACAAACTACGGAATATGGTGGTTCACGCACAATTCTTCAAGCAAAATACAAAGCTCTTACAAGTTCTTACCAAACATGAGGAAGGTGATACGACAACCAACAAGGATCAGCGTCTCCAAAGATTGCCAAAGCGATTACCAGGTGTCGACACAGTGCACGTGGAGACAATATGTAGAGCTGTAGGAAGGCTAATATGGTAGCAAAACAGCAATTGTCAAATCAGCAATGCAATATTGAAAGTATGCTCAACAACGGTACTGTGCTGGTCCTAGGCTAGACCGTACTAGAGACGCGAGCCTAGAACACTAACGAGGTCACGGCGCGGCACACAAGCAACTAGCAGCGATGAGGTGGCGATGATGTGGCGACGCGAGGTGCGAAAAATCACTATGATGGCAAGTGTCTCAAACTGATCCCCAAGGTCAAAAAACAGTATAGCCTCAGAATTTTTTTTGTCGGAATTTCTGGAAAGTGCTCCGGAAAGCGCGCAGGCGCCAAATAATGTCGCTATAACGGCCAGTGGCGAAAAGTGATCGCCAACGTGAAAAACCAATGTAGCCAGAATTTTTTTTTGCTCTCCTTCCAATTCTTTAATGGCGGCCGAAACTTATCTCACGGAAATTTTTCTACAGCACAGGATGAAATTAGAAGGCAATAGCTATTAAGGGAAAACAGGAAAACCTTAGTCTACACGGACTCTACCGCGGCAGAAAAACAGCACCAATCCGTGTCGTGGTAGGAAACAGGGTATATGGAAGATGATATGACGGTGGCGGAAACAATCTGGTTGGCGTATATGACAGTGGCGGAAGTGTATATGGTGGTGGCAGTGGCGGAAACAATCTGGTAAGCGTATATGGCGGTGGCGGAAGTGTATATGGTGGTGTATATGGCAGTGGTGGCGGTGATCTGCGTATGGTGCGAGCGGCGGTGGCGGCGTGATTAATATTACCAGAACTCAAAACTCTAAAGGAACTAGATGCTAAGACCAGCAACTCGACACGAAGATGCAGACACAAATTCAACTATGCAAAACTGAAAAGACAATGCAAGGCGTGGCAGGGGTTTATGGGACGATATGATCTAAACCCTAACTGTATTTTTTTGGCTTTTTCGTGGTTTATGGGTATGATGGCGGATGTAATCTACACTAAGAAAACTGTAAATTCTTACCAAGCAACCTGAAATCTGATACCACTTGATAGGGCAAAGGTGGCCGATCTTTCGATGAGAAGTGGATAGATCAATTTGTTGGTGAAGTTCGTGCTTGACAATCCGACTACACGTGCAAAGCTCATGCGCCAATGCAATCGCTAGGACAATCTCCGGTAGTTACTGACCTTGCAGATGCGCGATCAGCCTGACTAGCGAGGGTCTTAATTCCTACCTGAAATCGAGAACAAGTAAGAACTAATATTGCAATCAGAATATTGCGGATGAAAGATGAAAGCTTTATTGAAAAAGGTGGGATTCCGAATAGTCGGTCTTGTTCTGGGTGTTGGCCTCAAAAGAAGTACACGAGAGTTGCAGCAATGGCTAACTTTTAGTCTAATCAAAATCCGAGTCTAAACGTGACGGCTACGGGGGTATTTAAAGGAGGAAAATGTGGGGTTTCGGCCAGCCATACATATGGTGGCCGAACCAAATCCTAGAAGGTCTTTCCCCCTTTAATACGGACTCTAAAAAGTGGCTGACTTAATTCATGCAAAAATAACATGGGCCTGGCCCAAAACTAAAGGTGACGCAGCACCATAACATGCTATGGACGAAATTATGAAGTGGGAAACTCTATATTTCGTCCATGTCTTCATCTCTTCTTATGGTGGCTTCAAAGTTCTGAAATCTCCACTTGCGGCGTCATCTTCAATCCTCAAATGCTTGCTGCCATCTCCTCCATGCGTGATCATGCTCCAATGCTTGTCCTCCTCATCCATGCTTGGTCCATCATTCCTAAGAGTAACAAACATATCTGATTTAGGCAGCATCATATTCTCATGTATGTGAGGAATAGTTCCAAGAAACGAAAGTACCTGATAGTTAAGTTGTTTGGCACGAGCTCGAGTGATTGGTCCTTGTATTTGTGTGGATGTAGGTACAGCGGTTGTATCAAGAGATGGGATGTCCTCATCAAGTAAGCATTCAAGTTGATAAACAAGGTCTAGACATATTCAAACCAGAAAAAGCATGTATCTCCCCCTAACCCTAAACTCTGTCTTATGAAGTCAAGCATGAAGAGAAGTGGTTTTGGGTTTCAAACATGGAAATTTCAAAAACCTCCCAAAAGCTTCATTTTACAGTGACTAAGAAAGATCCAGGCTTACCTTCTCATTTTCATGTTTGAAACTTGTTCAAATCTTGGTCAAACATAGGATTTGACCAATATTCAAATGGGCATAAAAATTCAGAAAAAATGAAAAACCAAAGCACATAGCCTTCTTATGTCCTATAGTAAGCATTCAAGTTGATAAACAAGGTCTATACATATTCAAAGCAGGAAAAGAATGTATCTACCCCTAACCCTAAACTCTGTCTTATGAAGTCAAGCACGAAGAGAAGTCGTTTTAGGTTTCAAACATGGAAATTTCAAAAACCCTCCCAAAAGCATCATTTCAGAGTGACTAAGAAGGATCCAGGCTTAGTTTTTCATTTTTCATGTTTTAAACATGTTTAAATCTTGGTCAAACCTATGATTTGACCAAGATTCAAATGGGCATAAAAAATAAATAAAAATCAAAAAATAAAAACCAAAGCATGTATTCTTCTTATGTCATATAGTAAGCATTCAATTAGATAAACAAGGTCTAGACATATTCAAACCAGAAAAACCATGTATCTACCCCTAACCCTAAACTCTATCTTATGAAGTCAAGCATGAAGAGAAGTGGCTTTGGGTTTCAAATTTGGAAATTTCAAAAACCGCCCAAAAGCTTCATTTTTGAGTGACTAATAAGGATCCATGCTTACCTTTTCATTTTCATGTTTTAAACTTGTTTAAATCTTGGTCAAACCTAGGATTTGACCAAGATTCAAATTGGCATAAAAATTCAGAAAAAATAAAAAAATGAAAAACCAAAATACATAGTCTTCTTATGTCATATAGTAAGCATTCAAGTTGATAACCAAGGTCTAGACATATTCAAACCAGACGAATCATGTATCTACCCCTAACCCTAAACTCGGTCTTATGAAGTCAAGCATGAAGAGAAGTGGTTTTGGGTTTCAAACATGGAAATTTCAAGAACCTCCCAAAACCTTCATTTTAGAGTGACTAAGAAGGATCCAGGCTTACCTTTTAATTTTCATGTTTTAAACTTGTTCAAATCTAGGATTTGACCAAGATTCAAATGGGCATAAAAATTCAAAAAAAATTTAAAAAAAAGAAAAACCAAAGCACATAGCCTTCTTATGTCATATAGTAAGCATTCAAGTTGATAAACAGGGTCTAGACATATTCAAACTAGAAAAAGCATGTATCTACCCCTAACCCTAAACTCTGTCTTATGAAGTCAAGAATGAAGAGAAGTGGTTTTGGGTTTCAAACATGGAAATTTCAAAAACCTCTCAAAAACTTCATTTTAGAGTGACTAAAAAGGATCCAGGCTTACCTTTTCATTTGCATCTTTGGTCAAATCTAGGATTTGATCAAGATTTAAATGGGCATAAAAATTCAAAAGAAATTTAAAAAAAGAAAAACCAAAGCACATAGCCTTCTTATGTCAAATAGTAAGCATTCAAGTTGATAAACAACGTCTAGACATATTCAAACCTGACAAATCATGTATCTACCCCTAACCCTAAACTCTGTCTTATGAAGTCAAGCATGAAGAGAAGTGGTTTTGGGTTTCAAACATGGAAATTTCAAAAACCTCCTAAAAGCTTCATCTTCGAGTGACTAATAAGGATCCAGGCTTACCTTCTCATTTTCATGTTTTAAACATGTTTAAATCTTGGTCAAACCTAGGATTTGACCAAGATTCAAATGGGCATACAAATTCAGAAAAAAAAATCAAAAAAATGAAAAATCAAAGCACATAGCCATTTTATGTCATATAGTAAGCATTGAAGTTGATAAACAAGGTCCAGACATATTCAAACCAGAAAAATCATGTATCTACCCCTAACCCTAAACTTTGTCTTATGAAGTCAAGCATGAAGAGAAGTGGTTTTGGGTTTCAAACATAAAAATTTCAAGAACCTCCCAAAAGCTTGATTTTAGAGTGACTAAGAAGGATTCAGGCTTACCGTTTCATTTTCATGTTTTAAACTTGTTTAAATCTTGGTCAAACCTAGGATTTGACCAGGATTCAAATGGGTATCAAAATTCAAAAAAAATAAGGAAAATGAAAAACCAAATCACATGGTCTTCTTATGTCATATAGTAAGCATTCAAGTTGATAAATAAGGTCTAGACATATTCAAACCGGACAAATCATGTATCTATCCCTAACCCGAAACTATGTCTTATGAAGTCTAGCATGAAGAGAAGTGGTTTTGGGTTTCAAACATGAAAATTTCAAAAACCCTCCCAAAAGCTTCATTTTGGAGTGACTAAGAAGGATCCAGGCTTACTTTTTCATTTTCACGTGTTAAACTTGGTTAAATCTTGCTCAAACCTAGGATTTGACCAAGATTCAAATGGGCATAAAAAATTCAACATTTTACAACAGGACACAAAATAAACATGAAATTACATCTATATCCCTAACTTTTACATGGAGGACCGTAGGCTGAGAGCAAGAAATGCGATCGGGTCTTGAATCTTGATGCGTCTTCTCTTGACAAAGAAGATCACTGGGAGTTTGCGTACCTACAGCATGTCACTTGTGCTCACCGAAGTGTGGGACCTGATGCATGGGCACTATACACGTAAGTGACATTGATTCAAGGGTAGGAAATCCAAGAGAAAAAGCGAGAATTTGGCCAAAAATAACCCAATCTTGCTAGTATGTCGAAAGTTTGTTTTTTCCAATCTTTTTGACTTGGGTTATTTCAGTCTATTTTGCCAAAAAAATGAGGACAACGGGAGGCACTATAGACTGGAGACAAGTTGACGATTTCTGGTGTCAGACTGGAAACAGTGATGCATCTAGCTTCAGAGTACTTCAGAACAAGACTTCCTGAGCAACACTACTCTGACGTAAGTACAGTGAATACTGAAAGTTCAGAGATGGTAAACCTAGAGGGGGGGGGGGTGAATAGGTTCTACAAATTTTAATTCTTTCTTTGCAATATTAGGCTTTGCGGGATATAAAGGTGAGCCTAATGCAAACTAAGTGAGGCACCCTATATGATGATACAAGTAACTCAAGCACGAAGGCACATGCAAATATAAAACAAGTAAGGAGTTCGATTAGAGATAACCGATAGCACGCGAAGACGAGGGTTTATTCATGTGTTCCCTTCCTTTGCAAGAACGCACGTCACGTTTGGAGGGGTGGAGGTCCCATGAAGGATTCCCCAATGCCACGAAGTCTCACCCTATTCTCCGGAGCCTATCCCATGAAGGAATAGCTCACTCACTTGTGGTAGACTTTGAGGTAGCCTCCAAACCTTCACAATCTTGTCAGGAGCAAATCCATAGCCCGGATGCTTCCGGACCACTCTTGCCCACCTAGGGTTTGCAAGGAACCCTAGAGAGCAAGTATCTTGATGAATACAAGGGGAACAAGATTTTGCTTGGTGGAACTATAGATCAAGACCTCCTCTAGCTTTTCCCCGGAGGGATTTGTGTTTGGGTGGAGGAGGAGGGAGATCTGAAGGATTTGGAGCTCAACAATGGAGTATGAGAGAGAGGGAAATGTCTTGAGCTTTTGCACTAGTCTCCTTATCCCTTCAAGGAAGAAGAAGGGGCTTATATAGTCGTCCCGGAAAAGTAGCTATTTTCACTTTAGAGTCGAGGCACCCGGCTGCTGACCCGGTGGTACCGGGCCACGCACCGGGCAGCCCGATAGCAGCACCCGGTGGGCCGGGCTGTGTGCCGGATCTTCTGTGCTCTGGTTCTTCTTCGCTGTCCGGTAGCAGCACCCGGTATACCGGGCTGGCTGCCGACCTTTCCGGTAGCAGCACCCGGTGGACCGGGTTGTATGTGTGCCGGGATCTTCTGAGCTTCGGTTGGTTTCGGCAGTCCGGCAGCAGCACCCGGTGGACCGGGCTGGTTGCCGACTTTCCCGGCAGCAGCACCCGCTGGGCCGGTGATGAGATCTAAGATCCCGGGATTGGCCCGATCTCGCGATTTGACCCCGAAAACCAAGGGAAGAGTTGGGAGAACGCGAGGAACACGAAGAACGCCGGTACTCACGCACGCACACCAACCCGATACACCCGATACTTACCCCCGTGGCTCGATGGACCACGCCAATAGAATCACCCGGAAGAGGCACGCGGCAGAATTCCCGGGGAGAGATTGGGGTTGGAGAAGAAGAGATTGATGAGGGAGAGAGAGTAGCTTGTACTAGAATCTCACTCAACAATATCCAAATCAACAACCAGGATGCCTTGATTACAGAGGGATGATAACCCTAGGGAGACTAAGCTCAAAGTTGTGTTTAAGCCTAATGCAAGTCTGAGGGGTAAAGGAGGGGTCCAGGCTACTTATATAGGCATACATGGCCAGCAAGGCGAAAAGGTACGCGAATAGATAAATTAGGCAGTTTGGTGAGTCATTCCTGTCAAATCCGGTTTGGAATCCGGTCAGACCGGGCCTATGACCGGGTGGTCCGGTCCTGGGTCCGGTCGACTGGGCGCCAACCGGGATCTTGCGAAGTTTCCGGTTGCCTTCCGGTACGATGCAGGGCAATCCGGTTGGGCGCCCGGTTGACCGGGCCTGGGACCGGATGGCCCGGTTGTGGGCGGATCGACGGGTCCTGGACCGGCCAGCACTCTTCTCTTCCTTTGAGTGCTTCGAGCGACGTCGGGTTCGGCTTCGTGATCATCTCCATGTCCCGCTGCTCCTCTCATTCCCTTGACCATGGCGTATCCTCCTCTCCGGGGTCTTGATGCGGCTTGTACCTAATGACACATAACACATCGGCATGAGGTAGCATTCCGTCCAAAGGGGTACCGAGATCAAGGGTGGTGAGGAGCGAGTTCACCTCATCGTGTAGAGCTTTAACCCGAGCTCGCGTCATCGGTCCACTTGGGGGACTTGTTGGTCTTGGTGTGGAGGTGTCCGAAGGCCACCCCGCATCAGCCGGGCTGGCTACCGAGCTGCCCGGCAGCAGCACCCGGTCTGCCGGGCTCTGTGCCAATTTTTTCTGGAGATCCGGAACATCTTCTCCTTCTCGGCACTTCTTCCTCTCAGCATTTTTGGTGTGAAGATTATGTGTATATGTGACTTTGGCGAACTCCACTTTAGAGGCAAATGGCCAACACAACGTCACTAGTTGAGAACAACCATTGGGGGGTCTCTCATCACCTCATATCCTTGTATCCCGAGTCAAACCTTTGTCGTCGCCTTGCATTTTCTCATGTGGACTAAAACCTGTGTGTATACTCATAGATAACATTAGTCCACACAATAACACCGGTGTCATTGTTAACCAAAATAATGGTTAAGGGTAAAATACCCTTACAAATACGGACAAGACTGGGACCAACCTAAGCTTCAGAGATGGCAGGGTTCCCTTCGCCCCCACCCTTCTTACAACCAAGGACACACTGGACCCGACATTGTACCCACCTCCCTCTGCGCCCCTTCAAAGAAATCACACTAGAATCTCGAATTGTAGGAATTAGTCTAACACGATTTATGATTGTTTAATTCATAGGATTGCAATTCCATGAATTCATGCACACTACATTTTTATATAAAAACAGAAAAATCCTTCATTGTGTAACCGTATTTTACAATTTCTTTTGGTTTCACACGTAATCAAACGTTATTGGATCCAAATACCGTTGTTTCTCAATCCTATATACTTGGAGATGATCATCACTCTCTAATCATACACTTTTCATATTCCCGCACTTTGAAAATCTTGCGAATAATCAAACCAGCCAAAATTTATGGTGTGTATTGTATATGTTTATGGCATGATTAGTTTCATCGAATATGTTTGGTTGCATCGCGGGAAAACAACGTGAATTCAGATTAATTGTTGCATGTTTGTTTGTGGTGTGACCAACTGCTTTTCCAATGAAATAACCGCATTGTTTGGGTCGCATGCATGCATGGTGTGTACAAAATGTTAAATTATAAATAATGTAGGAATTGAATATGTTTGCATGTTGAATTATTCCTATATAAAAGGAAATCACACAAATTTGAATTGCATGTTCTTTGGTTGTAGTGCTACACAAAAAACACGTGAATTAGTATGAATTATCATGTATTCAAGAATCAAAGGAGCCACTGAGATTTGAATCCCACAAAATTTCTATGAGTTTACTTCAAACCAAACAAGCCCTACAAGATTCCTAAGGAATATAATCCAACGAATCAAACAACTTCCGTTGTTGGAATATTTCCTTAGGACATCAATCCTATAGAAACTCTATGATCTAGTTTCAGCGACAATCTGGTCGGTGTAGGCTCGAGGAGGCCAATTGTATATATGTGTTTGCACCCGGTTGGTTGAGTGATCATGCTCGTGACATCCAGCCTGAAAGGTAAAATTCGGGCAAGGCCAGCGTGACGCCACAATACTTTTGAAATATTCAAAAGTGCGTAATATTTGTGAACTTTTAATAATAGCTACTACTTATGTAAAGTTTTTTTGCTCATACGCTTATTGGGGTAGGCTAACCCGAATGGCCTCCTCAAGATCCCTACCTCTACGAGGTTGTAGGCTAACCAAGGTTTCCCGGGTTCATCCACCTCGATGGGTTCCTTGCCACTTTCAACCATGTTGTGGGCCTCATTTCGGGTTCCCGTACCACGACCAGTCCTTTTAACGAGTCCTGAACCCAGCCGATGCCATAATATTTGTTTGCAAAAAATTCAAGACCGCACAATATTTGTTGAATTAAAGGAATAAACATTTTTTAAATAGCTAAATAAAAGAAGTATGAATTTTGAAATCTATTTTTTTCTAAAATATTAATTGGAGCATTGACATGTTGAACCCACTTGTCGATTTTGCTATCAACATGACTAAATAGCTGATTAGATAACCAAGTGGTGAAATTTGCAACATATTAGACCACACCACATGGTGGAAACTACAAAAAAATGTCAAAGTGGTGGTTTGTGCAACATATAGAGCAGTACAGTATATGGTAGTACAAGATGAATGTGCACTGTCATGGGCCCATGGTAACGTTCGCTTATATCATGATGATGGTATAGGATCTTTTCTCTGTTGAAACTGTCTAGAGCTGATTTGACGAGACAAAATACAGCTCCACGGTGTGCAAGGACAGTCATACAGTACATTAGCTTCTTCTGGGGTCACATGCCTTCACGACAGGTGCAGTAAGTGCAGCAGAGACCAGAGAGAGAAGGCACGCCCGTAGTACGCGTATATTGATTTCAATTCACATTGTTTTTTTTGCCTGCCTCTCCGTCTTCTTCATCTCCATCTTCTCTGGCGACCCCGCCTACACCAGCAGCCCCTGCACCACCGCCGCCATGCCTTTTTTGGATCATCTCGAGCCACCTGTTTGATGGTACCAGTAGGAGTTGTGGACTTTTATCCATATCGCTCTACCAGCTGCCGCTCGCACTTTCCTCCAATACCTCATACCCAAACGCTAGAGTCCCACTCCCACACCCCCACACCCACTTGACTGCATCCTTCCAATGGCGAGATCGATCAATGAGAGTGGCAGTTCTTGGGTGTTTCCTGATGGTCCCCTTGAAGAAATCGCATCCCGATGCGATGTCATCACGTCGCGAGCCTCGTCGGTTCATGCAAGTTTTATCCTGATTCAGCAACACAAAGTGTAGCTCTACCTCCATCTCAGCCGTTTGGCATGCCCTGTGTTCTTCATACTCACCAAACTGAGGTACTGCTCGCGCACAATCCCTTCTCCCGCGTCAAGTTCAAGCAGCAGGGTGCGCAGAAGGGCAAGCAGCAGGATGCGAAAGACCGCAAGGGTACCTTGTGCCAATTGACGCCGTTGGACATGATCTCTTCCGATGCCGTGATTCCAGATGGTGGTACGGGCATGTGGGCAGGCGCGAATGGAGATTGCATCGCCCTTCTTGGCTTACCCTGGAATTGGGAGCTTGTCAATGTGTACACTGGTCGCCGGATTCCTCTACCACCAATACGTGAATTTGAATCCACCCCGGATAAACTTGTGTTTGAGTCTAATGATCAACATCTTCAACTGCTGAAGATAGCTAATTGCCGAGTTCCAACAGTTGCTTCAAAATATACAAGTTTCTCTATTCTTGCCATCTTCAACGCGGCAATTGCAGTCCATCACTGTGCTTCTAGCAGATGGACAGTTCTTGACAACCAGTTCTGATGGGGCCTAAGGCCACGTGGGTTGCCCGATCTCAAGAATTGACCGAGGGAAAGGCGGGGGAGAGGAAGAACACGAAGAACACGGCGAAGAACACGATGAACACACGTGAACGCACGCAACACAACCCGATACAATTCCGGTTTACTCCCGATAGCCCAAACCACTATCACGATAGAATCCCTCAAGGAGAGACACGAGGTAGAATCTCCGAGAGAAAGACCGATATACGATCTATGGAGTCACACGTGTGAGAGACCGCGGTAGAATCACAAGTGCGAAAGATAAATCATATAAGGAGTGCCTTGATACAACTCATAGATTTGTGTCTAAGAGAGGAGGGGGTTTCCCTAATCTTGGAGGGATGGTGGACGCATAAGCCAAGTTCTCACTCAAGTTATGTCTAACCTAATGAAGGGGGAGGTGGGAGCCTATATATAGGGAACCACTAAGGAGGGGTATTTTGGGGAAACAAAGATACAAGCACATAGCCATACATGTGGCAGCTAGGGTTCATATTGTAAGTGGCCGCGGCCTCGGCGGCAGTGCCGGTGTGGGGAGGCCGGCAGTGTCAGGGTGCGTTGGGCGGCAGTGCCAGCCTTGGTGCAGCGGCAGTGCCGGAGGGGGGAAGTGCCGGCCTGGAGCATCCAGCCCTTCCTCTTCCTTCTTCTCTTCCATGCCTCCGTGACATCGGCCTTGCGTCCTCGGGTCTCCGTGCCATCCTTCCTTCCCTCCGTACTTGTCGTTAAGTTCCTATCATCAAGATGTGACGGAGTATGAAGTAGTATATCGATCCAAATAGGAGATTGTAGGCACGCATAAAGGAGAAGATTCACCTTGGCGTGCTGTCTTGGCGATGAAGCACATGATGCGGTGAAGATCGAAGGTCGCCCCGTATCATCTCCCCCCACTTGAAAAAGAGTCGTCCTCGACGATAACTCATCATGAACATGTAGAGGAGGTAGATGACACCAAAGCTCAAATGTTGCTTCACTTGTCAAGAGCCCTATCAATAGCACAAGAAAAGCCAAGCAACACTCAAAGCATAGCCAATGTTCCACGGGTTTAGCAAGAGAGTGTTAGTAAAAGGAGGTCACCTTAGCAAGATGTCGGTGTGCTCTCATTGAGAGATCTTGTGTAGTCGAAGTGTGGGGTTGGACCCATTCGTTGACGCTCATCCACAAGTCACTTGTACCTTCACACAACAAAGACCAAGCAAAGTATGTTTGTGTGTGATATTGGAGCACATCATCGATGACATGTCCTTTCATGTTCACAACACCGTTAGCACAACACAAATATGTCAAGAATGATGCATATGCAGGGTCAATGTATAAGAACGCCATTTCAACATCCTCCGAATGTGGAAACACAAAAACTCCAAATTGTGAGACGACTATGATGTCCATCTCATATAGAAACGCATGTGCATTATTGCACTCAAGGCATCGGAAAGAGAAATTGCTCAACATCCTTGAAGCAATAAGATGAGAATTTAGCCAAAACACATAAGTGGAAGTGTCCAAAATATCATCAACATGTGTGCACACATACCATTGGAAAGAGAAATTCGTCCTCATATTTGTTGCAACACAAGACATATCATCCAAAAAGTTCACCAAGTAAAAATTTGCACAACCGTGCGTGCCAACAAACCAAATGAAAGAGAAATTGGTCAACTTGTTTGAGGCAACACCAACGGTAAGAATCTCATCATCATGCTTGCAAAAGAACCACAAGAAAGAGAAATTGTTCGGCATGTTCAATGCAAAGCATGGGAAAGGTATTAGAGCCGGGTTCGATCTTGTACTTACTTGTATTATGCTCTCAAGAGCTCTCTTTGTCAACTCGTGCTCAATCGAGGTTGACATTGGCATTTTTGTACCTACACACACAATAGGCAAAGCAAAGAACGTGTGTGCATGGTATATGAACACATCATCCATCATGATGGTCCATTTCTTTTGCACATTACCATTAGCATTAAGCAAAGCATCATAATAGATATGGTGAATATGCGGGGTAAACACATGAACATGCTCATCATGAATATAGGCAAAGTCTCCAAAATTGGAGAGAGCTATGGGGGCAATCTCATTTACAAGCATATTAACATCATTGCAGACCAAGCATTGGAAAGAGAAAGTATTCAATATTTTGGTTGCACTAATGGGAGAGTATTGTAAGCATTTTGCACAAAACATGTTCAAGGTTTGATCATTATTGTCGACAAACTTATGGAAAGAGCGATTGTTCATCAAAGTTGTCACAACATAAGCATTATCATCATCATTGCAAGCAACACATAGGAAAGAGCAATTGTTCGACAAGGTGCATGCAATGGGAGATATATTGGAACACTCATAGCATGGCATGATCATATTGTCACAAGCAACCAATTCCACATGATCAACAATATTATCAAGCAAAGCATCACATGGGGGAATGAACGAAGCATATGGCATAGCAATTGTGTCATCATCATCATGCATGCACTCACAAATAATCATGTCCACTAGTGGGATCATGGCATCATCAACACCCATATAGGTACCTTTGTATTCCCGCTCATATGAGGTAGGTGTTGGGGAAGTGGTAGGCTCCATGTGGCCTCCATGTTCATCTTCAAGCAAGCATGGTGTGACATCTTCATCTTCATGCACCATGTACATCTTCTCCATGATCGGTGTCTCGTCATCCATGGAACCTAATGAGACACAAGAAAACACACTAGATGTAGAGGGTAAGTTGTTAGAATTCGAAATGGTCTCACATGACCCATCAACTACCACTCTCATCTCACTTGGTGTATCACTCATGCTCTCGAAGTGGAGGCACTCATCAAGCTCACATATAGTGGAGTCACTCATCTCACATATAGTGGAGTCGCTCATCTCACATATAGTGGAGTACCTCATCTCCATGGCAATGGCGTTGTCGATGTCCGAGCAACCTAGCAAAGAGGAAGACAACACAAGAGGAGTAGAGGTTAAGTTGTTAGAAATCAAAAAATCCTCACTCGACTCATGGTGTGTATCACTCTTGCTCTCAAGGTGTTTGAAGTATGTGTTGCACTCGGCTTTATCTTTGTGTGTCATTTGGGCTTCTCGAGCATCTAGCTCGGCGAAGTATGCTCTCATCTCGACTTTCTCTAGTGGTGATGAGGACATCTCTATGATAGATACAACCAATACTCCTACAACCACATCTCAGGTACATTCGTTACTAGGAATCCTTCCTGATATATATGAGAATATGATGCTGCCTAAATCAAATGTATTTATATTATTAAGGAATGAATCTAGCATGGACGCCAAGCATTGGATTAGGATTGTGCATGGAGATGGCAGCAGACCTGCAAGGATTCAAGATGGCATTGCAAGCGAGGATTTCAGAACATTGAAGCCACCATAATGGAGCAACGATGCTTGGACGAATTCTACAAGTTTTCCCATCATAAAATTCGTCCAAGAGTTATGATTGGTGCTGCGTCACCTTATTTAATGGGCCAGGCCCATGTATTTTTGGATTAGGTATTTTAGGGGATTTTAAGAGGCCATATAAGTGGAGGAAGGCCCATTTAGGGGTGTTTTTGGCCAACCCTAGCTGGTTGGACGAAAATCCCTTCACCCCCCATATATATCCCTCTGTAGCCGTCATTAGAACTTGGATTTTGATTAGATTAAAAGTTAGCCAATTGCTGTAACTTCGTGTACTTCTTTCGAGGCCAACGCCCAGAACAAGACCGACTATTCGGAATCCCACCATTATCAATCAAGCTTTCATCTCTATTCGCAATATTCTGATTGCATCTTTAGTTCTTACTTGTTCTTGATTTCAGGTAGGAATTAAGACCCTTGTTGGTCAGGCTGATCGTGCTCCCGCAAGATCAGTAACTCCCGGAGATTGTCCTAGCGATTGCATTGGCGCACGAGCTTTGCACGTGTAGTCAGATCGTCAAGCACGAACTCCACAAACAAATCGATTTATCCCCATCTCAGCGAAAGATCAGACACCTTTGCACTATCAAGTGGTACATTCCAACTTCCGATTTGAAGGCATATCTTGGTGAAAAAGATGAGACTACGTCGATAACGACTTCAATTCAAGTAGGGGAGGATGATGAGGACATCTCTATGATAGATACAACCAATACTCCTACAACCACATCTTAGGTACATTCGTTACTAGGAATCCTTCCTGATATATATGAGAATATGATCCTGCCTAAATCAAATGTATTTATATTATTTAGGAATGGATCTAGCATGGACGCCAAGCATTGGATTAGGAACGTGCATGGAGATGGCAGCAGACCTGCAAGGATTCAGGATGGCGTTGCAAGCGAGGATTTCAGAACATTGAAGCCACCATAATGGAGCAACGATGCTTGGACGAATTCTACAAGTTTCCCCATCATAAAATTCGTCCAAGAGTTATGATTGGTGCTGCGTCACCTTATTTAATGGGCCAGGCCCATGTATTTTCAGATTATGTATTTTAGGGGATTTTAAGAGGCCATATAATTGGAGGAAGGCCCATTTAGGGGTGTTTTTGGCCAACCCTAGCTGGTTGGACGAAAATCCCTTCACTTCCCCCATATATATCCCTCTGTAGCCGTCATTAGAACTTGGATTTTGATTAGATTAAAAGTTAGCCAATTGCTGCAACTTCGTGTACTTCTTTTGAGGCCAACGCCCAGAACAAGACCAACTATTCGGAAACCCACCATTATCAATCAAGCTTTCATCTCTATTCGCAATATTCTGATTGCATCTTTAGTTCTTACTTGTTCTTGATTTCAGGTAGGAATTAAGACCCTTGCTGGTCAGGCTGATCGTGCTCCCGCAAGATCAGTAACTCCCGGAGATTGTCATAGCGATTGCATTGGCGCACGAGCTTTGCACGTGTAGTCGGATCGTCAAGCACGAACTCCACCAACAAATCGATTTATCTCCATCTCATCGAAAGATCGGACACCTTTGCACTATCAAGTGGTATCAGATTTCAGGTTGCTCGGTGAGATTTTACAGTTTTCCTAGTGTAGATTTGTTTTACCTATAACCCAGAAAAAGCCCCACAAAAATATATTAGGTTTAGATCATCTGTCCCATAGCCCCTGCCAAGCCATTGCATGATCTTTTCAGTTTTTGCTTTTTGAGTCTTTGTCTGCAATCCTTGTGTCGCGTGCTGGTCTTAGCGTCTAGAGTCGTTAGAGTTTCGAGTTCTGGTCATAGTAGTCGCGTCGCCGCCGCACCATCTCTGCTTGCAGTCCTCGCCATATCACCGCCACCATATACGTCCGCCACATCTGCCATCAACTCTTTCTTGAGCCCCTTTGGTTCCCATCATCGTAGGGTCTTTCTTGATCTTTGTTTCTGAGTTTTTCCGGGTTTTAGATCCATTTTCTTGGTCAATTTCGCGTTTTCCGTCGGAATCATGATACCAATCTAGCTGCAAAAAAAAAAAATTTCTGGTCGCCCGACCATAGAGACCTCCGTGGTCTAGCGCCACGGTAGATTCCCTTAAAAAAAAAATTTCTGGTTGCCCGACCATAGAGACCTCTGTGGTCTAGTGATACGTCCATTTTGCATCACTATTTTATATCATAATTTACTGTTATTCATTGATATATTTCATATTTAGAGGTGATACTTATGTTATTTCATCTATTTTGCATGTTTCATGATTATTGGAGGATCGCGCACCAGAGTCAGGATTCTGCTGGAAAAAGCGCCGTCAGAATGCAATATTTCGGAAGATCAACAATTGACGGAAATTATATGAAAAATCCTATTTTTCCAGAAGACGAAGGGAGCCAAAAGGAGGAGCCGAGGAGGGCCACCATGGGCCCCCCTCATAGGCCGGCGCGGGCCCTGCCCTGGCCGCGCCGCCATGTGGGGAGGGGGCCCACAGCGCCCTCTGGCCTCCTCTCCTTCGCGTACATCTTCGTCCCGAAAACCTAAGCTCCGGGGGATAGTCGCGAAGAGTCACAACCGCCTCTGCGGGGCGGAAAACACCAGAGAGAAAAGAGCTCTCCGGCAGGCTGAAATCCGCCGGGGAAATTCCCTCCCGGAGGGGGAAATCGATGCCATCGTCACCGTCATCGAGCTAGACATCATCTCCATCATCATCACCATCATCTTTATCATCATCACCGCCGTCTCCACCGCTGCACCTCGTCACCGCTGTAACAATTTGGGTTGGATCTTGATTGTTTGATAGGGGAAACTCTCCCGGTATTGATTTCTACTTGTTATTGATGCTATTGAGTGAAACCATTGAAATCACCTCTGATCATGTTCCATATGATGTCTCGTGAGTAGTTCGTTTAGTTCTTGAGGACATGGGTGAATTCTAAATGTTAGTAGTGAATTATGGTTGAGTAATATTCAATGTTATGATATTTAAGTTGTGGTGTTATTCTTCTAGTGGTGTCATGTGAACGTCGACTACATGATACTTCACCTTTATGGGCCTAGGGGAATACATCTTGTACTCGTTTGCCAATTGCGGGGTTGTCGGAGTGACAGAAACCTGAACCCCCGTTGGTACATCGATGCATGAGGGATAGCAGGATCTCAGAGTTTAAGGCTGTGGTTAGATTTATCTTAATTACTTTCTTGTAGTTGCGGATGCTTGCAAGGGGTATAATCACAAGTAAGTATTAGTCCTAGGAAGGGCGGTGCATTAGCATAGGTTCACCCACACAACACTTATCAAAACAATGAAGATTAATCGGCTATATGAAGCGAAAGCACTAGACTAAATTCCCGTGTGTCCTCAAGAACGTTTGGTCATTATAAGTAAACAAACCGGCTTGTCCTTTGTGCTAAAAAGGATTGGGCCACTCGCTGCAATTATTTCTCTCGCACTTTACTTACTCGTACTTTATTCATCTGCTACATCAAAACCCCCGGAATGCTTGTCTGTGAGCATCTACAGTGAAGCCTTCATCGAAACTGCTTGTCAACACCTTCTGCTCCTCGTTGGGATCGACATTCTTACTTATCGAAAATACTACGATACACCCCCTATACTTGTGGGTCATCAAGAATGTTTTCTGGCGCCGTTGCCGGGGAGTGAAGCGCTATTGGTAAGTGGAATTGGTAAGGGAAACTTTTACTGTTAGTGCTGATTTTATTCCTGCCTGCTGCTATAATTCATTATGGAGAGATCTTCTCTTGAATTTTTATTTGGAAAATCTACTACTACTGCAAAGGTAGTGGATGAGGCGCCAGGTGAGGAAGATGTTCCATACAAAATACCTATGAAAATTATTGAACGTGTTGTGGATAACCGTTATGCAGGGGATGGAACTGTCCATCCTGGAGATCATTTACTGTTCTTACATGAATTATGCGGTTTATTCAAGTGTGCAGGTATTGCTATGGATGAAGTGAGGAAGAAGCTATTCTCTATATCGCTGTCTGGTAAATCGGCACATTGGTATAAATTATTGAATAATGGGGATTCTCTTGAATGGAATGATATTGTGCCTCTATTTTATTCTAAGTTCTATCCTCAAATTGAGATTCACAAGGACCGGAACCGCATATATAATTTCTGGCCTCATGATGGAGAGAGTATTGCCCAAGCGTGGGGGAGATTGAAGTCTTTAATACTCAAATGCCCCATTCATGAGCTTCCTGGTAATATTATCATTGATAATTTCTATGCAAGACTTTCTTTTCAAGATAAGACCTTGCTGGATACTTCTTGTTCTGGATCATTTACACGCAACAAAGAAGAGTTTAAGAGGGACCTTCTTGATGGGATCCAGGAGAATACTGAAGGATGGGAGAACGACAAAGATAGAGAGTCAGGTATAAATTATGATTATAAATGCATTGAAGCTTTTATGGATACTGATAAATTTCGTAATATTAGTGCTACTTATGGTCTTGATTCTCAAGTCGTTGCAAATCTTTATAAAGCTTTTGCCTCTCATTATGAATTTCCTAAGAAGAACTTTGATAAGTATCATGAACCGTATAAAGATAAAATTGATTCATCTATAAATAAATGTGTTGTGATTGAAACTGTTGATCATGTTATTCCTGAAGCTTATATTGAAAAAACTCCTTTCCCTGCTAAAATGAAGGAGTACTCTGTTATAAATAGTGTTGTTAATAAAAGTGAAAAGAAACCTATAGAACCTGGAGAGCAAATAAAAGTTGAACCTGCTATTGCAATAGTTAAAGATCTTGTGACTGAAAATGTGGAAGATGGTCATATTATTTTCTGTGAAGATGCTTCTAATATTGTTTCACATCCTAATAAGTCTAGGAAAACTAGTGTTCCTATGCTATCTGTTAGAATTGGTGATCATTGTTATTATGGTTTATGCGATATTGGTGCAAGTATTAGTGCTATTCCTTATGAGCTTTACACGGAGATCATGCACGAAATTGGTTCTTGTGAACTTGAAGATATTGATGTGGTTATTCGGCTAGCTAATAGAGAAACAATCTCTCCAATTGGTATTGTTCGAGATGTGGAAGTTCTATGTGGTAAGATTAAATATCCTGCTGACTTTTTGGTACTTGGTTCTGCTGCTAGTAAGTATTGTCCTATCATTTTTGGTAGACCTTTTCTAAATACTTGTGGCGCTGTTATAGATTGCAAGAAAGAGAAAATTTTGACTAAATTTGCTGGTGAATCTTATGAGTTTAATTTCTCTAAATTTGCCAAAACTCCTTATAAAGCTGATTCTCCTAATAATGATTTTAGAGTTGAACAGTGTGCATCTATTGCTCTTGCTCCTAATAATCCTTTGCAGCAACATTTGGAGAATAGTGAGAGTGAAGTCTTTAGGGAAGAAAGAAATGAGCTTGATGAAATTTTTCTTCGTCAACCTATTCTTAAGCATGATTTACCGGTAGAAGATCTAGGTACAACACTGCCACCAAAGGAAGATCATGTTTTTGATTTAAAACCATTGCCTGATAATCTTAAATATGCTCATATTGATGATAAGAAAATATATCCTGTTATTATTAGTTCTAAGCTTTCAGAGATAGAGGAAGAAAGGTTATTGGAAATATTGAAGAAACACCGAGGAGCTATTGGCTACACTCTTGATGACTTGAAGGGGATTTCTCCCTCTATTTGCCAACATGCCATTAATATGGAAGATGATGCAAAGCCCGTTGTTGAACATCAGCGTCGTCTAATTCCTAAGATGAAGGATGTGGTAAGGAATGAGGTATTAAAACTTCTTGAAGCTGGTATTATATATCCTATTGCTGATAGTAGATGGGTTAGTCCTGTGCATTGTGTTCCTAAGAAAGGAGGAATGACTGTTGTGCCTAATGATAATGATGAGCTCATACCTCAAAGAGTAGTTGCAGGGTATAGAATGTGCATTGATTATCGAAAAGTTAATAAGGTTACTAAGAAAGATCATTACCCTTTACCTTTTATTGATCAAATGTTAGAAAGGTTGTCTAAAAATACTCATTTTTGCTTTCTTGATGGATATTCTGGGTTTTCAAAAATTGCTGTTAAAACTAAGGATCAAGAGAAAACCACTTTCACTTGCCCCTATGGAACTTATGCTTATAGACGCATGCCCTATCCTAGGGATGTTAAAGGTATTCGTAGTGTTCTTGGTCATGCTAGGTTTTATAGGAGATTTATTAAAGATTTCTCCAAGATTTCGAAACCTCTTACTAATCTTCTTCAAAAAGATGTACCTTTTGTTTTTGATGATGATTGTAAGGAAGCTTTTGAAACTCTAAAGAAGGCCTTAACAACTTCTCCCATAGTTGAACCTCCTGATTGGAATTTACCTTTTGAAATTATGTGTCATGCTAGTGATTTTGCTGTAGGCGCTGTTCTTGGACAACGAGTAGATAAAAAAATTGAATGTTATTCATTATGCTAGTAAAACTCTTGATGCTGCTCAAAGAAATTATGCTACAACCGAAAACGAATTGTTAGCTGTAGTCTTTGCTTGTGACAAGTTTAGATCCTATATTGTTGATTCGAAAGTTACAATTCATACTGATCATGCTGCAATTAGATACCTAATGCAAAAGAAAGATGCTAAGCCAAGG
Organism: Lolium perenne; assembly: GCF_019359855.2. Taxonomy (NCBI): domain Eukaryota; kingdom Viridiplantae; phylum Streptophyta; class Magnoliopsida; order Poales; family Poaceae; genus Lolium; species Lolium perenne. The sequence continues at coordinate 105,215,874 of NC_067244.2, read as the reverse complement.
CTTATTAGATGGGTGCTTCTGTTGCAAGAATTTGATTTGCATATTATAGATAGGAAAGGTGCTGATAATCCTGTTGCTGATAACTTGTCTAGATTGGAAAATATTGCTTATGATCCTGTTCCTGTTAATGATAGTTTTCCAAATGAACAATTGGCTGTAATAAAGGTGAGCTCACGAGATAGCCCTTGGTATGTTGATTATGCTAACTTTATTGTTTCCAAGTACTTGCCTCCAACCTTTTCAGCTCAGCAAAGGAGGAAATTCTTTTATGACTTGAGGCATTATTTTTGCGATGACCCACACTTATATAAAGAAGGAGTGGATGGTATTCTGCGAAGATGTGTTCCCGAATATGAACAACAAGAGATACTGAGTAAATGTCATGGTAGTGCTTATGGAGGACATCACGCCAGAGATAGAACTGCGCAAAAGGTTCTACAATCAGGTTTTTATTGGCCAACTCTCTTCAAAGATGCAAGGAAGTTTATTTTATCCTGTGATGAATGTCAAAGGGTTGGTAATATCTATAGACGCAGTGAAATGCCTATGAATTATACTCTTGTTATTGAACCATTCGATTGTTGGGGATTTGACTTCATGGGACCTTTCCCCTCTTCAGAAGGTAACACTCATATACTTGTCGCTGTTGATTATGTTACTAAATGGGTGGAAGCCATACCCACAAAAAGTGCTGATGGTGAGACCTCTTTAAGAATGCTTTTAGATATTATTTTTCCTAGATTTGGAGTTCCTAGATATCTTATGACTGATGGAGGTTCACATTTTATTCATGGTGGTTTTAGAAAAAATCTTGCTAAATATGGTATTAATCATAGGATTGCTTCTGCTTATCATCCTCAAACTAGTGGGCAAGTAGAATTATCAAATAGAGAGATTAAATCTATCTTGCAAAAGACTGTTAATAAATCTAGAAAGAATTGGGCTAGTAAATTGAAGGAAGCACTATGGGCTTATAGAACTGCTTATAAAAATCCCATGGGTATGTCACCGTATAAAATGGTTTATGGAAAAGCTTGTCATTTACCTTTAGAACTAGAGCACAAAGCTTATTGGGCTGTAAGAGAACTAAATAAAGATCCTAAACTTGCCGGTAAGAAGAGGTTGCTACAATTGAGTTCTCTAGATGAATGGAGAAGTGAAGCTTATGAGAATGCTAAACTCTTTAAAGAGAAAGTTAAGAAATGGCATGATAGAAGAATTATCAAAAGAGAATTTAATGTTGGGGATAAAGTCCTATTGTACCAGTCTCGTCTCAGATTCTTTGCAGGGAAATTACTCTCAAAATGGGAAGGACCATATGTCATTGAGGAGGTGTATCGTTAAGGAGCAATTAAAATTAGTTCTCTCCAAGGCGATGCCACACAAGTGGTGAATGGACAAAGACTCAAGCATTATATCTCAGGTGATTCTTATAATGAAGATGTTGATGTTATTCGAGTGGAAACTCTGGAAGCTTTCATCAAAGGTCAAATTGACAGTCCGGTAGAATTCGACTTTGAATAGGTAACAGTACTGGTAATAAAAAGTTCGCGTTTTACTTTCCGAACAATGTTTTTGCTGTTTTTGGAAAATATGAAAAATTACGAGATCGAGAAGGAGTGGAGGAGAAGCACGAGGGCGTGCCCCCATAGGCCAGCGCGGGCCCCAGCCTGGCCGCACCGCCCTATGAGGTGGCTCCCTCGTTGCCCCTCTCTGACTCTGGTTCGACCTGGTACTTTCCTTTTGACGTAAAAATTCCTGCTATATATCCCCCGGACCCCTGGAGGTCCGTATATCGTTTTCTCGACGTGTTTTGTTTTGAGCTGTTTTCTGCCAGGATCTACTTCGGATCTAGATCCATCATGTCTTCGTCAGGAACTCCGAAGGACAGCTTCTTTGAGGACGTTGTCAACCCGTACATGAACGAGCTGAAGATGCACCCCAAGGAATTGCTGCTCGTTGATGGAGAGTTGCAGATCAAAGGTGTCCAGGGTCCTAAGGGAGAAGGAAGCTTGGAAGACAGGATGGAGAAGCTAGAACAAGAGGTCTTCAACTACAAGAAGATGGCTGAGCGTGAAGTGGACATCTTCCACAAGATTGTGTCTAAACTTATTAGTGAACACAAGAAGGAGACTGCAAAGCTATGGGACGACATCCTCTCGCATCATGACACCACCAACAAACTCCAAGCTCAACTCTATGATGTTCAGAATCAAAACTGTAAGTATGAAAACAGGTTTAAACACATAAGCTATGCTGCTAGTTTCAGGATTCCCGAGACCAAGATGTCGTTTGTTGATGGAGAGTCTCTTCCTTGGAAGTCTGATGATGGTAATTCATCGCCACCACCGCCTAAGGAGTAATTCATCATCAGTATTGGCATCCCCTTGGTTTGTTCCAAGCTTGGGGGAGTGCTGCGGTATCACATCATCACTATCTTTTACTTTTTACTGTCAAGTAGTGTCATATCATGAGTAGGGAAGTTATCATATAAGATGGGTTGCAGTGTGGAAGTATCTCTCCTTAGTTGGTTGTCTATGTATCCCTTGGTGTGAGTTATCGTTATGGAATATTAATGTGAAGTCTTATCATTTACATATTGCACATATTATTTTAGTTTGCAATCTCTGTTATATGATTGATCTTGTTATTAGTATTGGTATCACTTTGGGAGCATTGAGTAAATCTATTTGGTTTTGGCAAACTTAGCATTGGTCAATAGCAACAACACTTTGAGGTTTAAGTAGAAAAGAGAAATACATGTAGATATGTTGTTTCATTGTCTTTCTCTCTTGTTAGCTCTTAAGCTTATTATTCTGAAGTTAAAATTGTTTGTGCTTACAAGGAAGATGCATGATTGTTTCTATCACATGTATATTTGTTTGTTTCCCTCAAATCTTATGCTTGCTAATCAACCTTGCTAGCCAAAAACCTGTACCGAGAGGGAATGCTTCTCGTGCATCCAAACCTTAACCCAAACTTATGCCATTTGTGTCCACAATAACTACCTACTACATGGTATTTTCTGCCATTCCAAGTAAATACTTCGTGTGCTACCTTTAAACAATTCAAAATTTATCATCCTTTATTTGTGTCAATGTTTTATAGCTCATGAGGAGGTATGTGGAGTTTTATCTTTCAATTTTGTTGGGCAACTTTCACCAATGGACTAGTGGCTTCATCCACTTATCCAATAATTTTGCAAAAAGAGCTGGCAATGGGGTTCCCAGCCCCGATTAATTAACCTTCATAATTTTACAAATAGACACTCCTCCATGGTATGTGATTGTTGGAAGGCACCCGAGGATTCGGTTAGCCATGGCTTGAGAAAGCAAAGGAGGGGAGGAGTGTCATCTAAATAAAACTAAAATAAAAAGGCACTCCTTCATGGTATGAGATTGTTGGCAGGCACCCGAGGATTCGGTTAGCCATGGTTTGTGAAAGCAAAGGTTGGAAGGAGTGTCAACAAAAAAATAAAACTTTATGGGAGCCGCTCTTCGAGAGTTTGTCTGGCAAGGGGGTTAGAGAACCCGCTACCATTCGTTGACAACAACAAACACCTCTCAAAATATTACTTTTATGCTCTCTATATGATTTCAAAACTGAAAAAGCTCTAGCACATGATTTAATCCCTGCTTCCCTCTGCGAAGGGCCTGTCTTTTACTTTATGTTGAGTCAGTAAACCTATTTCCCTCCATCTTAAGCAAGCATTTGAGTTGTTATGATCAAATCATTTGTATTGTGATCTGCTTAATCATGTCTTTTACTCTTCCTTGTTTAGTACAAGTTTTATCTAAATGAATATAGCTTTGAAAGTTATCAATGATTATGAGAGATTATTATGATTGAGTATGCAAGTTGTGCCACATAAGCTTTAACATAATCTGTTAATTGTTCTCTGACCAAGAACGAAGTTTGCGATTACCAATTATGATTTCTTATGCACCTTTATTTGTGATTACCTTGTACTTGTTTCAAGTTGAATTATATGAGGAAGTTGTTCACTAGAATGTCTTGTGTGAATTAATATGATGCTTCTTGTCCGTATTTTATTTATCGACTCTTCACTCCATAAACATGTGGTCCTGTTTACCGAGTTCAGTTTCGCTTGGGGACAAGCGAAGTCCAAGCTTGGGGGAGTTGATACGTCCATTTTGCATCACTATTTTATATCATAATTTACTGTTATTCATTGATATATTTCATATTTAGAGGTGATACTTATGTTATTTCATCTATTTTGCATGTTTCATGATTATTGGAGGATCGCGCACCGGAGTCAGGATTCTGCTAGAAAAAGCACCGTCAGAATGCAATATTTCGGAAGATCAACAATTGACGGAAATTATATGAAAAATCCTATTTTTCCAGAAGACGAAGGGAGCCAAAAGGAGGAGCCGAGGAGGGCCGCCATGGGCCCCCCTCATAGACCGGCGCAGGCCCTGCCCTGGCCGTGCTGCCATGTGGGGAGGGGCCCACAGCCCCCTCTGGCCTCCTCTCCTTCGCGTACATCTTCGTCCCAAAAACCTAAGCTCCGGGGGATAGTCGCGAAGAGTCACAGCCGCCTCTGCGGGGCGGAAAACACCAGAGAGAAAAGAGCTCTCCGGCAGGCTAAAATCCGCCGGGGAAATTCCCTCCCGGGGGGGGGGGGGAAATCGACGCCATCATCACCGTCATCGAGCTAGACATCATCTCCATCATCATCACCATCATCTTCATCACCATCACCGCCGTCTCCACCGCTGCACCTCGTCACCGCTGTAACAATTTGGGTTGGATCTTGATTGTTTGATAGGGGAAACTCTCCCGGTATTGATTTCTACTTGTTATTGATGCTATTGAGTGAAACCATTGAACCAAGGTTTATGTTCAGATTGTTATTCATCATCATATCACCTCTGATCATGTTCCATATGATGTCTCGTGAGTAGTTCGTTTAGTTCTTGAGGACATGGGTGAAGTCTAAATGTTAGTAGTGAATTATGGTTGAGTAATATTCAATGTTATGATATTTAAGTTGTGGTGTTATTCTTCTAGTGGTGTCATGTGAACGTCGACTACATGATACTTCACCTTTATGGGCCTAGGGGAATACATCTTGTACTCGTTTGCCAATTGCGGGGTTGCCGGAGTGACAGAAACCTGAACCCCCGTTGGTACATCGATGCAGGAGGGATAGCAGGATCTCAGAGTTTAAGGCTGTGGTTAGATTTATCTTAATTACTTTCTTGTAGTTGCGGATGCTTGCAAGGGGTATAATCACAAGTATGTATTAGTCCTAGGAAGGGCGGTGCATTAGCATAGGTTCACCCACACAACACTTATCAAAACAATGAAGATTAATCGGCTATATGAAGCGAAATCACTAGACTAAATTCCCGTGTGTCCTCAAGAACGTTTGGTCATTATAAGTAAACAAACCGGCTTGTCCTTTGTGCTAAAAAGGATTGGGCCACTCGCTGCAATTATTTCTCTCGCACTTTACTTACTCGTACTTTATTCATCTGCTACATCAAAACCCCCTGAATACTTGTCTGTGAGCATCTACAGTGAATCCTTCATCGAAACTGCTTGTCAACACCTTCTGCTCCTCGTTGGGATCGACATTCTTACTTATCGAAAAATACTACGATACACCCCCTATACTTTTGGGTCATCATCTAGCACCACGGTAGATTCCCCGAAAAAAAAAATTCTGGTCGCCCGACCATAGAGACCTTTGTGGTCTAGCGCCAAGGTAGATTCCCAAAAAAAAATTGCGCCTTCCCTTAGGTTGCTCTATCCTTCAGCGCTAGTTTCGCTGTCCTTTGCATCTTGTGCCGCGTCGTGACCACGTTGGTGATTTAGGCTCGCGTCTCTAATACGATCTAGCCTAGGACCAGCATAGTACCTTTGTTGAGCGTTTACTCAATTTGCATCGCTGATTTGATTATTGTGCCACCATATCACTATACTTTGCCTTCCTAGAGCTCCACAGATTTCTCCACGTGCACTGTGTCGACACCTGGTACTCGCTTTGGCAATTCTTTGGAGACACTGATCCTTGTTGGTTGCTATCTCACCTTCCTCCTGTTTGGTAAGAACTTGTAAGAGCTTTGTATTTTGATTGACGAATTGCGCGTGAACCACCATATTCCGTAGTTTGTAGGCATATGCATTTGTGCTTTTTGGGTACTAAACATGACAGGAATTAAGGTAAGCCATCGACCCCAGTACCATGACGACTACGGAGATGCATGTGCAACCATTTACAGGAGATCATGATCAGGTTATATCCTTACCAGTTTATGAGGGTAGATATAATACATATGCTTATTTTGATTGGGAGTTTGAGGTTGACAATATTTTTGGATGCCATGATTTTAATGAACATGAGAAAGTAAGAATTGTCGCCCAAACTTTTATTGATCTTGCTTCCGTTTGGTGGGACCGGAATTATAAAGAAAATATTGATAATACACCTACTACTTGGGTAGATTTAAAATCTGTTTTGAGACGTAAATTTGTGCCTCTTCCTCATCAACGTGAACTGCTCCGCAAACTTGAACGATTAGAACAAGGTAGTAATACTGTGCATGTTTACTATCAGGAATTTAAATTTTACATGTACCGTTGTGATATAAAGGAATTTGAGGAAAGTACTAGAAACATGTTTTTCAATGGCTTGAACCCTGATATTAAGGTTTTGTTTACGTATATTCCTCATTCTACTATTGGTATATATGTTCGAGCTTGTTATTTTGAGAAGCACATACAGGAGAAAATGTTGGACCATTCCAACTCCTTCAAGTCATGCACACTAGCACCGGTTGTTTCATCCAACGTTCCACACATGAATATTGTTGTGCGAGTTGCCCAGCCACAGACTTGTGACACGTCGCTGCGAACATCTTCTACGTTGGAGTCACAAGGTAAAAATGAAGGTACTGATTTTGTCCTTCCACATGTGACTGATGAACACCATGCTGATCTACATATGTCATGTGATGATTTGTCTATTGAGTTGATTGAGGATAGAGTTATCGCTTTGAAACAATCTCATGATCAACCATTGGAGATGCTTCCTAGTTTTGTTAATCCAATTGAAATTGGTAACTACCATGTTCATATGAATATACCATGTGTGGAGTTCACTGATGATGAGGACACACCACTTATATTAGAGGATCATAATACTGATTTGCAAGTACCATGTGATCAAACCACTGAAATTATCATTGATATGACTAGCAATCTTTTGGTTGACTCTAGTTATGATAGACCTACAGATTTGTGTGTACCATGTGCTGTTTTTCGTTCCTCTATTGCTATGAGTGTACCAACGGAGACTTTTGTTTCCAAGGATGACCATGTGTTAGGAACTTGTGTAAATGATATACCAACTATGTTGAGTACACCTACTGTACAAGATAATTCTTCCATATCTATGAGTGTACAAACTAAAATTTTTGCTCCTGATAATGCACCTTGTGACTTGAACATTGACTCTAGTATGGATCATATAAAACTGGTTATGAACAATGAAGTGTTGGCTAAGATTTCTTATGCTAATTCTTTAATTTCTGTTGTGATGGATTCACCTATATCCTTGTCACATGCTAGACACAAGATTGCTGAATTAAAATGTTTAAACAGTGTTCATGCCCCTGATTTTACTTTTAATTTGTTGGGTGTTATGACATAGCGGATATTTTTATGGTGCATAGGATTTGCATCATGTGTGATGATTCTGCTAGTTCCTATAAAAGTGAATTTGTGAATATGCTTTCTCATTTTGATATGACCTCCAATGTTGGTATTCATTCTATGCCAAATAACTTGCCACAAAATTGTTTAGTTCAACATGGTGTGGTTAGTAAATTTGAGACCTTGCATTTTGGTTTACCAACTTTGGGATGGTTTAATGATGAGCATTATAATTTGAAAGAAGTTAATATGTGCTTCACTTATATCTGCAAACTGAGTTGTGATAAATGTTTAATGGGGACTATTGAGCTTCTACGTTACTACAATACTGGTATATGTACAAAATTAAATGGGAAACATGAAAGAGCTGTAAAACGGATGACATATACATATACCATGCATATACCTTGTCTCTTTTGTTAGCATGTTTACAGAATAAACATCGCCGAGGACGGCTTTTCTTTCAAGAAAGGGAGGATGATGAGGACATTCCAACTTCCGATTTGAAGGCATATCTTGGTGAAAAAGATGAGACTACGTCGAGGACGACTTTAATTCAAGTAGGGGAGGATGATGAGGACATCTCTATGATAGATACAACCAATACTCCTACAACCACATCTCAGGTACATTCGTTACTAGGAATCCTTCCTGATATATATGAGAATATGATGCTGCCTAAATAAAATGTATTTATATTATTTAGGAATGGATCTAGCATGGACGCCAAGCACTGGATTAGGAACGTGCATGGAGATGGCAGCAGACCTGCAAGGATTCAGGATGGCGTTGCAAGCGAGGATTTCAGAACAATGAAGCCACCATAATGGAGCAACGATGCTTGGACGAATTCTACAAGTTTCCCCATCATAAAATTCGTCCAAGAGTTATGATTGGTGCTACGTCACCTTATTTAATGGGCCAGGCCCATGTATTTTCGGATTAGGTATTTTAGGGGATTTAAGAGGCCATATAAGTGGAGGAAGGCCCATTTAGGGGTGTTTTTGCCAACCCTAGCTGGTTGGACGAAAATCCCTTCACTTCCCCCATATATATCCCTCTGTAGCCGTCATTAGAACTTGGATTTTGATTAGATTAAAAGTTAGCCAATTGCTGCAACTTCGTGTACTTCTTTTGAGGCCAACGCCTAGAACAAGACCGACTATTCAGAATCCCACCATTATCAATCAAGCTTTCATCTCTATTCGCAATATTCTGATTGCATGTTTAGTTCTTACTTGTTCTCGATTTCAGGTAGGAATTAAGACCCTTGCTGGTCAGGCTGATCGTGCTCCCGCAAGATCAGTAACTCCCGGAGATTGTCCTAGCGATTGCATTGGCGCACGAGCTTTGCACGTGTAGTCGGATCGTCAAGCACGAACTCCACCAACAAATCAATTTATCCCCATCTCATGTATATCTCACTAGGAAGGTGTATGTGTATGTGGTGGAAGGAAAGCTACACAAGTATCTCACCTATCAAGAAAGTATCGGAAAATGGTTCAAGTCAAGAGAAAAGTCGAAATGTATCGGGGTTACGCGCACACACACTCAAAGCACACACAAAAGGCTAAGAACACTATATGGTGGTGGGTATGGAGTGGATAGCAAACGAAAAAGATCAACGGAAAAGTCTATTGTCAAATGTGGGTAAGATCCAAAGTCAAATGTCAAAAGTGGTGATCTATATCAAGGAAACACGGAAACACACACAATGGAGAACAATTGGGTTAGCGCGACCAAGGAAGTGAGAAAGCGATAAAGATGGTCCTAACGAAGACTATATGCTCGGTGTCATGCCAACACAAGAGAGACCGTAACTTGGTTGCATACGAGAGAAGCAACAAGATTTGCATAAATGCCACTCATCTCTTATCTCTCTTAGTGCTTACAAGCTTTGCACTTCTCGGTATTGGTGGCACACGCACTCTTTTTGTATTTCTTTTCCTTTTTTTCACTCTTTTTTTATATGCTTAGAAGCTTTCTTTTTTTCTCTATATATATGTCACACTTTTTCTTCTTTTCTGTATCTTTCTCACCGAGCTTGCTTCGGAGCTTTGCTCAACACAACGCACACACACACCCTCGCACGGTCGTGACACTTGTGCAATGCTTCACAACACTCGTAAAGCCACTCTCAATGGGATAGGTACGCAAAGGAAGAAAGGTTTGGCTACAAGGGGAGGCAAGTTATACCTATTGATGTTAGGAGGTGTCGGAACACACGAACTTGCGATGATCGAAGTGGTGTCGATGATGGTGGAGAAGTTGCGCCGGAATCCTGGGTGCCAACGGTGTCGTCGCGGTGTTGATGTAGGCGTGGAAGCATAAGAGACAACTAATGCACTCCAAATCGGAAACCGAGCAAATCTATATATACCTAATAATAAAAGCAAAAGAGCTTCTTGTTGGTCCGTTTTTTGTTACCCCTGATTTTGGTATAAATTACATCATGTGCCACCGGCAAGTAAAAAACCGCTTCATACTTTAGACCTTTAGTCTGCTTTTTCTTCTGCCACCGTGAGCCCGCCCCGCACACCTTCGTTCCTAGGAAGTCTCGATCCAAAACTGTTCGTCGCGTACTGCTCCCGAGCGAGGATGTTAGGGTTCCACCCCGCTGCCGCCGCTCATCCGGATGGCGGGCGTCGCGTTATACAGGTCGTCGCCTGCACCGGCCCGGCCATGGTATTCCGGTCGCTCCAGGCCTTGCTGTACTGACAATGGCCTCCAGGATTGATTCCCCTTCAAGCCCGAGGCCTCCTGATCAACCTCGATCTCGCCTTCGGCCTCTGTGCCCAGCCCTTCCGCGGTGGCTCTAGCGCTGGATGTGTGCGTTCCGATTCATCGCCGATTGATATGCTTTATTGATTTGTGGCTGAAATCGATGATAGAGAGTTGAGGCTTCGATCTGTATGCTTAGTTTATTTCAGACAGTTGAACTGCTGTGAGGAGACCAGCAAGAACCGGGTGAGGGACTGAGCGCCTCCAGAATCAGTGCTCTGGCTAGGTACGAAGAACAACGGGACTCCAGACCTCGAGTGCAAGAGCTCTGCCTGCCTCTTCTCACGAACAGATACAGTAATCCATCAGTTTTTGCCATTATTTGTCAGAACAAGAGATTGCAGTTTTGCGTACTGGTATTGCAGTTCAGTTTTAGCATGTGATTGAGTACTCCCTTTTTTCTGCTACATAATTTGAATCGCTTCTCTCCTCACATCTGAACTCAAGCTATATCGTGCGACCTAGAAACGATGTTTTACCTGGAAATCCATTCGATAATATGATCTACTAATTCTTCAAAATATGCTCTTTTTATATGATTGCATGTTGTTTTACCTAGGAATAATTAGAAAATTCTAGATTCAGTGTTCTTTTTTAAGATCTTTACACTTGGATTTTAACATTTTATTTAGAACTGGAAGATGATTTTCCGTTCACGGTTTGAACATTTATTATTTCGCATCTTTTTCGGTTCTTTCAGATCACACGAGCATCTCTGATTGGGTGGTGTCCCTGGGGCAAAGGGGCCGAATACTTTAGCTTTCTGCTTTCCCGCATCAAGCCTATTACGTAGGCACACACTCGGTGCCATTAATCCGTTGTAATGCACGAAAGATGTATATCTAGCACACTTGCCATACCAAGGAAAGCAGTAGTACACCGAGAGTCATCCGAGGGGACGCTCCAATCCCATCCCCCATGAAGAGGATTAGAAACGGAAGAACCCTAGATCTGGAATCTAGCTTAATTAGGTAAAAAACATAGCCACACTGCTCTACATGGTGTTTTCGTTATGTGGGTGGAACGATTCGTTTGGGCTAGATATGAGTATTGTTCGATAAAATGAACCGAGTAAGTTAACTACCGGTAATGATAGTGCAGTCCAATATTCAGAACTCATGTGCACACCCGACGCGGAATGACAAATGACAACCTAAGTTGGAGCGGATGTCCAACAATTGCATGCGAACACTGATATTTTTGAATGGTGAGAGTGAACTGCCTCGGGATCGAGCACACTGTGAGTTATATTGTTATCTTTCTTCCCCTTTGAACAAAGTCGCACTCTTTTGATTGGATTGATGAAGTGCTCATTATGCACTATGTAAGTGCCAATAATTATATCCGAGCATAATATTTTAAATGACCAACAATGTGAGTTTGTGCCGAAACATTTGTTTTCAGTTTATTATCTTTTTGTGAGTTGTCTACAACTGCCTACAATTTCGGTTGTAAACCATTGGTTGAACATCTCACCTGCATCATCACACCCACGCTTCTACATATAACTTAACGACAAAAAGGAAACTAATATTTTTGTTAAATCTGCAAACTATGTAAAACACAATTTTAGGTGACTTATAGATTTTGTAAAGTATGAAAATATAAAAACTAGAAAAAATGTAATTTAGCTAATGACAATTAACAAAACCGTATTCTCAATTACGCACTGAGATTTAAGTTAACAAAAACATATTCTGACATATTTTGATGGTAGTTGCGCTCGTAAAAATCAATCCGACGCAACGCGCGGGAATGTTTCCTAGTTATGTCAATGCCTGAAAAGTTGGGTCAAACGAGCGGTCAAAAGTTGGGTTCTAAAAATTGTCAAAAATTAGAGGTGGATTATGTGGAGTATTTGGGGGATGTTGTTAAAATTTGGAGTCAAACGGGCTCCGGAAAGTTATCAAAATTTGGAGAAAAAGTGAAGTCAAAATTGGACGAAACTTGCCCAGTGCTGAGTGGTAGCGCGGGCAGAGCCCCTGGACTGCGCCGGATGGCACCGGCCTGGGCTCCGGTTTCGACCGGGCCATCCGGCGTGCCGTCCGGTTGGCCGGTCAAATCTTGCGCGAACGTGGGCTGCTGCGCGGTGAAGAGACGACGGGAGTCTGGCGCGCGGCTGAATCGATGGCAAGCGGCGGCAGGCAGTGAGGCGAGCGAGCGACACAGGTGGTTGGGCGCCCTTGGTGGTCGGCCGCGTCCTTCCTGGAGCGAGGCAAGCTTGGTGGCGTGCGGGGCCACGTGCAGGTGCTGGCGCGAGTACAGGCGCTGCTGCGGGATGCGGCCGGGAGCAGGGAATCGAGCGGCAGCTCGCGGTGGGTGCTTGCGGGCGAATTGGTGCCCCGCGGATGGTGGCTTGGGGCAGTGCGGGGCCAAGCGGAATCGATGGAGGATGGCTACTGTGAGGAGCGGCGTGTGGTGGTGCTGCGGCTTGGCCAAGGGGAGCGAGCGGCGCCAGCGAGGAGGTGGTGGCGGGCGGTAGCGGCGGCGGTTAGCGACGGGATGGTGGACAGCGGAAGGAGCAGCAGGCGGCCAAGAGGAGGCAGGCAGCGGCGCGGCGGTATGTGCAGGTAGGGTGGCGCAGCGAGCGGATGGAGGCGTTGACCGGCGGGAGTACGATGAACAACAGGAAGAACTTGACGAAAACCAAACCAAAAATGGTCAGATTCGCACCAAATCGAACGAAATTGAAGGGAAAATGACGAGGAAAAGATAGATCAACCACTATAACACCAGATCTGTGGATCAAAACCACAAAAAACTCAATAAATTCGCAGCTCAAATTTCAAGCTATTTTTTGGGGCAATTTTCTGAGAAAATTTCTGGGCGAAAATTGGAGAGATTTGGGGTCAAATTCGTGGCAACCTTTGCTCTGATACCATATGATGGGGCCTAAGTCCACCTGGGTTGCCCGATCTCACGAATTGACCGAGGGAAAGGCGGCGGAGAGGAAGAACACGATGAACACACGCGAACGCACGCAACACAACCCGATACAATTTCGGTTTACTCCCGATAGCCAGAACCACTATCACGATAGAATCCCTCAAGGAGAGACATGAGGTAGAATCCCTGAGAGAAAGACCGATATACGATCTATGGAGTCACACGTGTGAGAGACCGTGGTAAAATCACAAGTGCGAAAGATAAATCATATAAGGAGTGCCTTGATACAACTCATAGATTTGTGTCTAAGAGAGGAGGGGGTTTCCCTAATGCCGGAGGGATGGTGGAGGCATAAGCCAAGTTCTCACTCAAGTTATGTCTAACATAATGAAGGAGGAGGTGGGAGCCTATATATAGGGAACCACTAAGGAGGGGTATTTTGGGGAAACAAAGATACAAGCACATAGCCATACATGTGGTAGCTAGGTTTCATATTGTAAGTGGCCGCGGCCTCGGCGGCAGTGCCGGTGTGGGGAGGCCGGCAGTGCCAGGGTGCGTCGGGCGGCAGTGCCGGCCTTGGTGCAGCGGCAGGTCTTTGGAGAAGCGGCATGCCGGCCATGGTGCGGCGATGCCGGCTGGAGCGTCCAGCCCTTCCTCTTTCTTCTTCTCTTCCATGCCTTCGTGACATCGGCCTTGCGTCCTCGGGTCTCCGTTCCATCCTTCATTCCCTCTGTACTTGTCGTTAAGTTCCTATCATCAAGATGTGACGGAGTATGAAGTAGTATATCGTTCCAAATAGTAGATTGTAGGCACGCACAAAGGAGAAGATTCACCTTGGTGTGCCGTCTTGGAGATGAAGCACATGATGCGGTGAAGATCGAAGGTCGCCCCGTATCAAGTTCATAACGTTTGGCTACTCTGATGCAATCATCCACAAGGGTATTGTATTTGATGTAACTCCGGCAGGCGAAGTTTATGCATGGAATCAACTTTCTTGGGGTAATTTTTTTCATCTCGTATGATGAGTTTTTGCTATTAGCTGCTAGTTTCAGATTTAGCTTTAGCCTTTTTTCTTTTTGTTGTGCAATTTTCGTGTCATGCCTGTACCTTTCCCCCTCTATATTCAATCAAAATCAGCAGCGATATGTGTTTGAGTCAAAATAAAGTACTCCCTCCGATCCAAATCAAATTGACTCAACTTTGTCTAGCGAGTGCATCTAGCTAGACAAAGTTGAGTCAATTAATTTGTGCATATCTAGCTAGACACATCCAGTTGATTCAATTAATTTGGATCGGAGGGATTATTTTAGTTAGTATCATTATTCATGTATGTAATCAACTAATCAAGTTTTGCTGGACTGACTTCAAGCTGTGCTTTCCTTTGCAAGGTCCTTTGTTGATCAGCACGGCACCTATTCCGCTAGAACTTGATGAACAAGGTACGTACAATCTTGGCTCCTGGTGGTTAGCACGAGCTCCTGATGGTTCTAGACTTTTTCTGGTCCATACCTGGGGCGTTACTAACGAGCGGGATTATACTGGACTAGTTTGGATTTTACGTGCTACTGCTACCTCTGCTGGTCGTCATGGTCGCACTATTCGTGGGTATGGTAAGGGTTTACTTGGTTGCGAGGTGTACAACATGGACACCGGTCAGTTGATGCCACCGAGGCCATGGAGGAGGATTATTTCCCTTGGATCATATTCTCTCTTCCTTGGAGTGAACTATCTGATTATCATTCCAGTAGAAGACGGGGCATATCATGGCCATCCAAATATGGCGAGAAGCAACTATGTTTACACATCGCACCATGCAGTAGGCCTTGCATATCCTCCTTGTCCAAAAATTTGCCGCTTCAGTTTGAATGTTGAAGACTGTACTGTTGGTTTCCAAACCAACATTAGATGGACATGGCGGCAGGTTCCATTATGGTACATCCCAAGCTTCGCCAGTGCCCTGCAATGGAACCTTCCTTCACCACACAGGTCCAGAAAGAAGGGCTGATGTACTTTATGTAATACTCGTGTTGTAATGCAAGTTTTGTATCTGTTGAACTATTTCGTTTGCATGTTTATATCTACCTAGGCTACTCCCTTTCCATAGTTGTGTTGTACTATCTGTTGAACTATTTCCTTTGCATGTTTATCTCTACCTAGGCTACTCCTCTGTAGTAGTTAAATTGATTTAATGCTCCAACAATGCAGGCTACACTGGGCGTGTGGCATGTAATGTTATCAAACACCTTTTGTACTCGTACTAGTAAGCATTTCACACGATAGCTCACATAATTAAAGTACTCCTACAACGTATTAGTTGAAAGATGTCTCTCATAATTAAGTACCCCTCTTTGACCTTATGCGAAACATAAATGACTATTTATAAATATACTCTCGTCACAAGATTATAATAAAAACACTGGTAGTTCTATTAGAAAAAGAAAGTGTGAATAATAGAATGATGGAGAAGTATTTTTTGAGGTCTGTGCATAGCTAGTGTTCATGGTGCAAAAGCACTTAGTTGAAGCAAAACCGGGTCGTGGCCCGCCCAACCTAGAAAAATTAAGCCTATGTTATTTGTAAAATTCATCGTAATATTAGCTCATTTTACTTTCTCTCAGCTTGTTGTCCCTCCAACCTTTCTTGTCAGGCTCCGCCGCTATGAAAAAGGCTAAGAGCATCCACTATGTTGTCAACAAGACCTATATACAAGGAAAAAGTTGATAAGGGGTTGCCCGATCTTCTCAGTAAGCGACGGGTGGTGATGAACATGCGATGGTAGCAGCGGATGGAATCGATGATATGAGGAGGATAACTTTTATGACGCCGACGAAATCTCTCGATTGATTCCTGTCGCCAATGCAACAGCTCTCAACCCTGCAAGATATTCGCAACTCCACAAACTTTCGCACGTAGCCGCCGACCATGAAGCGGTAGATTGCAACCTTCTAATCCCCAATGGAACAACAGATCACACAAACTTTCAGTAGCATAAAACTCCAGATCGCAACGAATTGGAGAGTTGGGGAACAATAGTTTTGCTTAGCAAACAACTATGAACTAGGGTTTATCTTAAACGTGGTCTAAAACAGCTAGGGGGCGTCCTGGGCACTTATATAGGCGTCCGGGACGACTTCTGGTCGAAAAGATACAAGAATAACCGACCCAGAATAGATCTGGTCGAGACAGACTCAGACACGGCCGGTCTGGGGGCCGGTCGGCTGGGCCAGGGACCGGGCTGGCCGGTTCAAACCGGGCCAGGGACCAGGTGGCAACCGGGCTCTGGAATTGTCGCGCAGTAACGCTCCCGGTTGGCATCAGCGTGGCGCCCGGTTGGCGCCGGGGTGGATCCGGTCTGCCGCCCGGTTGGACCGGGCCAGGGACCGGGCACGCCGGCGTGGTGGCCGGTCTGACCGGGTACTGGGCCGGCCTGGACTTCGTCTTCTCCTCTCGCTCATGCCACCCGCTCCTCCCTCGCACGTCCATGAGATATCTTCATGTCCAGCTCCATGTCCAGCTCCACGTCCATCTTCACGTCCAGCTGCTCCTCTCCTCCTCGTGCGATGCTTGTCTCCTCTTGATACCTGATGATACATAAGTAACATGACTTAGGTAGTATAAAGTTCTCATCAATCAAAGTATCGTTTAGGAACAAGTTCACCTGTTGTTTAAGTAGCTTCGCATGAGCCCTTGTAATTGGTCCAATCCGAACTTCATTGGACTTGAGCTTCACAGCAGCTTCATCAGCATCTTGCAATGACGGATGTAGTGGTGTAGTAAGATGTCCTCATAAAAAGTAGTTGATAAGGTTGTAGTGGAGGTTATCCACAAGTAACATTTCCTAGGGCTCCATTGATTCGTAGGAATAGGAAAAAACATAGGATTAGTATGGCATGCCTAGTTGAATCCTAGGAAGATGAGTTCTCTTTGATTCTGCTAAAGGAGTTATCCATGAGGTATGACCTCGTGTTTATTTTCTATAGGCTTAATTCCTATAGGATATGTTCCCATGAATCAAACAACTAGCTAGTGTAGGAAAAAATCCCTTAGCATCAAACAACTAGCAATCAGAAATAACTTATCTCTCATTCCTCTGCCGTGCATGAGGGTACACTAATAGCATATATATGTTGGTCCCATCTTAATGCTAAGGTTCAGTTCATCATACATAGTGGGAGACTTCACAAGATAAATGGACCCAACTTATGGCACAAGTTAATATTATTACTATGTATATACACACATATATAGGTGATTATCTGAGGGAATCCACTATGTTGTCCACAAGAAAAAAGTAGTCCATAAGCTTGTCTATTATACATAATGGATGTTGTCCACAAGAAAAATTTCTTATGGGTGACCTACAAGCTTGTTGGTTATCCACAAGCAATAGAAAATAATTTCTCTCTCCTTCTTCATACTATTAAGATGCTAAGGTTCGTTATGTGGGTCCCATCTTAATGCTAAGGTTCACATATCATACTATGTGGGTCCCATCTTAATTAATGTTAAGGTTCACTTCTCATACGAGTAAGTTGCACGTGCCTTGCACGTGAGGGCTCATGTAATGAAAGTATATATGACATAATATTAGTTGAAAGATGTCTAATAATTAAGTACACCGCTTTGACCTTCGTATGCGAAACATGCATGAATGACCATTTATAAATATGTAGTCTTAAAACAAGATTAGATTTATAAAAAATGATAATTCTATTAAAAATAGAAAGTGGGAATATTTTATGCATTGAAGTTTGTAGAATGATGGAGAAGTGTGTTTTGAGGTCGATGCACAGTGCATGCTGCTAAAGGCTAACAATAGAATCATCTAGAGATGCTATAGACATGAAATTATAATCTATCCAACATTCAGCAATGTTGGGATTTTCTGATCTATATCATACGATCGATATTCAAAGTTGTCCGTACTCTATATAATGTTACTTTTTAAATTAATGTGAGCTAGTTTTTTTTTGCGATATAGGGTTTAAGTGCATGACACCAAATGGCCTCTCTTCAGCAATAAGAATAAGAAGCACACATATATACACACATGTTCATAAACTACTCACTCTTTACATATATTTTGCACGTACACCACTCAGTATTGCTTTATATACCTCTGTTACACAAACTACTCATTTTCATATATTTTCAAAAGTCACCAACTATATATACTAGTAAGGGGTTTCCTGATCTTCTCAGTAAGCGATGGGTGATGATGAACACACGATGGTAGCAGCGGATGGAATCGATGATGATGAGGAGGATAATTTGTATAACGCCGACGAAGTCTCTCGATTGATTCCTGTCGCCAATGCAACAGCTCTCAACCCTGCAAGATATTCGCATCTCCACACACTTGCACACGTAGCCGCCGACCACGAAGCGGTAGATTGCTATCTTCTAATCCCCAATGGAACAACATATCACACAAACTTTCAGTAGCATAAAACTCCAGATCTCAACGAATTGAAGAGTTGGGGAACAATAGTTTTGCTTAGCAAACAACTATGAACTAGGGTTTATCTTAAACCTGGTCTAAAGCAGCTAGGGGCACGTCCTGGGCACTTATATAGGCGTCTGGGACGACTTCTGGTCGAAAAGATACAAAAATAACCGACCCATAATAGATCTGGTCGAGACAAACTCGGACACGGCCGGCGTGGCGGCCGGTTGACCGAGCCTAGGACCGGGCTGGCCGGTTCAAACCGGGCCAGTGACCGGGTGCTGACCGGGCGCAAGAATTGCTCTGCAGTAACCCGCCCGGTTGGCATCAGCGTCGCGTTCGGTTGGCGCCGGGACGCATCCGGCGTGCCGCCCGGTTGGACCGGGCCAGGGACCAGGCGCGCCGGCGTGGCGGCCGGTCTGACCGGGTGCTGTGCCGGCCTGGACTTCTTCTTCTCCTCTCGTGCATGCCTCCCGCTCCTCCCTCGCGCGTCCATGAGATATCTTCATGTCCAGCTCCATGTCCAGCTTCACGTCCTTCTTCACGTCCAGCTGCTTCTCTCCTCCTCGTGCGATGCTTGTCTCCTCTTCATACCTGATGATACATAAGTAACAGGACTTAGGCAGTATAAAGTTCTCATCAATCAAGGTATCGTTTAGGAAAAAGTTCACCTATTGTTTAAGTAGCTTCGCACGAGTCCTTGTAATAGGTCCAATCTGAAATTCATTGGATTTGAGCTTCACAGCAGGTTCATCAACATCTTGCAATGACAGAGGTAGTGGTGTAGTAGGGATGCCCTCATCATCTCCCCCCTTCAAAAGGCGTCGACCTCGATGCTCCAAGGTCTTCTCCGTCATATGGTGTCAAATCAGCAACATTGAAATAATTACTGACACCAAACTCATCAAGTGGAAGATCTATCGAGTATGCATTATCATTGATCTTGGCAAGCACTTTGTAAGGACCAGCACCACGAGGAAGCAACTTGGACTTCCGCAGCTTCGGGAACCTATCTTTGCGAAAATGTACCCAGACCATATCACCAGGCTTGAACAACATCTCTTTACGCTTCTTGTTCATCCTTGCAGCATTGCTCTTGCCTTTCTTCTCTATCAGCTCTTTAGTCTTCACATGGATCTTTCGCACAAAATCTGCCCTCTTGGATGCCTTCATATTAACTCTCTCATGTATGGGCAAAGGCAACAAGTCAAGTGGAGTAATGGGTTTGAAACCATACACCACCTCAAAAGGACACAGCTCCGTGGTAGAATGTACCACCCTGTTGTAAGAAAACTCCACATGCGGCAAACACTCTTCCCACTCCTTCGGGTTCCTCTTGATTATGGATCTCAACAGTTGTGACAAGGTTCGATTCACCACCTCAGTTTGACCATCAGTTTGGGGATGACAAGTAGTACTGAAAAGTAGCTTTGTCCCCAGCTTTCCCCAAAGTGTCTTCCAGAAGTAGCTCATGAACTTCACATCACGATCAGAAACAATAGTCTTCGGGACTCCATGTAGCCGTACAATCTCCCTGAAAAACAGGTTAGCAATATGCGACGCATCGTCGCGTTTGTGGCAGACAATAAAGTGTGATATCTTAGAAAATCTGTCCACTACCACAAATATAGAATCATGGCCTCTTTTAGTACGCGGCAAACCCAACACGAAATCCATACTTATATCATCCCATGGTGTAGTAGGTGCCGGTAACGGAGTATACAAACCGTGAGGCTTCAGCCACTACAAGAAAAGTTTCCATGGCCTACGAAGGGAAAGTCGCGCCGTGGTTGCTGGTGCACCATGGCCGACGATTTTGGGTCTCTCCGTGGTGCATGTCAAAACTTTTTTTTTCTCGTTTTTGAGCCCACCTAGCCCGACGAAAGCGGCCAAAACGTCTCCTATGGTGGCCCGGGACGTGGTGCATCGTGAATTCTCGGGTTCTCCGACCAAGTCAATGCAAATCCGCACCGCCCAGGGATGTAGGGCCCAGATGGTAGCCTCTCTAGCATTGTTTTTTTCTCGATCACGCCATTTCGTTCAACGCTCTCCGATCGAGCCGTTTACGATTCAGGATCATGGGTCCCGCATGTCATCCTCTATGAACCAAAATTCATTCTATTCTTGGATTTTTTTGACCCCCTGATTTCTGGCTACTTCCTTTTTCTTTTGATCCCGTGCCGCCTTGGAAACGTTGAGACCGCTACTGCTAAATGGGATCCGCATGTCATCCTCTATGTGCAATCAACTTTCTTTTCTTGGAGTTATTTTTGGCACCTCATATTTGGTCACTTTCCTTTTTCTTTCGATCCCCTGCCGCCTCTCAAACAGTGAGGCCGCTACTGCTAAATGGGACCCGCATGTCATCCTCTATGTACTATAAAACTTTCTTTTCTTGGATTTTTTTGGCAGCTCATAATTGGTCACTTGCCTTTTTCTTTCGATCTTGTGCCGCCTCTCAAATGGAGATCCCGTTGCTGCTAAATGGGACCCGCATGTCATCCTCTATGTACTATAAAACTTTCTTTTCTTGCATTCTTTTTGGAACCTCATATTTGGTCACTTGCCTTTTTCTTTTGATCTCATGCCACGTTTGAAACGGTGATACCGCTGCTGCTAAATTGGACCCACATGTCATCCTCTATGTACTATCAAGTTTCTTTTCTTGAATTATTTTTGGCTCCTGATATTTGGTCACTAGCCTTTTTCTTTCGATCTCATGCCACGTTTGAAACGTTGAGGAACCTGATGTCTCATGGGACCCGCATGTCATACTCTATGTGCTATAAAAGTTTGATTTCTTGGATTTTTTTCACCCTCTGATTTTTGGCTATTTCCTTTTTCTTTTGATCCCCTGCCGCCTTGGAAACGTTGAGTAAGCTGCAGACTCAAGGGACCCGCATGTCATCCTCTATGTACAATCAACTTTCTTTTTCTTTTGATCTCAAGCAGCATTTGAAATGTTGAGACCGCTGCTTCCAAATGGGACCCGCATGTCATCCTCTATGTACAATAAAATTTCTTTTCTTCGATTATCTTTGGCTCCTGATATTTTGTCACTTGCCGTTTTCTTTCGATCTCATGCCGCCTTTGAAACGTTGAGTAAGCTGCTGGCTCATGGATCCCGCATGTCATCCTCTACGAACAATAAAAGTTTCCTTTCTTGGAGTTATTTTTGACCCATAATTTCTGGCTATTTACCTTTTCTTTTGATCTCCTGCCCCCTTTGAAACGATGAGGACGCTGTTGGCAGGTCGGTCCCACATGTCATCCTCTATGAATAATAAAAATTTCCTTTGATGGATTTATTTTGACCCCTAATTAATTTCTGGATATTTCCTTTTCTTTCTTTTGATCCCCTGCCGCATTGGATTCGTTGAGGATGTTGCTGCCTCATGGGTCCCGCATGTCATCCTCTCAGAACGTTAAATATTTCTTTTCTTGGATTTTGTTTACCAACTGATTTTTGGCTTATTTTTTCTTTCGATCTCCTACCGCCTTTAAAACGTTGTCGATGCTGCTGGCTCACGGGTCCCACATGTCAGCCTCTATAAACAATAAACATTGAGGATGCTGCTGCCTCATGAGTCCCGGATGTGATCCTCTCAGAATGATAAATGTTTTCTTTTGTTGGATTTTTTTACCAACTGATTTTTGTTTTTTTTCTATTTTCGATCCCCTGCCGCCTTTAAAATGTTGACGACGCTGCTGGCTCATGGGTCCCCGATGTCAGCCTCCCCGTACAAGAAACATGTGATATCTTGATTATTTTGCAGACAATAAATAGTGTATTTCGCTCTGAGCTATTGCAAACGGATAAATTAAATCTTTATTTTTCATAAACAAACATATATGTTGAATCTCCTTGTTTTTTTTTGCGAAGCATAGGACTTTCATGTTTTTTTTTGAGAAAAATCCGAACTTTCCTGTTTTGGAGTGGACTAAAATTGTACGAGTCAAAAGGCCCAGCATGATAGTTCAAAGGCCCAGATGTCCAGATCCAGGCCAATTGAAATCTTTCTTTTCTTGGATTTTTTTCACCCCTCTGATTTTTGGTTACTTCATTTTTCTTTCGTCCTGTGCCGCCTTGGAAACGTTGAGACCGCTGCTGCAAAATAGGACCCGCATGTCATCCTCTATGTACAATAAAGTTTCTTTTCTTCGATTATTTTTGGCTCCTGATATTTGGTCACTTGCCTTTTTCTTTCGATCTCATGCGGACTTTGAAACGTTGAGGAAGCTGCTGGCTCATGGGTCCCTGATACGTCTCCAACGTATCCATAATTTTTGATGTTCCATGCTTGTTTTATGACAATACCTATATGTTTTGTTCACACTTTATATCGTTTTGATGCGTTTTCCGAAACTAACCTATTGACGAGATGCCGAAGGGCCATTTCCTGTTTTCTGCTGTTTTTGGTTTCAAAAATCCTAGTAAGGAAATATTCTCGGAATTGGACGAAATCAAGGCCCACGATCTTATATTTCCACGAAGCTTCCAGAACACCGAAGATGGACCAGAGGGGAGGCCCAGGGCCCCCACACGTGGTGTCGGCGCGGCCAGAGGGGGGGCGCCCCCTGGTGTGTGGAGCCCCCAGACCCCTTCCGACTCCGACTCTTCGCCTATATAATTCGTCGTGACCTAAAACTTCGACACGATTGACGAAACTCCAGAAAACCTTCCAGAGCCGCCGCCATCGCGAAACTCCAATTCGGGGGACAGAAGTCTCTGTTCCGGCACCCTGCCGGGACGGGGAATTGCCCCCGGAGTCATCTCCATCGACATCACCGCCATCTTCATCGCCATCGCTGCTTCCCATGATGAGGAGGGAGTAGTTCTCCCCCGAGGCTGAGGGCTCTACCGTAGCTATGTGGTTCATCTCTCTCTTTGTGATCTAGTTGAATATCATCTATGTGCTACTCTAGTGATGTTATTAAAGTAGTCTATTCCTCCTCCATGATGTAATGTTGACAGTGTGTGCATCATGTAGTACTTGGCATAGGTTATGATTGTAATCTCTTGTAGATTATGGAGTTAACTATTACTATGATGGTATTGATGCGATCTATTCCCCCTTTCATAGCTGATGTTGACAGTGTGCATGCTATGTTAGTACTTGGTATAATTGAAATGGTCTATCATGCACTCTAAGGTTACTTAAATATGAACATCGAATGTTGTGGAGCTTGTTAACTCCGGCATTGAGGTGATCTTGTAGCCCTACACAATGAATGGTGTTTGTTGTCCAACAAGAGAGTGTAGAGTAGTTTCAGTTATGTGATCAATGTTGGGAGTGTCCACTAGTGAAAGTAGGATCCCTAGGCCTTGTTTCTAAACATCGAATCTCCGTTTATTTACTGTTCCACTACATGTTTACTCGCTGCCATATTTATTTCAGATTGCTATTACCACTCATATTCATCCGTATCACTTGCATCTTACTATCTCTTCGCCGAACTAGTGCACCTATACATCTGACAAGTGTATTAGGTGTGTTGGGGACACAAGAGACTTCTTGTATCGTGATTGCAGGGTTGCTTGAGAGGGATATCTTTGACCTCTTCCTCCCTGAGTTCGATAAACCCTGGGTGATTCACTTAAGGGAAACTTGCTGCTGTTCTACAAACCTCTGCTCTTGGAGGCCCAACATTGTCTACAGGAAAAGAAGCCAACAGTAGACATCAAGCTATTTTCTCGCGCCGTTGCCGGGGAGGTAAGGTAAAAGGTATTCACATCCTCCGACTACTAAGCTATTTCCTAGCACTGTTGCTGGTGTGTGAGTGCTCGAAGCTATTTCCTTTAGATCCTGCAATTGCATCTTTTTGTTTCTTGTTTTTCACTAGTTAGGCATAATGGAAAATAACAGTGAGCTTTTTAATCTATTTCCTGAGTTAAGACATGGATTGTTTGATGTGAAAATTAAAAAACCTATGGAACCTTATTTGCATGCTAGTAGCAATGATATTAGTATGAACGCTTTGAACACCATTGTTGCTAATACTATGGAAAATTCTAAGCTTGGGGAAGCTGGTTTTGATGAGCATGATATTTTTAGTCCCCCATGCATGGAGGAGAAAATTTACTTTGATGATACACTGCCTCCCATTTATGATGATTATAATGATAGTAGTCTTTTGGTGCCACCTACTATGGAGAGTAAATTTTGTTATGATTATACTATGCCTCCTACACTTGATGAGAATAATAATGATAGCTACTTTGTTGAATTTGCTCCCACTATTACTAATCAAATTTATTATGCTTATGTGGAGAGTAATAATTTTATGCATATAGCTCATGATAAGAATGTTTCATGTGATAGTTATATTGTTGAGTTTGTTCATGATGCTACTGAAAATCTTTATTCGAGAGGAAAATATGGTTGTAGAAGTTTTCATGTTACTAAAACACCTCTCTTTTTGCTGAAAATCTTGAAGTTGAGCTTGTCTAGTTTTCCTATGCTTGTTGCATTATGCTTAAATGACTTGTTTATTTACAAGATTCCTTTTCATAGGAAGTGGGGTAGACTTAAAAGTGTTTCTAATTTGCTTCTTGATGCTCTCTTTTGCTTCAACTTTTATTTCTTGCGAGTGCATCATTAGAATTGGTGAGCCCATCTTAATGGCTATAAAGAAAGCACTTCTTGGGAGATAACCCATGTGTTTATTTTACTACAGCAATTTTGTTTTATATTTGTGTCTTGGAAGTAGTTACTACAGTAGCAACCTCTCCTTATCTTTATTTTATTGCATTGTTGTGCCAAGTAAAGTCTTTGATAGTAGGTTTGATACTAGATTTGGATTACTGCGCAGAAACAGATTTCTGTCTGTCACGAATTTGGGCAGGGTTCTCTGTAGGTAACTCAGGAAAATCTGCCAATTTACGTGCGTGATCCTCAGATATGTACGCAACTTTCATTCAATTTGAGCATTTTTATCTGAGCAAGTTTAGTGCCCCAGAAAAATTCATCTTTACGGACTGTTCTGTTTTGACAGATTCTGCCTTTTATTTCGCATTGCCTCTTTTGCTGTGTTGAATGGACTTCTTTGTTCCATTAACTTTTAGTAGCTTTGTGCAATATCCAGAAGTGTTAAGAATGATTGTGTCATCACTGAACATGTGAATTTTTGATTATGCACTTACCCTCTAATGAGTTTGTTTTGAGTTTGGTGTGGAGGAAGTTTTCAAGGATCAAGAGAGGAGGATGATACAATATGATCAAGAAGAGTGAAAAGTCTAAGCTTGGGGATGCCCCCGTGGTTCATCCCTGCATATTTCAAGAAGACTCAAGCATCTAAGCTCGGGGATACCCAAGGCATCCCCCTCTTCATCGACAGCTTATCAGGTCACCTCTAGTGAAACTATATTTTTATTCCATCACATCTTATGTACTTTACTTGGAGCGTCTGTGTGCTTTTATTTTCGTTTTTGTTATTTTCATTCTCTGAATAAATTCATGCTTATGTGGGAGAGAGACACGCTCCGCTCGTTCATATGAACACATATGTTCTTAGCTTTATTCTTAGTGTTCATGGCGAAGGTTGAAACTGCTTCGTTAATTGTTATTTGGTTGGAAACATAAAATGCTACATGTGGTAAATTGGTATAATGTCTTGAATAATTTGATAATTTGCAATTGTTGTGCTCATATAGATCATGTTTAAGCTCTTGCATCATGTACTTTGCACCTATTAATGAAGAAATACTGTAGAGCTTGTTGACATTTGGTTTGCATGATTGGTCTCTCTAAAGTCTAGATATTTTCTGGTGAGGGTTTGAACAACAAGGAAGACAGTGTAGAGTCTTATAATGCTTGCAATATGTTCTTATGTAAGTTTTGCTGTACCGGTTCATACTTGTGTTTGCTTCAAACAACCTTGCTAGCCAAAGCCATGTATTGAGAGGGATTACTTCTCGTGCATCCAAATCCTTGAGCCAAAAACTATGCCATTTGTGTCCACCATACCTACCTACTACATGGTATTTTCTGCCATTCCAAGTAAATACTTCGTGTGCTACCTTTAAACAATTCAAAAGTTATTATCTCTTATTTGTGTCAATGTTGTATAGATCATGAGGAAGTATGTGGTGTTTTATCTTTTAATCTTGTTGGGCAACTTTCACCAATGGACTAGTGGCTTCATCCGCTTATCCAATAATTTTGCAAAAAGAGCTGGCAATGGGGTTCCCATCCCCAATTAATTAACCTTCATAATTTTACAAAAGACACTCCTCCATGGTATGTGATTGTTGGAAGGCACCCGAGGATTCGGTTAGCCATGGCTTGAGAAAGCAAAGGTGGGGAGGAGTGTCATCTAAATAAAACTAAAATAAAAGACACTCCTTCACGGTATGTGATTGTTGGAAGGCACCCGAGGATTCGGTTAGCCATGGTTTGTGAAAACAAAGGTTGGAAAGAGTGTCAACTAAAAATAAAAAAATTTCATGGGAGCCGCTCTTTGAAAGTCTGTCTGGCAAGGGGGTTAGAGTGCCCACTACCATTCGTTGAAAACAACAAACACCTCTCAAAATTTTACTTTTATGCTCTCTTTATGACTTCAAAACTTGAAAAGCTCTAGCACATGATTTATCCCTGCTTCCCTTTGCGAAGGGCCATTCTTTTACTTTTATGTTGAGTCAGTTTACCAACTTCTTTCTATCCTAGAAACAAACACTTGTGTTAACTGTGCATTGATTCTTACATACTTGCTTATTTGCATTCATCATATTACTTTATGTTGACAACTATCCATGAGATATACATGTTGAAGGTTGAAAGCAACTGCTGAAACTTGTATCTTCCTTTGTGTTGCTTCAATGCCTTTACTTTGAATTTATTGCTTTATGAGCTAACTCTTATGCAAGACTTTTGATGCTTGTCTTGAAAGTACTATTCATGAAAAGTTTTGCTATATGTTATCTATTTGTTAGCAACTATAGATCATTGCCTCGAGTCACTTCATTCATCTCATATGCTTTACAATAGTATGATCAAGATTATGTAAGTAGGATGTCACTACAGAAATTATTCTTTTTATCGTTTACCTACTCGAGGCTGAGGGCTCTACCGTAGCTATGTGGTTAATCTCTCTCTTTGTGATCTAGTTGAATATCATCTATGTGCTACTCTAGTGATGTTATTAAAGTAGTCTATTCCTCCTCCATGATGTAATGTTGACAGTGTGTGCATCATGTAGTACTTGGCATAGGTTATGATTGTAATCTCTTGTAGATTATGGAGTTAACTATTACTATGATGGTATTGATGCGATCTATTCCCCCTTTCATAGCTGATGTTGACAGTGTGCATGCTATGTTAGTACTCGGTATAATTGCAATGGTCTATCATGCACTCTAAGGTTACTTAAATATGAACATCGAATGTTGTGGAGCTTGTTAACTCCGGCATTGAGGTGCTCTTGTAGCCCTACACAATGAATGGTGTTTGTTATCCAACAAGAGAGTGTAGAGTAGTTTCAGTTATGTGATCAATGTTGGGAGTGTCCACTAGTGAAAGTAGGATCCCTAGGCCTTGTTTCTAAACATCGAATCTCCGTTTATTTACTGTTCCACTGCATGTTTACTCGCTGGCATATTTATTTCAGATTGCTATTACCACTCATATTCATCCATATCACTTGCATCTTACTATCTCTTCGCCGAACTAGTGCACCTATACATCTGACAAGTGTATTAGGTGTGTTGGGGACACAAGAGACTTCTTGTATCGTGATTGCAGGGTTGCTTGAGAGGGATATCTTTGACCTCTTCCTCCCTGAGTTCGATAAACCTTGGGTGATTCACTTGAGGGAAACTTGCTGTTGTTCTACAAACCTCTGCTCTTGGAGGCCCAACACTGTCTACAGGAAAAGAAGCCAACAGTAGACAACAGTCCCGCATGTCATCCTCTATGAACAATAAAAGTTTACTTTGTTGGATTTATTTTTTGCCCCTAATTTCTAGCTATTTGCCCTTTTCTTTTGATCCCCTGCCCCCTTTGATACGATGACGATGCAGCTGGCAGGTCGGTCCCACATGTCATCCTCTATGTTCAATAAAGTTTCTTTTCTTGGATTATCTTTGGCTCCTGATATTCTGTCACTTGCATTTTTCTTTCGATCTCATGCCGCCTTTGAAACGTTGATTAAGCTGCTTGCTCATGGGTCCCGCATGTCGTCCTCTACGAACAATAAAAGTTTCCTTTCTTGGAGTTATTTTTGACCCCTAATTTCTGGATACTTCCTTTTTCTTTTGATCCCCTACTGCCTTTGAAACGTCGAGGATTCTGCTTGCTCATGGGTCCCACATGTTAGCCTCTACGAACAATAAACCTTTCCTTTCTTGGAGATTTGACCTCTAATTTCCGGCTATTTTGCCTTTTTTTAAATCCTCTACCGCCTTGGAAACATTGAGGATGATGCTGCCCCATGGGTCCCGCATGTCATCCTCCCAGAACGATAAATTTATTTTCTTGGATTTTTTACCAACTGATTTTTGGCTTATTTTTTCTTTCTATCTCCTGCCGCCTTTAAAACGTTGACGACGCTGCTGGCTCATGGGTCCCCGATGTCAGCCTCCCCGTACAAGAAACATGTGATATCTTGATTATTTTGCAGACAATAAACAGTGTATTTCGCTCTGAGATTTGCAAACGGATAAATTAAATCTTCATTTTTACATAAAGAATTATATGTTGAATCTCCTCGTTTTTTGTTTTTGCGAAACATAGGACTTTCATGTTTTTTATCGAAAAAAGGACTTTCATGTTTTGGAGTGGGCTGAAATTGTACGAGTCAAAAGGCGTCCAGCACAATAGTTGGAAGGCCCAGATGGCCAGATGCAGCCCAATTGAAATCTTTCTTTTCTTGGATTTTTTTGACCCCATGATTTCTTGGTACTTCCTTTTTCTTTTGATCCCGTGCCGCCTTCGAAACGTTAAGACCGCTGCTGCAAAATGGGTCCCACATGTCATCCTCTATGTATAATAAAAGTTTCCTTTCTTGGATTATTTTTGGGTCCTGATATTTGGTCACTTGCCTTTTTCTTTCGATCTCATGCCACCTTTGAAACGCTGAGGAACCTGCTGGCTCATGGGTCCCACATGTCAGCCTATATGAACAATAAATCTTTCCTTTCTTGGAGTTATTTTGACCCCTAATTTCTGGCTATTTCGCCTTTTTTTTATCCCGTGCCGCCTTGGAATCGTTGAGGATGCTGCTGCCTCAAGGGTCTCGCATGTCAACCTCTTAGAACGATAAATGTTTATTTTCTTGGATTTTTTACCAACTCATTTTTGGTTTATTTTTTCTTTTGATCCCCTGCAGCCTTTAAAATGTTGATGACGATGCTTGCTCATGGGTCCCTGATGTCAGCCTCCCCGTACAAGAAACATGTGATATCTTGATTATTTTGCAGACAATAAACAATGTATTTAGCTCTGAGCTATTGCAAAGGGATAAATTAAATCTTTGTTTTTTACATAAACAAACTTATATGTTGAATCTCCTTGTTTTTTGTTTTTGCCAAGCATAGGACTTTCCTGGTTTGGAGTGGGCTGAAATTGTACGAGTCAAAAGGCTTCCAGCAAGATAGTTCGAAGGTCCATATGTACAGATGCATCCCAATTGAAATCTTTCTTTTCTTGGATTTTTTTACCCCCTGATTTCTGGCTACTTCCTTTTTCTTTTGGTCCTGTGCCGCCTTGGAAACTATGAGACCGCTATTGCAAAATAGGACCCACATGTCATCCTCTATGTACAATAAAAGTTTCTTTTCGTGGATTATTTTTGGCTCGTGATATTTGTCACTTGCCTTTTTCTTTTGATCTCATGTCAACTTTGAAACGTTGACACCGCTGCTGCAAAATGGGACCCGCATGTCATCCTCAATGTACAATAAAAGTTTTTTTGGATTATTTTTGGCACATGATATTTAGTCACTTGCCTTTTTCTTTCGATCTCACGCCACCTTTGAAACGCTGAGGAACCTGCATGTCAGCCTATATGAACAATAAACCTTTCCTTTCTTGGAGTTATTTTGACCCCTAATTTCTGGCTATTTCGCCTTTTTTTTATCCCGTGCCGCCTTGGAAACGTTGAGGATGCTGCTGCCTCAAGGGTCTCGCATGTCAACCTCTTAGAACGATAAATGTTTATTTTCTTGGATTTTTTTACCAACTCATTTTTGGTTTATTTTTTCTTTTGATCCCCTGCAGCCTTTAAAATGTTGATGACGATGCTGGCTCATGGGTCTCGGATGTCAGCCTCCCCGTACAAGAAACATGTGATATCTTGATTATTTTGCAGACAATAAACAGTGTATTTAGCTCTGAGCTATTGCAAAGGGATAAATTAAATCTTTGTTTTTACATAAACAAACTTATATGTTGAATCTCCTTATTTTTTGTTTTTGCCAAGCATAGGACTTTCCTGTTTTTGAGTGGGCTGAAATTGTACGAGTCAAAAGGCTTCCAGCAAGATAGTTTGAAGGTCCATATGTACAGATGCAGCCCAATTGAAATCTTTCTTTTCTTGGATTTTTTTACCCCCTGATTTCTGACTACTTCCTTTTTCTTTTGGTCCTGTGCCGCCTTGGAAACTATGAGACCGCTATTGCGAAATGGGACCCACATGTCATCCTCTATGTGTAGGGATTCGTTGCATAGAAAACAAAAAATTTCCTACCGCGAGAACGCAATCCAAGCCAAGATGCAATCTAGAAGACGGGAGCAACGAGGGGATGATCAAGACTAACCCTTGAAGATTTCCAAAGCCTATAAGAGTAGGCTCTTATTGCTGCGGTAGACGATCACTTGCCGCTTGCAAAAGCGCGTAGAAGATCTTGATCACGGTGCCACGATCGGGAAGCACCTCCATACTCGGTCACACGTTCGGTGTTGATGAAGACGACGTCCTTCTCCCCGTTCCAGCGGGCAGCGGAAGTAGTAGCTCCTCCTTGAATCCGGCAGCACGACGGCGTGGTGGCGGTGGCGATGGAGAACTCCGGCGGAGCTTCGCTAAGCGTGCGGGTGTTGGTGTCCAAAACCCACCGGCGAGCAACGGCTGGCAACACGAAGAGCCGGGAACAACCTAGAGCTACGGCTGGCCCTGGTCCCTTCGAGCGACGGCCCGCAAAGCTCCTGGTACGCACGTCCCGATGCTGGTGCAAGGGCGTGCCACCTGACCTATACCTGATCAGGAAGGTGATGGATTTGCTTCGCTTAGTTTCCTGCATGGCATACACGTAAACATTAAATACGAGCCTCGATCGGCTCTCAGGTTGTCCTGCGAATCGGCTCAAGGAGCCGATCCACCCATGGTTCATATGAGGTCTACGATCACATGGTGGTCCTGCTTGATCGATATATAGCTAAAACGACCTACGACGATTTAGGGTTTTCACCACATAATCGGAACATCCTACGCGTGATTGAGCCTGGCAGCCACGCACGGTGATAATAAACCAACCCTAGACAAGGCCTAAAAACCAACACGAAGTTGATCCCCGGAACATCTTATCTAGGGCTAGCAAACTACACCCTACGTGCTACTAGATCCTTCAACCCGTTTGCAAGGCCTAACTATGCAGATATTAAACTAATCCTTGAAGAACAAGGAGCAATCATAACGGATCGGATCTACTAAATAATGATCGACCAAGGTGCCGCCCCTACACCTAAAATAGGTGTAAGGGCGGCTAGACGTCTAAGGGTTGCATGGACAAAAGCATGTGACACGATGGAACAATGCTAACCCTAACACATCTATGATAACTACGTTGCTCGCCATCAACAAGGCTTCAGCACGAGCAACGCATGAACGACGAATAAACGTGTACTGCCTAGATCGCAAGATGCGATCTAGGCAGCATGATGCTTACCCGGAAGAAACCCTCGAAACAAAGGGGTTGGCGATGCGCCTAGATTGGTTTGTGATGAACGTGATTGTTGTTTTTCTCAATAACCCTAGATACATATTTATAGTCCGTAGACTTTCTAACGTGGGAATAATCCCAACCGTGCACGAGCCAAACCCTAACTAACCGACACGTATCCTACTATGTTTACAGATACACGGGCGAACTAGCCCAAACTATCTTGTACAAGGCCGCTTCATGTATATCTTCCATGTATATTCTTCAAGCCCAATCTTGATCGCGGCCCACCTCTAATCCAGTCAAATTCTGGTGATAACACATGCCCCCCTGGTTTTGGAATTGATAATTCCAAAATCACTCTGCTTTTTCTTCGTCGGGTCATGTCGTGGCAGAGCAAAACCGTCGCAGTATCCTTCATCATGATGCCTTGCCTTCTCAACTTCTCCGCGTGATTTGACCGTTGTTTTCTTTATTTCTTTGGGCACCACTTCCTCGGAAACTGCTGTGGCATTGAATCTCCACTATATCCCCTTTTATTTAACCGCTCCAAACAATTTCGCCACTTCATCCCCTTGCTCTGTTCTGGCCATCGGCACCAAGAAACCCCAATCTCAGAGCAATGTCTTCCTCCTCTTCCTCCTCCGCCTCGTCGGATCTCTCCTCCCAGTCCTTCTCCTCCTCCTCCTCCTCCTCCTCCTCCTCCCGCGAACCCACGCCAGAGTGGGATCCGATGGCGGCTCAGATGGCGGCGCACGACGAGCGCGCCCCAGAGGAGTGGGACCAGGAGGACCACGCCTCCTCCGTCTGGTCCGAGGACGACAAGTCCTTGACCAGCGGAGAGGAAGAGCTCCAGTTCGTCGCCGATGGGGAACTGGAATCGGAGAGCGAGGACGACTCGTTCTCCTGGGACGATTACACCTCCTCCGAAGAAGAGGAGGAGGAAGACGACGATGACTCCCTCGAGGATTACCCGCCGGCGAAGCGTTTCCGCGCCGGGTTAGACGACGACGATGAAGATGATGAGGCCCCCACTGGGGGCCGCTGGAGCAGTGACGAGGAGCCCGCCGGCAGCAGCGCCGACGAGAGCTCCGACGACGACGAGGGCAGCGACGGCCCGTAGACTAGGATCTACTAGTATAGGCCTAGTAGTAGTAGCAGATTGGTCAATAGACCTTTCTTTTGTTCTTCCTCCCTTGAGCAATCGGCTCTTTCTTTGTAAGAAATCCTCTTATTAATGAAGAAATTATTCCCCTATTAATCTTTGCTCTCTTGCCAATTTTGCCGATTGTCAAATGAAGTCGCTGCACAAAGAGCCGATGGCAGGGCATCGGCTTGCATCATAAACACGATTTAAGGCCAAACCGGTTGCCTATTCATGCAGTCAAACAGATCTCATCCGTGTCCACGCCATCCTCAAATTTCAAACGCACAGATTCAGCAAATCCAAAGAGAGAATCATCTCAAATGCCATAGGCTCTGGCTTGAAACTGATCTGTTAACCTGCTCAATTGAGCTTGTTCTGTCTAGAGTCGATGGCAATGCATCGGCTTTTTTATTATTCTGAAGTCGATGTCCGTGCATCGGCTGTGATTTGCATATGAATTTTTTTTTGCTGGCCGATTTTATGAATCGCCCCCCATGTTTCACTGCCCATCGTCCCACATGCTTGGGAAATATTTCTTGAGATGCTGACCATTGACAGCTGCTGGGAACTTAGCGCCGTCCAGCTGCTCCAGCATGTATGCATTACCCTTCAAAACCTGGACGACTTTGTATGGACCGTGCCAATTAGGAGACCATTTGCCATATGCTTTATCCTTGGTTCCTAATGGCAATACTGCTTCCCATACTAGATCACCAACTTGAAACTCGTTTGGTCTCACCTTCTTATTGTATGCACGAGCTACCCTGGCTTTGTTCTCTTTAATCTTCTCCAACGACCAAAGTCTCAGTTCCGTTGCATCCTCAATAGTATCACTCATCAGAGCTGCATATTCTTCAGCTGTCAGGTCATTCTGAAACGTGACACGTCTCGATCCAGCCGTAATTTCCCAAGGCAATACGGCTTTCTGCCCATAGACGAGCTGGTATGGCGAAGTTTTTATAGCTCCATGGCATGACATGCGATCGGCCCACAAAGCTTCTGACATTGTTTCATGCCAAACCCTAGGGTTCTCGTCAATCTTCCTCTTAATCAGCTTGATCAGGCTCTGATTGGACGCTTCAGCTTGCCCATTGGCTTGAGCATAGTATGGAGATGATCGGATCAGCTTAATTCCCATCTCATCACAGAATTTTCTGAATTCTTTAGAGATGAAGACCGAACCTCCATCGGTCGTGATGGTTTGAGGAATCCCGAACCTATGAATGATGTGTTCTTTCACAAATTTGATAACATCTTCTGATTTTACCTTCTTCATAGGGACAGCCTCCACCCATTTGGTGAAGTAATCTGTAATGGCCAGGATCCACTCGTGGCCTTTGCTCGACGCAGGATGGATTTTGCCGATCATATCCATGCCCCAACCTCGGAATGGCCAAGGCTTGATGATGCGATTCATCGCTGATGCGGGTACCATCTGAATCTTCCCGAACATCTGACACGCTTGGCATCCCTTGTAGTACTTGAAGCAATCCTCAAGCATGGTGGGCCAATAAAACCCTGATCGCCTGATCAGCCACTTCATCTTATGAGCTGATTGGTGAGTTCCACATGCGCCTTCATGCACCTCATGTAGGAGCCGATTAGACTCAGTTGGTCCCAGGCACTTGAGCAGTAACCCTTCCAACGTCCTGTAGAACATGTCATCTCCTATAAGGACATATTTCATGGCCTTGTATCTTATCCGTTTAGGTGCCCCCCGAGCCGAATCCTTCAAGTAATTGAAGATATCGGCTCTCCAGTCATCCTGTTCTAGGAACTGCACCTGAACTTCTGACCCGTCTGGTATGTCCTTGTAGCCTGACGCCATCTGTGCGAGATCGTTGGCCTCAGTATTTTGAGATCTTGGGACCCAATTAAAGTTGATGTACCGAAATTTCGTCATCAGCTCGCGGCATTCCATCCAATATGGGAAGAGTGACTCACTCTCGCACTTGTACTCATCCGTGAGCTGGGAGATCACCAACTTTGAGTCTCCAAAAAGCTCCACCGCTTCTGCCCCGGCTTCCAAAAGCAACTCCATTCCCCTGCGTACTGCCTCATACTCAGCGACATTGTTAGTGCAAGGGGTAGATAGCCTGATGGAGAAGGAATAATTTGCCCCCCTAGGCGACACGAGAAAAATGCCGATGCCACAACCGTCGTCACAAGCCGATCCATCGAAGAACATAGCCCATGCACGTACAGTTAGTGCTACTATATTAGTATTAATCCGCTCAGCTATG
Organism: Lolium perenne; assembly: GCF_019359855.2. NCBI lineage: Eukaryota > Viridiplantae > Streptophyta > Magnoliopsida > Poales > Poaceae > Lolium > Lolium perenne. Next base: position 105,179,812 of record NC_067244.2, on the reverse strand, counting down.
AGATCGGCCAACGCTTGTCCCTTGACTGCTTTCGCAGGCTGATACCGGAGATCGAATTCCGATAACGCAAACATCCACTTACCAAGTCGGCCTTTCAAAACAGGAGCCGACAGCATGTGCTTGACAACGTCTGACTTGCATATGACAATGATTTCTGCCGTTAAAAGGATATGATGAAGCTTGGTGCAGGTGAAGAACAGGCAGAGGCATAGCTTTTCGACCTCAGGATACCTTGTCTCTGCATCCAACATCCTTCGGCTGAGGTAGAATACGACCTTTTCAACACCCTCGTAGAGTTGCACCACCACTGAAGCAATGGACGTGTTAGCTACTGATAAGTAGATATAGAACGGCCTGTCTTGCTGAGGTGGAACTAGCACAGGCGGCGTTGTTAGATACCGCTTAATCTCATCAAACGCCTGCTGCTGTTCTGCCCCCCAGTGAAACTCGTCATCAGATTTGATCTTCACCAACGCCATGAACGGCTCAATTCGTCCTGACAGATTAGAGATGAACCGTCGGACGAAGTTGATCTTGCCAATGAGACGTTGGAGCTCCTTCTTCGTGGTAGGTGGCTGCATGGTACGTACCGCCTCTTGAATTTTCAGGCCGATCTCAATTCCTCGTTCGTGAACCAAAAAACCTAGGAACTGACCGGCCGTCACACCAAAGGCACACTTCTTTGGATTCATTCTCAGTCCGAATTTCCGAGTTCGGTCTAGGATGCGTCGCAGATCATCCAAGTGCCCCTCCATGGAGACAGACTTGACCACCACGTCATCGATGTAGATTTCCACCAACTTGCCAATCAGATCATGAAAAATATAATTCATGGCTCGTTGGTACGTTGCACCGGCATTCTTCAGCCCAAAAGTCATGACCACATATTCAAACAAGCCCACTGATCCTGGTACTCTGAATGCGGTCTTGTGTATATCTTCTGGAGCCATGAAGATTTGGTTGTAGCCGGCATTGCCATCCATGAAGCTTAACACCTTGTGGCCAGCAGCAGCATTGATCAATGTTTCTGCCACAGGCATTGGATATTCATCCTTTGGAGTGGCTCTGTTGAGATCTCGGAAATCTATTGCCACACGCCATCGGCCGTCCTTTTTCTCTACAGGTACGATACTGGAGATCCATTCAGCATACCTGCATGGCCTGATGAACCCGGCGGCCAACATTTTCTCGATCTCTTTCTTGACTTCTTCCAGAATTTCGGCCTTCATCTGACATGCTCGCTGTTGGAATGGCCGAAATCCCTTCTTGAGCGGGAGCCGATGCTCAATGATGCTCCGGTCTAATCCAGGCATCTCTGTGTAATCCCATGCAAAGCAATCCGGGTACTCTTTTAACAGAGCTATCATCTGGCTCCTGAGATGTGGATCTAACTTTTTGCTGATGAAAGTTGGTCGTGGCTTATCCCCAGGACCAATGTCGACTTCTTCTAGCTCATCAGCCGATGTAAACCCATACCCTAGCTTTCCGTCACCCGTTAGATCGACACTGAACACAGGGAAAACATGTGGTAAGGATAATATGGGCCGATTGCTGGAATCGGCCCCCATTTTGATTGCATTGCTCAATGAAGGTTTACATCGTGGTCTGGCTTTACTATGACTACGTGACATGCTTGAGACCAGATCATCACTTTTTATTTTTTGGGGCCGATCACAAGGATCGGCCTTGCCACGTACATCTATAGCCTTTGCTCTTGTTACACGGTCAGGCCGGTGGATAAGACCAGCCTCACCCCGTTTTTTGTCACGTCGATGCGCTCGCAGTCGTCCAAAGTGATTCCGGAGAGTGGCTCTTGGCCTGCCGTCTCCCAAACGTTCATGCCAGCCGTTGAAATCTCGGCTGAGTCATCTGCGTGGACGACCTCTACTTCATCTCCATCCCACTGTATTAAGCATTGATGCATCGTGGATGGAATGCAACAGTTGGCGTGGATCCAATCTCTCCCTAGCAGAACAGCATAGGTGCTCTTGCTATCGACGATGAAGAACGTCGTAGGGATGGTTTTCCTCCCTACGGTCAGATCCACGTTCAGAACACCTTGTGCTTCAGATGCTTGGCCGTTGAAATCGCTTAGTGTAACGTTTGTCTTGATCAGATCCGAGCTAGATCGTCCCAAACGACGTAGCATGGAGTATGGCATGATGTTGACTGCCGCTCCGGTGTCCACCAGCATCTTATTGACAGGCTGCCCGTTGATATAACCTCGTAAGTACAGGGCCTTCAGGTGTCTGTAACTTCTTTCTCGTGGCTTCTCGAAGATAACTGGCCGTGGGCCGCAGTCAAGTTGTGCCACAGGTGCTTCGTCTAATCCTGGAGCACAAAACTCCGCTGGAAGGATGAACACCATGTTTGTACCAGCCGATGTCTCATCATCGGCTTTCCTTTGCTTGGGGCGCCACTCCATCTTTTGTGGTTGACCCTCTTCGTCCAGGGTTCGTTGAATTTTCGCGGCCAGATCGGGTCGCGCCTTCCTTAACGTGTGCAGGTATAACCTTTCGGCTTCCTCCAAGCCACGCAGTCGCTGAACCCTACGCTTTTTGGAACGGCTGAGTCCATCAGGGCACCACCTTGGCCGGTGGTACTTATCTTCTTCTTCTTCATCGTCATCTCCTAACTCCTCGAGATATTCCACCCGAGAGGACTCAGCTTGCTTGTTCCGAGATGGAAGAGGCCCCAGACGCTTGAACAGTGACACGTCTCCTGTGCTCTTCTTCTTCTGTCTACATTCTGGGCAGTTGCCGATTGTAGGCAATCGGCTCATCCCTGAATCCCAGCAATGTTTGAAGAAAGGACAGTCCCAGTGCTTGTCCACGTCGCCTTGCTCTCTTGACTTTTCCTTGGCATGGCGCTCATCTCTTTCCTCGTCACAATCGTGCCGACGATGTCTCCTGGCGTCCCTGCTAGCCAGACGATCTCCTGACACAGAGACCTGGTGCGTTCTTCTGAAGGGGTAGACAGGTCCACTCCATCGAGCGCGCCTTCAGGCGAGAACCCTTTCCACCTGATGTCGTGTGAGCGGGTCCTATGGAAAGAGCCGATGAGGTCGGCTTCGAGGATAGCTTTGACCTCGTCATACTTCTTCTTGAGCTCCTCGGACAGATCCTCGTACGTGACTGGAGTACCTTCTGCCATCTCAGATGTAGATGGCGATGCAGTTGATGTCGAAGTCGGTCCCACCGGGCGTGCCAGAATGTGTTGGCGTCCGAAACCCACCGGCGAGCAACGGCTGGCAACACGAAGAGCCGGGAACAACCTAGAGCTGCGGCTGGCCCTGGTCCCTCCGAGCGACGGCCCGCAAAGCTCCTGGTACGCACGTCCCGATGCTGGTGCAAGGGCGTGCCACCTGACCTATACCTGATCAGGAAGGTGATGGATTTGCTTCGCTTAGTTTCCTGCATGGCATACACGTAAACATTAAATACGAGCCTCGATCGGCTCTCAGGTTGTCCCGCGAATCGGCTCAAGGAGCCGATCCACCCATGGTTCGTATGAGGTCTACGATCACATGGTGGTCCTGCTTGATCGATATATAGCTATAACGACCTACGACGATTTAGGGTTTTCACCACATAATCGGAACATCCTACGCGTGATTGAGCCTGGCAGCCACGCACGGTGATAATAAACCAACCCTAGACAAGGCCTAAAAACCAACACGAAGTTGATCCCCGGAACATCTTATCTAGGGCTAGCAAACTACACCCTACGTGCTACTGGATCCTTCACCCATTTGCAAGGCCTAACTATGCAGATATTAAACTAATCCTTGAAGAACAAGGAGCAATCATAACGGATCGGATCTACTAAATAATGATCGAGCAAGGTGCCGCCCCTACACCTAAAATAGGTGTAAGGGCGGCTAGACGTCTAAGGGTTGCATGGACAAAAGCATGTGACACGATGGAACAATGCTAACCCTAACACATCTATGATAACTACGTTGCTCGCCATCAACAAGGCTTCAGCACGAGCAACGCATGAACGACGAATAAACGTGTACTGCCTAGATCGCAAGATGCGATCTATGTAGCATGATGCTTACCGGGAAGAAACCCTCGAAACAAAGGGGTTGGCGATGCGCCTAGATTGGTTTGTGATGAACGTGATTCTTGTTTTTCTCAATAACCCTAGATACATATTTATATTCCGTAGACTTTCTAACGTGGGAATAATCCCAACCGTGCACGAGCCAAACCCTAACTAACCGACACGTATCCTACTATGTTTACAGATACACGGGCGAACTAGCCCAAACTATCTTGTACAAGGCCGCTTCATGTATATCTTCCATGTATATTCTTCAAGCCCAATCTTGATCGCGGCCCACCTCTAATCCAGTCAAATTCTGGTGATAACAGCGGGAGAGGTGGAGGAGAGAGGGGGCGGCTAGGGTTTAGGAAAGGGGGTGGCCGGCCTCAAGGGGTGTGATACGTCTCCGACGTATCGATAATTTCTTATGTTCCATGCCACATTATTGATGATATCTACATGTTTTATGCATACTTTATGTCATATTTATGCGTTTTCCGGAACTAACCTATTGACGAGATGCCAAAGGGCCGATTCTTTGTTTTCTGCTGTTTTTGGTTTCAGAAATCCTAGTATGGAAATATTCTCGGAATCGGACGAAATCAACGCCCAGCATCCTATTTTTCCACGAAGCTTCCAGAACACCCGAGAGTCGCCAGAGGGGAGCCCTGGTGGGCCCAGGAGGTAGGCCGGCGCGGCCCTGGCCGCGCCGCCTTACCCTCTCACCGCCTCTTCGACCCTCTGACGCCGCCTCTTCGCCTATTTAAGCCCCCTCGACCTAAAACCTCGAGACGAAAAAGCCACGGTACGAGAAACCTTCCAGAGCCGCCGCCATCGCGAAGCCAAGATCTGGGGGACATGAGTCTCTGTTCCGGCACGCCGCCGGGACGGGGAAGTGCCCCTGGAAGGCTCCTCCATCGACTCCACCGCCATCTTCATCACCGCTGCTGTCTCCCATGAGGAGGGAGTAGTTCTCCATCGAGGCTAAGGGGCTGTACCGGTAGCTATGTGGTTAATCTCTCTCCTATGTACCTTAATACAATGATCTCATGAGTTGCTTTACATGATTGAGATTCATATGAGTTTTGTATCACTATTCATCTATGTGCTACTCTAGTGATGTTATTAAAGTACTCTATTCCTCCTGCATGATGTAATGTGGACAGTGTGTGCATCATGTAGTACTTGGCATAGTTTATGATTGTGATCTCTTGTGGATTATGAAGTTAACTATTACTATGATGGTATTGATGTGATCTATTTGGTTATGTTGATCTATCTTGCACTCTAAGGTTATTTAAATATGAACATTGAATATTGTGGAGCTTGTTAACTCCGGCATTGAGGGTTCGTGTAATCCTACACAATTAGTGGTGTTCATCATCCAACAAGAGGGTGTAGAGTCTAGCATCTATCTATTTATTCTGTTATGTGATCAATGTTGAGAGTGTCCACTAGTGAACGTATGATCCCTAGGCCTTGTTCCTAAATACTGCTATCGCTGCTTGTTTACTGTTCTACTGCATTTGTACTGTCCGCAATATTACCACCATCAACCACACGCCAGTCCTGGATAGCAAAGCACTTTTCTGGTGTCGTTGCTACTGCTCATACTTATTCATACCACCTGTATTTCACTATCTCTTCGCCGAACTAGTGCACCTATTAGGTGTGTTGGGGACACAAGAGACTTCTTGCTTTGTGGTTGCAGGGTTGCATGAGAGGGATATCTTTGACCTCTTCCTCCCTGAGATCGATAAACCTTGGGTGATCCACTTAAGGGAAACTTGCTGCTGTTCTACAAACCTCTGCTCTTGGAGGCCCAACACTGTCTACAAGAATAGAAGCACCCATAGACATCAAGCACTTTTCTGGCGCCGTTGCTGGGGAGGAAAGGTAAAAGGCACTCATACTCCGGTTCCAGGTAACAGTACTTTTCTGGCGCCATTGTATTTGTGCTCGAAGCTATTTCCTTTAGATCCTGCAATTGCATCTTTTTGTTTCTTGTTTACACTAGTTAGGCATAATGGAAAACAACAAAAATATGAGAGATCTTTATGAACTTTATCTTGAATTAGGACATGATGTGTTTGAAGAGAGAATTAAAAAACCCATGGAACTTTATATGCATGCTAATGGGAATGTTATTAATATGAATGCTTTGAACACTATTGTTTCTAATGCTATGGAAAATTCTAAGCTTGGGGAAGCTGGCTTTGATGAGCATGATCTTTTTAGTCCCACAAGCATTGAGGAGAAAATTTACTTTGATGATACTTTGCCTCCTATTTATGATGATTATAATGATAGTAGTCTTTTGGTGCCACCTGTTATGGAGGATAAATTTGATTATGATTACAATATGCCTCCTATATTTGATGATGAGAATAATAATGATAGCTACTTTGTTGAATTTGCTCCCACTACAACTAATAAAATTGATTATGCTTATGTGGGTAGTAATAATTTTATGCATGAGACTCATGATAAGAATGCTTTATGTGATAGTTATATTGTTGAGTTTGCTCATGATGCTACTGAAAGTCATTATGAGAGAGGAAAATATGGTTGTAGAAATTTTCATGTTACTAAAACACCTCTCTATATGCTTAAAATTTTGAAGTTGAGCATGTCTAGTTTTCCTATGCTTATTGCATTATGCCTACATAACTTGTTTATTTACAAGATTCCTTTTCATAGGAAGCATGTTAGGCTTAAATGTGTTTTGAATTTGCCTCTTGATGCTCTCTTTTTGCTTCAAATACTATTTCTTGCGAGTGCATCATTAAAACTGCTGAGCCCATCTTAATGGCTAAAAAGAAAGAACTTCTTGGGAGATAACCCATGTGTTTATTTTGCTACAGTAATTTTGTTTTATATTTGAGTCTTGGAAGTTGTTACTACTGTAGCAACCTCTCCTTATCTTAGTTTTGTGCATTGTTGTGCCAAGTAAAGTCGTTGATAGTAAGGTTCATACTAGATTTGGATTACTGCGCAGAAACAGATTTCTTTGCTGTCACGAATCTGGGCAAAATTCTCTGTAGGTAACTCAGAAAATTATGCCAATTTACGTGAGTGATCCTCAGATATGTACGCAACTTTCATTAAATTTGAGAATTTTCAGTTGAGCAAGTCTGGTGCCTCAATAAAATTCGTCTTTACGGACTGTTCTGTTTTGACAGATTCTGCCTTTTATTTCGCATTGCCTCTTTTGCTATGTGGGATGGATTTCTTTGTTCCATTGACTTCCAGTAGCTTTGGGCAATGTCCAGAATTGTTAAGAATGATTGTGTCACCTCTGAACATGTGAATTTTTGATTATGCACTAACCCTCTAATGAGTTTGTTTCGAGTTTGGTGTGAAGGAAGTTTTCAAGGGTCAAGAGAGGAGGATGATATACTACGATCAAGAAGCGTGAAAAGTCTAAGCTTGGGGATGCCCCGGTGGTTCATCCCTGCATATATCAAGAAGACTCAAGCGTCTAAGCTTGGGGATGCCCAAGGCATCCCCTTCTTCATCGACAACATTATCAGGTTCCTCCCCTGAAACTATATTTTTATTCCGTCACATCTTATGTACTTTGCTTGGAGCGTCGGTTTGTTTTTGTTTTTGTTTTGTTTGAATAAAATGGATCCTAGCATTCATTGTGTGGGAGAGAGACACGCTCCGCTGTTGCATATGGACAAATATGTCCTTAGGCCTTACTCATAATATTCATGGCGAAGTATCTTCTTCGTTAAATTGTTGTATGGTTGGAAACGGGAAATGTTGCATGTGGTAGTGTATAATAAAATACTTGTAGAACATTGAGCTTTGATAACTTGATTCTTTGCAAATGTTTTGAGGTATTTAGATGGTAAGGCTTGCTGGATAAATAAGTTAAAATTAGTAGTGGATTGTTGTCTTTAAGCTTGTGCCGTACTACAAACTCTATTTAAATAGTTGAAGGCGTAGTTGGACTTGATAGCTTTCCATGTCTGAGAGTTCATCGTAATAACTAAGTTGTGCTGAAGGTCAAGGGAGCTAGCGGGGTACTTGTGCCACCGTGAATGGCCCTCCTTGGAGTAAATTTTAATCATGCTCTTAATGATGAACTTGCTAGTTGTTTGCAATAAGCTTGTGAGTTCTTTTTGACTAATGTTAAGCTACGGTTTTTGGCACTTCCACCATCCAAATTTGCTAGCCTATTCGGTACTGTGCATTGCCTTTTGCTCACATTGAGAATTGTGCATACTTCGCCGGTACATCCAAACCCGTGGGAGAACTTTCTCTTGTTCTCCTACACATAAGCCCATACATCTCCTCAAAACAGCCACCATACCTACCTACCACAGCATTTCCATAGCTGTTCCGAGATATATTGCCATGCAACATCCATTTTTACATTACATGCCATGTTGTCATTTATTATTTATATATTGCTTTGCATGATCATATACAGCTGATGTGTGGTTTACCCATGTTACGCTAGATCATTGCACATCCTGCTACACTGGCAGAGGCATACAGTTTCATACATCATGTTTCATTCATTATGAGTTATTTGTACCAAAAAGTGTGTTGTCATATTAGGATGTTGCCCCTAAAAATGAAAAGAGCCGTGGAGGCCATCAAAAAGAAAAAAAAAAGAAGAAAGAAAAAAAAATGAAAAGAAAGTAAAAAGAAAAAAAGAAAAAAGGAAAAAAGAGAATAAAGAAAAAGGGGGCAGCATTACTATCTTTTATCCACACTTGTGCTCATGTTTTAGCACCCGCATTATTCATAGTCATCATTTGTGCTCATGTTTAGCACCTACATTCATATGAGAGAGTTTTCATGTTTTACTAGTATAACTATGTGGGGAATTTACACTATAGAACTTGGGTTGTATATTCCAATGATGAGCCTCCTCAAAAGTGCTCTAGGTCTTCGTGAGCAACCAAGTTGGATGCACCCCCACTAGTTCCATTGGAGAGCTTTCATACACATATAGCTCTATGTGCATCCGTTGCATGGCAATCACTACTCCTTGCATAGCTTCGATCATAAGGCTTCCTCTTGTCTAATGGTCATTTACAGCTTTGCAAGCCTTTCTTCCATTTGGCCTTCCAAACCCCCATTAACGTTCTTTATGCCATAACATCCTGGTGCTAATACCAAATGCTTGCGCTCACCGGTTGAGTAGACTTCGAAACAGTTGATTCATGATGTTCATGTTTATGTTTACTTGACTGAATCCTTCTTATGTTGTGAAAATTTACTTGATGCTTGGAATGAAGGATAGAACTTCTATGCTGAATACTTAATACATCTTTAATGAACTTTGTACGGTTGCATGTCTTTAAAGCAATAGTTCATGAAAACTTCTAGCTTGTCTAACTCTTGCATTATCATCTCTTATATCAATATAGATACTTGCTTTGAATGATTTGATCTCAGCTCATATGCTTTACAATAGTATGATCAAGGTTATGATGGCATGTCACTCCAGAAATTATCTTTGTTATCATTTACCTGCTCGGGACGAGCAGAAACTAAGCTTGGGGATGCTGATACGTCTCCGACGTATCGATAATTTCTTATGTTCCATGCCACATTATTGATGATATCTACATGTTTTATGCATACTTTATGTCATATTTATGCGTTTTCCGGAACTAACCTATTGACGAGATGCCGAAGGGCCGCTTCTTTGTTTTCTGCTGTTTTTGGTTTCAGAAATCCTAGTAAGGAAATATTCTCGGAATCAGACGAAATCAACGCCCACCATCCTATTTTTCCACGAAGCTTCCAGAACACCCGAGAGTCGCCAGAGGGGAGCCCTGGTGGGCCCAGGAGGTAGGCCGGCGCGGCCCTGGCCGCGCCGCCTTACCCTCTCACCGCCTCTTCGACCCTCTGACGCCGCCTCTTCGCCTATTTAAGCCCCCTCGACCTAAAACCTCGAGACGAAAAAGCCACGGTACGAGAAACCTTCTAGAGCCGCCGCCATCGCGAAGCCAAGATCTGGGGGACAGGAGTCTCTGTTCCGGCACGCCGCCGGGACGGGGAAGTGCCCCCGGAAGGCTCCTCCATCGACTCTACCGCCATCTTCATCACCGCTGCTGTCTCCCATGAGGAGGGAGTAGTTCTCCATCGAGGCTAAGGGGCTGTACCGGTAGCTATGTGGTTAATCTCTCTCCTATGTACCTCAATACAATGATCTCATGAGCTGCTTTACATGATTGAGATTCATATGAGTTTTGTATCACTATTCATCTATGTGCTACTCTAGTGATGTTATTAAAGTACTCTATTCCTCCTGCATGATGTAATGTGGACAGTGTGTGCATCATGTAGTACTTGGCGTAGTTTATGATTGTGATCTCTTGTGGATTATGAAGTTAACTATTACTATGATGGTATTGATGTGATCTATTTGGTTATGTTGATCTATCTTGCACTCTAAGGTTATTTAAATATGAACATTGAATATTGTGGAGCTTGTTAACTCCGGCATTGAGGGTTCGTGTAATCCTACACAATTAGTGGTGTTCATCATCCAACAAGAGGGTGTAGAGTCTAGCATCTATCTATTTATTCTGTTATGTGATCAATGTTGAGAGTGTCCACTAGTGAAAGTATGATCCCTAGGCCTTGTTCCTAAATACTGCTATCGCTGCTTGTTTACTGTTCTACTGCATTTGTACTGTCCGCAATATTACCACCATCAACCACACGCCAGTCCTGGATAGCAAAGCACTTTTCTGGTGTCGTTGCTACTGCTCATACTTATTCATACCACTTGTATTTCACTATCTCTTCGTCGAACTAGTGCACCTATTAGGTGTGTTGGGGACACAAGAGACTTCTTGCTTTGTGGTTGTAGGGTTGCATGAGAGGGATATCTTTGACCTCTTCCTCCCTGAGATCGATAAACCTTGGGTGATCCACTTAAGGGAAACTTGCTGCTCTTCTACAAACCTCTGCTCTTGGAGGCCCAACATTGTCTACAAGAATAGAAGCACCCGTAGACATCAGGGTGCGGCCAAGCTATGGCTCTGTGGTGGCTGGCCCCCTCCCCTATGCCCATCATTATATAGGTGGAAGTCCCAAGAGTTGTAGTCCAAGTCTTCGAATAAGACCCCAACACCAAAACTTCCCAAAGGTGGGAAACCTACTCAAGAGGGGAGTCCTGCCCAAGGTGGGACTCCCACCTTTTCCTTAGGTGGGGTGGCCGGCCACCTCAGGTGGAGCCCACCTGGGACTCCTCCCTTAGGGTTTGGCCGGCCAAGCTTGTAGAGTCCCTCCGGGACTCCACCTTCCATAGTGCCTTTCTTCCGGACTTTTCTAGAACCTTCTAGAACCTGCCATAAATGCACCGGATCATTTCCAAACTTGGAATATGACTTCCTATATATGAATCTTATTCTCCGGACCATTCCGGAACTCCTCTTGATGTCCGGGATCTCATCCGGGACTTCGAACAAATCTTCAAACTCCATTCCATATTCAAGTTCTACCATTTCAACATCAAACCTTAAGTGTGTCACCCTACGGTTCGCGAACTATGCGGACATGGTTGAGTACTCTCTCCGACCAATAACCAATAGCGGGATCTGGAGATCCATAATGGCTCCCACATATTCAACGATGACTTTAGTGATCGAATGAACCATTCACATACGATACCAATTCCCTTTGTCACGCGATATTTTACTTGTCCGAGGTTTGATCATCGGTATCACTCTATACCTTGTTCAACCTCGTCTCCTGACAAGTACTCTTTACTGGTACCGTGGTATGTGGTCTCTTATGAACTTATTCATATGCTTGCAAGACATTAGACGACATTCCACCGAGAGGGCCCAGAGTATATCTATCCGTCATCGGGATGGACAAATCCCACTGTTGATCCATATGCCTCAACTCATACTTTCCGAATACTTAATCCCACCTTTATAACCACCCATTTACGCAGTGGCGTTTGATGTAATCAAAGTACCTTTCCGGTATAAGTGATTTATATGATCTCATGGTCATAAGGACTAGGTAACTATGTATCGAAAGCTTATAGCAAATAACTTAATGACGTGATCTTATGCTACGCTTAATTGGGTGTGTCCATTACATCATTCATACAATGATATAACCTTGTTATTAATAACATCCAATGTTCATGATTATGAAACTAATCATCCATTAATCAACAAGCTAGTTAAGAGGCATACTAGGGACTTCTTTGTTGTTCACATAACACACATGTATCAATGTTTCGGTTAATACAATTATAGCATGGTATGTAAACATTATCATAAACACAAAGATATATAATAACCATTTATTATTGCCTCTTGGGCATATCTCCAACAGTCTCCCACTTGCACTAGAGTCAATAATCTAGTTTACATTTGTAAAGATATAACACCTTGGCCTTCTGGTGCTTTATCATGTTTTGCTCACGGGAGAGGATTTAGTCAACGGATCTGACACGCTCAGAAACGTATGTATTTTGTAATTCATTTGCGTCTCAACGCATCACTCATTTCCAAATGAGTTGGCATTAAATATGTTTAGTCTTCTGGTGGAACCTTAATTCCGCGGTCTGAAATATGTCACTAATATTGTCACACACAATATAGCTTCAAAGTTTTGACTCTGTCGGTACTACACCAAGTTCTCAAAGAACTTATTGACTCAACATCCTTAGTCATTTGTCAAAACAATGACATACTCTGCCTTCGTTTGTAGAATCCGTCACAATATTTAGAACTCTTCTAAATCTAACATAGACAACTTCTAGCTTATTGTGCTACCTTTAAAACAACACTTAGTCTAATTTGAGATTGAAATTCTATTTTTATATGTGACAAAACAAATATCGGTGTAATCACCTTACAGCGATTTGTTTGTCATTTCTCCATACAAAACTATATATATATCCTTGGTTCTTCTAAAGTACTCAAGGATACTCTTACTGTCATCCAATGATCATCTCATGAATCATTCTGGTATATGCTCATAACATTTTAGATCACAGGACATCTGATTGTGTACATATTATTCGTGATCCATAATCACTCATGTGTTTTTACTCATTGAGTATCAGATACACTCAAGTCTTGTTAAAACTTCACATGACAAGAACATTTTCTTAATATTTCTATATTGAACTATTTCAATATCCATTCTATGTACTTTGACTTAAACTTATTTTGTGTTTCAATCTATCTTCATAGATCTTGACACTAGATATGTTTCAGTCCATATCCTTTCATTGAAATTAATTTCTCAATGAAACCTTTTAATCAAGTATATAATTACATCATTTATAACCAACTATATGTCACCTACATAAAGTATTATAAATGTGTCTTAGCGCTCCCACTTAATTTCTTGCAAATGCAAGCCTCTTCATCGTCTCTGATGAAATCAAAAACTCTTTGACTATTTCATCTGGTGAAGATTGCAATTCCGCGATACTTACTTCATCCAATTGAAGTTCGTATACCTATCTAGTATTCTACGGACTAGCAAAACAATTGGTTGTATCTTGTATACACCTTTAATACACACTTCTGTTAAGTAGTGTATTTTGCCATCCTACTAGCATATCTCATAAAAGAAATATGTAGTGATTACTAGAATAATCCACATAGACTATAAGCATTGCTACGGAAGATCTAATCTTATCGTAGTCAACTCTTTGAACTTTGTCGTAAACAACTTTTCGACAAGTTGAGCTTCTTCAAGGATATTTCATCCAAGTCCATCAATTACATAGATCCATTTACTTTCAAAAAGTATTTATCTATCTTGGATTTCATGGCGTATAGCCATTTTAACGGAGTCAGGGCCCATCATAACTTCTTTGTTTGTAGTTGGTTTATCATTGTTCAAAATCAATCCTTTGTCCACAAATCATTTATTTGATCACAAAGTAAACCATACCTACAAGGTTCAATATGTACTTCGATCTCCATGGCTAAAACACTTTGTAGTCATGGGAGCCATGATCGTCGTGGTCGCTTCCGGAACCAATTTCCGATGCTGCACTACTCTGATCATTATGCTTAGGTTCATAAACCTTATCAAGTTCTATTGTCCTCCCACTCAAATATTTCGCTAGAAAACAATTTCTTGGAAATAAGCAAGTAACATTAACAAACACTTTTGTCGTTTACTTCATAGTGGAAAGAATTCCCAATCAATTCTTTGGGATAACCAACAAAGACATTCATCCGATTTTGGTTGTAAACTTTTAGACCAAAATTTAAAGAAAGGACTACTAGGGTTTATACCCATGCCATAACTCGTATGGTGTCATTTCTACAGATCATGATGATCCTCTATTTAGTGTAAAAGCGGTAATCACTAAAGCATAATCCACAAAAATATAATGGCGTCATAATATTTTATCTCATCATTAATCCAACAAGGTTTGGATACATCTCTTGGATACTATATCATCATTATGATACTCCAAGAAATGTGAGTTGTAGAACAATTTCATGACTCTCTTAGATGTTCGCTAAAACTCGTAATTCAAATATTTCCACCATGATCCAACCATAGATATTTGACTTTTCTATTACGATGATTTCCACTTCATGCTGAAATTTATTTGAATCCATTCAAATGTTTCAAACTTCTTCCTTATCGAATATATCCACATATATATACTCAATTCATTGTTGGAAGTTTTTATGAAGTAGAAGAATCTCCCGCACACAACTATGCCCAGTGAACCACATACGTCATCATGTATTTTTCCACTAAGTTTGTTGCCCGTTCAACTCTTGGCCTATGAACGGTATTTTAATCATTCTCTTTAGAAAATATTTGCAAGCGCCAAATGATTCAAAAATCAAATGACTCCAAAAATCCATTTGCATGGAGTTCCTTCATGCGTTCCTTTCTAACATGACCTAAATGGCGGTTTCACAAATAAGTGGAATTCAAATCATTTGCCTTATGGCATTTTAGCGTCAGTGTTATGTATGTGTGTTTCACCATTAAGATTTATAATAACTTATCCATCTTACATGGAGTTATGTCATAATTTGAACAACTCATTGTTTTCATTTGACCCGAGCAAAATAACAATTATTAAGTTCTTTATTATAAATTCTAAGGGCTAGATAGAATGCTAATGATGAACATAATAACACTTTATTTTGTTCCAGACGTGCATTCCTATCATATTCCTTGTCAGTCACCTAGGCCATTGTATTCTTGTATTGCGTTGTTTTGTATGACACTTCATACCAACCAATATAGTACTAATACCCAAGAATTTCATAGTGTGACTTAACTAGGAATACAACCATAACATGTATATCATTTGTATACACCTGAGCTAGACTTTCTAGTCTTTTCTTTTCTTTTTGCCAAAATATGTTTTGCAGTTTCTCTTTTAGCTTTCCTCATGATTCAGAAAAACACTTTAACATTATTAACTTCTAGGTTTGTTGGTCAAATACCAATAACCTTGAGGTTCTTTCTTTAAGTTGATCATCATATGACAAGTGTTTCAGATTTCACTATTAGTAACTTTGTAATATGATGAACAATTTCACTCATAATTTTATCCATCATATCATGACGACTTTCCGAGACCATGTCTGTACATGCTAGGCTCGTAAAGTTTTAACCTTGGTACTCGCATGTGCAAATCAGGCTTGCACCCGTTGTATGCACACGTAGAATCTATCACACCCGATCATCACGTGATGCTTCGAAACGACGAGTCTTAGCAACGGTGCATACTAAGGATGATAACTTCATGGATATGCGAATATTATTAGTGCCCCAATAGTTGGAGGATTGTGACGCCTGGCGTCTTCAACCTTCATACATTCCCATAAAACTTATGAGTTTATGTAGTCTCACCAAATTTATAATCTATCATCTTGCAATAAGGTCTTAGATATCACATATATCTCATACCTTGATTATTTCTGAAAACTAAATTTTCAGCTCCTTGCTTTTCAAACAGATTGGAACTTCAAGTTTCACGGAGACAAGATAACTTTAGGTACTAATTGAAGCCATAGCTCTTTGAATCAACAATGTGAGGTTTACTAAAAGTTTGCAATAGGACTTAATCAATTCTTGATTCTTTAACAATACGGTACCAATCCGTAAAGTTTCTTGTCAGATTTTAACAGTATTTCTATCTCAATAACAAGACTAGCGTATGGTAGAAAACGGATGCCAATACTACAAAATTAATTCAAAATACTTTCAGACTATGTTTATGATAATTAGTTCATGTTTTAATCTAATTACTAATGAACTCCCACTTAATACAACATCCCTCATAGTTGTTAAGTGGTACACGATCCAAATCCACTACACCAAAACCGATCATCACGTGAGATGATGTAGCTTCAATGGTGAACATCAACATGTTGATCATATCATCCATATGACTCGTGTTCAACCTTTCGGTTTCCGTTGTCCCGAAGCCATGTCTGTACATGCTAGGCTCGTCAAGCAAACCCAAGTATTCCGCGTGTGCAACATGGCTTACACCCGTTGTATGTGAACGTTGAGTCTATTACATCCGATCATCACGAGATGCTTCGAAACGACGAACTTTGGCAACGGTGCATACGAGGGGAGAACACTTTATTATCTTGATATTAATGTGAGGGATCATCTTATAATGCTACCGTTGCGTTCTAAGCAAAATAAGATGCATAAAGGATTAACATCACATGCAATTCATATGTGATATGATATGGCTCTTTAGTCTTTGCGCCTTCGATCTTCATCTCCAAAGCATGGACATGATCTCCATCATCAACGGGGCATGATCTCCATCATCGTCGGCGTAGCGTCAAGGTCCATGGCGCCATCTTCATGGTTGTTCATCTCATGTAGCAACTATTACAACTATTTTGAAATACTACTCAACATGAAATTTAAAGACAACCATAAGGCTCCTGCCGGTTGCCACAATACAATAATGATCATCTCATACATATTCATCATCACATTATGGCCATACCACATCACCAAACCCTGCAAAAACAAGTTAGACGTCTCTAATTTGGTTTGCATATTTTACGTGGTTTAGGGTTTTCGAGAGAGATCTAATCTACCTACGAACATTAACCACAACGGTGATACTAGTGTTGTCAATAGAAGAGTAAACTGAATATTCACTATAGTAGGAGAGACAGACACCCGCAAAGCCTCTTATGCAATACAAGTTGCATGTCAAACGAGGAACAAGTCTCATGAACGCGGTCATGTAAAGTTAGTCCGGGCCGCTTCATCCCACTATGCCACAAAGATGCAAAGTACTCAAACTAAAGACAACAAGAGCATCAACGCCCACAAAACCATTGTGTTCTACTCGTGCAACCATCTATGCATAGACACGGCTCTGATACCACTGTAGGGATTCGTTGCATAGAAAACAAAAAATTTCCTACCGCGAGAACGCAATCCAAGCCAAGATGCAATCTAGAAGACGGGAGCAACGAGGGGATGATCAAGACTAACCCTTGAAGATTTCCAAAGCCTATAAGAGTAGGCTCTTATTGCTGCGGTAGACGATCACTTGCCGCTTGCAAAAGTGCGTAGAAGATCTTGATCACGGTGCCACGATCGGGCAGCACCTCCATACTCGGTCACACGTTCGGTGTTGATGAAGACGACGTCCTTCTCCCCGTTCCAGTGGGCAGCGGAAGTAGTAGCTCCTCCTTGAATCCGGCAGCACGACGGCGTGGTGGCAGTGGCGATGGAGAACTCCGGCGGAGCTTCGCTAAGCGTGCGGGAGAGGTGGAGGAGAGAGGGGGCGGCTAGGGTTTAGGAGATGGGGTGGCCGGCCTCAAGTGGTGCGGCAAAGCTATGGCTCTGTGGTGGCTGGCCCCCTCCCCTATGCCCCTCATTATATAGGTGGAAGCCCCAAGAGTTGTAGTCCAAGTCTTCGAATAAGACCCCAACACCAAAACTTCCCAAAGGTGGGAAACCTACTCAAGGGGGGAGTCCTACCCAAGGTGGGACTCCCACCTTTTCCTTAGGTGGGGTGGCCGGCCACCTCAGGTGGAGCCCACCTGGGACTCCTCCCTTAGGGTTTGGCCGGCCAAGCTTGTGGAGTCCCTCCGGGACTCCACCTTCCATAGTGCCTTTCTTCCGGACTTTTCTAGAACCTTCTAGAACCTGCCATAAATGCACCGGATCATTTCCAAACTTGGAATATGACTTCCTATATATGAATCTTATTCTCCGGACCATTCCGGAACTCCTCGTGATGTCCGGGATCTCATCCGGGACTTCGAACAAATCTTCTAACTCCATTCCATATTCAAGTTCTACCATTTCAACATCAAACCTTAAGTGTGTCACCCTACGGTTCGCGAACTATGCGGACATGGTTGAGTACTCTCTCCGACCAATAACCAATAGCGGGATCTGGAGATCCATAATGGCTCCCACATATTCAACAATGACTTTAGTGATCGAATGAACCATTCACATACGATACCAATTCCCTTTGTCACGCGATATTTTACTTGTCCGAGGTTTGATCATCGGTATCACTCTATTCCTTGTTCAACCTCGTCTCCTGACAAGTACTCTTTACTCGTACCGTGGTATGTGGTCTCTTATGAACTTATTCATATGCTTGCAAGACATTAGACGGCATTCCACCGAGAGGGCCCAGAGTATATCTATCCGTCATCGGGATGGACAAATCCCACTGTTGATCCATATGCCTCAACTCATACTTTCCGGATACTTAATCCCACCTTTATAACCACCCATTTACGCAGTGGCGTTTGATGTAATCAAAGTACCTTTCCGGTATAAGTGATTTATATGATCTCATGGTCATAAGGACTAGGTAACTATGTATCGAAAGCTTATAGCAAATAACTTAATAACGTGATCTTATGCTACGCTTAATTGGGTGTGTCCATTACATCATTCATACAATGATATAACCTTGTTATTAATAACATCCAATGTTCATGATTATGAAACTAATCATCCATTAATCAACAAGCTAGTTAAGAGGCATACTAGGGACTTCTTTGTTGTTCACATAACACACATGTATCAATGTTTCGGTTAATACAATTATAGCATGGTATGTAAACATTATCATAAACACAAAGATATATAATAACCATTTATTATTGCCTCTTGGGCATATCTCCAACACTATGTACAATAAAAGTTTCTTTTCGTGGATTATTTTTGGCTCCCTATATTTGTCACTTGCCTTTTTCTTTCGATCTCATGTCAACTTTGAAACATTGACACCGCTGCTGCAAAATGGGACCCGCATGTCATCCTCAATGTACAATAAAAGTTTTTTTGGATTATTTTTGGCACATGATATTTAGTCACTTGCCTTTTTCTTTCGATCTCATGCTGCATCTGAAACGTTGAGGAAGCTGCTGGCTCGTGGGTCCCGCAAGTCATCCTCTTTGTAGAATAAAAGTTTCCTTTCTTGGATATATTATTTTTTACCACTAATTTATGGATACTTCTTTTTTTCTTTTGATCCCATGCCACCTTCGAAACGTTGACACCGCTGCTGCAAAATGAGACCCGCATGTCATCCTCAATGTACAATAAAAGTTTTTTTTGGATTATTTTTGGCACCTGATATTTAGTCACTTGCCTTTTTCTTTCGATCTCATGCTGCATCTGAAACATTGAGGAAGCTGCTGGCTCGTGGGTCCCGCAAGTCATCCTCTGTCAACACCCGGATTTTTAAGTCCAGATGCCTATTATGCCATTCCTCGCAATCCTAGGAATATTGTTTTTTGCGAGACATAATAGATTGATATCACAACACATCATTTATTACAACACATAATCATCTTACAAATAATGGATCACATGATCCAATCTCATTACAATAATAGAAGTTCTATTGATCAATTACATAACACATAGCGGAAGCGAAATAACGTAGTAGTAGTCCATTTATTCCACAGGCAACTGTTGACGTCAGGAGTGATCCTAGTTGTCGTAGACGTCCTGCTGTCCTTCTTCCGGGTTCTGGTAATCTTCTTCATAGTCTGGCCATCTGAATAGCCAGGGACACAGCCATGAGTACTTTAAAGTACTCGCAAACTAATACTAAGGTAAATACTATCAACTATAGTAAGGGGGTTCTAAGCTCTAGTTTCATTTGCAGAAAGCCAGTTTTATTTCATAAGCACTTTTAATATTCAAAACTTCTTCATTTGCTAAACTCAAGTGGGAACATTAGTGTCATTCACACAACTCAGTTGTGATTCAAGTCAAAGTCACCTTTCAATTCAAGTCACAAGTCGCCATTCATATCTACACTACTTAAAAAGGAGGAATATGTTCCTTATTCTGCCAATACGTCAAAGGTTTTCGTCGTTAACCCGAGCGTTCCGTCGTCCCGCACGCCGCCTAACTGGGCCAAGCCCAACTACGTCGTCGGAATGGAAAAGGAACCCAGCACCCACCCGAAACCCTCGTTCCCCCTCTCCCCGAAACCCTCCAAACTCGTTCACCCTCGTCTCTTTCCTCTCCCCGCATCTATGGCGGCGCCCTCCCTCTCCAATCTCTCATCACAGCACCACAGGAAACCAGCGTCTTGGAGGAGCACGCGAGCCACGGCAGGCCGATGCGGAGATTGGTCGCTGGAGCTCGCCCTTCGACCACCGCTCGCCCCGCGAACTCGTCTCGTCGCATCGCCGGGAGGAGCAGGAGGTTCAGCGCCGACAGCTGATGCGGGAGATAGGCTGCCTCCTTCCTTTCTCCTCTCAACCCTCTTCCACTTCTCTACACTACTTAAAAAGGAGGAATATGTTCCTTATTCTGCCAATACGTCAAAGGTTTTCGTCGTTAACCCGAGCGTTCCGTCGTCCCGCACGCCGCCTAACTGGGCCAAGCCCAACTACGTCGTCGGAATGGAAAAGGAACCCAGCACCCACCCGAAACCCTCGTTCCCCCTCTCCCCGAAACCCTCCAAACTCGTTCACCCTCGTCTCTTTCCTCTCCCCGCATCTATGGCGGCGCCCTCCCTCTCCAATCTCTCATCACAGCACCACAGGAAACCAGCGTCTTGGAGGAGCACGCGAGCCACGGCAGGCCGATGCGGAGATTGGTCGCTGGAGCTCGCCCTTCGACCACCGCTCGCCCCGCGAACTCGTCTCGTCGCATCGCCGGGAGGAGCAGGAGGTTCAGCGCCGACAGCTGATGCGGGAGATAGGCTGCCTCCTTCCTTTCTCCTCTCAACCCTCTTCCACTTCTGCACAAGAAACACGGATGCCCGTCGCGGCACCTCGCGAGAGGAGGCGATGGGACGGCGGCGACGATGCCTCTGCTCCGTGAAGGAGGAGTAGTCAGCGTAGCTAGAGCGGCAGCGGTAAGAAGAGGTGATGTGGAAGATCGCCTCCTTGAAGCCCCTCTCCATCATCCTCTGGCTTGAGGACGCCAATATCATTCTTGACCAGTACAAGCCAGGCAAAGGCACTCATAACCTCCTCCCCTCTCTCATACCCTACCCACAATTTCTCATAGTTGTTTCTGTTGATGTTTTGTATCTATGCATATAAGGTGTTTTAGGAAAATCCAAAAAGGCTGCAGTACAGGCTAGAACATGCATGTGGCTATTCACTGGTATTCTGTGTACGTGCAGGTTACGGATCAGAGGAACGCACGGCCGTAGTCACTAGCACCGTGAAATTTTCTACAACGGGGTGTGGGCTTCTTTATCCACCTGCCGGATCCTGTAATGATGAACTTTTTTGTTGTTGTTAGGAGCACAGTCTCCGAAAGCATACACATCAGCAGGTGGGAATGAAGCACAAGCTTCTCAAGGTAATCCGCTCACACTATTTTAAATCCCGCGTTCATACTAGATTAGAACTTAGTTTCATGCCAAAGTTTGGGGGTAATGTGTTTTGGATTTTCCGAGTTTCATGCCAGCATTTCGGGGTGATCTTCCCGGTGATTTCCTAAAAAAATACGTATTTAATTAGAGAGTTCAGTCATGCCTACTTGTTGACTGCTTCGTGGGGGACAATAGGTCGGTCGGTTGTTGCATATTTTCTGTCTCCTCTATGGATTACCGAACATGTGGTATTCACACTTACGGGTTGAAAATTCGATGTGGAGTGCTAATGCGATCACTGGTGTTGTGATCCACATCTTATCACTGAGCTATCTATTTGTACTTTAGTATTGCTTTTGCCGAATGCCCGTGCGTTGGCCTTGTTGTAGTAATTACTAGCCAAAAGTTTTTTAATTGACTACTCTCCCTTTTCTTGTGTATAACAGGATGTTTCCAAAATAATAACTTCAAGATCAAGTGGCATTTTCGACGAGAAGTCTAGGAATCTTTATGCCAAATCAAAATCAGAGACGAAGGATGATTTGTCCTTAGTTCTTCTCAAATTATGACACCTCAAAAAAGTCTACACTACTTAAAAAGGAGGAATATGTTCCTTATTCTGCCAATACGTCAAAGGTTTTCGTCGTTAACCCGAGCGTTCCGTCGTCCCGCACGCCGCCTAACTGGGCCAAGCCCAACTACGTCGTCGGAATGGAAAAGGAACCCAGCACCCACCCGAAACCCTCGTTCCCCCTCTCCCCGAAACCCTCCAAACTCGTTCACCCTCGTCTCTTTCCTCTCCCCGCATCTATGGCGGCGCCCTCCCTCTCCAATCTCTCATCACAGCACCACAGGAAACCAGCGTCTTGGAGGAGCACGCGAGCCACGGCAGGCCGATGCGGAGATTGGTCGCTGGAGCTCGCCCTTCGACCACCGCTCGCCCCGCGAACTCGTCTCGTCGCATCGCCGGGAGGAGCAGGAGGTTCAGCGCCGACAGCTGATGCGGGAGATAGGCTGCCTCCTTCCTTTCTCCTCTCAACCCTCTTCCACTTCTCTACACTACTTAAAAAGGAGGAATATGTTCCTTATTCTGCCAATACGTCAAAGGTTTTCGTCGTTAACCCGAGCGTTCCGTCGTCCCGCACGCCGCCTAACCGGGCCAAGCCCAACTACGTCGTCGGAATGGAAAAGGAACCCAGCACCCACCCGAAACCCTCGTTCCCCCTCTCCCCGAAACCCTCCAAACTCGTTCACCCTCGTCTCTTTCCTCTCCCCGCATCTATGGCGGCGCCCTCCCTCTCCAATCTCTCATCACAGCACCACAGGAAACCAGCGTCTTGGAGGAGCACGCGAGCCACGGCAGGCCGATGCGGAGATTGGTCGCTGGAGCTCGCCCTTCGACCACCGCTCGCCCCGCGAACTCGTCTCGTCGCATCGCCGGGAGGAGCAGGAGGTTCAGCGCCGACAGCTGATGCGGGAGATAGGCTGCCTCCTTCCTTTCTCCTCTCAACCCTCTTCCACTTCTGCACAAGAAACACGGATGCCCGTCGCGGCACCTCGCGAGAGGAGGCAGTAGGACGGCGGCGGCAGCAGTCTGCTCCGTGAAGGAGGAGTAGTCAGCGTAGCTAGAGCGGCAGCGGTAAGAAGAGGTGATGTGGAAGATCGCCTCCTTGAAGCCCCTCTCCATCATCCTCTGGCTTGAGGACGCCAATATCATTCTTGACCAGTACAAGCCAGGCAAAGGCACTCATAACCTCCTCCCCTCTCTCATACCCTACCCACAATTTCTCATAGTTGTTTCTGTTGATGTTTTGTATCTATGCATATAAGGTGTTTTAGGAAAATCCAAAAAGGCTGCAGTACAGGCTAGAACATGCATGTGGCTATTCACTGGTATTCTGTGTACGTGCAGGTTACGGATCAGAGGAACGCACGGCCGTAGTCACTAGCACCGTGAAATTTTCTACAACGGGGTGTGGGCTTCTTTATCCACCTGCCGGATCCTGTAATGATGAACTTTTTTGTTGTTGTTAGGAGCACAGTCTCCGAAAGCATACACATCAGCAGGTGGGAATGAAGCACAAGCTTCTCAAGGTAATCCGCTCACACTATTTTAAATCCCGCGTTCATACTAGATTAGAACTTAGTTTCATGCCAAAGTTTGGGGGTAATGTGTTTTGGATTTTCCGAGTTTCATGCCAGCATTTCGGGGTGATCTTCCCGGTGATTTCCTAAAAAAATACGTATTTAATTAGAGAGTTCAGTCATGCCTACTTGTTGACTGCTTCGTGGGGGACAATAGGTCGGTCGGTTGTTGCATATTTTCTGTCTCCTCTATGGATTACCGAACATGTGGTATTCACACTTACGGGTTGAAAATTCGATGTGGAGTGCTAATGCGATCACTGGTGTTGTGATCCACATCTTATCACTGAGCTATCTATTTGTACTTTAGTATTGCTTTTGCCGAATGCCCGTGCGTTGGCCTTGTTGTAGTAATTACTAGCCAAAAGTTTTTTAATTGACTACTCTCCCTTTTCTTGTGTATAACAGGATGTTTCCAAAATAATAACTTCAAGATCAAGTGGCATTTTCGACGAGAAGTCTAGGAATCTTTATGCCAAATCAAAATCAGAGACGAAGGATGATTTGTCCTTAGTTCTTCTCAAATTATGACACCTCAAAAAAGAGAGGTGAGAAATGCGGGTTCGGACAGTGCGTTCTGCTTCTTTGTCAATGGGTTCGGACAATGATTTGAAGAATGCATTACCATTAGCTTTTGTCTCAGTTTTGTTTCTCATTATTGGTTACATGTTGTACATCTTTTGGTTCTAGCTCTGATTTCATATTCTTGAACTATCTCTGATTTCATATTCTTGAACTAGCTCTGATTTCAGACCTATTCTTACCAGGCTGTGGGTTGTATTCGTTAGTTCACAAGAGGTATTACAGAAGACTATTGTGTTTGTGCTGATGCCTAGATCAGGTACTTCCAATACATTATTGGTTTGCAGACTGTAGGTACGCATGTTTGTTAAGCCTGTAGAAGTGTAAAACTTCAGAATAGGGTGAGTGCATACAGATGGAAGCGTCAAATCCAATGTTGACTTGTTATGTTTTTTGGATCATATATATAAATTTGTTCTTGCTGGTATGTGGATTTCCTAATATTAGGTGCTACTTTCTTGGTCATTAGTGTTGTATAATCTGAAGAGAAAAAATAATAATCAGCTTTGCTATATTTTTTAGATCCCTCAATGTATACTGATGGCGGGCAGATTTGTTCAGGGAAGTGGTGATTCCAGTGATGCTGATGTCAAGGACATATTGGATGAGGGGACTGTTGAGAAGAGTGAGAATGGATTGAGGATGAATTCAGGTGGTGCCGAATCTATTTTACTACTTTAGAGAGCGCAGGAATCTCTTGAGAATGGTATGTCTGAATTCTCACCCAGTTTATCTTCATTCATTAACCAATTCCTGAATAGTTTGTTCATCATGACAAATGTGGCATGCCAACTGTCTATATGAACCAAAAAAATTTCTGTGTGCAGTTCATCTTCCTGCGTTTGTAAGAAGAGTAAGATCAAACTGATATTTATTCTTGATGCTTGACAAATACAAGTCATGCTTCAGTTATTCTGATGTTTTTTATTTCGTTTTCTGGAAAAACCTAAAGCTGTTATATGAACCATCAATAATTGACGTTAGAAATGATGTTGGTAGGGAATTCGTATTACTTAAAAAATTCTATGTCTAATATGATCTGTTTGTTCATAAATCTGGTTGATTTGATGAAGCAACCCAGGAATAAGTCCTTTTTACCTGAAAAGTCAAATTAGCTTAAACTTCAATCATAGAACAGATAAGATTTCAATTCTATGACTGCAGTATTTAATTATCACCCTGTTTAAACTTCATATGTACTCTGATATTCAGTAGACATTATCCTGGCGGTTAGAAATTGCTTGTCTGCTAACCATGTTTCAAACAACAGCTCAGTGGCATCTCCTGAAAAGTCACGTTAGTTCATTTGCAGTTCAGTACTTCAGTGTCATTATGTTGTTTCAGAAGTCACAATATGATTTACCTTTTTTATGCCTTGGTTTCAAATTACCTCCGCAGAACGGCTCCTATGCTAATCATTGCTCCGTTGTGTACTGCAGTGATTCAACACTCTGTGGTGGTCAGGAAGGAATCAACTGATGATTTTGATGCACATGATGATGGATGAAGCGACTTGCTCCACCTTGAGGAACCTGTGGATGAGGCAAGGGAAAAGGGAAATGATCTCGCATCAACATTGATCAACGAGAAAGATTCAAGAATACTTGAACTGGAAGCCATCGGCAGGACAAGGGCGTGGAGATGTGCAATACAAAGTATCAACAACCTGCTCTTGCAACCTGATCTTGATCAACTTCTCCAGGAGAAGATGGAAGCCGAGATTCAGTGCATCATCCTGACGAGTGCTTCTCAAACCTGGACACTATTGGCCGAGGACCGAAGAGCTCTCTATGAGCAGCAGAAATGTCTACTCAGTGATTACAATCAGCTCAAACTCAAAGTAAGTCCATCAGAGAACCGGTCAATGATACTAGGAGAGATGGTAGAGAATTTGGAGGCACAAGCCAAAGAGCTCTCTGCGAGTTCATGATTTTAGTTTTTGGTTATCTCTTCTAACATTTTTATGATTTGTTTTACCTTGTTGGAGCACAGTTGCTAAATAGTTAACAAATTTGATTAGTTGGATATGTGCAATTCAGTGAAGCAAATATAACTTATCTTAAAAATATTTTACCAAATGATGTGTTTATTGGACTGAATCACAATGGAGCACTTAGCGGTTGCGCTTCGCTCGAGTGAGAGTCTCAAACATAATCTTGAAAAAGGACAAGGCTCATGATACATCCGATAGCTCTGTTATGTGAACTTTATATTTTAATGCTAATATTTTGGTTTGCTTATATGCATCGCTGACCGTGGCAACGCACGAACATATTTACTATATAGAAAATATTTAACTTGCTAATAAAGTTTCACACTTAGCTAGCATCGGTCTATGACCTGTGTTAATTATAAGTTGTATCTTACCCCACATACATCAACTAACGATATGTCACATATTAGTATTATTTGACTATTTATATGTTCAAGCCATCTGTATGCACTCACCCTATTCCATGTACTTCTAAGCTAAATCCCTCAAAACAGCAGGTCATCAATTTTTGGAAAGAGAAACTGTTGTGTTTAACTGGATGGGCTGGTGCGTTCTTCTCTTGTACAAAAAGAGTAATATACAATGGACACAAAAGTCAATTGGCCTTCCCATTTTCAAGACAAAATTGACGATAAATATTTTCCTTACTTGATTAGCATGTACTTCGAAACTGAAATGTAGGGATGGAAGGTATGTTCTATTAACTTCTGTCTACTTACGTTTGCTAAATTTTTCATTTTTGTCTTTGATCTAGATTTATCTACGGAGTATTAGATTTTGAGAGCATAAGAAATGCGCATAAAGCTAGGAGTTCACTGATTATGTGCCATAGTAGCGTGCCGTCGTCGTTTCAGTTAACCAGATTGTGTTGGTTGTCCTACTTTGGGTTCTTGTTAGTCCTAACTCATCACATTGCTCCCGATTCTTTGGTCTGCTATACGCCTATACAAGAAATCAGACGGCATGTCTTAGACTGTAGGTAATGTTGGAACTTGGAAGAAGTGATCAAATCAGATGCTTTGTCGCTTTGGGTTGTAGGAGTGTAATAACTACTATATTAAACCTTAACAAACATCTTTTTTCTCCTAATTTTAGATTTTTTTTTACCCTGCTGTCCTGCTGACACGTGTTTTTACCTGCCATGCTA
This sequence comes from Lolium perenne, assembly GCF_019359855.2. Lineage (NCBI taxonomy): Eukaryota > Viridiplantae > Streptophyta > Magnoliopsida > Poales > Poaceae > Lolium > Lolium perenne. The sequence goes on along the minus strand of NC_067244.2, from coordinate 105,152,098 downwards.
TTGTTTGGTGTACAACTTTGGAGACGTCTTGCAATTTTTATCTGATTTATTACAGTGTAGTTGTTCACATGGTGATGCTTTATGTTTTAGGCCTGGGTTAGTCTAGCATATTCCTTCGCCGCTTTGACCCGCGCGGTTCTCTCTAGAAGACTCCCCTTGAGTTTCACGCGCCAGAGCCTCTCTTCTTCTTCCTACCTTCCGTGGCCACCTGCTTGCCTGGTGAGATCGCGCTGATCTGGCCGACGGCGGCGCGCTATAGGAGTGGGAGGCTGTGCTTGGAGAGGAGGCGTCGAATTCAGGCGAACAACACTCAAGATCTGCGGCTCATGGAGATGTGATACCGTGAGGATCAAGTAGAGGGCTGGTTGCGAGCACAAAATTTTCCCCGTCCTGGCTGGAAGACGAGGCCTCGATCGAGCAAGCCCCTCCCGGAGGGCCTCTTAATTTTGCTGCCGGGGCTCTCCCTAACGCGAGATCTCCCCTGGTCGACCTCCCTCTGTGGCCGTCGGCCATGGTGCAGGTCGGTTCCTAGCACGGTTTTCCCCACCCGGGCTTTCCCCTACCACGAGATCCGTCTAGCCGACGAGCTCGCTCCGTGGCCGGCGGCCATGGTGTGAGGGTCGGGCCCTTCTCTGGTGTAGCGGATGTTGAAGAGGTGCTCTGGCTCCTCCGATGCAGGTCCTCACCTAGAAGCGGTTCCCGGCCCCAATTTCTGGTGCGTCTTATGGTTGCTCAACGGCCGGTGTTGTGTATCTTGGACATCATTGGCTCTCAACGATGCCGTCGATTCTTTCTCTCTGCCCAAGGAGAGCAGCAGGGGAGGGGCGGCTCAGTCGAGGAGGCGACAGGTTCAGGTGGAGCGCCGCGAGGATTGACGACTTGAAGAGCGACATGGAGTGGCAGTCGTCGGGGTGGCCGACACGAATTCGTTTTCGCCTAAGCTCTCCTCCGTGGTCGAGCTCCTCGGCGGCCGGTGGGCGTGGCGTGGGTCAGATCCTGCTCTGGTGTCGCGGCCGTCACCGTTGTGCTCCGGTTCCCTTCGACGCAGCTCCACTCCTGGAAGGCGGCACCCGACACGATTGGTCCGCCGTGTGGGCGCTTGACGACCAACAGTGGTCGAGCTACTCAAGGTTCTGATGCTGGCCGCCATCGTCACTTGCTGGGATGGGAACTGCTACCACTTCAACTGCCCTTCGTCCTCTCCGTCGTAGGTATGCCGCCTTTCTCTTCCTCTTGCTCGGTTGACTTCTTTTTCCCTTCTTTTCTCTCCAGTTCAACCTCCAGTGTGGGTGTCGACGGAAGGTAGGAGGCCAGTCCCACCACCTCTGTTTCTTCTCATATGCACTGCGGGCTGTTTTGGATTCGGTCCGGGTGAAGTGGGTGTGGGTGTTGATGTGGGGTAGGATGGGAACGGCAACGTTGATTCTTGCTTGAACAAGATGGTCGCTCTCCATCGCGGATAGAGGATGCCAAGGTGAACTCCGTGCTATGCCTACTTATGTATCTTTGTACGGCGGTATGCAAAATGTTTGGTCCATCGACTAATCGGTGTGTATGCCAGTTTTTTAATGTAGTATATCAAATATTTTTTACCCGTGACCATTGTATTGGTTCAGGTGTTCAGTGTTAACATTCAGCTGTTGGGTTGCTATCCGAGAATTCAGAACAAGAAGAAGGCAGAAGTTTATGTTGATTAACATGACAAGACGGTGAATATACCCGGTAAATGCTCCAAAGCATTAGCCTTCGATGGAGCCGGCAAAGAATCTTTGCAAATGTTACAAAAAAAAACATAGTAGTGATATTACCAGATGGCACATATAGTTTTCCACTTGCAGAAGCAGCCACGTTACTGACTATGTTTAGCCAACTGCAGATCAAGTATTACTTCCTGTTAAAAAAAAGTATTACTTACAATTCCGAAGTGGTGTATGTATATTAAGATTTGTACATGACTGCTCATTTTGGAACCTTTCTTCATATAAGCACCAGGTTTGTTGAACTTTACACCTTTTTGGTTTGATTAAATTGATAGAAACTTGATGTTGTCATCACTTCTTTTGGTGCATGGTTTCAGGAGATAAACACATCCAGCTGTTTCATTTGAACTTCATTTGTTTGATTAAAAAATTGAGCAATGATATGTTATACATTGGGTCTCAGATTTAAATTTGCTTTGGAATACAAATGTGTGATTTATTTGATCATGGTTGTTATTCTTCTAACAGGTTACAATCACATGGCCAGTGACATGTGCAATAAGCGGTAGTTTTGGGCTTCTTTTCTTGTGAGTGCCGGCATTACAAGGGGCCCTAATCCAGCCAAAGGATCAGCAGAATTGGTTGTCTAATTCATGAACATTTGTCAGAGACATGGTTAAGGTCAGTAGTAGGTATGCTAAAAAATGTTTCCGGAGTATCCCTCCAAATATGAGCTTTTGTAATAAAACGATTCTAATGGTAGAATATAATAGCACATACTGATAATTAAATTGTAGCTTTGATGCAAAAAAGATACTGTCCAGATAAAACAGCAGAGTACATTGATATTAAGAGCATGTAGATTTAAAAGGAAAGTTTTCTCTCTGCTTCACTGTTTTGGTATTTCTTAAATTTAGTAATTATGTGAGAATTTTTGCTTTCTCACCCTGTTTAATAATCTCAGAATTAGAAATGTATGCTGGAGTGAGCGGAAACCACAGATTGTTATGGAAGCAAAGAGGCAGTCAAAAGAACTGGGGTGTAGACAAAGTTGACGTCTTGCAACAGTTTTGTTGGAGGACTTGACTCAAAGTATGAAACAAACCTGAATATTGTATTTTAAACAGCCAAAGTTGATGCAAAGTATAAAACAAACACAAAGACTGATCTTCTTTTCCTGATGCACCAGGGAGTATATTCAGACTGGATTCTTACCGGCTACATGGCGTTTTGGCACCGTTAACAGTACATGGCAGAGCAATGCTTTGCATCTACTGGTTATTGAGAAATCCGAATTCTGACTTCTTCACTCTAGCATTATATCTTTTATTTGTCTCACCATCTAGAACTTTTTCTTTGGAAATGAAAGCTTAATACGTTGATTACTCTATACCACGGTAATGAATTATAATATATGTTTGCCTTATAATGTCAACCTGTAGATAGAGAGTTCTTGTGTTTATGAGGCATAAATACAAGAACCATGTATCTACAGGTTGACATTATAAGGCATAAACTATCTAACTTCTCTTGCGGTGCTATGGTGTACCACTTTAGGTACGTACAAGTACAATCTTTGGAATGCTATTAGCATGGTTGATTCAACAAGTAAAGCATGGTCTCGGTATCTAAATACAGTAGCAGAACCAAGTTAATCTTCTTTTATGTCATATTGTTATTTGAAACAAGTAGCCTCCCTTTTAATCAAATAATATGATCCTCTGTTCTACTCAAGGTCCATAGTTCATGGTATAAAATATATGCATTTCACCGCAACACTTCAGTACTCGAGGGCAAAATATAGAACCTCCTATACTTCATTGGTAAAATTATTTCTTAGAGCTACATGGGGTCCTCTTTATTATGTACCCTTCTTTTTTTCTGCATCTCCTTGCTTGGTTTACATAAACATAGAAGGCTACAATATTTGTTTTATCGTCTTTGGTTAACGATTAATGCATTGACAGATGCTGATCCGTAGAGCCTGTAAATTTCTTTTTGTGGGTATCTTTGTGTAGAAGTGTAACTGTAACCAGTGACATAGGACAGTCGTGTTGCCGCAGTCCAATATTCAGGTACACAAGAAATAAAGTATTTCAGAAATCATGGTGCTAATTCATTTTTTCATATTTATAGTTTTGGTCTTTTTGGTTAAATAAGATAGTGCAAAAGATCCTACAAAAAGGTTGTGCTTTCTATTTCAAAGTAACAAGTTATTATAGAAGTCAAGAAATTAAATAAATCATACATTTACCTCCATATTTTTTTAGGTCCTCGGCAACAATATCCCATCTCAATAACTTTAGTTAGATATGAACGAACGATATGGTATTGAAAGTTGTAGTCGTTTTTTATGAAATATCATAAGAACTGTACAAGATCCAACAAAAATGCGTTCTTCGAAGATCCAACAAAAATGCGTTATTCCTATTTACAAAGTAATAGCCCACTACAGAACGTAATGGATGTGTTATATGTTCCAACCAAGCTAGGTATGAAAGCAAATTAATTTACAAGAAAAAATATGTTATACATTTTCCAATATGGCAAGATCCAGTAAGTCTTCCTCTTTGCTGCATTTGTCTTACAGTCTGAAATAGCAACAATACGTTAAGCATGGGTCCTCAACAACAATATGATACCTCCATATTTTCTAGGTCCTCAGTAACGATATTATATCTCATTAACTTTAGTTATAAAGGAGCAATATGATTCCTAGGTACTGCTAAGTATAATTTATCTTTTGTTTCCATTGTCGGTTGTAGGGCTGATTGGATTTTTCTTCAGATTGTCCTGCAAGTATCCCTGTTTTTTCTGATTTTGTTTGTTCTTTTCTAAATGGAATTCACTCTTATCTCTTCGTGAAGATTAACCTACAACTGCAAATGTATTGTTGTCAACTTTGTTATATTTTCTCATTATCATTGTAGTAAGGCATCATGACATCTTAGCTTCACTTTGTTTGAAATATCCAGTTGAATGCTATCATGGTTTGCAACAGTATTGTTTAACAACAGGAAGAACAAGAGTTAATTGATCTTCTTACTTACCATGTTTAGTGTTCATTCTTTAAGAGGGACATTACAGCAACATGTAAGCAATTGGTGGATGATGCAAGCAAATATATAGCTTAATAAAGCGCCCGTTATCGAAAAAATAGCTTAATGTCCATCGTGGAACAATATTGAGCCAACTCAGGCATGCTTCTCTCATGTTCACTACCATCTTACATATCGTAAGTGCAGACCACTAGCATGTAATTTGTGGCAATGTACGTGTATCAACTTACCGTGAGATTGTATAAATTGTTGTCAAATATGTAATCAACTGCTATGCCAATCTGCCATTGAACTGAGAATCGCCTGACAGCAATTGCTACTACCTTACACCAAAAGACAATTACAACGGACAACCTTGTGGCACAACAATTACTACTACCTTTCACCAAAACACAATTACGTCGGACTACCTTGTGGTGTGGCATGCCACCGTACACATACTCATTGCACACCCGCATGTTGTTGCCCCCACGTTTTCTCTGACAACAAGACCGAGACCAACGACCATGGAGACATTGTTGTGGCTGATACCAGCAAGAATCTGGACTAAGAACCGGATGATCAACCATATGATCTTTCCTCCTGTTATCTTATCCTTAGTCAAAGTGTGAGCTAGGATAATCTAACAGGCCATGTGCTACTGCCGTCTGGCTCAGCCCAGTCTATGTACAATCTGCCATCATGTAACACATTAGCATTACCATGTGTTCTGATATAAATATTGTTGTTCACTCAAGTATTACATCTAAAACTATATATCTTATCAATTCCCCAGCGTTACTTATACCGAGACCCCTGCCAAAGATACGAGACAACAGGTGCTGTATTGACAGCTTCAAAGAAGATGCTTGAACTCAGAATCCACCCAGTGTCTTCTCCCTGCCCCATACAGTGTGTTGGCGATAAACTTTTTCACCAACTAGAAGTCGACAGGATATGAGAACAAGTAACTCATAAGGTGCGATCTATAAGAGGAGAATACTTTTTAGTCGTAGTGGCACAATGTGATCTATTCTCTTTCGGATAGAAATGTCTGTTGTCTTTATAATGCAATGTGTGTGCCAATGGTTTACATGCAGTTTTGGATTCAAGCACATTATGGTCTTGAGTAAAAATATTTTATTGAGTTTACATAAGTTAAGATTCTATGTATATTTAAGTTGGTGAAAATATCTTCCATTTGAATCTATATGGTTACAACGTCATATGCAGGTTTAGAAACTATCGTACAAATCAAAGTATGATTTATGATGATTTCTAAGGAAGATAGTTTCGGTTGATTTTCCTGTTTTAATTTACAATGTGTGTCATTGATACCACCTACTATTATTTTTAATGTACTGCGGTTAACTGCAATCTCTTGAAAGTAAAGAAGGAAAAGAAACATGTGACTGCCAATATTTTATGGAAGGTAATGCATCTACATATTCACATTCTTTATGTTTTCAATTCTCTATATTATCTTCTTTGCTTCGGTGGTTGTTTTCTCTATTGCCAGTTTACACACTAAGGTGAAAACAATAATCAAAAAAATAATTGTCCCATCAAGACCAGTCTAAACATGTATTACAATTTAAGTAGTGTATCCTGTTTTTCCATCGAATTTTCCACCGGTCAGCCACGATACTGGCGCGGCGTGCCGCCACGCCGATCTTTGCTAGTATACATTAGTGCTGATTCTGCAGGCCTTCCTTCAGTCTGGTTTTGTTGTGCTGGCTACAAAGTGCACTTTGCTAGAACGAAGCTTACCTTACATACATATCACGCTGCACATAATGACGACTTCTCTGAAGACATTGTGTTATGAACCATCATACTTCTTCATTTTGGGAAATTATCCTCTAAAGCCTAATTTAAAAGCATAACCAAATCGGGAAACACATCAGATTGCATAATGGAGTGTATGATTAATAGGAAGCAATAATACATGTAATCAGAAAATTGTTATCTGAGCTTAGTTGAAATATCTGACTTGTGAGGTGTTTGTTTAGGCAATTTTTTAATTCAAGCTTATGATGGTAGCCTGTTATGCTTTTCTTAACTTCTAACATTGACATCTTCAAGTTATTTTACTACAAAGTGAAGGGGAAAAAAGGCTTGTCACACAAATATGAGAAATAATCAGTGCTATCTTGTATAATATGTGTAGCTAATCACAGTACTTGCGCATCAATACCTACTGCAGTTGGTGTGAAAAATGTTATCAATGTGAAATGCATGGCATGGAAGTTAAGGATTGCAAGAAAATCCTATTTTGTGTTTAATGTGGCAAAGAGACTCGCCAGCCTACAACAGCTCACCCGTGAGAACCTCTATTTCCCTTTTGCTTTTACTATGACAAGTGGAAAGTGAGTATCCTTTTCTTGTGCTAAATATATTTTATTGTGCCCTCTGTTATCATTATTCTGGGATTTGGATTGTTTGCTATTTGACGTGCCTGGTGATTGCATGATCAAGAGTTCAAGACATGCTTGACTGACTGAGTGTTTATATTCTTGACGATTTAATATATGATTTTCCTGAAGTGCCTTTCGCATGTTCATTCCATGATTATTCTTAGAGAAGTTTATCCTTTCAGAGGCAAGTGTAAACGTTTTCTTCGAGCTTCATTTGAAAGTTTTATATGGTATGATTGTTTACTGTATATACTGTTAAGTGCCCTGTATAGCATGCTAGAATACTTCAAGAGATTTTCTTTCTTGACATGTAAAATTGTCCATTTCTTTGTTGCAAGTATTTTTGTTTTTTCATTCTTGGTGCAAAACTAAAATTAGCAGTTCAGTATTTGGTGGGTTAAATGGTAGAAGTTTGTCACTTGGATCACCTCAATCTGCATGGCCTTTTACGGTTGCTCATGGTGTTGTTGCCTATTGTTGTCCAGTGCAGATTGAGAATGAGTATGTGCCAGAAGAGAAAGAGTTTGGGGCCGCTGGCAAGTCATATAGTAACTGGGCGGCAAACATGGCCATGGGTGATGTGCAAGCAGGATGACGCTACGAATCCAGTGGTACCTATTGAAGTAAAAGTGTCATGGGCACAACTGTTGTAAACTGATAGTTATTCTGCCTCCTAGATTAGGAAGAGTACTAATTATTGTGTTGATTCCATCTTTATAATATAACTAATTATCTAAGCCTTAAATTTTGCCAGGAGACCATGGAACAAGGAATATGTGGTCAAGTAGAAATGACACGATTCTAAATCTAGGAAGATACTGATTCAAAATCTGGGAAGGCAATATTGTCTTTTGGCTGTTTCACCTGGTCGGAATCATATCTGCACGGAAGGAGTAGATGACAAGATGCTGGCACTTCATGCATGCGGCTAATTTTTTCTGACGCTGTACGTGCTGGATTTGTCTGACCGTCGCACAGACGTGTGTTGTTGATCCTATATTCCTATGTATGCACGACACTGAAACTCTAAGTGTAGATGATAGGTTGCGGGCGGCAGCATCACTCGTCGTGCTGCTCATGTCGCCGCCGGCACGTCCTCTCCTGACCATTTGAGTTTTCCTTCGCACACAAAGTCGAGACCAACAGCATACATCGTTTGTTTTCGTGATCTACGGCACGAACCATTTTGCCCTTGCTCTCTCTCCCAGGCGGCGGGCAGCCAGATCCCATCTCCACCGGCGTGAGATCTGGGCCCCTCTCCCTCCGCTTGCCGCTCCGGGGGCAGGAGGGGGAGGGGATCTCGTTTCTCCTCCGTTTCGTAGTTAGGGCTTGTCTGCTGTGGTGCGTCGTTGGGGTGGTGGGAGCGGCGCCCGGGCAAATAAATCTGCCACAACTCCACTCCCACACCGGCGGCGACCTTAATGGCGGCGTCTCGGAGTTGTTGGCAAAGTGTGCTTGTCGATCTTTCAGGTCGGCAGCTTGGTCTTCTCGCCGTTCTTCAGATCTGGCGAGATCTGTTTCTCGACGTGTCGCTGGCGTTTGTCGTTGTTCACGACGACGCTGGGGGCCGGGGCGAGGTGGTTCTTCTGGAGCGAAGATGTTGGTCCGGAGGTGGTGGATATGCCGTTCTTCTCCGACTTCGTCGATGGGAGGCGGCGTATCTTGGTCCAAGACAGCACGGGGACGTCCCCCGGTCGACGTGCCACAGCGACATGTGCCTCGCTGCTTGCAGCAGGCCTGTTCATCGACTCACAAAGCCTCTTTGGCGATGGTGCTTTTTTGGATCTTGCAATGGTGGAGGCTCGGCGTCTCTTCTTGCGTTCGTCTCGGCGGCGGTGGATTTAGACGGCGGCCGCTGGCTATGGTGGTTGCAGAAAACTCTAAGGATCGTTTTGTATTTCTCGATCTTTTAGGATTTTATCTGCAAATTCAGGATAATCATTTTATTCCGGTTTGTCTTTTAGTTTCCACATATGTTGCTTTATGTAACTTGATTTTAGATTAATGAAATATGTGGTTGCTCTCAAAAAAAAAAAAATCGAGACCAACAGTAGGATTAGTCTCCATGGTACTTAATTAATTCAATTAAAGAGATGGCGTGTGCGTTTATGCATTTGACGCGGCAGTACTCCTCACGGCTTGGTAAGGCATTGATATATGCGGCTGGTCACAAAAAAAATAACTCTTAACATGGAGCCACTATTGTTGTAACCAAGATCATCATTGTGTAGTTGAGTATTCTAAGATACTCTTCACAAATTCGCATGCCTTTCTTAGATTCATGCATGTTCACATGCCTTTCTTATATTCATCCTCATAATAAATACTCTCCCTAAAAAAATTAGCATCCGCACTATCGTTTTGCCGATGGAGTTTTTTTTACCCCATCCATCATTGAAGATTTGCTAAGCGCTTTTGTATGTTTGACACAGATGGCAATGATCTAGGGTTTTCTTATGACATTTATGAATATTAAAGTGTTGTTTGGACTAATCACAAAAAAAGGTTTCTTCAGTTATACATGTGTTTTCAGCACCCATGTTTTGTGAGACAATAATATATCCAAAATGAGAGGTTGTTGAGTTGACAGTTATGACGATCTAGAACACAGGTGTGAGATTTACTGCAAAAGAGTAGTAAGAAGACCTAGAACTTGGAACCACGCAGATGTATAACAATGTTGTTTTGTTACTACGTTCGGTATTATCATGTTTTGGTACATTATGATATCGCTGATTTATTTTGAATTTTTATAGTGAGTTCTAAGTAATATATGTGCTTTGAGAAATAAAATTTGAGAACCCGTGGCAACGCACGGGCATTTTACTAGTTTTTAGAAAAGTTCTGATGACGGAAACAATATGGCATTTCCAACTGTTCATAACCGCGGACGCGGCTATTCGAATAGGTTAAACTCTGCAGAGGTTGTACACTTGTGCCACAACAATTGCAATAGTTCGTCAGGGGTAACTGGCCCTGATTTATCGTACGCAGTACGCGAACTACCAATCCTAACCTTTCATTTACATACCCTAGTATAGGCACCTCTCCCCATGAGCTTGCCTCCCGGTGAAAACAAACCGTCAACCCGGGAACTGCACAGGGCTTGGGTAGTACATTCACCTCATTTCACGTCATTTCACCTTCAATGGAGGCAGCCTCGGCATAACCCCTATGACGCTTGTTCAGAGGGAACTCATACTAAAATACACAAGTTTCCAGCTAAGCCTTACCCAGATTCAGGTATTGTGGGGGTACTTTTAAAATTGGAATGGTATCGCATCCGAACCCAACCATCAGTTTTGGTAAAATTCACCAAGTCATTCACCAGTCATATTCACCTTCAAAATCTTTCAATAGAATGACTCATCATTCCAAGGTTTTCAAAGTCATTTCAATTCGCAAGTTCCCAACTAGAGTAGTCACTTTTAATGTTTAGCACTAGCAACTAGTTATGAGGGGTACTAAGTAGTTTGCCTTGCTTCTAGGCTTAGTGTGATGCTCTTGTACTACTCCATAACTAAACCAAGTGAAATCATAAATCAAAAAGTAACTTTGATAAATAGAATTTAATAAAGCTTGTATAGTAAAAACTTGGGATAGGACCATAAAGTAATATGTAATGGTGCCTTGCTCTCATAGATCTTTGCACTAAGTAGCTTGCATTAGTCTAGCTTGCCTTGATTGGTGAGGTGATCAAAGTTTTCTGGCTCTTCCTCTTGGTAGAAGACCTCTTCCTCTTGATAGCCTCCGGTACTAGCGTCTATAAACGAATACGAGGATACAATCACCAAACAACACTTAAGTAATCTTAACTAGCCTTATTGGCTCACACAAATGATCTAGCATCACTATTTAACATTTATTCACAAATTAAGCTAGGGTTTCTTACTTAGTCTTAGGAAAATAATTTCCTCTCATTGAAATTGGAATTAGGGTTTCTATTTAGTGCTTTGGAGAAATAATTTCCTCTCATTGAATCTTCTTAAGATTTAATCTTCTCAAATAACCAGGGATGATCCCATGTTGACCAAGCTCAACACTTCACACTTATTATTTGAGAAAAATGATTTAAATGAGATTCATCATCTCATGTGATTTAAATAACCATTGCAATTTAAATACTATTTTGATTTAAATTCCCCAAGTGAGCAAGTATGAGCCTAAGCAGTAGAGGTCATCACATTACTTCATAATACTTGAGAAAATGATTTAAATGAGGTGCTACACCTCATAGATTTAAATTCCTAAAATTTGAAATAGTTTAAATGGACTAGTATTGACTACATAGCCAATATTTTGCTTCTAGCCCATGATCATGTACAGAACCTATATCATATTTTTACATAGTAAATTAGAGTTGGTGAAATGTGAATTATAGCAATTGGAATACTGAAAAGTCTCTGTTTTGTTATTTTTGCCATTCGAAATCTACACAAGTTATGGGGTTGAATCCAGCGGCAAAGTGTAGATAATTTCATGGGCTTTCCAGAGATATGTAGTTTGCTAAATTTGGTGCAGTAGTTTGAAAGTTATTCAAATTTGAAGGGGACACCAGTGTTTGAAAATGAGCTGAAACGAATTAAAACAAAGTTTGAATTGTTGGGCCGCGCGGGAAAAGAAGATGGGCCGAAACGAAATTAAACCGCACAACGCAGCCCAGCAAGCATCTGGTGTGAGTGGGCCGCCCTGACGAGGTGGGGGCCACCTGTCAGTGGCTCTTAACAGCCGAATCGGTATGTGCTCACCTCGACCGTTGGATTAGACGCGGATCGGGCGGCTGTGAGTCGTCGTCACCTACGGGGAGGAAGACCTTGCTGCAACGGCGAGGTAGGGGGTCGGCTGCGTGACGTAGCTCCGGCGAGGGGCGGCGCTGGCGCTGAACGAGGTTGTCGACGACGAGGATCTCACTGGTAGCCGTGGGAGGAGCGGAGGTGGCCTAATTTGACGACGGCGATGAGCTACTGTGGCGGTGGTCGGCGGTGCAATTGGAGCTACTCCGGCTAAATTGGGACGAGGGAAGTGGTCGAGGAGATCAAGGAGAAGGAGGGGAGGCGACTGGTGTGGAGAATGCCTCAAGGGGGTGCCTCTATTTATAGTTGCGCTATGTGGCCGTGGGGTGCTGTAAGGTCGACGGTGGCGACGGCGTTCGAGGGCGTGAAGGGGCAAGGTAGGGGGCGCGCTAGGTAGCTGCGATCATGGCGAGCACGACGCGCGTGAAGGGACAGCGAGGGGAGGACGAGGGCAAGCTTGCATCGTTGCCGTCCTGGCAGTACGGGCGAGGCAGGGTTTCGATGATGGCGACGGTGACTGGTCCTTTGCCGGCGAGTGAGCATGTCTAGCGTGTAGCTGTAGGTGTGGTGATCATGCGTGCAAAGTGAGAGAAGGAGGGGAGGACGAGAGCGTCCAGGCGAGGAGTGCCCAGTAGCGTGCCTTAGCATGCCAGTGCACGCTCTGGCGTGCACTGGACATGGTGATCACGACGTGTCCAGGGTGTTGGCGTGCTCCTTTGGTCCAGAGACCATGTCTAGCTTGCGTTGCAGAGAGAGAGAGAGGCTAGTTTGGCAAAGTTTTGTGGAGAGGGGAGAACCAGGGTAGGGTTTGACATTGTGGTGCTCATAGGGTCAGCATGGTGATGATTTGTTTGCTTTGTGGCTTTAATCATCAAGGGCTTGTACTAGTTTGATGCAGAGGAGGTACCAGGGTTGTGATGATCACAAATGGAAAGGGGTTGAGGCTAAAATCTGATGGATATTAGGGTGTGTGTCATTTTGCAAATCATGCCTGCCAAGTGTTTGTGATAATGGCCGCAAGAAACTTTTAGTTGAAATTTGGAAATCTTTTTGGTGGAACTCATTTATATAATTAAAGAGGTAGAATGGTGGTGGTGGTGGTCAATTTGGTGAAGATTTGTGAGATTCCAAAATGGGTGTTATCTTCTCTTTATTTCAAGGTCTCCACTTGTCTAATTTATTCTGGTCAACCTGGTCAAAGTCAGCACTAGTGGTCAACATAAAAGTTGTTCACCTTGACATGGTCTTGGATGACATGGCAAGAGTTGGTCAAGGTTGGTTGAAGAAAAGTCAAAACCAGGGGGGTAAAGTGGTGAATATATTATAAAGTGGCCATATGACCATTATAATATGTAAGTTGCATTTGCAATTTTATTTGATTTGAATTGGGTTCCTTTGATTCAAATGAGTGTGTTATTGATATATAAGTGTTTTACAAACAATGGCACAAGCAAATGTGGCCTTGGTTGAAGATTTGCAAAAATGGCTAAATGTGTATGTGAGTGAAAATGGGATTTTCTCACTATTTGATTTCTCTTCATTTGATTTGACTTTTCTTGACTCAAAAGTGATTCTTATTAGTTTAGAAATATTTCCAAACCATTGAAACCATTACAAAAGGTCTAGCTCAAAGATTTGCAAAAATGGCCCTAAACACATAAGAGGTGATGTGTCAATTTTACTTAATCTTGTAAATTGCTCCCCCTTGCTTTACTTGGGCAAGGTTGAGGGTCAATTTAGGGTTAGATTAGGTTTAGAGATGGGTTCACACCATTTGGTCAAGGTTTTAAGTCATAGGGCAAGAATTGAGTATTATGGATATGTGTCACATATGCCTCTATGCATATGTTGTATTTGATTTTTAATTTGACTTGGCTTGACCCAATTGGTGTTGTTGAGTGTTGAAATGGTATAGAGGAGTGATCCAACCATTCACAACATGTCTTAGGGTCAAGATTCTTAAATTCACAAATTTGCTATTTTACTCTCATATGTCTCTATGGCATTTTTATTTTCTTTTGTTTCCCTTTGGATTTGGTTTGAGAAGTACTAGGTAAGGTGTATGAAGGTTTTCCAAACCTCTAAACAAAGTAGAAAGGTCTAGGGTAAAGATTTATAAAAATAGCCATAGGCACATATACCTTTTTCTTATTTAATTTCCTTTTATTTTATTTTAACTTGGGTGATGAAAAGAGGGGTGAGGTTTAGGGTTTAAGATCATTTTAAAATACTCTAACAAGAAATCATGGCAATAGCACAAGAATTAAGCAAGATCACTATGTATCAAACTTAATTTAATTAAAGTTTTTGTTGGTTCCAAAATTTGGAACTAGGGAAATTCATTTGTTTGGTTTTGAAATTTTTGGGATGTTACAAACGCTTCCCCCTTAAACAAATCTCGTCCCGAGATTTTAAGAAAAGTTAGGTTCCTAAGAGAGATTGAACATTTTGATTAACAGGAAGACATACTTGGCATGGTCTGGGGTGCTTCCTGAGCTTCAGTGGCATTCATGTGGTAGAGGCGGCCGTTGTTGTTGTTCTGGTTCCTTCTTCTTGCAAAGCGGCGCTGTTGCTGCGCCGGTGCTGCGGTATTGGCGGCAATCTTGGCAAGCTTCTTAGGGCACTCGTTGGAGTAGTGACCCACAACTCCACATTCATAGCAGTTGATTGTTGCCTTGTCTTTGGGGGTGATGGGGGTAGCATTGCTTCCAGTCCTCGGGGCAGTAATGGTGTTGTTGTTGTTTCCATTGTTGTTGTTGCTGTTGGGGTGGTTGTTGTTGTGGTGGTTGTTGTTGTTGTTGCCTCCGGGCTTCGGGAGTCCTCCGTTGTTGTTGTTGTAGTTGGGGCGATAACTCTGAGCAGGGGGCTTGTTGTGTCTTGGGGTGAATCCTCCAGAGGAGTTGTTGCGGTACTTCTGGGTATGGTGGGGTCCATTCTGGTTCATCATTCTGCGCTTGCGGTTCTCATTGGCCCGATGCAGCTTTCCTTCCATCTGTATGGCTGAGTCCACGAGGGCTTCTAAGTCAGTGAACGGAATGTTCACCAACACAGTTTGCATCTCGTCGTGCAGTCCGTTCAGAAATCTCTCCTTCCTTTTCTCATTGGTGTCGGTCACATCCGGGGCGTACCTTGACAGGGTGAGAAACCTGCCGCGGTATTCCACCACGGACATCCTTCCTTGCTTGAGTTCGCGGAACTCGTCTCTCATCTTCTTGATCAGTCCTTGGGGCACATGATATTTGCTAAACTTCAGCTTGAAGTCTTCCCAGGTCATCATCTGTCCCGCATTCATTGCACGGGCGCTTGTCCACCAGGCTCTGGCAGGTCCTGATAGGTAGTGGGTGGTGAACAGTACTTTTTCTGCGGCTTCAACTCCCGCAACTTCAAGGTTGTTCTCCATGGTCTGGAGCCAATCATCAGCATCAAGGGGTTCTTCAGTCTTGTTGAACATGGGTGGGTTGGTGTTCTGAAAGTTCTTTAGCTTCGATCCAGGGTGATCGTGGTTTCCATGGCCTTGATTGTTCTGAGCTATCTGTTGCAGTGCGGCGATGTTGGCTTGGCGTTCAGCTCTCTCGGCTTCTCGGTCTGCCATCATCGTCTGCAGCAGTTGCAGCATGGCATCCTGGGTGGCGTTGCGGGTTGGTGGGGCCATCTGAACATTGAGGTAGATGATAAGATAAGAGGGAAATTTCTATGGTTTGTTTTGTTAAAGTTTAAAAAGTTCATAACTTAAAAATTTGAGTAGTGTTGCGGGGGTAAAACCAACAACACTTTTTCATTCATACCAAGCATCACACATTACAAATCTAACACACCGTTGGTTTGAAGAACCATTCATTCGTTCTACGATACAAGGGGATCCTGATACAACTCACACATACAAAAGTGCTTAAAATGATACTACTCTTCCGGGGGGGGGGGGGGATTCTTCATCTTCACGGGTAATGTGCTAGGCGAAAGGCGAGGGCATTGTCCAACTCCTTGCGGGTCTTGTGTAGCATGTAGTCGAGGTAGGCAACATAGTGGTTCATCTCCGGGTGCGGGGGCATAATTATTGGTCTTCCCATGGGGTCATGTCCTGGATAGTAAATGAAGCGGGTATTCTTGAGCTTGTCGATATTCTGTCCACACAGACGGGCAATTGCTTCCTGCATAGCTCTGACTAGTCATTCCTTCCAAGTGCTTCCCGTTACCGAAAACCAGATGGTTTCCCATAGTGGGGCTCCAAGCTTTCCTCTCAGATCTGTAGTAACCTCCCACCGAGGTTGTCCTCCCGATGGATTGTTGAGGGGTATTCCGAAGAACTCGGGATACGGGCGTCCTAAATAATCAACCAGTTGTTTCAAATCCTTCTCGAACATGAGGTTTCCTCCGTGGCCAAGCTGATAAGACTTGCAGATGTACACCATCTGTGAAGAGTTATGATGAGTAAGTTAGAGAAGTAGTGTGTCAAAATTTTATGTAGTAGTATAAGAAGAATAGAGCATAACTTTCTTATTTTGAAGAAGATCTCAAGGATAAGAGGGAGAATAAGTTTTCATAAATAATTACTTCATTTGTTTCGAAACTAAATTTTTCAGACGTCCATTCTAACTAGGGTCTCCTAAGTCAACAATGGCTCTGATACCAACTTGTCAACACCCGGATTTTTAAATCCAGATGCCTATTATGCCATTCCTCGTAATCCCAGGAATATTGTTTTTTGCGAGACATAATAGATTGATATCACAACACATCATTTATTACAACACATAATCGTCTTACAAATAAAGGATCACATGATCCAGTCTCATTACAATAATAGAAGTTCTATTGATCAATTACATAACACATAGCGGAAGCGAAATAACGTAGTAGTAGTCCATTTATTCCACAGGCAGCTGTTGACGTCAGGAGTTATCCTAGTTGTCGTAGACGTCCTGCTGTCCATCTTCCAGGTTCTGGTACTCTTCTTCATAGTCTGGCCATTTGAATAGCCAGGGACACAACCATGAGTACTTTAAAGTACTCGCAAACTAATACTAAGGTAAATACTATCAACTATAGTAAGGGGTTCTAAGCTCTAGTTTCATTTGCAGAAAGCCAGTTTTATTTCATAAGCACTTTTAATATTCAAAACTTCTTCATTTGCTAAACTCAAGTGGGAACATTAGTGTCATTCCCACAACTCAGTTGTGATTCAAGTCAAAGTAACCTTTCAATTCAAGTCACAAGTCACCATTCATATTTTTAGAAAAGTTCTGATGACGGAAACAGTATGGCCTTTCCAACTGTCCATAACCGCGGACGCGGCTATTCGAATAGGTTAAAATCTGAAGAGGTTGTACACTTGTGCCACAACAATTGCAATAGTTCGTCAGGGGTAACTGGCCCTGATTTATCGTACGCAGTACGCGAACTACCAATCCTAACCTTTCATTTACATACCCTAGTATAGGCACCTCTCCCCATGAGCTTGCCTCCCGGTGAAAACAAACCGTCAACCCGGGAACTGCACAGGGCTTGGGTAGTACATTCACCTCATTTCACGTCATTTCACCTTCAATGGAGGCAGCCTCGGCATAACCCCTACGACGCTTGTTCAGAGGGAACCCATACTAAAATACATAAGTTTCCAGCTAAGCCTTACCCAGATTCAGGTATTGTGGGGGTACATGTAAAACTGGAATGGTATCGCATCCGAACCCAACCATCAGTTTTGGTAAAATTCACCAAGTCATTCACCAGTCATATTCACCTTCAAAATCTTTCAATAGAACGACTCATCATTCCAAGGTTTTCTAAGTCATTTCAATTCGCAAGTTCCCAACTAGAGTAGTCACTTTTAATGTTTAGCACTAGCAACTAGTTATGAGGGGTACTAAGTAGTTTGCCTTGCTTCTAGGCTAAGTGTGATGCTCTTGTACTACTCCATAACTAAACCAAGTGAAATCATAAATCAAAAAGTAACTTTGATAAATAGAATTTAATAAAGCTTGTATAGTAAAAACTTGGGATAGGACCATAAAGTAATATTTAATGGTGCCTTGCTCTCATAGAGCTTTGCACTAAGTAGCTTGCATTAGTCTAGATTGCCTTGATTGGTGAGGTGATCAAAGTTTTCTGGCTCTTCCTCTTGGTAGAAGACCTCTTCCTCTTGATAGCCTCCGGTACTAGCGTCTATAAACGAATACGAGGATACAATCACCAAACAACACTTAAGTAATCTTAATTAGCCTTATTGGCTCACACAAATGATCTAGCATCACTATTTAACATTTATTCACAAATTAAGCTAGGGTTTCTTACTTAGTCTTAGGAAAATAATTTCCTCTCATTGAAATTGGAATTAGGGTTTCTATTTAGTGCTTTGGAGAAATAATTTCCTCTCATTGAATCTTCTTAAGATTTAATCTTCTCAAATAACCAAGGATGATCCCATGTTGACCAAGGTCAACACTTCACACTTATTATTTGAGAAAAATGATTTAAATGAGATTCATCATCTCATGTGATTTAAATAACCATTGCAATTTAAATACTATTTTGATTTAAATTCCCCAAGTGAGCAAGTATGAGCCTAAGCAGTAGAGGTCATCACATTACTTCCTAATACTTGAGAAAATGATTTAAATGAGGTGCTACACCTCATAGATTTAAATTCCTAAAATTTGAAATAGTTTAAATGGACTAGTATTGACTACATAGCCAATATTTTGCTTCTAGCCCATGATCATGTACAGAACCTATATCATATTTTTACATAGTAAATTAGAGTTGGGGAAATGTGAATTATAGCAGTTGGATTCACTTAAAAATTCAAATTGGTTGATTTTTAAGATTTATTTGAATACTGAAAAGTCTCTGTTTTGTTATTTTTGCCATTCAAAATCTACACAAGTTATGGGGTTGAATCCAGTGGCAAAGTGTAGATAATCTCATGGGCTTTCCAGAGATATGCAGTTTGCTAAATTTGGTGCAGTAGTTTGAAAGTTATTCAAATTTGAAGGGGACACCAGTATTTGAAAATGAGCTGAAACGAATTAAAACAAAGTTTGAATTGTTGGGCCGCGCGGGAAAAGAAGATGGGCCGAAACGAAATTAAACCGCACAGTGCAGCCCAACAAGCATCTGGTGTGAGTGGGCCGCCCTGACGAGGTGGGGGCTGATACGTCTCCGACGTATCGATAATTTCTTATGTTCCATGCCACATTATTGATGATATCTACATGTTTTATGCATACTTTATGTCATATTTATGCATTTTCCGGCACTAACCTATTAACGAGATGTCGAAGAGCCAGTTGCAGTTTTCTGCTGTTTTTGGTTTCCGAAATCCTAGTAAGGAAATATTCCCGGAATTGGACGAAATCAACGCCCAGGGACCTATTTTTCCACGAAGCTTCCAGAAGACCGAAGGAGTCACGTAGTGGGGCCACGGGGCGCCGCCACACTAGGGCGGCGCGGCCTACAGGGGGCCTGCGTGGCCCTAGCGTGTGGGGCCCCCGTGACGCACCCTGACCTATCTCCTTCGCCTACTTAAAGCCTTCATCGCGAAACCCCCAGTACCGAGAGCCACGACACGGAAAACCTTCCAGAGACGCCGCCGCCGCCAATCCCATCTCGGGGGATTTAGGAGATCGCCTCCGGCACCCTGCCGGAGAGGGGAATCATCTCCCGGAGGACTCTTCACCGCCATGGTCGCCTCCGGAGTGATGAGTGAGTAGTTCACCCCTGGACTATGGGTCCATAGCAGTAGCTAGATGGTCGTCTTCTCCTAATTGTGTTTCATTGTCGGGTCTTGTGAGCTGCCTAAGATGATCAAGATCATCTATCTGTAATGCTATATGTTGTGTTTGTTGGGATCCGATGGATAGAGAATACTATGCTATGTTGATTATCAATCTATTACCTATGTGTTGTTTATGATCTTGCATGCTCTCCATTATTAGTAGAGGCTCTGGCCAAGTTTTTGCTAGTAACTCCAAGAGGGAGTATTTATGCTCGATAGTGGGTTCATGCCTCCATTATATCTGGGAAAGTGATAGAAAGTTCTAAGGTTGTGGATGTGATGTTGCCACTAGGGATAAAACATCGATGCTATGTCCAAGGATGTAGTTGTTGATTACATTACGCACCATACTTAATGCAATTGTCTGTTGTTTGCAACTTAATACTGGAAGGGGTTCGGATGATAACCTGAAGGTGGACTTTTTAGGCATAGATGCATGCTGGATAGCCGTCTATGTACTTTGTCGTAATGCCCAATTAAATCTCACAATACTCATCATATCATGTATGTGCATGGTCATGCCCTCTTTATTTGTCAATTGCCCAACTGTAATTTGTTCACCCAACATGCTATTTATCTTATGGGAGAGACGCCTCTAGTGAACTGTGGACCCCGGTCCATTCTTTTAATCGAATACAATCTACTGCAATACTTGTTCTACTGTTTTCTGCAAACAATCATCATCGACACTATACATCTAATCCTTTGTTACAGCAAGACGGTGAGATTGACAACCTCACTGTTACGTTGGGACAAAGTACTTTGGTTGTGTTGTGCAGGTTCCACGTTGGCGCCGGAATCCCTGGTGTTGCGCCGCGCTACATCTCGCCGCCATCAACCTTCAACGTGCTTCTTGGCTCCTACTGGTTCGATAAACCTTGGTTTCTTACTGAGGGAAAACTTGCCGCTGTACGCATCACACCTTCCTCTTGGGGTTCCTAACGGTCGCGTGCTGTACGCGTATCAAGACTGTTTTCTGGCGCCGTTGCCGGGGAGATCAAGACACGCTGCAAGGGGAGTCTCCACTTCCAATCTCTTTACTTTGTTTTTGTCTTGCTTTATTTTATTTACTACTTTGTTTGCTGCACTAAAACAAAACACAAAAAAAATTAGTTGCTAGTTTTACTTTACTTGATATCTTGTTCGCTATATTAAAAACACAAAAAAAAATAGTTACTTGCATTTACTTTATCTAGTTTGCTTTATTTACTATTGCTAAAATGGGTACTCCTGAAAATACTAAGTTGTGTGACTTCACAACCACAAATAATAATGATTTCTTATGCACACCTATTGCTCCACCTGCTACTACAGCAGAATTCTTTGAAATTAAACCTGCTTTACTGAATCTTGTTATGAGAGTGCAATTTTCTGGTGTTAGTTCTGATGATGCTGCTGCCCATCTTAATAATTTTGTTGAATTATGTGAAATGCAAAAGTATAAGGATATAGATGGTGACATTATAAAATTAAAATTGTTTCCTTTCTCATTAAGAGGAAGAGCTAAAGATTAGTTGCTATCTCTGCCTAAGAATAGTATTGATTCATGGACTAAATGCAAGGATGCTTTTATTGGTAGATATTATCCCCCTGCTAAAATTATATCTTTGAGAAGTAGCATAATGAATTTTAAACAATTGGATACTGAGCATGTTGCACAAGCATGGGAAAGAATGAAATCTTTGGTTAAAAATTGCCCAACCCATGGACTGACTACTTGGATGATCATCCAAACCTTTTATGCAGGACTGAATTTTTCTTCGCGTAACCTATTGGATTCAGCTGCTGGAGGTACCTTTATGTCCATCACTCTTGGCGACGCAACAAAGCTTCTTGATAATATGATGATTAATTACTCTGAATGGCATACGGAAAGAGCTCCACAAGGTAAGAAGGTAAATTCTGTCGAAGAAACCTCTTCCTTGAATGATAAGATTGATGCTATTATGTCTATGGTTTTGAATGGTAGGACTAATGTTGTTCCGTTAGCTTCATTGGTTGCTCAAGAAGAACATGTTGATGTGAACTTCATTTAAAATAATAATTTCAACAACAATGCTTACCGGAACAATTCTAGTAACAACTATAGGCCATATCCTTATAATAATGGTAACAGTTATGGTAATTCTTATGGGAATTCTTACAACAATAATAGGAATCCACCCCCTGGACTTGAAGCCATGCTTAAAGAATTTATTAGTACACAAACTGCTTTTAACAAATCTGTTGAAGAAAAGCTTGGGAAAATTGATATACTTGCTTCTAAAGTCGATAGTCTTGCTGCTGATGTTGATCTTTTGAAATCGAAAGTTATGCCTGATGAAAATCATAATAATAAAATTGTTACTACAGCAAATTCCATCCAAGTTAGAATTAATGAGAATATAAGATTGATGGCCGAATTGCGTGCTAGGTGGGAGAAAGAAGAAAATGCTAAAGAGGATAATATAGCTAAAGTTTGGACTATTACCACCACTAGTAATGCTAATGCTCCACATGTTGCTGCACCTCCTACTATTAATGGTACTCCCTCCGTCCTAGAGTGTAAGTCATATTTCCAAAAACTATTTGTCCCATAATCCCCACCTCTAAGGCATAATTTTATTTAATGAGGGAGAGAATGGGGTTGCATGCACCAATGAGGGAGGGAAAGAAAATGCATGCACCAATGAGAGAAAGAAAGGGGTTGCATGCACCAATGAGAGAGAGAAAATTGTGACTCAATCAACTAGTACCTTGGGCCAAGATATTCAAAAATTGTGACTTAGAAACTAGGACGGAGGGAGTAAAAGAATTGGTGTTGGCAATGTTTCCACTTCTAATGCAAAGCGTGAAAAACTGCTAAAGCTGCTAAAGCTATTTGAAAGCGCTGTGATAAAACTGCTGAAATTTTTTCCAACATTGGGGACAATGATCCCATTGCTTTAGATTATAATGGTTTGGATTTTGATGATTGTCATATCTCTGAAGTTATAAATTTCTTACAAAAACTTGCTAAGAGTCCTAATGCTAGTGCTATAAATTTGGCTTTCACGAAACATATTACAAATGCTCTCATAAAAGCTAGAGAAGAGAAATTAAATCGCGAAACTTCTATTCCTAGGAAGTTAGAGGATGGTTGGGAGCCCATTATTAAGATGAAGGTCAATGACTTTGATTGTAATGCTTTATGTGATCTTGGTGCAAGTATTTCTGTTATGCCTAAGAAAATCTATAATATGCTTGACTTGCCGCCATTGAAAAATTGTTATTTGGATGTTAATCTTGCTGATAATTCTACAATGAAAACCGTTGGGGAGAGTTGATAATGTTCGCATTACCGTTAACAATAACCTTGTCCCCGTTGATTTTGTTGTCTTGGATATTGAATGCAATGCATCTTGTCCCATTATATTGGGAAGACCTTTTCTTCGAACTGTTGGTGCTATCATTGATATGAAGGAAGGTAATATTAAATATCAATTTCCTCTCAAGAAAGGTATGGAACACTTCCCTAGAAAGAGAATGAAGTTACCTTTTGATTCTATCATTAGAACAAATTATGATGTTGATGCTTCGTCTCTTGATAACACTTGATATACACTTTCTGCGCCTAGCTGAAAGTCGTTAAAGAAAAGCGCTTATGGGAGACAACCCACTACAGTACTTTTATTTTATATTTGAGTCTTGGAAGTTGTTACTACTATAGCAACCTCTCCTTATCTTAGTTTTGTGCATTGTTGTGCCAAGTAAAGTCGTTGATAGTAAGGTTCATACTAGATTTTGATTACTGCGCAGAAACAGATTTCTTTGCTGTCACGAATCTGGGCCTAATTCTCTGTAGGTAACTCAGAAAATTATGCCAATATACGTGAGTGATCCTCAGATATGTACGCAACTTTCATTCAATTTGAGCATTTTCATTTGAGCAAGTCTGGTGCCTCAATAAAATTCGTCTTTACGAACTGTTCTGTTTTGACAGATTCTGCCTTTTATTTCGCATTGCCTGTTTTGCTATGCTTGATGGATTTTTCGATTCCATTAACTTTCAGTAGCTTTGTGCAATGTCCAGAAGTGTTAAGAATGATTATTTCACCTCTGAACATGTAAATTTTAATTGTGCACTCACCCTCTAATGAGTTGTTTTGAGTTTGGTGTGGAGGAAGTTTTCAAGGATCAAGAGAGGAGGATGATACAATATGATCAAGGAGAGTGAAAGCTCTAAGCTTGGGGATGCCCCGGTGGTTCACCCCTGCATATATCAAGAAGACTCAAGCGTCTAAGCTTGGGGATGCCCAAGGCATCCCCTTCTTCATCGACAACATTATCAGGTTCCTCTAGTGAAACTATATTTTTATTCCATCACATCTTATGTGCTTTGCTTGGAGCGTCGGTTTGTTTTTGTTTTTGTTTTGTTGAATAAAATGGATCCTAGCATTCATTGTGTGGGAGAGAGACACGCTCCGCTGTTGCATATGGACAAATATGTCCTTAGGCTTTACTCATAATATTCATGGCGAAGGTTGAATCTTCTTCGTTAAATTGTTATATGGTTGGAAACGGGAAATGCTACATGTAGTAATTGCTATAATGTCTTGGATAATGTGATACTTGGCAATTGTTGTGCTCATGTTTAAGCTCTTACATCATATACTTTGCACTTATTAATGAAGAAATACATAGAGCTTGCTAAAATTTGGTTTGCATAATTGGTCTCTCTAAGGTCTAGATAATTTCTAGTAAGAGTTTGAACAACAAGGAAGACGGTGTAGAGTCTTATAATGTTTACAATATGTATTTTATGTGAGTTTTGCTGCACCGCTTCATACTTGTGTTTGTTTCAAATAACCTTGCTAGCCTAAACCTTGTATCGAGAGGGAATACTTCTCATGCATCCAAAATCCTTGAGCCAACCACTATGCCATTTGTGTCCACCATACCTACCTACTACATGGTATTTCTCCGCCATTCCGAAGTAAATTGCTTGAGTGCTACCTCTAAACAATTCAAAATTTATTACCTCTGATTTGTGTCAATGTTTTATAGCTCATGAGGAAGTATGTGGTGTTTATCTTTCATTCTTGTTGGGCAACTTTCACCAATGGACTAGTGGCTTCATCCGCTTATCCAATAATTTTGCAAAAAGAGCTGGCAATGGGATTCCCAGTCCCAAATTAATTAACGAAAAAATAGACACTCCTCCATGGTATGTGATTGTTGGACGGCACCCGAAGGATTCGGTTAGCCATGGCTTGAGAAAGCAAAGGTGGGGAGGAGTGTCATCATAATAAAACTAAAATAAAAAGGCACTCCTTCATGGTATGAGATTGTTGGCAGGCACCCGAGGATTTGGTTAGCCATGGTTTGTGAAAGAAAGGTTGGAAGGAGTGCCACACAAAAATAAAAATAAAATGGGAGCCGCTCTTTGAAGGTTTGTCTGGCAAGGGGGTTAGAATACCCGCTACCATTCGTTGACAACAACAAACACCTCTCAAAATTTTACTTTTATGCCCTCTATATGTTTTCAAAATCAAAGCTCTAGCACAAATATAGCAATCAATGCTTCCCTCTGCGAAGGCCCCTTCTTTTACTTATATGTTGAGTCAGTTCACCTATTTCTCTCCACCTCAAGAAGCAAACACTTGTGTGAACTGTGCATTGATTCCTACATACTTGCATATTGCAGTTATATTACTTTACATTGACAATATCCATGAGATATACATGTTATAAGTTGAAAGCAACCGCTGAAACTTAATCTTCCTTTGTGTTGCTTCAATACCTTTACTTTGAATTATTGCTTTATGATTTAACTCTTATGCAAGACTTATTGATGCTTGTCTTGAAAGTACTATTCATGAAAAGTCTTTGCTTTATGATTCAATTGTTTACTCATTGCATTACCATTGTTTTGGATCGCTGCATTCATTACATGTGCTTACAATAGTATGATCAAGGTTATGATGGTATGTCACTCCAGAAATTATCTTTGTTATCGTTTACCTACTCGGGACGAGAAGGAACTAAGCTTGGGGATGCTGATACGTCTCCGACGTATCGATAATTTCTTATGTTCCATGCCACATTATTGATGATATCTACATGTTTTATGCATACTTTATGTCATATTTATGCATTTTCCGGCACTAACCTATTAACGAGATGCCGAAGAGCCGATTCTTTGTTTCTGCTGTTTTTGGTTTCAGAAATCCTAGTAAGGAAATATTCTCGGAATTGGACGAAATCAACGCCCAGGGGCCTATTTTTCCACGAAGCTTCCAGAAGACCGAAGGAGTCACGAAGTGGGGCCACGGGGCGCCGCCACACTAGGGCGGCGCGGCCTACAGGGGGCCCGCGCGGCCCTAGCGTGTGGGGCCCCCGTGACGCCCCCTGACCTATCTCCTCCGCCTACTTAAAGCCTTCGTCGCGAAACCCCCAGTACCGAGAGCCACGATACGGAAAACCTTCCAGAGACGCCGCCGCCGCCAATCCCATCTCGGGGGATTCAGGAGATCGCCTCCGGCACCCTGCCGGAGAGGGGAATCATCTCCCGGAGGACTCTTCACCGCCATGGTCGCCTCCAGAGTGATGAGTGAGTAGTTCACCCCTGGACTATGGGTCCATACAAGTAGCTAGATGGTCGTCTTCTCCTAATTGTGCTTCATTGTCGGGTCTTGTGAGCTGCCTAACATGATCAAGATCATCTATCTATAATGCTATATGTTGTGTTTGTTGGGATCCGATGGATAGAGAATACTATGCTATGTTGATTATCAATCTATTACCTATGTGTTGTTTATGATCTTGCATGCTCTCCGTTATTAGTAGAGGCTCTGGCCAAGTTTTTGCTAGTAACTCCAAGAGGGAGTATTTATGCTCGATAGTGGGTTCATGCCTCCATTAAATCTGGGACAGTGACAGAAAGTTCTAAGGTTGTGGATGTGCTGTTGCCACTAGGGATAAAGCATCGATGCTATGTCCAAGGATGTAGTTT
Organism: Lolium perenne; assembly: GCF_019359855.2. Lineage (NCBI taxonomy): Eukaryota > Viridiplantae > Streptophyta > Magnoliopsida > Poales > Poaceae > Lolium > Lolium perenne. The sequence continues at coordinate 105,125,406 of NC_067244.2, read as the reverse complement.
TTGATTACATTACGCACCATACTTAATGCAATTGTCTGTTGTTTGCAACTTAATACTGGAAGGGGTTCGGATGATAACCTGAAGGTGGACTTTTTAGGCATAGATGCATGCTGGATAGCGGTCTATGTACTTTGTCATAATGCCCAATTAAATCTCACAATACTCATCATATCATGTATGTGCATGGTCATGCCCTCTTTATTTGTCAATTGCCCAACTGTAATTTGTTCACCCAACATGCTATTTATCTTATGGGAGAGACGCCTCTAGTGAACTGTGGACCCCGGTCCATTCTTTTAATCGAATACAATCTACTGCAATACTTGTTCTACTGTTTTCTGCAAACAATCATCATCCACACTATACATCTAATCCTTTGTTACAGCAAGCCGGTGAGATTGACAACCTCACTGTTACGTTGGGACAAAGTACTTTGGTTATGTTGTGCAGGTTCCACGTTGGCGCGGGAATCCCTGGTGTTGCGCCGCACTACATCTCGCCGCCATCAACCTTCAACGTGCTTCTTGGCTCCTACTGGTTCGATAAACCTTGGTTTCTTACTGAGGGAAAACTTGCCGCTGTACGCATCACACCTTCCTATTGGGGTTCCCAACGGTCGCGTGCTGTACGCGTATCAGGGGCCACCCGTCAGTGGCTCTTTACAGCCGAATCGGTAAGTGCTCACCTCGACCGTTGGATTAGACGCGGATCGGCCGGCTGGGAGTCGTCGTCACCGATGGGGAGGAAGACCGTGCTGCAACGGCGAGGTAGGGGGTCGGCGGCGTGACGGAGCTCCGGCGAGGGGCGGCTCTAGCGCCGAACGAGGTTGTCGACGACGAGGATCTCACTGGTAGCCGTGGGAGGAGCAGAGGTGGCCTAATTTTACGACGGCGATGAGCTACTGTGGCGGTGGTTGGCGGTGCAATTGGAGCTACTCCGGCTAAATTGGGACGAGGGAAGTGGTCGAGGAGATAAAGGAGAAGGAGGGGAGGCGACTGGTGTGGAGAATGCCTCAAGGGGGTGCCTCTATTTATAGTTGCGCTATGTGGCCGTGGGGTGCTGTAAGGTCGACGGTGGCGACGGCGTTCGAGGGCGTGAAGGGGCAAGGTAGGGGGCGCGCTAGGTAGCTGCGATCATGGCGAGCACGACGCGCGTGAAGGGACAGCGAGGGGAGGACGAGAGCAAGCTGGCGTCGTCACCGTCCTGGCAGTACGGGCGCGGCAGGGTTTCGATGATGGCGACGGTGACTGGTCCTCTGCCGGCGAGTGAGCATGTATAGCGTGTAGATGTAGGTGTGGTGATCATGCGTGCAAAGTGAGAGAGGGAGGGGAGGACGAGAGCGTCCAGGCGAGGAGTGCCCAGTAGCGTGTCGTAGCATGCCAGTGCACGCTCTGGCGTGCACTGGACATGGTGATCACGATGTGTCCAGGGTGTTGGCGTGCTCCTTTGGTCCAGAGACCATGTCTAGCTTGCGTTGCAGAGAGAGAGGCTAGTTTGGCAAAGTTTTGTGGAGAGGGGAGAACCAGGGTAGGGTTTGACATTGTGGTGCTCATAGGGTCGGCATGGTGATGATTTGTTTGCTTTGTGGCTTTAATCATCAAGGGCTTGTACTAGTTTGATGCAGAGGAGGTACTAGGGTTGTGATGATCACAAATGGAAAGGGGTTGAGGCTAAAATCTGATGAATATTAGGGTGTGTGTCATTTTGCAAATCATGTCTGCCAAGTGTTTGTGATAATGGCCACAAGAAACTTTTAGTTGAAATTTGGAAATCTTTTTAGTGGAACTCATTTATATAATTAAAGAGGTAGAATGGTGGTGGTGGTCAATTTGGTGAAGATTTGTGAGATTCCAAAATGGGGGTTATCTTCTCTTTATTTCAAGGTCTCCACTTGTCTAATTTATTCTGGTCAACCTGGTCAAAGTCAGCACTAGTGGTCAACATAAAAGTTGTTCACCTTGACATGGTCTTGGATGACATGGAAAGAGTTGGTCAAGGTTGGTTGAAGAAAATTCAAAACCAGGGGGGTAAAGTGGTGAAGATATTATAAAGTGGCCATATGACCATTATCATATGTAAGTTGCATTTGCAATTTTCTTTGATTTGAATTGGGTTCCTTTGATTCAAATGAGTGTGTTATTGATATATAAGTGTTTTACAAACAATGGAACAAGCAAATGTGGCCTTGGTTGAAGATTTGCAAAAATGGCTAAATGTGTATGTGAGTGAAAATGGGATTTTCTCACTATTTGATTTCTCTTCATTTGATTTGACTTTTCTTGACTCAAAAGTGATTCTTATTAGTTTAGAAACATTTCCAAACCATTGAAACCATTACAAAAGGTCTAGCTCAAAGATTTGCAAAAATGGCCCTAAACACATAAGAGGTGATGTGTCAATTTTACTTAATCTTGTAAATTGCTCCCCTTGCTTTACTTGGGCAAGGTTGAGGGTTAATTTAGGGTTAGATTAGGTTTAGAGATGGTTTCACACCATTTGGTCAAGGTTTTAAGTCATAGGGCAAGAATTGAGTATTATGGCTATGTGTCACATATGCCTCTATGAAAAGTTGTATTTCATTTTTTAATTTGACTTGGCTTGACCCAATTGGTGTTGTTGAGTGTTGAAATGGTATATAGGAGTGATCCAACCATTCACAACATGTCTTAGGGTCAAGATTCTTAAATTCACAAATTTGCTATTTTACTCTCATATGCCTCTATGGCATTTTTAGTTTCGTTTTATTTTCTTTTGTTTCCCTTTGGATTTGGTTTGAGAAGTACTAGGTAAGGTGTATGAAGGTTTTCCAAACCTCTAAACAAAGTAGAAAGGTCTAGGGTAAAGATTTATAAAAATAGCCATAGGCACATATACCTTTTTCTTATTTAATTTCCTTTTATTTTATTTTAACTTGGGTGATGAAAAGAGGGGTGAGGTTTAGGGTTTAAGATCATTTTAAAATACTCTAAGAAGCAATCATAGCAATAGCACAAGAATTAAGCAAGATCACTATGTATCAAACTTAATTTAATAAAAGTTTTTGTTGGTTCCAAAATTTGGAACTAGGGAAATTCATTTGTTTTGTTTTGAAATTTTTGGGATGTTACAAACCCTTCCCCCTTAAACAAATCTCGTCCCGAGATTTTAAGAAAAGTTAGGTTCCTAAGAGAGATTGAGCATTTTGATTAACAGGAAGACATACTTGGCATGGTCTGGGGTGCTTCCTGAGCTTCAGTGGCATTCATGTGGTAGAGGCGGCCGTTGTTGTTGTTCTGGTTCCTTCTTCATGCAAAGCGGCGCTGTTGCTGCGCCGGTGCTGCGGTATTGGCGGCAATCTTGGCAAGCTTCTTGGGGCACTCGTTGGAGTAGTGACCCACAACTCCACATTCACAGCAGTTGATTGTTGCCTTGTCTTTGGGGGTGATGGGGGTAGCATTGCTTCCAGTCCTCGGGGCAGTATTGGTGTTGTTGTTGTTTCCATTGTTGTTGTTGCTGTTGGGGTGGTTGTTGTTGTGGTGGTTGTTGTTGTTGTTGTTGCCTCCGGGCTTCGGGAGTCCTCCATTGTTGTTGTTGTAGTTGGGGCGATAACTCTGAGCAGGGGGCTTGTTGTGTCTTGGGGTGAATCCTCCAGAGGAGTTGTTGCAGACCCTAATTTGTGGCTACTTTCTTTTTTATCCCCTGCCGCCTTTGAAACGTTGAGGACTCTACTGGCTCATGGGTCCCACATGTCAGCCTCTGTGAACAATAAACCTTTCCTTTCTTTGATTTATTTTTGACCCCTAATTTCTGGCTATTTGCCTTTTTTTGGGATCCCATGCCGCCTTGGAAAGGTCGAGGACGCTGTTGGCTCATGGGTCCCACATGTCAGCCTCTTTGAACAATAAACCTTTCCTTTGTTGGATTTATTTTTGACCAATAATTTCTGGCTATTTGCAATTTTATTTCGATCACATGGCGCCTTTGAAACCTTGAGACGTTGCTGGCTCATGGGTCCCACATGTCAGCCTCTATGAACAATTAAAGTTTCCTTTCTTGGATTTATTTTTGACTGTAATTACTGGCTATTTGTATTTTTTCGATCCCCTGCCGCCTTTGAAACTAAGTGGAAGCTGTTGCACGTGAGGTGTGGTCTGAAGTTAAAGGCTTCTAGTATTCACCTAAACCGTAAGAATTTTGCCTCTCCCAAGATGTGGATCTTTATTTATCTGGATAGAGGTGGTGACCTTGAAGCTATAGTCCTGGCGGTGACATGTTGGCACATTTGGGATGCCCGTAATAAGCTAAGAGAGGAACATACGATGGTGTCTCCCACAAGCGTAGCCACAAAGATCAAAGCTTATGTTGGTATTATTGTTGAGGACTTATTCAGAACCAAGCCTAGTCACAGCCGTGAACCCTCTTCACTTTCTTGTTGGGTTCCGCCGCCGATTGGAATGGTTTTGATCAATGTTGATGCTGCTCTTTTTGTTTCTTCTCGCCGCATGGGAGCGGGAGTGGTGATCCGGGACCATAATGGAGTTTGTGTTGCTGCTTGCAGCGACTCTTACCAGGAGGTTACCATTCCTGAACTAGCTGAAGCCATGGCGATGAGGAGGTCTTTAATCTTTGCTAAGGATGAGAGCCTCGATCACGTGTCTCTAGCTACTGAATGCCTCTCCATGGTTCAGCGCATCAACGCCGGTGAGATGGATCGTTCGATTTGTGGACCAGTTGTCCAGGATATCAAGCACCTTATTGCTACATTCTCAACATGTTCTGTTGTTCATGTTCGCCGCGAGCTGAATGCGGCGGCGCATTTGTTAACCCGTTCTGTTGTCTAGTGTGTGGCATGGTGTGCCTCCGGATTGTATCCGGCGAACTATTTGTATCTATGATTCTATATGAATCACGTCTTGATCGAAAATCTGAATAACATCATGAGTTCAATCTACTGGATCAGAGTCCTTGGGCCTCAGCATACAAATTAAGATGAACTATTTAACAGATTTAGCGCATCCAGATCAGACAGTTAACAACCAGTTGTACACTAGCACATCACAATATATTGGATGACCAAATAAGAGCATGACTGCTTCGTTTCACATACAGTAGATCTAAAAACGTTGATCAACGGGGGAATGATCCCTCACTTGGCTATAATGTTTTAGGTAGAATGAGACTAACCCCGCGGATGGATGATAACCTGGTTTATTCGCCCCTCCTGCGAAATTACCGCGGATGGGGATTCGAACCCGGGCGGGCTGGCTGTGCACTCGCTTGCCTTGCCACTGAGCTAGAACTTAGTTCTCAACATACCAAATTCATTACCTGAAACTATGAAGATGTTTCGTTTCAGGTGTTCGGTTTCAGCATAAACTAAATTTTTCTATATATCGTGTTTCCCAAATTTACACAAATTTTGCATTGTAAAAACAAGATCTAGACCTCTTTTTTCTAATCTGAAATATCTGTTGCCTAGACAGAAAATACTGCAATTTTACAACTTTGATTTTAGAAAAACGTAGATGCCAAACTGATCCTGAGTGACATGTTTTTTTTTGGAAAATTAAGTATGGTTCACATGTGGGTTCCGCACAGTCACCTAGGTCGTACATCTACTTCCTTGCCCCGACTCGGCCCGGTTTGGGGTACAAACCTCGATCAATCAGGAGTTCAGGACCAGTTGAGGCACATTTCGTGGCATGCAGCAAGAACAGCTGCCCGCAGGGATGTACATTCGCTTATCTAAGCAAAAAAAAGGAATGGTCCTCTCTACGTATGATCAACAGGAGATGGCTATATTATAAAGGGTGTACACACATTGTAATTATAGTGCTGAAAGAAAGTCAAACATTAAACAACCATACATGGGTTATAATCTAAAGGCAACACGCAATACAAAAGCAGGGCAGTGTTCAAATAAACTGATTCAATATTGTACATACTAAAAACTGTGTACTACTTCTCAACACTTCAAGCACAAGAAAAATGTGTGTCAGTCTTTTTCAAAGATAACACGGAATGGGCAAAGTATAAACCAGGCTTAAACCACATTGACGCTTGTGGGACACTAGCCCAACCATCTCCGGGAAGGCTGATTACTCCCACAGTCTCACCTCCATCTGGCTGCCGGTTGCAGCGCAAAATGTTAGGGTATTGATTACAAAGAAACCTCATGTATGCTGTGTATGCGCAGTTTTTCCTCATGAATGGAACCAATGTGCCATCAGGAGCATTTGCTTCACATTTCTTCAGGTTGTCCATGATAGGGTAATTGAGTCCAAGGAACAGAGAGTGGTCGCCGAGGCTGTTAAGCTGCCTGGAAACAAGTCCCCTAGAGGTGTAGTATATATGGGATCCCGCTCAAAGACGTAGGTGGCAATAGGAGGATACTGCCATAGCTGAAGCCCTGCCATTAGCAGCATAGGGAATGTCAGGAGGTACTTCACCATGGGCAATCACAATCTGGTTTACTGTAAGGATGATCATCAAGAGCTTGCCCTCAGCAGATCGAGCGAGGAACCACTCGTAAGGCTGATAATCCACCACCGGTGGCGGGATTACAAACGGCAGCTTCAGGTTTGCTGCAACATTAGAAATGGACAAATAGGGTGTTACTGGCAAACATATTTAAACAGAAGCATTGTTCATCGTTCGTTTTGTTCAGTCAGTGTTCTGCGGCGGTTCTATTATCGCCTTCGTCAAGCATACATGATATAGCATTGACGAACTGAATGTGAACATCTGTTACAGGCTTTTTCTAGTTGATTATGTCAACCAATTGCTAGCTTCTATATATATATATCACTAGTAGTACATACATCCCGAAAGCATTAGAATATTAGACCATGTTCACAAGAATAACATCAAGTCTGAAGTACATTAACCGAGTGATAAAGTTTATTGTTCAGACCAGTACAAAATATGGGGTGTTAAAGTAAAACTATGCAAAAATTGGCCCATATCTTGCATATATCTCTCTAGCAAAGGGATCAGCCACTAACAAGTCATGTATCAACCAGCTACGAACACCGTCCGGGCTGAACTTAACTAAGGATGGTAACTATCCAAACTGAAAATCAACATCTCTAGAAGCGGTGTTCTTCAGGTCTAGGCGCTTGAACTGGGTATCCCACCAGATCTTGTTGTGATAATTTGTTACACCAAAATTCATTACTTTGAGCATTCTAGTGTTCTCCATAAAGAACCTGGAGACAATAACATCATTTCTCCTTCCTCGGTAGTCAGAAATCGAAATTTCTTTGACGTGGAGATCAAGGCATTCAATGGGACAGGCTGGCTCGTTATGCAGCACATGAACCTTATCGCCGGTTCTATAAAACTGCAAAGAAGTCAAATTAAGTAGTCAGTACAATAACAAAGTACTTCATAGCTGTCAACTAATGAATATCTCAGGTGAGTTGAATCATGTGTTAATTGAGGACCGTGGAACAACATAATCCCCTGACACGTTCCAATTTGATAGATGCACTTTTTTACATATGTTATTGTCATTGTAAAGTTGGGGAAAGGTTACCAACATGGGAAACTCCGCAACTAGTTGCGGGTGCACCCCATTTTTGTTTTGACACTTCCAAGTTTCCAAAAAAAAGTAAACTATAAGTCTGGAAATACATTGTGTTCTATCATGTTCTTCTGTGAAGTTTCATCCAAAAATATGATAATATGTGATCTACACAAAAAAAAGAACAAATGATGTGTGAATAGTAAGTCACACTATTTACGTATGTCTTCTCTTTTTTACAGAGATCACATATTATCATGTGTTTATATGAAACTTCACAGATGTACAAGATACAACACATTGTATGACAAGAAGTTTAGTTTTGAACCAACATAATATAACTCCATTGTGGATGTTATTCTAGTACAAAATATTGTTCAACTGATCTAGCCTAATAACAGGTTAACTCCATGTAACTCTACACTTTTTTCTCATAGTGGTAAACAGTTAACAACAACGAATTTACCTCGATATATAGCTTCTCCGTGCAGGGAATGCATCTAAGAAATGCAAGTAGTTGATCCAGACGAGGGCCGGCAGATTTTAGAACCAAGTTCTTCACTCTGCACAGAGGATGTTCCAAGCTTATGGGCATCATCCTCTACAGGACAATGGTACATATGTCAAAAAAATAACAAAAATGTGAGTTAATTCAACAAGAAGAAGGCTTTTCTACCAAAAAGTTTATGCGTCCGATAACAAGTTGGCAGCCAGGGTACGACGCAAAGCCCAACACCATCAACTTTGGTGCGTTGGCGACCTGGATTAGTAGTGGAACATCATGTACACATATGACCAATCTCTCGAGGCAAGATGCATCCATAATTTGCACCGTGTGTAACTGAATAAGTTCGGTGGTATTGCGTTTCCAATAGCTAGCCACACTAATTGTACGAAGATTTGGCATGTGAATGTTGAGGTGGGTGAACCCGTGGACCCCCTCAAGGTGAAGTGCCTCGAGCACAATACATCGGGTGAAAAGGCGGTCGATGTTCGCCGCCTTACAGATGTAGACGGCATAGAGCATGAGCTTCTTGAGTTGGGGGAAAAGAAGCATGGATTTGGCATAAATCTCGGGCAAATAGCAAGTACAAATGCTGACAATGCGCAGCGTGGGCGCGCAGCGGAGCGCGGACAGCGGGAACGAGCGCATCACTGTTCCACCATCGAATTTGAGGTTCTCGCCGCAAGATAGGGTGCTAGACCGGAACCAGCTGTCGAGCGTGGTGTCGACCTTGCAAGTGCTTCTGAAAGCGGCGAGGATACTGGAGACCGCGGTGATGTGTTTGTGGTTTTTCTTGGCGAGTTGGTCGTCAATCTCGAGGTTAAGTGGGACGGAGTGCCAGAGGTGGCGCCTCCGTTTGGAGACCAAGGTTGTGCTTACAGCGGATATAGTGGGCATGTGGGAGATGATGATGTGGAGAATCTGGTCGGGGAGGCGGTTGATGAGGTCGTTGTCGTCGACGAGGAGGTTAAGTGGGACGGAGTGCTAGAGGTGGCGCCACCGTTTGGAGAGCAAGGTTGTCCTTACAACGGATATCATGGGCAGTAGGAAGATGATGATGTGCAGCATCTCGTCGGGGAGGCGGCTGATGAGGTCGAGGCTCGACAGAGGCTCTTCCCAATCTGGCTCGACCCGCCTTCGGGAGTTGAGCGGCTCCGCCTCCATCTAACACGGCGGCGACACACGCAACGCCGCATTCGTATGCTCGAAGTGTGTAGCAGGTAGCTGAGCGGATCTGCTGGACAGGGGAATAGGCGCAGCGGCGGTGGTGAGGACAGAAAGGTACTCGGCGGTGGATTTAGGTGGATGGCGGATGCAAGTGCGCTGGGGGGTTTTGGAGGAGACGGCTAGCGCTATGGACGGAACGTTTGCGGCGGGCGGCCAGCCAGGGTGAGGAGAGAAAGGTATACTACTCCGTACTACTAATGATGATGCGGTGCGACGTTTGGGTCTCCCTTCCCCACGCGTGCAGCCTTTACATTTCACAAGACGTGCAAGTTTTTCAACAAAGATTATCAAGTGCAGAGACTTTCCCAATGCAATTGTCTCTCCACTTGATAATCACTCTTGAAAACACCTAGAAGATGGAGGTGAATAAGACGGAGAGACAAGGAAAAAAACAATGTGAATTGAAATCAAATATACTACAGGCGTTCCTTCTCTCTCTGGTCTCTGCTGCACTTACTGCACCTGTGGTGCAGGCGTGTGACACGAGAAGAAGCTAATGTACTGTATAGCTCTCCCTTGCACGCCGTGTAGCGGTATTTTGTCTCGTCAAATCAGCTCGGGACAGTTTCAACAGAGAAAACATCATTTTTTTCTTGCCATCATCATAATAGGCGAACATTACCACGGGCCCACGGTAGTGCACATCCAACTTGTACCACTCAATCCATTTTTTCTTGCCATCATCATAATATGCTGCACAAACCACCACTTTAACTTTTTCTTTGCAGTTTTCACGATTTTTAGCAGTTTCCACCATGTGGTGGTCTAATATGTTGCAAATTTCACCACTTGGTCATCTGATCAGTTATTTTGTCATGTTGATAGCAAAATCAACATGTGGATGCCAACTTTTTTGAAGGGCTTCTCTCTAAAACACAGTTTGCATTATGGCATGTTTGGTATTTTCCCTAGGTAGTACATCAAAAAAAAGTTGACTCCATGCTTTTATGTGCCTATTTTAAGCACCTTTTACCATGATTTCAAATTTAGGTCAAACTCACGGGGGCCATAGGATGCATGGCATTTATTTTGCAATTGTTTCAGTATGGCCAAGTAGTTAGGCCTCCGTTGGTTCATAGGAAACGGAAAGTATAGGAAAAAGAAAATCATATAATTGGGATGTCATGCCTACTTGAATCCTATGGGAATCGGGCTCCTTTGATTCATAGGATTGACATAGGAATTATGTTGGATTTGGTTCTTATGGGAAAATTTCCTATACAAGTCATTTGATTCGTAGGAACTATTCCTATAGGAATCTTGTAGTGCAAATCCTATAGGAAAAAACATTAGCTAATACCTCATGGAAAAGTTCCTTTGCACAATCAAAGACACATCATGTTCCTATAGGATTCAAATTGGCATAACATTCCAATCATGCACCTTTCATATTCCTACACCCTCCATATTCCTTTGAATCAAAGGATCCCGAAGTTTATTTGATTGTTGCAAAGGAATTTTTCATGTATCGATAGTTTGACATGGTATTTCAATAACCAATCAAGAAGGCATGCAAACATACTTAAAAACACACATGGTGCCAAAATCGGTGAAACGGAATATTCTCAATAACATAGGTATGTCATGTTTGGCATTGTTCCTAGGTAGTACATCACAAATGATGAGTCCATGCTAAATTACTAACATTCGGAAGTTTGCCATGGTTCTAGCATTAACCAACTCACCTCTCACTTCAGAAGAGAGCCATGCGAACTCCAAGACGGATTGTGTCAAAAAAAACTCCAACATGCATGGTGCCGAAATCTGGTAAGTTCTTCTAAAAAATATTTTGGTGTGCCATGTTTGGTATTTTTGATATATAGGTAGATTACTTACATCACAAACAACTACTCTATGCTTTTGTTTGCCATATGGGTGTTACGTACTTGGATGCAACGCATATGTTTGGTCATTTTTTAGGGGTACCACACCTTTAGTGCACATCACGTATATATAGTTTCCCCTTTTTTAATTGTACTTCGTATACTTCGCGTTGAAATTTCAAATTAAATGGAAATGAGCCCAAAACTAATTTAATATATGGTCACAAACCGAAATAATTTGTGAAATCTTGGAAATGTCCATCCTACCATATCAACCACGTGAAAAAATTGCATTGGCGGCAATCTTCCACTACAAATTTTACCATTTCACGGAAAACACTCATGTACTAATTTGTTCCCTTCTAGCACTTCATAAATCTCCCCGATCTAGTTCGAAAAGGTGCCCCGTCCAAAGAGTCCCTGTTTATAACTAAAACTAATTAATTCAGTACCGCATAAATCTCAATTACCATTAGATAAACAAGATTAAGATAGGAGCATGTACCACCAGTCAATTACCGGTTCGCAATCTCCATATGCTCGCAATGAGCGGTTCCACATTATACTTGGTCGAATTAAATTAAACATACAAGTACATCATCCCGAAGTTTTGTTCTAAGACATGGACACGCTCAAACTAATCACGGTAGTAGACGATACAACATCGCACACATAAATAGACGACATGTCTAAAATCAGTACAGTTTTAACACATAAAAGTCCCGAAGGACCAGGCTACTACCGTCTCGTTGGCGCATGCGGGCACGTCGCCTCGTGTTGCAAGTATTCGAGCAAGTCGCCACTCATGTCGCAACCATCGTTGCTGCAATCCACCTTAAACAAGGAGACAAATCTAATTAAATCTACTTCCTCTTCGTAGATGCCATCGCAGTTCGGGCACACGAGACTGGGTAGGTTTCTTAAGCAGCTTCCGCATGCAATGTGCCCTGGCTCTCGCATGCGAATGCACTGCTTAATACAAGGAAATTAACATGACTGTTGGCCCAAAGAAAAAAATAGCTGGGTGGAACATAGTGAAGAAAGTACTAACCCGGTAAAGTGGACGTCGTGCGATTTCAGAGCACAAACCGCAGATGAACGTTCTTCTTACCCCATTCTTTTCCATAACACATTCACGGGAAAATTTCATACTTTCAGATGGAGGACTTTCACCTTGCAAGACGCCCGGGCATGCGCGACCGGACAGGATCCTAGAGCAGTTGTCGCATGCCAACTTCTTGCACCCACGGCACTGCTTATACAAGGAAATTAACACAACTGTTGGCCCAAATTAAAATACATCTGGATGAACCTAGTGAAGAAAGTACTAACCTGCCAAAATGGAGGTTGTGCGGATTGAGAGCACAAACCGCAGGTGAGCAGTCTTCTCAATTTAGCATCGTCAAAAAAAAGCTCTACAGCTACCAGGTGGAACCTCCATGCCCAACGATTCTAAATGGAATATGAATTTGGAGGATGGGTAGGAGAGGGGGATAGAGGGTCGTAGTCTTCGACTTGTATATATATAGGCGAGGGAATTGCAGATTCCACCACGGACTGAGATCCAGTGACTTCACTTGCCACTTGTACGTGAGTCATTTGATCAAGATCCAACGCACATGGTTGATCCAAATTTTGAACTTAAAATTAAACTCAAATTTCAAATGAAGTAAAATTTTACCAGAATAATTAAGGAAAGATATATATATCTTACTGATATGGGGCGACCTTCGGTCTTCACCGCATCATGTGCTTCATCGCCAAGACGACATGCAAAGGTGAATCTTCTCCTTTACGTGATGCAGCCCCGCCTATCATCGACACTACACCATGGTCAAGGAGTCCCCCAAGTGGACCAACAACACAAATCCCCGCTATATATGTCAAGGTGAACTCTATCCTCTCTATGGTCGGTCCCGACACCAACTTGAATGGTATGCTACCTCATGCCTATTATCGTGATGTCTTTAGGTGCCAACGTCGTCAAGGACCAAGAGAGAAGGAACTCCCATGGTGCAAGGAAGAGAGAAGACGGAGAAGGGAAGAAGAGAAGAAGAAGAGGAAAGAGGAGGAGGTCCACCCGGCCCTGGACCAGCCGGTAACAGGCCCGGTTGACCGGGCGGCACACCGGATCCAGCCGGTCCAGACCGGTTTCCAGGCTGATGCCAACCGGAAGCAGTTCTGGGGCTCGGGGAGCCCCACCCGGTCACCGCCCGGCCCAGCATCCGGTTTGGACCGGATGGGCTGGCCCCAGGCCCGGTCCAACCGCCCCCTGACCGGATCGCACGGCTCCGACTCGACCGGACCTTGCTGGGTCGCACTAGTAGGAAAAGCCTCATCAGTGGCGCACCAAAAATGGATTCTGTGGCGCATGGGAGGTGCGCCACAGAAACTTCGCCACAAAAATAAGGTTTCTGTGGCGCACCGGCCCATGCGCCACATAATTAAGGTTTCTGTGGCGCACGTGTGCTTAGGTGCGCCACAGAAACGCGTGCGCCACAGAATTGGTTTTCAGTGCGCCACAGAATTTGCTTGTATTATACACGATTTTGTGCTGCCTGCTATATACATGCAGTTTATAGACAACAATATACAGGTTATATACAGCAACATTCAGATATAATATAAATATCATGTACATTGCACAGATATAACATAGACATCATCATCACATTACTTAGAGCCCGATCGAGATACATATATAGTGGCAAGTGTCAAATGTTTTGCATACAACTCTTAATTCATACAAAATTCACAATTTCGAGATACAAAGTAGTCTTCATCCGGTTCCTCCTTTGCTCCCTCATCTCTACCCACAAGGCTCGCTTGCATCGGGGTCTTCATCCAGTTCCTACTATGATGAAAATGGAAGAAAATGAGACCAACAAGTCCGATGCACACGAGAAATGGAATAAATGCCTCATACATTGTTGGTCAACACAAATATTAACATTCAGGGATGGTGTAAGTGAGACCAAGTCCGATGCACAAGAGATTGATATTTGTGCTATCTTACCAGGCTCACTTACGCCACCCCCAAGTGTACGGTGACCAAACATTTTAATCATCGGCATTTTGAAAATACCAAAGCAAATGGAATGATAAAATGGAATAAGTGCCTCATACATTGTTGGTCAACACAAATATTAACATTCAGGGATGGCGTAAGTGAGACCAAGTCCGATGCACAAGAGATTGATATTTGTGCTATCTTACCAGGCTCACTTACGCCACCCCCAAGTGTACGGTGACCAAACATTTTAATCATCGGCATTTTGAAAATACCAAAGCAAATCGAATGACAAAATGGAATAAGTGCCTCATACATTGTTGGTCAACACAAATACTATGGTCAGAAACCATAGTTGCAGTATACACCGCAGTATACTTTGCAGAAGGGCCCCCTTTGCCCAGCCGCCGTTCCGTGAAAGGGTCCTTGACGACACAACAACGCCGATCTGCCTCTCCGGCGCAGAACCACGGCAGTCCCAGCCGCCTCACGGAACGGCGGCCGGGGAAAGGGGGGCCCGTCTACAAAGTATATTACGGCGTATAGGTGACCAAACATTCTAATCATCGGCACTAAAATGGAAGAAAGAGCCAAGTCGTATCTCAACTAGATATCATATGCCTCATACTTTGTTGGTCGAAAGAAATATTAACATTCCGGGATGGGGTCAGTGAGGCCAGGTAGGATGCACAAGAGATTGATATTTGTGTCATCGCACCAGGCTCACTGGCCCCACCCCAGAGTGTACAAGTGACCAAACAATTTAATCATCGGCACTAAAATGGAAGAAAGGCCAATGCAATTAAGAAGTAGCTAGTATGAACTAAATGGAATGCCTCATACTTTGTTGGTCGAAACAAATATTAACATCCAGGGATGGAGTAAGCGAGGCCAGGTAGGATGCACAAAATATTGATACTTGTGCCATCACACCAGGCTCACTTGCTCCACCCCCGAGTGTACGAGTGATCGACCAACCATCTAATCATCGGCAAGTACAAAAACACCATCAAACCAGCAACCATGGTGACATAAGTCAAGATGCTCAAACACACATAGCATGCATGGAGCAGATGCTCCAAAGGGATTATTCATCACTTGGTATATAGACCAAGTGATGCTGGAAAAAGAGAGGCCAATCAAGAACCAGTAAATCCAGTAAGTGATAGATATGCCTAAACAAGCAACAACACATAGCATATCCCAGCTAACCAGATGAGACAAGTCTTGGTAGCCAACTGAATCACCTAGCACCACCTAGCCTTTTAAAACCATCAGAAACAGTTCTTTTTCTTCAAAGGATACCATAGTGGCATTCATTTACATGATCCCCTACTGTGGATATCTCTATTTTCATCAAAGCCAACAAGAAATAGAAATTTATCATTACTCAGTTGAGTTCAAAACAAAGCTGGGGTACCATAAGGGATTATTCATCACTTGGTAGTAACCAAGTGATGCTGGCAAGAGAGAGGCCAAGCCTGAGCTAGTCAATCCAGTAGAGATGGATATGCATAAGTAAGCAAGAACACATAGCCTATCCAAGTTAACCAGATAAAACCAACCTTGACAGACAACTTAATAACCTAGCATCACCTAGTCTTTTAAACCATCAGAAACTTCCCATTTTCTTCAAAGGATACCACAGTGGCATTCATTTACATGATTCCCTAATGTGAATATCTCTATTTTAGTGTCTGTTCTTATCCAAGTTTTTGCCTCAGCCTTTGCATCATTGGCTGAGCCAAGACATCAAGCATCTGGCCAGGCAGCATTCTTTCTTTTTAGGGAACTATATGAACTATATGCACATGATCCAGTAAGCATCCCCACTAATCAGAGCATTATAAGCATAGTAGCATACCATAAGCTCACAACAATCCATCAAGTAAATCTTCACAAGGATACCACAGTAGCATAGTAGCATACCATAAGCTCACAAGAATCCATCATTTTCTTCACAAGGATACCACAGTAGCATACCATAGTAGCATTTAATGCATTTAAATGAACTAGTAGCATCAAAACCAACCAAATGTCCAACTAGCAAGCAATACCAAGTGAGCAAGTCTTCATTACCTTGTACAGGTTCAGACATGGATTTATTTCCAACAAAGGATGGAAATAAAATTAACATCATTTAATTAAATTGAATCATTACCATCACATGGTTCATCAATAACAATTAGGGGCAATGCATCCAGAGCAACAGCAGCAATGCATCCAGAGCAACAGCAGCAATGCATCCAGAACCACTACTGAGGTACATCAACCATGAGCAATGAGCCAGTAAGTAAATCACTAGCACATGATGATCATTTGACCATTTAGAGCATGGACACACAAGCAATAGCAACAGTATAGTTCACCAGGAATGGTGAGAAGCTGCAAGAGCATGCATCTAGCTGCAGCAACAATGACAACAAGCTAGGATAGATAGATCAACAGCAACAGCAGCCAGTACATCAACATCAACAGCAGCACAACCAGAGCATGCATCTAGCTGCAGCAACAATGACATCAAGCTAGGATAGATAGATAGATTGCATCTAGTAGCACATCAACAGAATAAAGTAGCTTAGCACAAAGAATAAAGAAAGCACAACCAGAGCAGCACACAAGCATTTCGTCGAGCACTTTGTGCTCGCGCGGGAGAGGAAGAGGGAGGGGAGGGGAGGGGAGGGGATAGAGTTCACCGACGACAGGGGTGGAGGAGGAGGTTGACGACGACGGCAGCGGTGGAGGAGGAGGAGGATGCGGCGGCTCCTCCACCTTCACACGACGGCGGCCCCTCCTCGCGGCGGCCCCACCTCGCCGTAGCGGCAGCTTGTGCTGTAGGTGGCGGGGATGGGAGGACCGTGGCGGCATGCAGCCCTCTCGGAGGAAGGCGATGGCGATGGCGATGACCATGGCGGCACGCGGCGGATCGGAGGAGAGGGGAGAGGGGAGAGGGGAGGGGAGAGGGGAGAGGGGAGAGGTGAACAGGCATGGGGGAGGGCACGGGCAATGATATAAGTTACCTTAGTTCGGTGGCGCACCCGAACAAGTGCGCCACAGAATCAATTACTTCTGTGGCGCACCGAAGCACGTGCGCCACAGAAAGAGTTATTTCTGTGGCGCAGCACGCCATGTGCGCCACAGAAATACCTACACTAATAATTGGTGGTGGCAGGATGTGGGCCCCATATAATTTCTGTGGCGCATGGTTCAGTAGTGCGCCACAAAATTAAGCTATTTCTGTGGCGCACCCAGCATGGTGCGCCACAAAATAACATTCTGTGACGCATTTTTAGTGGTGCGCCACAGAACTAAGCTCCGCCTATAAGGGTTTTCCTACTAGTGTCGGTCTCACTGGTACCTCTTCGACCCGAGTCGCCCTGTAAACCTATATAAGTGCCCAGGTCGCCCACCCCTGCACTTTAGACAAGATTTAGGCTTAAACATTACTTTGAGCTTTGTCTCCCTAGGGTTAGAACCCCTTTGTATCAAGGCTACCCTTGTTGGATGTATGGATTTGAATGTGTGAGATTCTAGTGCTACCCACTCTCTCTCCCACTCCTTGATTCATCTCCCTCACCGATCTCTCACCTCTGAATTGTACCGCGCGTCTCTTCCGGGTTGATTCTATTGGCGTGGTCCATCGAGCCACGAGGGTAAGATTCGATTATATCGGGTTGGTGCGTGTGTTTGTTCTTTGCGTTCTTCGTGTTCTTCGTGTTCTTGATCCTCTCCCTCTTTTCCCCTCTTGTTTTCGGGTCAATCGCGAGATCGGGCCACAACTTAGGTCTTAGACCACATCATATGGTATTAGCAGCTTTTGGTTCCCGCGATTTTGACCCCCCACCCACCCAATTTCGTCTCTAATTTTTTTTCCAAAAAATCCCCAAAAAATAGCCCTAAATTGCCTTTGGATGGATCTGCGACTTTGTTGAGTTTTGAGTGGTTTTGGTCCATAGATTCGGTGTTATTGTGCTTGATCTACTATTTCCCCAACTTTTAGCCCCCAATTCCATCGTTTCCCTTCGATTTGATCTTTTGGTTTTGGTTTGGGAAGAACAGGAGAGAGAAAACGACCAGCCGGTGGAGCAACCGGTTGACCGGCCCACGGACCGGACAGGCTGGCCTAGAAACCGGCCGCCAGACCGGAGCAGCTGGCCCCTGGCGCGGCCAGACCGGCCACTGAACCGGGCGCCACGCTGATACGTCTCCAACGTATCTATAATTTCTTATGTTCCATGCTAGTTTTATGACAATACCTACATGTTTTGCTCACACTTTATAATGATTTTATGCATTTACCGGGACTAACCTATTAACAAGATGCCGAAGCGCCAGTTCCTGTTTTCTGCTGTTTTTGGTTTCAGAAATCCTACTCAGGAAATATTATCGGAATTGGACGAAACAAAAGCCCACGATCTTATTTTTCACGGAAGGTTCCAGAAGTCCGAAGGGTAGACGAAGATGGGCCAGGGGCCCCTAGACCATACCTGGGCGCGGGCCCACTTCTGGCCACGCCACCAGGTGGTGAGGGCACCCTGGTGCCCCTCCGACTCCGCCCTTTCGCCTATATAAAGCTCCGTCTCCGAAAACCCTATCACGATAGACGATATTCCATGAAGCGTTCCGTAGCCGCCGCCATCGCGAAGACAAGTTTCCGGGGACAGAAGTCTCTGTTCCGGCACACCGCCGGGACGGGGAATTGCCCCCGGAGTCATCTCCATCGACACCACCGCCATCTTCATCGCCGTTGCTGTCTCCCATGATGAGGAGGGAGTAGTTCTCCCCCGAGGCTGAGGGCTCTACCGGTAGCTATGTGGTTCATCTCTCTCTCCCATGGTGTGATCTTTATGTGATCATGAGCTTTGTATCACTGACAAGGGATTAACTTGTCAATGCCTACAGATTGTAGACTAGGGTTTAGTTGGAAGTAGAGGGCAAGTAGATCTCGAAGGTTTCAGCCAAAAAGTACTCGACGATTATGAAAACTAGGGTTTGAGAGACAATGATTCGATGCTTTCTTTGTCCCTCGACTCCCCCTTATATAGGAGGCGGAGCCGAGGGATTAGTATTGTACAAGTTACAGAGCCCGGGAAGGTTTCTAACTCATCCCGCAAGATTACAAATAATACTTCCTATTACAACTCTAGCTTTTCTTAACAATATCTTGGGCTTCCGAATCTTCTTATTCTTCGAGTAGTGGGCCTTCAGTAAACCCCGGGTACTATCTTCGGCAGGCCCATTGGGGATGCCTATGTCAGTAGCCCCCGAGATTTTGCTTGAATCGTAGAGTCAGGGAAAATCTCCACTGTTTATTTTTATTCGACAACTTTAAAACTTCTCTATATTTCTTCACATAAATTTCTATATTGTACAGGGATAATGGTAGTTGGGGCTAGTTCATCTGACGGATCAGGTACTAGTTAACTGCTCTAGTGGCAATCCGCAAAAACCTACTTCAAGATCACGTCCCTGGACATGATCTCGGGATACTGGTGTAAACTTTGACAGGTGCTGCTTAAGGTCTTACCATTCTGTCGAGTCCCAGTCATATTTATCGGGTACCTAACGCGTCCGTTAGGATTTTTCTTCGTATCTGTTGATACGGATAAAAGTAGCAAACCGACGTCAGAGACGGCGCCACGCCTCACAGAACGGATCTGGGGTCTTACCTTCGCAAAGTTTTGCGGCATTCAGAAATTGTTCGCAACTACGGCGTTCTGAGAATATATTGTCGAGTGCTTATTCGGCTGCTGGAATGGCACATTTTATTGAGTCAACGGATGACTTATATTGCTCTCCCGATGGGAGTATATGCAGAGTTATTTATAACTCGAAATATACTTTTTTGCTCTTCTATTTTTCTTCTTCTCTTTCTTTCTTTCTTTTTTATAATTTCATCGGGCACACGAACAGCATTCCCGATGGGAGTAGCCCCCGAGGCTACAGCCAAGGACTTGTGCTTGGGTGTAGGCTCCACGCCTTATGCTGCTATATTTTCTTTCTCTCCCGAAGTTTTAAAATTTCTCGGGTGCGCGAACAGCGCTCCCGATGGGAGTAGCCCCCGAGGCTATGAGCAAATATTTGTATTTGATCATAGGCTCTCGCCATTTCTATTTTGTCTTTCTTGATCTTTTCATTTTTTCAAAGTAGCCCCCGAGCATTTGATCAAAAACTTGTATTTGATCAAAGGCTCTCCAATATTTTTCCATGTCGCCTTTTTATGAAGCTATTGAGTCGAATTTTTCTCCTGCCAAAGTGACGTTATTGCTGACGATAGCCACGATTGCAAGTCCGAAAATCGCGAGAAGTCTTCTCCCACTACCTTGCGGGCCCAAATTACCCATTATCTTGACACGTCGTGCAAGTGGGGGACACACGTCCTCCGCTTTTCCTGGCGCACGTACCGTAACTTCTCCAGGGTTAAAATACTTTTTACCCCTATTCCACGTGGTTATCATCTGCCTCACAGTTTTTCCATCCAACGGTCCGCCGCTTCGCCGCACCTCTATATAAGATCTCCTTCTTCTTCCTCGAGCACTTCCGCTCGTGCCGTTCTCCTGCTCTCCTCTGCAAAACTTCCTCCTGCGCCCCACAACTCCCTGAGCTCATCTTCTCCAAGCTGCATTCCTGCGCCATTGTTGATGCCACCGTGTAGATTGATCAAACATAGCACGCCAGAATCGTCAATGGCCGCCGTAGATCTGGGAAGCGCGGAGTGGGAAAGGTCCAAAATTTCCACCCAGGACATCAACCTCTTGAAGAAGCTGGGGATCAGCAAGAAGCCCAAGGCGCTGTGCTTCCCTAGTGAAGAAAGCTACCCAACCCCTCCAATGGGGTATCGGGTAAGTTTCGTCGACCATCTCATCCGCGGTCTTTCTGCCCCCATTCATCCTTTCCTCCGCGGATTGCTGTTTGTTTATGGTCTGCAACTTCACCACCTCACGCCAATTCTATCCTCCACATTTCTATTTTCATCACCCTCTGTGAAGCCTTCCTTGGCGTCCAGCCTAACTGGGCGCTATGGAAGCGCATTTTCTTTTGTCGCCGTAATGGCTCTCCCAATGTCGCCTATAATATAGGCGGCATTGTTATCTCCGTTCGCCCCGAAGTCGATTACTTTGACGTCAAATTCCCTGACTCCGTTCAAGGGTGGCGCAAGAAGTGGTTGTAAATTCAGGAGGAAAACCATGGATGTGCTGAAGACAACATCCCTCCTTTCGACGGTGCCGAGAAAATCTTTCGCCGCCGCTCCTGGGATGCAGAGGCTACCGAGGAAGAAAAATTATCGACAGAAACCCTGATGACTCGCATCCATGAGTTGCAAAATACTCGCGGCAAAGAGCTGTCAGGTATCCAAATCACGGCGTATTTTCTTAGAACCAGAGTGCAGCCTCTTCAGGCTCGCAAATACCCTCTCTAGAAGTATGCTGGCGACAAGGACGCAGATCGGTTGTCGGCGGATTTAGAGGTCAAGGACTTAGAGAAGCTTGTCCGAAAAATCTCCTCCCTCAGCAAAAAAGATCATGTCCCTTCTTCTTGCCGCGTAAAACCATACATCGCCACCAATGCGCTTCCCAAGGTAACCTTTGTCAATTGATTTGCTACTGCCTGGCCATCTTTTTCGTAACTCTTTTATTGACACCTCCCCCTGTTTTTTGTATAGAACCATCCAAATCTTGTCTCGCTTCCTCCCCTTCCTGAAGGTGGGGAAGTCGAAGAACGTGCTGTTGTCCACGAAGACAACCAAGATGCTCCTGTCCCTGATAGTGAACCCGCAGGTTCTTGAAAATCTGCGGGTTCTTCCGAAAAGGAAGCTGAATCGGAGGGTACCACGTCGGCACAGTCTCCTCCTCCTGCTGTTTCTCCAAGGAACAAAAGGAAAAGGGCTGATGTCGAAGATTCCGACACCTCCAAAGCCGAAGAAGCTGCTCCTTCACGTCAGAAGGCAACTTATGATCCATACCTTGAAGCCCTCATCAGCTCGTAAGTCACCTTTTATTTCCCTTTATTTTTGTACTCGAAGATTTTTGTCTATCTTGCTTTTTATGCTGCCGACATTTAATCGCAGTGGTGATGAGGAAGAAGTACCAGCTTTTGATGTGGCTGCTCGAACGAGTACGTCACATAGTCTAGTTGTTTCAGAGACGCCAGTTGAAGGAGAGGAATCCTCGCCTCCTCAACAAAACGTCGACGCTCCCACTCCTCCTGCAAGCCCTCTTGTCCCTTCACCAAAAAGAACAAGGGTTGAAACGATCATGGAGCCTTCCCTGCAATTGGGTAGCTCCTCGAGTCCTCTTTTGGACGATGTAAGTCCGTAATTTCTTTCTTGTCATTGTCTATATTTTCTGTATTTGCTCCTTTGTGCCGTCGTGTTTTTTCTCATACCTATGCTTTTTTTTTCTTTTTCCTTCTTTGACAGCCCATGATCAAAGAACTTATTCGCATCGGTGCCCAATTCATTGGGTATTGCGAATACGCCAGCAAAACCGAAGGTAATGACTCCCTGCTTGCTTTTGTTCATGGCTTCTTGTTCCCGTGTTATCGATATGTTGACTATTTTTGACTATTTTGGCAGAAAAACTTGCAGAGGCCAACAAACTTGCCGAAGCGCTTGCTCAGAAATTAGAGAAAAGTGAGGCGTCTCGCAAGAAGGCCGAACTTGATGCTGGCAAAGCTAAAGCAGAACCTGAGAAGGCTAAGGCAGAAGCTGCTGGTGTCGAAGATCTGTAGAAAAGGCTTCATGATGCCGAAACTTCATTGAACGAGCATAAAGTCGCACAGGCTACTCGTGAAAAGGCGATCATCAAGCGCTTGAACTCGCAGAATCGACGCTTTGTCGGTAAGTTTGTCGATCCATTCTATCTTTTTTTTAGACTTGCTTTTCTTTACTTGTTTGTCGACCAACATATATTTTCTGCGACAGGTAAAACAAACCAAGAATTTGAGCTTGAAGATCCCGACAACGATCCTCTTCTCGACGCACTCTCTGTCCTCGAGTTTCATGGAACCGAAGCTCGCGAAGGCATTGAACAGGCTGACGCAGGATTGTCACAGCTGTTCCCCTACTTCTTCCCGAAGAAAACGGAACCCAAGACTTTCCTTGCTCTTGCCAAGGACTTCAATCCACCAGAAGATCTTGGACTGAAGATGCGCCAAGAAAATATGAAGATTGCTGTCGAAAGCACTGTCACCTTGGTCGCTGACAGCCAGCAAACTATCGACTGGACGAAAGTGGGCGACACAGAACAAATGGAGACCACGAAATGGCGATCGCTGATCAGGGCGGCAAAGCCCAACACGAAGAAAATCCTGGCCTATCTCGGAATCAAGCCATCTTCAACTCCTAGCTCATCGAAGCCGGAGGTCTAGTTGAATGCCTCTTTTTTTTTCCTGTTTCTCTTGCCGTTGTCGCCATAGTAGTTTTGGCGACAATATTCACAATAGCCCTTCTGAAGAACTTCTCCTGTAATATCTATGTAAATATTCTGAAGATCAATGAAATTCTATCTTGCAGTATCATTGATCTTGAGACTTTCTTTTCCAGTTGATATTTGATAACTACTCCGCCAATCCTTGTTCTGCCGATACTTCGCCTGCTTCTTCTTTCTCGAAGAAAACCTTTGTCGAAGATTCGTCAAGCAAACATTTGTCGCAAGATGTACAAGAACTTCGCCAACAACTTCAATCCATGAAGAAACAAACTCTGGCGATGATGGAGCAATCTCGAAAAGCATTCGAGAGAGAGAAAATTGCTCTGCAACAAGCGAAAGAAGCTATTTCTGCAAAGGATGATGCTGTTGCTGAAGCTACCGAAGCTTTGTCTCGCGAAAATTATATGCTTCAGCTAATGACTGACGCCAGCCTGGACATGACAGGTATGTTTCCTATTCATAACCATGCTGGATGTTGTTCTTGCTATTTTTCCTTCCTTGACAATTTCTTCGCTGGGCCAGGCTCATTTTTGGATATTGCTGCCGAAGATCAACGTGTTGAAGCTCGAGCCAATGTTCTGCTCAGACTTGCTGCACAACATGGTTCTAATTTTTGGGTTACTCCTGAGCGTACCCGCCAAATTGTCAGATTCCAAGATCGCGCGGCTCAGGTCCGTGACTTCCTCGACTTCTGTACGAAGACTTTGTTTTTAGTTTATGGGACCATGTTCCCTCGCAACAAGATGCCAGAAACTCTTCCTGCTCTGATGGAAAAATTTCGGGATGCTCCTCGAATCCATGGCTTCGTGCGAGCTCAACTCTCTGCCGGCGCAAGATTTTCCATGATGATGATAAAGATTTGTTATCCAAAATTGCCCATGAACCAAATTGTTTCCAAGTGCCTGGCCAAGATGTCGAAAAGGAAGAGAAACATGGGCAAAATTGATGATCTTGTGACTCCTGTAGCCGAAGATATGATGGATGAACTTCTTCAGATGGATGCTGAGTTCTTCGTGAAGGGGAGCTATGCTAAACATAGTACTCGCACTTCCAATGAACGAATAACCATAGACCAAGTGTTAGGTATCCACTGATGGTTTTGCCTTTGCTGTATTTTTATTGGTTCGTCTTTGTCTATTTGTAAACATGATCTATATTGTAGAGCTGTCAACTCTGTAAGTATATATTGTTTCTATTTGTCATCGCCAAGCCCCCGAGTGTCTTGGTGGCGATATTTTTGTTGCGAGGTTTCGAGACCAAAGCAATAGAATTTTGACGAGTACACTATATTTATAGTTGTTAGCCCCCGATGTTCAATTTTGCGAGGTATTTTTGTACCAAAGCGAAATATTTCGGTAAGTCTAGTTCATCTATATTGTTTATATTTGGTAATTTGAAGGCATTGAGCCCCCGATCGTGTCGAAGAATAAGAAGTATATCTCCACTATCTTTACTATATTGCAGCACCGCGAGCCCGCCTCATTAAAAACCTTTCCGGCCCCACTCGGTGCCCCGAAAAGGAAAAGAGTGCGTCTGAAAACTCACGGGCGTTTCAGTACATTGTATTTTTACAGAGGAGGACTATATTTCGACTCTAAGCGTAGAACCGCCTGAGCTGCGCCACGTTCCAGGGGTTTTTCTCGGGAACCCCTGTCTTCTTGTCCTTGATCCTGTATGCCCCTCCGTCGATGACTTCCGTGACGACGTAAGGTCCCAACCATGGTGACTCGAGCTTTTCAGTACTTTGCTGGTTGAGCCGTAGGACCAAATCGCCGACCTGGAAAGATCTGGGCCGCAATCGTCGACTGTCGTAGTTTTTCAGGTCCTGCTGGTACTTGGTAACTCGTGATAGTACTTCATCTCGAGCTTCGTCGAGTGCATCCACATCGTCCTCCCGAGCTTTTCGTGATGTTTCCTCGTCATACTCCGTTACTCTTGGAGAATCATGCTCTATTTCGATTGGTAGTACTGCTTCGGCTCCGTGGACGAGAAAAAACGGAGTTTCTTGTGTCGCCGTATTTGGTGTTGTTCGGATGCTCCACAAAACACTTGGCAATTCTTCTGGCCAGGTACGTCGAGCCTTTTCAAGCGGTCCTAGTAGGCGCTTTTTAATGCCGTTGCAGATGATACCATTGGCTTTTTCGACTTGGCCATTGGTTTGCGGGTGTCCAACTGACGCAAAGTGCAATTTGATGCCTACTTCTGCACAGTATGCCTTGAACTCCTTAGCCGTAAAGTTAGTACCGTTGTCTGTGATAATGCTATGAGGCACTCCAAACCGAAAAACGAGGCCTTTGACAAACTTTATTGCCGACGCTGCATCTGGTGAGTTTATTGGATTCGCTTCTACCCACTTGGTGAATTTGTCGACAGCAACCAACAGGTACTCATATCCTCCTGGCGAAGCTTTGTGCAATTTGCCCACCATATCAAGTCCCCATTGGGCAAAGGGCCACGACAATGGTATTGGCATTAGCTCTGCCGCCGGCGAGTGAGGTTTTGCGGCGAATCTCTGGATGCATCGCAGGTTCGTACTATTTCTTTGGCATCCTCAATTGCTGTCAACCAGTAAAATCCTGCCCGAAAAACCTTGGCTGCAATAGCTCGACTGCTCGCGTGGTGACCACATATTCCTTCATGCACATCCTTTAAGATTATCCTTCTTTCTTCGGGTGTGACGCACTTTTGCAGGACGCCTGAAATACTTCGCTTGTATAACTCCCCTTTGACCACTGTGAAAGCTTTGGATCGTCGAATAATTCGCCTTGCCTCAACTGGATCGTCGGGTATTTCTTTCCTAAGGATATACGATATGTACGCTTGCATCCAACGAACTTCTACCATCATCACAAGTTCTTGGTCCTCTTCGTCATCCACGGCTTCTTTGAGGGGCGCCGAAGTTTTTTCCTCCTTTGCTTTTTTCTGCGCCTTCTTTGGCTTTGTGGATCTCTCCGCTATTTCTTCCCAAAATACACCTGGCGGGATTGGAAGGCACTGCGACCCGATGTTTGCGAGAACGTCAGCTTCATCATTGCTCAACCTACTGATGTGATTTACCTCGCATCCATCGAACAGCTTCTCAAGCTCATTGTACACCTCCTTATATGCTATCATACTATCATTGACTGCATCACATTGGTTCATAACTTGCTGAGCCACCAATTGTGAGTCGCCAAAGATTTTTAGTCGAGTTGCGCCGCAAGCTTTCGCCATCTTCATCCCGTGTATGAGGGCTTCGTATTCTGCTTCATTGTTGGATGCATTTGGGAACGTCATCCGTAGGACATACTTTAACTTGTCGCCTTCGGGTGATATGAGTATCACTCCTGCACCAGCTCCTTCTACTCTCTTGGATCCATCAAAGTTCATGGTCCAAGTTCTCGACAAATCTAGGGGTCCCGTGTTTTGCAGCTCCATCCACTCTGCAATGAAATCTGGCAAACTTGCGACTTGATTGCCTTTCTTTTTTCATACGTGATGTCCCGAGGGGAAAGTTCTATTCCTCAAAGGGAGACACGTCCTGTAGCTTCTGGATTGTTCAATATATTTGAAAGAGGTGCTTCATTGACTACTATTATCGGGTGTGCCGAAAAATAGTGGCGCAACTTTCTTGCCGTTGTAATCACTCCATATGCTAGCTTCTGGTACTGCGGGTACCGCTGTTTGGAAGGCGATAAAACTTCACTGATGAAATATACCGGCCTTTGCACTCCATGGAGTTTTCCTTCTTCTTCTCTTTCGACGACTAACACTGTGCTAACCACCTGGGGTGTGGCTGCAATGTACAGCAGGAGAGGTTCCTTTTCCTTCGGCGCCGCCAAGATTGGTGGTGTCGAGATTGTGCGTTTCAGATCCTCGAAAGCTCTATCGGCTTCTTCGTTCCACTGGAATTTCTCCCCTTGCTTTATTAAAGCGTAGAACGGTAACGCTTTTTCTCCCAGCCTGGCGACGAATCTGCTTAAAGCTGCGACTCGCCCAGTTAGTTGCTGTATTTCTTTCAACTTTGTTGGCTTCCTCATTGTTACGATAGCTTGTATTTTGTCAGGGTTTGCTTCAATCCCTCTTGCTGAAACTAGAAAGCCAAGAAGTTCTCCTGCTGGGACGCCGAAGGAACACTTCGTCGGGTTCAACTTGAGGCAAAATTTGTCGAGGTTGTCGAAAGTTTCCTTCAGATCCTCGATCAGCGTCGTCCCCTTTTTTGACGTTATGAAGACATCGTCGATGTATACTTGCACATTTTTTCCAATCTGTGTCGCCAAACACTTCTGCATCATCCTCTGATATGTTGCTCCCGCGTTTTTCAGACCAAAGGGCATTGTTCTATAGCAAAACACGCCGTAAGGTGTGATGAACGCTATTTTTACTTCATCTTCTTCTTTTAATCTGATCTGGTTATAACCAGAATATGCGTCCAGGAAGGAAAGACGTTCACATCCTGCCGTGGAGTCAATAATTTGGTCGATCCTCGGGAGGGGAAAGTGATCCTTTGGACAATGTTTATTGAGACACGTAAAGTCGACGCACATGCGAAGGACCTTAGTGTTTTTCTTCGGCACCAACACTGGATTTGCTACCCATGTGGCCTCTGTGTGCAGCTCCTTGATAAAACCAGCTTCTCTTAGTCGATCAATTTCTGACAGCATAGCCTTGCGGTTTGGTTCCGAAAAACGCCGCAAAGGTTGTTTGATTGGTCTCGCTAGTGGATCCAAGTTTAGGTGGTGCTCGGCAAGTTCCCTGGGTACTCCTGGCATGTCAGCTGGACACCATGCGAAGATTTTCCAGTGCTCACGGAGGAACTCGACGAGCGCGCTTTCCTATGCGAGGTCCATGTCGTTTGCGATGGACGTCGTCTTTTTTGGATCCGTCGGGTGAATCTGCACCTCCTTAGAATTTTTCTCAGTGTTGAAAGTTGATTCTTTATTTGGTCTTCCGACGTCTGGCAGCACATCGTAGTCAGTCATAAGCCTTGACGCCAAATACTCAGCTTGCATCCCGAAAGTTTCTGATATTCGATGAAAATCCTTATCACATTTATCGGCTAGGTCAAAGCTTCCTTTGACTGTGATTGGTCCCTTAGGTCCAGGCATCCTCCACAACAGGTACGTGTAATGTGGTACTGCCATAAACCTAGCATATGCTGGTCGTCCCAACAGAGCGTGGTACTGTGATGGGAAATCTACGACTTCAAACTCCAGCCTCTCGATTCTGTAATTTTCTCGGGTCCCAAACTGGACGTCGAGATTAATCTTCCCCAACGGGTAACTTGGCTTCTCTGGTGTGATACCATGGAATCTCGTGTCTGTTGGCTTCAGGTTTGCTAGGGATATGTTCATCTTCCTTAATGTATCTGTGTACATAAGGTTTAAGCTACTGCCGCCATTTATAAACACGCGAGATACGTCGAATCCTGCGATGACTGCTGGTAGTATGAGTGCTGACTGCCCTGGTCGAGGAACTTGCTGTGGATGATCCGCTATGGTGAAGCCAATGTCTTGCCCTGACCAATTAAGGTACTCGACTGTTGGTGGAGGCATTTTTTCTGCCATGAACACCTGTCGCGAGATTACTTTCTGAGCTCTATTGGATGGCCTTCCCTTCTGAATCATCGAGAACGCTCCGTTAGAGTTAGGATCAACATAAGGCGGTGGTGCAGGTGCTGCCGCTATTCTGAGCTGATGTCGATTGTCGTCCGTAATCGCGGGAGGAGGTGGCAGGTGAATCTCACTCCTGGGTTCTCGAGGATTTCTCTGTGCTGCCTGAGCATTAGCATGCCCTGCATACCTTAGCATTGCCTGGAAATTTCGACAATCCTTATGCAGATGTCCTGACTGTCTTTTTCCGTTGCTGTCGAGGAAAAAATGCATCTGACACGGCCCGTTCATCATCTCTTCGGGAGACACGAAAGGCCTCTGGAACCTTGGCCCGCTATTTTGCCTATTGTTTCGAGAGTCATCTCTATTGTCGCCTCGTTGCTCATTGCTTCTCTGGTAATCATCTCTGTTGTTTCCTCTGGCGTTTGCTCGGAAGCCAGCCGAGATTTGTCCTGGAGCATCATAGCTCGAGTACTGCCGAGGAAATCGTCGCCTTGGTTGATAATTTCGACCGCGGTCTTCCTCTGGCGACCTGTGCCGTTTGTTGTGAACAGCATCTTCTCCATCTGCCCATCTGTTTGCTATTTCCATTAATGCGGATACTGTCTTTGGATTGGTCCTCCCCAAATCCTCGACAAAATCTCCACGCCTGATTCCTGCGACAAACGCATCTATTGCTCTCTCGTCAGATATATTTTCTGCTGAGTTTTTGATGATATTCCACCTTTGGATATACTTTCTCATTGGCTCGTCTGGCTTTTGTCGGCACGCTCTCAGTTCCTCTAATGACGCAGGTTTTTTACATGTGGATCGGAAGTTCTTGACGAACACGTCCTCGAAGCTGTCCCAGCTGTCGATAGATCCTGGAGGAAGTTTCTTTATCCAAGATCGTGCGGCTCCACTCAAATGCACCTGGATGCTTTGCATAGCTGTTGCTCTGGTCCCTCCTGTGAGCTTCACCGTCTCGAGGTAATCAACTAGCCAATCCTCTGGATCTTGAAGGCCGTCGAATTTTTTGAAGTTATCAGGCAACTTGAATCCTGATGGGACTCGAGTTTTTCGAACTCTCCTCGTGAAGCATGGCAGTCCGCACATATCCTCGTCGTTTAGTTCTGGGGAATGCCGCTGTTCCCTTCTACTTTGTCGCGCTCTGTCGACCCGTGTTTGTGCTGCCGTGTCTCTTGCTCCACTTGGTCCTTCGTGAGCTGCTGTTGTTGCTGCCGCTGGCCGTGGGCTATTTTTCCTTGCTGTTCCTTCGAGAGGTGTTGATACAAACGCCGTTCCTATGGCTCCAACTCCCGCCATTGCCATGTTATACAATGCCTCCCTTGGATCTTCTGGGGGTGGTCTGGATGCAAGGATGAAAGCTTGTGTCGCCATATACCCAGCTTCTGGTGTCTTGGGGATGATGTTCCCTCTTGTGTCTATCGACATAAAAGACATGTCGAGGTTTTGAACCAAGTGCTCTCTTTCTCCTTCAGGTACGTTTTGCAACCTTGATCTTGCTCTGTTCCGAGCTTCCCTGTGGCTATCACCCGAAGTTCTAGATTGTCGACTCAGATCTACCCTTCGCCTACTTGATGCAGAGGCTACCTCCTTTCTTCTGTTTAACTCAGCTGTCTATTTTTCCAATTCCCTTGCGGCTCGTGCGAGCCTATATTGATATGCTTGTAACTCTTCTGGCGTGGCTGTAGTGGCCATTGGTTCTGAGCCATCCATAGCTCTTGCAGCTCTATCCCATGCTGCTTGCGGAAGTTGAACTCTATCTCGCGGCTGTGACCCGATATATTTGTTGCCTAGGCCTCGTCGCAAATCAGAGGGATCGACGTATGGATTTCCCAAATCGTCGAAAGCCTCAGATGTTTCCTCTTGGTCACGGCTTGGCTCTCCGATGACGTAAATCTGATGATAC
The DNA here is from genome assembly GCF_019359855.2 of Lolium perenne. Taxonomy (NCBI): domain Eukaryota; kingdom Viridiplantae; phylum Streptophyta; class Magnoliopsida; order Poales; family Poaceae; genus Lolium; species Lolium perenne. Next base: position 105,094,403 of record NC_067244.2, on the reverse strand, counting down.
TTTGTATTCAGATCTATGTTGGGTTTGGTGACACCATCATGAAGATTGGCGAAGACCTTGCCCACTGTAGTAGATTTGTCGATGAAGTTGTAGCTGTCGACACTGCTTGAGCCATCGCTTATATAGGAGTCCGCAGATGACTCAAACGACATGTCGCTGAAGATCTTGGCGAGTTTTTCTCTTGCCCTGGTGCTGATGAAGCGTGACGACGAAGTTTCTTCCTCTCCTGACTCGATTGACGATGTATAGTTTGAAAAATTGGAATCGTCCGCCTACAATCCCGACGAGATCGGAATTTCGACACGATACGATCCTTCTTTCTCGACGCGAAAGTGAAATCTTCCGAACGTCATCTCCATAGGCTCCTCCAGATACGCATATGCATCCAAACGGGAGGGCGGGTGAGGAACAAAATCGACAGGACCAGTTGCGATTTGTTTACCTCGATCCATCGCGTTGCTTGCGGTTGATGAAGTCGACGATCTTGAACGTGCCATCGAGATCGGATCCTTGATGCCTCTAATTCCCACAGACGGCGCCATTTGACAAGGGATTAACTTATCAATGCCTACGGATTGTAGACTAGGGTTTAGTTGGAAGTAGAGGGCAAGTAGATCTCGAAGGTTTCAGCCGAAAAGTACTTGACGATTATGAAAACTAGGGTTTGAGAGACAATGATTCGATGCTTTCTTTGTCCCTCGACTCCCCCTTATATAGGAGGCGAAGCCGAGGGATTAGTATTGTACAAGTTACAGAGCCCGAGAAGGTTTCTAACTCATCCCGCAAGATTACAAATAATACTTCCTATTACAACTCTAGCTTTTCTTAACAATATCTTGGGCTTCCGAATCTTCTTATTCTTCGAGTAGTGGACCTTCAGTAAACCCCGGGTACTATCTTCGGCAGGCCCATTGGGGATGCCTATGTCAATCACTATTAATCTATGTGCTACTCTAGTGATGTTATTAAAGTAGTCTATTCCTCCTCCATGATGTAATGTTGACAGTGTGTGCATCATGTAATACTTGGCGTAGGTTATGATTGTAATCTCTTGTAGATTATGAAGTTAACTATTACTATGATAGTATTGATGCGATCTATTCCCCCTTTCATAGCTATTGTTGACAGTGTGTATGCTATGTTAGTACTCGGTCTAAATTGCAACGGTCTATTATGCACTCTACAGGTTACTGTAATATGAACTCCGGACGTTGTGGAGCTTGTTTACTCCGGCTAGAGGTGTGCTTTTGTAGCCCTACACAATGAATGGTGTTTTTTATCCAACAAGAGAGTGTGAGAAAGTAGCACAAGTGAAGAGAAGTTATTTATTTATGTGATCATTGTTGAGAGTGTCCACTAGTGAAAGTATGATCCCTAGGCCTTGTTTCCAAATATCGAATCACCATTTATTTACTGTTCTACTGCATGTTTACTTGCTGCCATATTTATTTCAGATTGTTATTACCACTCATATTCATCCATATCACTTGCATCTTACGATCTCTTCGCTGAACTAGTGCACCTATACATCCGACAAGTGTATTAGGTGTGTTGGGGACACAAGAGACTTCTTGTATTGTAATTGCAGGGTTGCTTGAGAGGGATATCTTTGACCTCTACCTCCCTGAGTTCGATAAACCTTTGGTGATTCACTTAAGGGAAACTTGCTGCTGTTCTACAAACCTCTGCTCTTGGAGGCCCAACACTGTCTACAGGAAATAGAAGCGTGCGTAGACATCAAGCTATTTTCTGGCGCCGTTGCCGGGGAGGTAAGGTAAAAGGTATTCACATCCTCCGACTACTAAGCTATTTTATTAGCACTGTTGCCGGTGTGTGAGTGCTCGAAGCTATTTCCTTTAGATCCTGCAATTGCATCTTTTTGTTTCTTGTTTTTATTTTTCACTAGTTAGGCATAATGGAAAATAACAGTGAGCTCTTTAATCTATTTCCTGAGTTAAGACATGAATTGTTTGATGCGAAAATTAAAAACCTATGGAACCTTATTTGCATGCTAGTAGCAATGTTATTAGTATGAACGCAATTACTGCTAATGTTATGGAAAAGTCTAAGCTTGGGGAAGCTAGTTTTTATGATCTTTTTAGCTTCCCATCTTTAGGGGAGAAAATTTGCTCTGATAATATTTTCTCTCCCATATGCGATAACTCTAATGATGCTTATGATATTTTAAATCCACCTGTTGAAAGTATTCCATATAAAATACCTATGAAAATTATTGAACGTGTTATGGATAACCGCTATGAAGGGGATGGAACTGTCCATCCTGGAGATCATTTACTGTTTTTGCATGAATTATGCGTGTTATTCAAGTGTGCAGGTATCTCTATGGATGAAGTGAGGAAGAAACGATTCTCTATGTCGTTGTCTGGTAAAGCGGCGCATTGGTATAAATTGCTGAAGAATAGGCATTCTCTTGATTGGGAGGATATTATGCCTCTATTTTATTCTAAATTCTATCCTCCAAGTGAAATTCACAAGACCGAAACCGCATATATAATTTCTGGTCTCATGATGGAGAGAGTATTGCCCAAGCATGGGGGAGATTGAAGTCTTTAATGCTCAAATGCCCCATTCATGAGCTTCCTGGTAATATCATCATTGATAATTTCTATGCAAGACTTTCTTTTCAAGACAAAACCTTGCTGGATACTACTTGTTCTAGATCATTCACGCGCCATAAAGAAAAGTTTAAATGGGACCTTCTTGATCGGATTCAGGAGAACCACAAAGGTAAAGAATCAGGTATAAACTTTGAATATGAATGCATTAAGTCTTTCATTGAAACTGTTGATTTTCAAGAGCTTAGTGCTAAATATGGTCTTGATCCTCAAATTATGGTCGATTGCTATAGACCCTTTGCTTCTCATATTAATGTTCCTAAAGAAAATTTATTACATGTATCATGAACCTTTCAAAGACACTTGCATGGAAAATGAAATTGTTGTTAATGATTGCAATAAACATGCCCAAACTTCTGAAAATACTATTTCTTATAAGCATGTTAATTTTTGTGGAATGCATAGACCTTGTGGAATTAATCAAATCGAAGATGAATATTGTATCCATCATAGGAATGAAAGAACTAGAAAGTGGTTTAGGGCTCTAGATGGTCTTGGTGAAAAAGTTTGTGCCCTCTATCCTTTTATTTGTGAACTTTGCCATAGAGTGGGTCATTTTAATTTTCAATGCTCCTCCAATGATAATTCGAACCCCATGAGTGCTGCAAATTTGTATTGTGATGATGAAATCCTTCCTAACCAGCATGATGAACTTACTTTATTTTTGGGGTGTGAAGAGTTATCAAGAAAAATTTATTTGTTACATATGAGTGATCTTGATATTAATAGTGTCCTGCATGGGTGTCTTTCTTATTGCATTAATAATTGCCATACAAATACTTACATACAAAATATTTTAGAAGACGACACTTTGCCAAAATATGATAGGACCGCTGTGTGTTTTGAACTTATTAATGAAAAGGAGGAACCCTCCCAAGTTTCTTCTATTGTTTCTGGAAATAAATCAGGTTATGTCACATCCCGAAATTTTCAAAATTTTAGAATGTAAAATAAAATAAATTTAATGCTTGATTTATTGAACTTGATTAAAAATTCATAAAGAATTAAAACTTATTAAAGTTGTTTAAAACTTTTTCCCAAAATGGTGTTTTCAAGAACTTTTATTTTCAAAATATTTCCAAACCAAACCTATTTCTATTTTATGGTTTCAAAATTATAAGATATTTTATTTTGAGACAAAAGGCCCAAACCTTAATTTAAAATATCTATGCATTAATATGTTTCAAAGAAAAAAAAAGGTTTAAATCAAACTGCATTTAAAGTCAACTGAACTAAATAAAAGAGCGAAAAGCAAGATAAAAATTATTATTTCTTTTATTTAAAAAGGACCAGGGAAGACGAAGAAGGCCAAAATCACAACTAACCCAGCCGTTTTGTTTTCCTTTACTTTCTTCCTGGCTGCATGTAATATGGCGAATGCAGATCAACCAAGAGAGCCCACCCGAGCTAATAAATCATATTCTTCGAGACCTCGTCCGAAAACCGTCGCAGTAAGTCGCCTTGATTCCGGCCGTTTTCAAGTCCCATTCAACTCGCCGTCTGTGCCTATTTAAGCATGTCCAGTCCGTCTTCATTTTCCCACTTCCTGAACCAAAACGACGCCCCCAGGCTGCTGATTTCTGTCACCAAAGTTCACCATTGCCGCCGCCGTTTCGTCGATTCCGACGTAGCCGAAGGTTGTCCGAGACTCCGATAGAGCTTCATGGACGTCCACCTCCTCCGTCTGATCGCCGGCGCCGTCCGAGGAAGAAAACGCTGCCACCAATCATACGAACGATCACGCCATCACCTTCACTGCAAACAGGAGTACACCGTTCTCAACCTTTCCGTCATCAGAGACCGACGGCAGCGGCGTCCACGACCAGGTCCGTCGTCGCCACCATCAGGCTGTCGAGATCGACGAAGCCTTGCCACTGTAAGCCACTCCACGTTCTTGGATGATTCTATTTGTCCAGTTTAGATCAAGTCAGGCAGTGCACTGTAGTCTGTTCGATCTAGATCTAAGGTTTCCCATCAGGCCATTTAACTGAAACATGCATCGTGCGTGATCGATCGATAGTTGTAGATAGCTAGCTCACTTGAAACTTGAATCTTAGAAATTCCATAACAATAGATATAGGGCTCCGTTTTAGATGATTTATCTGACGTTGAGCTCGTAATTAAACTCTCTATAACTTTCGTGTAGGAAGTTTTTCCATCCGACCAACTTGTTCGGACAACTTTTCGTACAACATTAAAATTTAACCGCGACATGTTTAATCTTGTAAAAATTATAGAAAAATAATTACACATCCAAAGTTGGCAAATAATATACCGCTGGTCTCATAAAAATGTTTAGAACACAAATGTAATTTTAAATCTGACTTTCGAGTAATGTTCAAATATTCAAATTTGAATATGTGAATTTGAGTATTTTGACATAACTCAACTTCTATAAACCCAAATCAAGTGATTCTTTTTGCAAATGGATCATATTGATGCTCTCTGTTCCACTTACACAAACACCAAACTTAGTTCAATCCTTTTCTGACTATTCAAATTCAAACATGAGGATTTGACTATTTTCATTATAGATGCATTTCCTTAATTATTTTAAACAAGGTTCATTTCTGCAAATAATCCTTTAGTCAAGCCCATCTATCAAATCTCTTAGACACCATCATCATATGTTCAAATGATATTATCCTAGTCCATGTTATTCAAATAACAATTGAATTATTTGAGTAATTCAATATATCACAAATCCATACCCAAGCGTATGTGTAACTCATACTACCTTAGTAAGTGTTGTCACACTCTACCAAATAGTATTTTGAGTTGCACTATTTGAGACTCATGTGATTTTATCACATGGATCATTCCAATTACCCACTTATGTAGGAAACAACTTTTGACCTTAGTTCCTTGTCAACATTTTCCTTCTAAGCATTTGGTTTAGACAATATTTATTTCTTTCTAAGTATTTGACTTGACCATACCATCTCCCAAAGTCATATCTTGCAAGCCATGCCGCATGCCATATCTTATTTGTCCGATGACTAAAATACAATGAATAACAACTTGTTGTTTGCCTTGTTTGATTTTGTTGTTGTTGTTGTTGAATGATGTGTTTATGTTTGCTATATTTTATCTTATAGTTCGTATGAAGAGCGGCGTGTTTTGCTGAGAGAAGTGAACGATCTTCAATTACCAAAAAGGCAAGTGACATTCAATCCAACCTATTTTATATTATGCATTAGTGTTTTTCAACTAGTATGCATGATAGGTTTTGTTTTTCAAAAGTGAAGGGTATATGCTATGCTTAGTAAACCTGGTAGTGTGAAGCCGCTCTCAAGATACTTGCTAGGATGCTATTTCGCTTTGCAATATCAAATGCCAATGTTGTTTCGATGTTGGATGGGTGGGTTTGAAAGTTAAAAATTAACAACCCTAATGAAACACCTGGGTGGATTGGTTGAATGGTGGGCGGCTGCTCAGGTCCACGCTCCTAGCCGTAGCTAGTGGGCTAAAGTGGTGAATCCCTGAGAGTTCACAATTGTAGAGTGGTCGCTTTTGACTGCACACCTGGTTTTCACCAGGAGATCGTGTGGGGGTTTATTACCTGTGATGGGTTTTAAGCTTGTGAGTTCCACTTGTGGTTGGCCACCCAGGATTAAAGAGATTTCCATGTCATCCATGTTTTAGATAGCTTCCAGTGCAGCCTTATGGTATTATGGGCTCTGCCAGGATTAATTAAGTTGTGAGAATTCAACTTGTGGCTAGACAGTGGGTTGTGGCAACGGCCAAGTGGGAACGGGTCTAGTTTGTATGGTTGAATTCTTCTTCTGAAAGATCTTGTCTCATTCTTCTCTTGGGAGGATGGGTCGTAAGGTAAAAGTGCACAACCTCTCGAGAGTTAAACCTAAGATCTTAGCCGTGTCCCCGGTTATGGACAATTTGAGCTCCTAGGCAGGGAATGTACGGAAGAATCTCATCATTGTTTTCTGAATGTATTTAAAATTGGTATCAACCTTGAAAAACTCATGGGAGATGTAACCATGTGATTATTCTAAAACCCATGGAGGAGTTAACCATGGTGTGATTTCATAATGTCATTCAAAGATTTTCAAAATGTTTTGTTTTAAATAAAATATAGGATAAAATTGGCTTTATGCAAATTAGCCTAAGACTCCACTAGCCAAATATCATGTAGATAGTCATGCCTAAAAACTGCCACCATATAAGTGTCATTTGCCAGTACATCATTGTACTGACCTCCATTCGTGGGGCTGCATATTCAAACGTGCAGGATTTTCTGAGGAGAAGTACGTGGTAGGATCTCGAGTCTACATTCCAACATGACTGCCTGTGGCACATGAAGATAATGAAGGCTCATTGATGATTTACTTTCCGCTGTGTTAGTTCTGAACATCTTGTTGAGCTAGTCCATGTGACTATGCAATTTGTAAGGTTTTACTTTACCCTCTGGATCAACGATGTAGTAATTTGATACTATTGCAATGATTACTATATTTTGTAATGTGTGTGCTATCAGTGATCCCGGGAATAGCACTATACACAGGTATCTTACCTTTATTAAAAGGTAGGGTGCTAAAGAATGGTATCAGAGCATAGTGTTGCCTGTAGGATCGAGACCCTAGGTTTGAATTAGAAATAGGAAGACCCTAGGATGAAAATTTTATCTAATCCTATTTCAATTAAAAATATGTTTGGATTTTGAACCTCTTGTATTCTCATCTACTCCATCTTCAAAATTGATTTCCTCTTGCCTTAGATGACCTAACTTGTGAAACCATCAAGGAAGTAAAGATGATGACCTTGTGCTTGAAGTGAGGGACTGCTGCTTCATATGACATTCTTCGACTCTACTAGAAGTGTTGCATGGAAGACCAAAGGATAACTTGAAGAAAGACTTCGATGCGACCACACAACACACAAAGATACACCGAAGGAGTAGAATAGAAACTTGATGCATCCAATATAGAAATAGACTAGACCACCATTAGTTCTCTTTTAGCGAGCCAACGATAAAGTAACAAAGTATTGATCTTACCAAATTGAGGTATGACCATACTAGTTTGGTTGTGTTTGTGCTATGTTGCTTGATGCTTGTTAGATGCTTGTTGTTTGCTGAATTGCTTTGATCTGCTGTTTGGGTAGGAATCTTCTTTAGAATCATTCTATCTATTCTCTTCTATACCCAACCCAGAGATTGTTCAGCAAATCTCCATGAAGACAACTTTAGTAAACCAACCTTGATATTTCCTATCAAAATGAATAAGCGTAGAGTGAGAGATACGCAAAACCCTAGTTAGGAGTCGATAGAAATGTTTTTCAAAATAGTTCAATAATGGGGATTGAAACATTGATTCAATTCTCCATGGAAGTTTTTGTCAAACTTGTGAGGTTGACCAAGAGTTAGAATACGAGATATACCAAACTGAAAACAAGGAAATGATTGGGTGCGACATGGATTGGCCCCCATGACGACTACTCATATTGTTCGCTCTTGTTATGAGGAATGGTAAATCTAGAGAGACGTACCTACAAGAGAGACGTCGTTGTTAAGCCTGAACCATAGAGTGAATAGGTATTATGCCCTTATAGTAGGCAAGTGCTGCCAAACATAGGACTACATTTCGATTGAAGATCTAGCCACTATATGAAGAGTTGTCGAAGATACCAATAAACAAAGATGAGGAAAGTCGTGAAGTCCTCTCATCTTGGTCTCCTGATAGACCCAAGGAGTGACCCTTCAGTGTCGAAAGTAGTTCAACAACCAACCACTTGATTAGAAGCCCAACCATGAGGAAAAGCCGACTCAAGTCACTTTCACGAGATGAGTTGTTCACTATATGTGAATAATCGTTCGCCTATTGGATATCAACTCAGAAGCCATAAGTAATAGATGTTTTCAAAAGATGACTTTTTGTCAAGTCATATCCTCGAATGTGCCAAGTCATATCCAAGATAAGCTTAGCCTAAACCAAGACCTAAGACAACCTACAAAAGTTTCTTTTAAGGGTGGTAGCACCCATGTCTATCTGAAACCCAAAAATTTCTAGCCTTTCTCGAATCTCGAGGACGAGATTCCTTTTAAGGGTGGTAGTCTGTCACATCCCGAAATTTTCAAAATTTTAGAATGTAAAATAAAATAAATTTAATGCTTGATTTATTGAACTTGATTAAAAATTCAGAAATAATTAAAACTTATTAAAGTTGTTTAAAACTTTTTCCCAAAATGGTGTTTTCAAGAACTTTTATTTTCAAAATATTTCCAAACCAAACCTATTTCTGTTTTATGGTTTCGAAATTATATAATATTTTATTTTGAGACAAAAGTCCCAAACCTTAATTTAAAATATCTATGCATTAATATGTTTCAAAGAAAAAAAAGGTTTAAATCAAACTGCATTTAAAGTCAACTGAACTAAATAAAAGAGCGAAAAGCAAGATAAAAATTATTATTTCTTTTATTTAAAAAGGACCAGGGAAGACGAAGAAGGCCAGAATCACAACTAACCCAGCCGTTTTGTTTTCCTTTACTTTCTTCCTAGCTGCATGTAAGACTGCTCATAGTGGGAGTAACTTAGCTAGTAACATCACACATCTCAAGGCATTTTGGTGACATGGCATGCGAATAAATGAAGAAAGAGAGTGAGGTGGTAACTAGCTATGTTACCATAATATCACACACCCCAAGGCAAAATAAGTCTACAACATAATAAATGACACAATGCGTGACACCACATATAAGTTACTACCCACTATGAAGGTAGTAACCTAGACTAGTAACATGGCATATGTTACTAGTCTAAGTTACTCCCCACTATGAGCAGCCTAATATGGCGAATGCAGATCAACCAAGAGAGCCCACCCGAGCTAATAAATCATATTCTTCGAGACCTCGTCCGAAAACCGTCGCAGTAAGTCGCCTTGATTCCGGCCGTTTCCAAGTCCCATTCAACTCGCCGTGTGTGCCTATTTAAGCACGTCCAGTCCGTCTTCATTTTCCCACTTCCTGAACCAAAACGACGCCCCCAGGCTGCTGATTTCTGTCACCAAAGTTCACCATTGCGGCCGCCGTTTCGTCGATTCCAACGTAGCCGAAGGTTGTCCGAGACTCCGCTAGAGCTTCACGGACGTCCACCTCCTCCGTCTGATCGCCGGCGCCGTCCGAGGAATAAAACGCTGCCACCGATCATACGAACGATCACGCCATCACCTTCACTGCAAACAGGAGTACACCGTTCTCAACCTTTCCGTCATCAGAGACCGACGGAGTGTCAGCGGCGTCCACGACCAGGTCCGTCGTCGCCACCATCAGGCTGTCGAGATCGACGAAGCCTTGCCACTGTAAGCCACTCCACGTTCTTGGATGATTCTATTTGTCCAGTTTAGATCAAGTCAGGCAGTGCACTGTAGTCTGTTCGATCTAGATCTAAGGTTTCCCATTAGGCCATTTAACTGAAACATGCATCGTGCGTGATCGATCGATAGTTGTAGATAGCTAGCTCACTTGAAACTTGAATCTTAGAAATTCCATAACAATAGATATAGGGCTCCGTTTTAAATGATTTATCTGACATTGAGCTCGTAATTAAACTCTCTATAACTTTCGTGTAGGAAGTTTTTCCATCCGAACAACTTGTTCGGACAACTTTTCGTACAACATTAAAATTTAACCGCGACATGTTTAATCTTGTAAAAATTATAGAAAAATAATTGCACATCCAAAGTTGGCAAATAATATACCGCTGGTCTCATAAAAATGTTTAGAACACAAATGTAATTTTAAATCTGACTTCCGAGTAATGTTCAAATATTCAAATTTGAATATGTGAATTTGAGTATTTTGACATAACTCAACTTCTATAAACCCAAATCAAGTGATTCTTTTTGCAAATGGATCATATTGATGCTCTCTGTTCCACTTACACAAACACCAAACTTAGTTCAATCCTTTTCTGACTATTCAAATTCAAACATGAGGATTTGACTATTTTCATTATAGATGCATTTCCTTAATTATTTTAAACAAGGTTCATTTCTGCAAAAGTGAATCCTTTAGTCAAGCCCATCTATCAAATCTCTTAGACACCATCATCATATGTTCAAATGATATTATCCTAGTCCATGTTATTCAAATAACAATTGAATTATTTGAGTAATTCAATATATCACAAATCCATACCCAAGCGTATGTGTAACTCATACTACCTTAGTAAGTGTTATCACACTCTACCAAATAGTATTTTGAGTTGCGCTATTTGAGACTCATGTGATTTTATCACATGGATCATTCCAATTACCCACTTATGTAGGAAACAACTTTTGACCTTAGTTCCTTGTCAACATTTTCCTTCTAAGCATTTGGTTTAGACAATATTTATTTCTTTCTAAGTATTTGACTTGACCATTCCATCTCCCAAAGTCATATCTTGCAAGCCATGCCGCATGCCATATCTTATTTGTCCGATGACTAAAATACAATGAATAACAACTTGTTGTTTGCCTTGTTTGATTTTGTTGTTGTTGTTGTTGAATGATGTGTTTATGTTGTGCTATATTTTATCTTATAGTTCGTATGAAGAGCGGCGTGTTTTGTTGAGAGAAGTGAACGATCTTCAATTACCAAAAAGGCAAGTGACATTCAATCCAACCTATTTTATATTATGCATTAGTGTTTTTCAACTAGTATGCATGATAGGTTTTGTTTTTCAAAAGTGAAGGGTATATGCTATGCTTAGTAAACCTGGTAGTGTGAAGCCGCTCTCAAGATACTTGCTAGGATGCTATTTCGCTTTGCAATATCAAATGCCAATGTTGTTTCGATGTTGGATGGGAGTGTTTGAAAGTTAAAAATTAACAACCCTAATGAAACACCTGGGTGGATTGGTTGAATGGTGGGCGGCTGCTCAGGTCCACGCTCCTAGCCGTAGCTAGTGGGCTAAAGTGGTGAATCCCTGAGAGTTCGCAATTGTAGAGTGGTCGCTTTTGACTGCACACATGGTTTTCACCAGGAGATCGTGTGGGTGTTTATTACCTGTGATGGGTTTTAAGCTTGTGAGTTCCACTTGTGGTTGGCCACCCAGGATTACAGAGATTTCCATGTCGTCCATGTTTTTGATAGCTTCCAGTGCAGCCTTATGGTATTATGGGCTCTGCCAGGATTAATTAAGTTGTGAGAATTCAACTTGTGGCTAGACAGTGGGTTGTGGCGACGGCCAAGTGGGAACGGGTCTAGTTTGTATGGTTGAATTCTTCTTCTGAAAGATCTTGCGTCATTCTTCTCTTGGGAAGGGTGGGTCGTAAGGTGAAAGTGCACAACCTCTCGAGAGTTAAACCTAAGATCTTAGCCGTGTCCCCGGTTATGGACAATTTGAGCTCCTAGGCAGGGAATGTACGGAAGAATCTCATCATTGTTTTCTGAATGTATTTTAAAATTGGTATCAACCTTGAAAAACTCATGGGAGATGTAACCATGTGATTATTCTAAAACCCATGGAGGAGTTAACCATGGTGTGATTTCATAATGTCATTCAAAGATTTTCAAAATGTTTTGTTTTAAATAAAATATAGGATAAAATTGGCTTTATGCAAATTAGCCTAAGACTCCACTAGCCAAATATCATGTAGATAGTCATGCCTAAAAACTGCCACCATATAAGTGTCATTTGCCAGTACATTATTGTACTGACCTCCATTCGTGGGGCTGCATATTCAAACGTGCAGGATTTTCTGAGGAGAAGTACGTGGTAGGATCTCGAGTCTACATTCCATCATGACTGCCTGTGGCACATGAAGATGATGAAGGCTCATTGATGATTTACTTTCCGTTGTGTTAGTTCTGAACATGTTGTTGAGCTAGTCCATGTGACTATGCAATTTGTAAGGTTTTACTTTACCCTCTGGATCAACGATGTAGTAATTTGATACTATTGCAATGATTACTATATTTTGTAATGTGTGTGCTATCAGTGATCCCGGGAATAGCACTATACACAGGTATCTTACCTTTATTAAAAGGTAGGGTGCTAAAGAATGGTATCGGAGCATAGTGTTGCCTGTAGGATCGAGACCCTAGGTTTGAATTAGAAATAGGAAGACCCTAGGATGAAAATTTTATCTAATCCTATTTCAATTAAAAATATGTTTGGATTTTGAACCTCTTGTATTCTCATCTACTCCATCTTCAAAATTGATTTCCTCTTGCCTTAGATGACCTAACTTGTGAAACCATCAAGGAAGTAAAGATGATGACCTTGTGCTTGAAGTGAGGGACTGCTGCTTCATATGACATTCTTCGACTCTACTAGAAGTGTTGCATGGAAGACCAAAGGATAAGTTGCAGAAAGACTTCGATGCGACCACACAACACACAAAGATACACCGAAGGAGTAGAATAGAAACTTGATGCATCCAATATAGAAATAGACTAGACCACCATTAGTTCTCTTTTAGCGAGCCAACGATAAAGTAACAAAGTATTGATCTTACCAAATTGAGGTATGACCATACTAGTTTGGTTGTGTTTGTGCTATGTTGCTTGATGCTTGTTAGATGCTTGTTGTTTGCTGAATTGCTTTGATCTGCTGTTTGGGTAGGAATCTTCTTTAGAATATTTCTATCTATTCTCTTATATACCCAACCCAGAGATTGTTTTATCAGCAAATCTCCATGAAGACAACTTTAGTAAACCAACCTTGATATTTCCTATCAAAATGAATAAGCGTAGAGTGAGAGATACGCAAAACCCTAGTTAGGAGTCGATAGAAATGTTTTTCAAAATAGTTCAATAATGGGGATTGAAACATTGATTCAATTCTCCATGGAAGTTTTTGTCAAACTTGTGAGGTTGACCAAGAGTTAGCATACGAGATATACCAAACTGAAAACAAGGAAATGATTGGGTGCGACATGGATTGGCCCCCATGATGACTACTCATATTGTTCGCTCTTGTTATGAGGAATGATAAATCTAGAGAGACGTACCTACAAGAGAGACGTCGTTGTTAAGCCTGAACCATAGAGTGAATAGGTATTATGCCCTTATAGTAGGCAAGTGCTGCCAAACATAGGACTACATTTCGATTGAAGATCTAGCCACTATATGAAGAGTTGTCGAAGATACCAATAAACAAAGATGAGGAAAGTCGTGAAGTCCTCTCATCTTGGTCTCCTGATAGACCCAAGGAGTGACCCTTCAGTGTTGAAAGTAGTTCAACAACCAACCACTTGATTAGAAGCCAAACAATGAGGAAAAGCCGACTCAAGTCCTTCCATCTTACAGCACAACAGGAATGTTAAAGGCCCATTATAAAATAATAAAAGTACAAATCTCTAGACAACAATGGGCAATAGAGAAAAGGGAAAGAAAACAGTGGACCACATACATAACAACGACCGAAGAAAAATCATGCAAAACACACAATCTGGTTGTACTAAGACTTAATTTGCATTGGAGAGCGCATGTGGTAGTATGGAAACTTCAAGCAGTGGGTGTCCTTAGCAAAGTAACATGAGTCGGTTTATATGAATCACTGACACAGAATTTAGATAGCACATACTGGTGCATTTACAGTTTGTTTGCAGCTATAGCCAACTTACCAGGTAAGAATGAGAACAAAGAACAATCGCTCGCCTATTGGATATCAACTCAGAAGCCATAAGTCATAGATGTTTTCAAAAGATGACTTGTTGTCAAGTCATATCCAGGATAAGCTTAGCCTAAACCAAGACCTAAGACTACCTACAAAAGTTTCTTTTAAGGGTGGTAGCACCCATGTCTATCTGAAACCCAAAAATTTCTAGCCTTTCTCGAATCTCGAGGACGAGATTCCTTTTAAGGGTGGTAGTCTGTCACATCCCGAAATTTTCAAAATTTTAGAATGTAAAATAAAATAAATTTAATGCTTGATTTATTGAACTTGATTAAAAATTCATAAAGAATTAAAACTTATTAAAGTTGTTTAAAACTTTTTCCCAAAATGGTGTTTTCAAGAACTTTTATTTTCAAAATATTTCCAAACCAAACCTATTTCTATTTTATGGTTTCAAAATTATAAGATATTTTATTTTGAGACAAAAGGCCCAAACCTTAATTTAAAATATCTATGCATTAATATGTTTCAAAGAAAAAAAAAGGTTTAAATCAAACTGCATTTAAAGTCAACTGAACTAAATAAAAGAGCGAAAAGCAAGATAAAAATTATTATTTCTTTTATTTAAAAAGGACCAGGGAAGACGAAGAAGGCCAAAATCACAACTAACCCAGCCGTTTTGTTTTCCTTTACTTTCTTCCTGGCTGCATGTAATATGGCGAATGCAGATCAACCAAGAGAGCCCACCCGAGCTAATAAATCATATTCTTCGAGACCTCGTCCGAAAACCGTCGCAGTAAGTCGCCTTGATTCCGGCCGTTTTCAAGTCCCATTCAACTCGCCGTCTGTGCCTATTTAAGCACGTCCAGTCCGTCTTCATTTTCCCACTTCCTGAACCAAAACGACGCCCCCAGGCTGCTGATTTCTGTCACCAAAGTTCACCATTGCCGCCGCCGTTTCGTCGATTCCGACGTAGCCGAAGGTTGTCCGAGACTCCGCTAGAGCTTCACGGACGTCCACCTCCTCCGTCTGATCGCCGGCGCCGTCCGAGGAAGAAAACGCTGCCACCGATCATACGAACGATCACGCCATCACCTTCACTGCAAACAGGAGTACACCGTTCTCAACCTTTCCGTCATCAGAGACCGACGGAGTGTCAGCGGCGTCCACGATCAGGTCCGTCATCGCCACCATCAGGCTGTCGAGATCGACGAAGCCTTGCCACTTTAAGCCACTCCACGTTCTTGGATGATTCTATTTGTCCAGTTTAGATCAAGTCAGGTAGTGCACTGTAGTCTGTTCGATCTAGATCTAAGGTTTCCCATTAGGCCATTTAACTGAAACATGCATCGTGCGTGATCGATCGATAGTTGTAGATAGCTAGCTCACTTGAAACTTGAATCTTAGAAATTCCATAACAATAGATATAGGGCTCCGTTTTAGATGATTTATCTGACGTTGAGCTCGTAATTAAACTCTCTATAACTTTCGTGTAGGAAGTTTTTCCATCCGAACAACTTGTTCGGACAACTTTTCGTACAACATTAAAATTTAACCGCGACATGTTTAATCTTGTAAAAATTATAGAAAAATAATTGCACATCCAAAGTTGGCAAATAATATACCGCTGGTCTCATAAAAATGTTTAGAACACAAATGTAATTTTAAATCTGACTTTCGAGTAATGTTCAAATATTCAAATTTGAATATGTGAATTTGAGTATTTTGACATAACTCAACTTCTATAAACCCAAATCAAGTGATTCTTTTTGCAAATGGATCATATTGGTGCTCTCTGTTCCACTTACACAAACACCAAACTTAGTTCAATCCTTTTCTGACTATTCAAATTCAAACATGAGGATTTGACTATTTTCATTATAGATGCATTTCCTTAATTATTTTAAACAAGGTTCATTTCTGCAAAAGTGAATCCTTTAGTCAAGCCCATCTATCAAATCTCTTAGACACCATCATCATATGTTCAAATGATATTATCCTAGTCCATGTTATTCAAATAACAATTGAATTATTTGAGTAATTCAATATATCACAAATCCATACGCAAGCGTACATGTAACTCATACTACCTTAGTAAGTGTTATCACACTCTACCAAATAGTATTTTGAGTTGCGCTATTTGAGACTCATGTGATTTTATCACATGGATCATTCCAATTACCCACTTATGTAGGAAACAACTTTTGACCTTAGTTCCTTGTCAACATTTTCCTTCTAAGCATTTGGTTTGGACAATATTTATTTCTTTCTAAGTATTTGACTTGACCATTCCATCTCCCAAAGTCATATCTTGCAAGCCATGCCGCATGCCATATCTTATTTGTCCGATGACTAAAATACAATGAATAACAACTTGTTGTTTGCCTTGTTTGATTTTGTTGTTGTTTTTGAATGATGTGTTTATGTTGTGCTATATTTTATCTTATAGTTCGTATGAAGAGCGGCGTGTTTTGTTGAGAGAAGTGAACGATCTTCAATTACCAAAAAGGCAAGTGACATTCAATCCAACCTATTTTATATTATGCATTAGTGTTTTTCAACTAGTATGCATGATAGGTTTTGTTTTTCAAAAGTGAAGGGTATATGCTATGCTTAGTAAACCTGGAAGTGTGAAGCCGCTCTCAAGATACTTGCTAGGATGCTATTTCGCTTTGCAATATCAAATGCCAATGTTGTTTTGATGTTGGATGGGAGTGTTTGAAAGTTAAAAATTAACAACCCTAATGAAACACCTGGGTGGATTGGTTGAATGGTGGGCGGCTGCTCAGGTCCACGCTCCTAGCCGTAGCTAGTGGGCTAAAGTGGTGAATCCCTGAGAGTTCGCAATTGTAGAGTGGTCGCTTTTGACTGCACACCTGGTTTTCACCAGGGGATCGTGTAGGGGTTTATTACCTGTGATGAGTTTTAATCTTGTGAGTTCCACTTGTGGTTGGCCACCCAGGATTAAAGAGATTTCCATGTCATCCATGTTTTAGATAGCTTCCAGTGCAGCCTTATGGTATTATGGGCTCTGCCAGGATTAATTAAGTTGTGAGAATTCAACTTGTGGCTAGACAGTGGGTTGTGGCGACGGCCAAGTGGGAACGGGTCTAGTTTGTATGGTTGAATTCTTCTTCTGAAAGATCTTGTCTCATTCTTCTCTTGGGAAGGGTGGGTCGTAAGGTAAAAGTGCACAACCTCTCGAGAGTTAAACCTAAGATCTTAGCCGTGTCACCGGTTATGGACAATTTGAGCTCCTAGGCAGGGAATGTACGGAAGAATCTCATCATTGTTTTCTGAATGTATTTAAAATTGGTATCAACCTTGAAAAACTCATGGGAGATGTATCCATGTGATTATTCTAAAACCCATGGAGGAGTTAACCATGGTGTGATTTCATAATGTCATTCAAAGATTTTCAAAATGTTTTGTTTTAAATAAAATATAGGATAAAATTGGCTTTATGCAAATTAGCCTAAGACTCCACTAGCCAAATATCATGTAGATAGTCATGCCTAAAAACTTCCACCATATAAGTGTCATTTGCCAGTACATCATTGTACTGACCTCCATTCGTGGGGCTGCATATTCAAACGTGCAGGATTTTCTGAGGAGAAGTACGTGGTAGGATCTCGAGTCTACATTCCAACATGACTGCCTGTGGCACATGAAGATGATGAAGGCTCATTGATGATTTACTTTCCGCTGTGTTAGTTCTGAACATGTTGTTGAGCTAGTCCATGTGACTATGCAATTTGTAAGGTTTTACTTTACCCTCTGGATCAACGATGTAGTAATTTGATACTATTGCAATGATTACTATATTTTGTAATGTGTGTGCTATCAGTGATCCCGGGAATAGCACTATACACAGGTATCTTACCTTTATTAAAAGGTAGGGTGCTACAGTTATGTGGAGAAGCCTCCCTTCAAGCCTCTTCCTCCTAAAGAAGGGAACAAGAAGAAGGGAACGAAGAAGAAGAAGAAGAGGGGGAATAAAAAGAAAGAGGTAACGGCATATCCCCGCGTGTATGAGATAACGATAGGTAACCGTAAGTATGTTGCTCCTAATGATTATTATGATAATGAATCCGCGTACAATGATCTTCCTATGCCCTTTACCCACATTAGTGATAATGATTTAGAAGAGCACACTACTTTTGATATTGAAAATCTCTGGGAAACTAATTCTAAAAATTATGATGTTAATAATTGCCATAGTATCAGTACTATCCATGCTTCCTCCCATAATCATATAGAAAGCTCTAAGCTTGGGGATGAGGTGTTTGAAAATCCTTTTGCTACTGACGATTATATGTTTGATACATCTCCTTCTAGTAACAATGATGGTATGGTTACAGATGAACATACTGTGGAAGATAACTATTCTATTTCTTATGATGACACTATGCCTCCAATCTCTGACAATTATTATAAAGAATGCTATGACACAAGTTATAATTATCCTTATGAAACTTGTAATAGTTATGATGGGATTGCCAAAAACCATTCCCTTAGTATGCAACTTGTTTACCATGTTCAAATTCTTGATAATGATCCTATTCCAATTACTATTAATGAGAAGAGTTTTTCTTATGCCAAAATTAATGAAACTTTTATGCATATGAACCATGATAAGAATGTTTTAAGTGATGGGTATATTGTGGATTTCATCAATGATGCTCTGAAAGTTATTATGAGAGAGGGAAACATGGTTATATGCATCTTAATAATATTAAGTTTCCCCTCTTTATGTTGAAAATCTTGAAGTTACTCGTGTTTTATCTTCCTATGCTTGTCACTTTGCTCCTCATAAATTTATTTGTGTACAAGATTCCTATGCATAGGAAGTGGGTTAGGCTTAAATTTGTTTCATACTTGCTTTTTGATGCTCTCTTTGCTTCAATTCTCATCCTTATGTGAGCATCATTAAAATTACTGAGCCCATCTTAATGGCTATAAAGAAAGCACTTCTTGAGAGATAACCCATGTTTTTATTTGCTACTGTTTTGTTGTGTCTTGGAAGTTATTACTACTGTAGCAACCTCTCCTTATCTTTACTTTATTGCATTGTTGTGCCAAGTAAAGTCTTTGATAGTAAGGTTGATACTAGATTTGGATTTCTTCGCAGAAACAGATTTCTTGCTGTCACGAATTTGAGTAGATCTCTCTGTAGGAAACTCAGAAAAATCTGCGAAAAATCATGAGTAATCCTCAGATATGTACGCAACTTTCATTCAATTTGAGCTTCTTCATCTGAGCATGTTAAGTGCCTCTAAAAAAATTCGTCTTTACGGACTGTTCTGTTTTGGCAGATTCTGCCTTTTATTTCACATTGCCTCCTATACTGTGTTTGAATGGATTTCTTTGCTCCATTAACTTTCAGTAGCTTTGGGCCATGTCCATAAGTGTTAGGAATGATTGTGTCCCCTCTGAACATGTGAGTTTTTGATTATGCACTAACCCTCTAATGAGTTTGTTTTGAGTTTGGTGTGGAGGAAGTTTTCAAGGGTCAAGAGAGGAGGATGATATAGTATGATCAAGAAGAGTGAACAGTCTAAGCTTGGGGATGCCCCCGTGGTTCATCCCTGCATATTTCAAGAAGACTCAAGCATCTAAGCTTGGGGATGCCCAAGGCATCCCCTTCTTCATCGACAACTTATCAGGTCACCTCTAGTGAAACTATATTTTTATTCCATCACATCTTATGTGCTTTACTTGGAGCGTCTGTGTGTTTTTATTTTCGTTTTGTTATCTTAGTTCTCTGAATAAATCGGATCCTATCATGCTTGTGTGGGAGAGAGACACGCTCCGCTTTTTCATTTGAACACTTGTGTTCTTAGTTTTACTTTTAATGTTCATGGCGAAAGTTAAAAGCTGCTGCATTTATTGCTATTTGGTTGGAAACAGAAAATGCTTCATGTGGTAATTGGTATATGGTCTTGAATAATTTGATACTTGGCAATTGTTTTGAGCTCTCAAATAGATCATGTTTAAGCTCTTGCATCATGTAGTTTAAACCTATTAATGAAGAACTACCATAGAGCTTGTTGAAATTTGGTTTGCATGATTGGTCTCTCTAAAAGTCTAGATATTTTCTGGTAAAGTGTTTCAACAACAAGTAAGACAGTGTAGAGTATTATAATGCTTGCAATACGTTCTTATGTAAGTTTTGTTGTACCGGTTCATACTTGTGTTTCTTCAAACAACCTTGCTAGCCAAAGCCTTGTACTGAGAGGGAATGCTTCTCGTGCATCCAAAACCTTGAGCCAAAACCTATGCCATTTGTGTCCACCATACCTACCTACTATGTGGTATTTCTCTGCCATTCCAAAGTAAATTGCTTGCGTGCTACCTTTAAATTTTCATTCCTTGTCTTTGCAATATATAGCTCATGGGAAAGTAGCTTAAAAACTATTGTGGTAAAGAATATGTAGCTTATGTATCTTATTTCTTATAAGTTGCTTGTTGAGCGGTAACCATGTTTCTGGGGACGCCATCAACTATCACACTTTTGTTGAATATCATGTGAGTTGCTATGCATGTTCGTCTTGTCTGAAGTAAGGGTGATTTGCCATGATTAAATGGTTTGAGTATGCATATTGTTAGAGAAGAACATTGGGCCTATAACCAAAGCCATGCATCATGGTGGAAGTTTCAGTTTGGACATTAATTCTCGATCTCTTATGAGAATATTATCTGTTGTTGAATGCTTATGCATTAAAGAGGAGTCCATTATCTGTTTTCTATGTTGTCCCGGTATGGATGTCCTCGAGTTGAGATCTATCAAAAACGAGAAATCAAATGCGATCTATCTCCTTGGACCTTTGTACAGGCGGCATAGAGGTACCCCTTTGTGACACTTGGTTGAAACATATGTAATGCAATGATAATCCATGGAAATCCAAGCTAATTAGGACAAGGTGCGAGCAATATTGGTATTTGATGCATGAGGCTTGCAACTTATAGGATGTCTTATGCATAACACATATGAATTATTACTACCGTTGAATAAATTGTTTCTATGTTTTCAAAATAAAAAGCTCTAGCACAAAGAGTAATCCCTGCTTCCCTCTGCGAAGGGCCTTTCTTTTACTTTATGTTGAGTCAGTTTACCTACTTCTTTCTATCTTAGAAGCAAACACTTGTGTCAACTGTGTGCATTGATTCTTACATACTTGCTTATTTGCATTTATCATATTACTTTGTGTTGACAATTATCCATGAGATATACATGTTGAAGTTGAAAGCAACTCCTGAAACTTATATCTTCCTTATGTTGCTTCAAAACCTTCTATTAAGAATTTATTGCTTTATGAGTTAACTACTATGCAAGTCTTATTGATGCTTGTCTTGAAAGTACTATTCATGAAAAGTCTTTGCTATATTATTCGGTTGTTTAGTCATTGTCTTTACCATTGCTTCGAATCACTTCATTCATTTCATATGCTTTACAATAGTATGATCAAGATTATGTAAGTAGCATGTCACTTCAGAAATTATCCTTGTTATCGTTTACCTACTCGAGGGCGAGTAGGAACTAAGCTTGGGGATGCTTGATACGTCTCCAACGTATCTATAATTTCTTATGTTCCATGCTAGTTTTATGACAATACCTACATGTTTTGCTCACACTTTATAATGATTTTATACATTTTCCGGGACTAACCTATTAACAAGATGCCGAAGCGCCAGTTCCTGTTTTCTGCTTTTTTTGGTTTCAGAAATCCTACACAGCAAATATTCTCGGAATTGGACGAAACAAAAGCCCACGATCTTATTTTTCACGGAAGGTTCCAGAAGTCCGAAGGGGAGACGAAGATGGGCCAGGGGGCCCCCAGACCATACCTGGGCGCGGGCCCACTCCTGGCCGCGCCACCAGGTGGTGAGGGCACCCTGATGCCCCTCCGACTCCACCCTTTCGCCTATATAAAGCTCCGTCTCCGAAAACCCTACCACGATCGATGATATTCCACGAAGCGTTCCGTAGCCGCCGCCATCGCGAAGACAAGTTTTGGGGGACAGAAGTCTCCGTTCCGGCACGCCGCCGGGACGGTGAATTGCCCCCGGAGTCATCTCCATCGACACCACCACCATCTTCATCGCTGTTGCTGTCTCCCATGATGAGGAGGGAGTAGTTCTCCCCCGAGGCTGAGGGCTCTACCGGTAGCTATGTGGTTCATCTCTCTCTCCCATGGTGTGATCTTTATGTGATCATGAGCTTTGTATCACTATTAATCTATGTGCTACTCTAGTGATGTTATTAAAGTAGTCTATTCCTCCTCCATGATGTAATGTTGACAGTGTGTGCATCATGTAGTCTCTTGTAGATTATGAAGTTAACTATTACTATGATAGTATTGATGCGATCTATTCCCCCTTTCATAGCTATTGTTGACAGTGTGTATGCTATGTTAGTACTCGGTCTAAATTGCAACGGTCTATTATGCACTCTAGAGGTTACTTTAATATGAACTCCGGAGGTTGTGGAGCTTGTTTACTCCGGCTAGAGGTGTGCTTTTGTAGCCCTACACAATGAATGGTGTTTGTTATCCAACAAGAGAGTGTGAGAAAGTAGCACAAGTGAAGAGAAGTTATTTATTTATGTGATCATTGTTGAGAGTGTCCACTAGTGAAAGTATGATCCCTAGGCCTTGTTTCCAAATATCAAATCACCATTTATTTACTGTTCTACTGCATGTTTACTTGCTGCCATATTTATTTCAGATTGTTATTACCACTCATATTCATCCATATCACTTGCATCTTACTATCTCTTCGCCGAACTAGTGCACCTATACATCCGACAAGTGTATTAGGTGTGTTGGGGACACAAGAGACTTCTTGTATCGTAATTGCAGGGTTGCTTGAGAGGGATATCTTTGACCTCTACCTCCCTGAGTTCAATAAACCTTGGGTGATTCACTTAAGGGAAACTTGCTGCTGTTCTACAAACCTCTGTTCTTGGAGGCCCAACACTTTCTACAGGAATAGAAGCGTGCGTAGACATCACACGCCTACCACCACCACCGCCGACCACCACCGGTAAACACCGCCACGGCCCCACCACCACCGCCGCAACCGCAAGCGCATAGAAACCACCCTCCACCGGCATACCACCGCCACCACCGCCAAGCTAATTTGACCCGACTTCTCCGCTAACTTGTGTTTGTTTGTTCCGGTTTGAGTGCCTTGTTTGTGAAACTAACCCGCAGCTCCGAAGCAAGCGATGACATCCTCGGCACCCCGAACTTGCAACCGTACTCTTGACACCACCGCCATCATCGCAGGTTGTGTGTTCCGACACCACCTAACATTTTCATCTAGGTATAACTTGCTCCCCACCTTGTAACCCCTCTTCTTTTGCGACCTACCCTATCGAGCATTGCTTATCAAGTGTTGCGAGACATTGCACGTGGCCCCGATTGTTAGGTGTGTGTGTAGTGTGGAGTAAAGCTTCTAAGCAAACACTCATGTGGCAAGATAGCAAAAGCGAAGTTAACGCTAACATAGTGCGAGAAAAAGAAAGAAAAGCACAAAAAGAGTGCAAGTGCCACCATAGATACAAAAGAGTGCAAGTGCCACCATATATACAAAAGAGTGCAAGTGCCACCAAATACAAAAAGAGAAAAAGCTTTTAAGCAAAAGAGAGAAAAGAGAAGAGAGGCTGCGTGTGAATCTTGTTGTCTCTCCGTTTGCAACCAAAGCTTTGCCTCTCCTTGTGTTAATGTGACACCGAGCACCCTTGATTACGGGTACTTACACTTTTCCGCTCATTCCTTGGTCGCACTAACCTCATTCATCTCGTGTGTGAGTGATCTTTTCCGTGTTTCTAGTGATCATCACTTTGACATTTGATTTTTGGATTTCACCCACTCGTAACAACAAACTTGATTTCGGATTTCATCTTTTGGCTTTCCACCATACTCACCTAACACCATATTTGCTAGCTTTTGCGTGTGCCTTTGTGTGAGTGCCCGATACAATTGGTTTTGCTCTCGGTTTGTTGGATCGCCCCGATCTTATCATACCACGATAAGGTTGCGAGGTAGTGTTCTTCCACTAACATCCACCATATAGATCTTGTCATGCTAACATGGATAGTGAAGAAGAGGATTCGGAGGACTACATGGAGCACTTCGAGGAGGATACCTCCTCAAGCACCGCGGATGTGGAGGAACATGTGGAGCTCGACACCGACTATGGCTCCACAAGCATCATCGACATGACCGATGATAAGGGAGCGACCCACTGGATCCTCCTTAGTTGATGCCCGATCTTTCACAGCGAGAACCTGGGGTAGAGAATCCTCCCAACAACGCGATGAACGCAGCCTGGAGAAGAGGGAACGAATCCAGCAAGCAACGAATCGATGAACGATACGCCTCAAACCAAGAGCTAGACAATCCTTGATGACACAAGAACCTTCGCAGCGGATAATATAGATAACGGCAGCGCCGTACCCCCGGAGGGATGATTCACGTGATCACACGCTATAGAGAAACCCTAAACTTTTAGACTAAACTTGTTCTATCCTAAACCCTAGCCGTGCCATCTCCTTATATGAGAGGGAGAGCTGGCCGGCCGGCCCCCTTATTGGGCCTAACCTAGTCCGACTTGGACAGGCCCAGGTGAAACAGACTATTAAAACCCTAGATGGCCCACAGCATGACCTGGCTACATTATTTCCTAACATAGAATGAATGACACAACCTTAGACTTAATTATTACATGGCGTAGGTCATCCTAGCGTGTCACTCCTGAATCCTCGATGGCGTACCACCTAGGTTGGTGGAGTCCTGAAATTAGGCTCCACATAGGCCTC
The DNA here is from genome assembly GCF_019359855.2 of Lolium perenne. Taxonomy (NCBI): domain Eukaryota; kingdom Viridiplantae; phylum Streptophyta; class Magnoliopsida; order Poales; family Poaceae; genus Lolium; species Lolium perenne. Next base: position 105,069,378 of record NC_067244.2, on the reverse strand, counting down.
CGTGCCCATATCATCCTCCCCCCTTCAAGAAGCGTTGTCCCCAACGCGTGAGGGTCTTCTGGAAAAGGTGACGTGATATGAACATGACACGTCCTCGCCGTCCTCAAGTCTTGCTTGCCTTCCACACCACATCCTCCCTCGTGGCCTTCTTGACTTGATACAGCACTTGGCGCCTCCTTTCTTCTCCACATGAGCTTGGACTTCGGCGCCAATTCCTTCTTCTTGCGAGGTTTTGATGGACCCTTGTGTCGCTGCACATGACCCTGCACACGATGTGTAATTCCTGGGCCACATAGATGTCTCACACTTCCATCCTTGCCTCGATGCATCTGCGGTGTCGCGGAAAACTGGACAGTACTCCTAGCACGGTAGTGCCGCTGCCCACCATCTCCACTTACGCGCTCGCCTCCCACTCCTCCCACGCGCATCTGCGCCATATGTACTGACACACCATCAGCACAAACATCATCAGTCTGTATACTAGCATCAACACAAACTGGAACTATAGCACATGCTGCAACATCCACATCAACAACAAGTGGAGCTTCATCCGGCTTGTCACCAACAAGAACTGGCTTGTCATCTACAGGCATGGCTGAAACATCACCAACATCGATGCTCGGAACATCATGCACCTCTAGCTGCACTTTAGGCTTGTGCAACTTCTCCTTACGCACCACTAACTCCACATCGGACTTGATATGATCATCACCCATAGGCTTCAAAGTCCGCTGTTTGCCACCATGCGTAAAAGAATATGTATTTGCTCGCCCAGCATGTGTCACATTACGATCATACTGCCAAGGACGCCCAAGTAGCAATCCACACACCTCCAATGGCAACATATCGCAATCGATCTCATCAACATTATCATCAACTGTAAATGGCACACGCACCTTGTGAGTAATCTTCAGCATACCACAGCTATTCAACCACTCAAGACGTTTAGGTTCAGGAAGACGCCATGTAGACAACCCCAACGCTGCCACCATCGCCTTGCTAATGCCATTAGTACAGCTACCACCTTCAATCATCAACTTGCAAGCCTTGCCCTTGATAAAGCACTGAGTCTGAAACAAACTCCACCGCTGAACCTTGTCAACTGTCTTGCAAGCATCACCTTGTACCTTTTTGAGTTGCATATTCAGCCCGCTCAATGGTACATCCGCCTCAACAGTCACAGTAGCGCTCTTGGTATCAGAGCCAGGTTTCCTCTCCTCTGAAGATATCACCTCATCCTCAGTGACTGTTGGTAGTGGAGCAATCCTCTTAGCAGTAACTATGCACTTGTCCACTGACTTCATTACATCCACTAGACATTTGTTGACTTCCTTCAATGCATGCCCAAATTCGGAGGACTGCTTATGATTGTCGTGGTATCGTCATGGCATATGCCATAGGGTGGCTAACGAAGGTGGTTCCTAGGAGATCTCACGGCGGTATCCGGATGCGGGTATGGGGACGAGCGACACGGCGACGTACCCAGGTTCGAGGCCCTCCGATGGAGGTAACACCTCTACTCCTGCTAGAGTGTATATGATGATCACACAATACAAGGTTGCTCCTTGAGCTGTGTCCTGCTGCTCCTGGGAGGCTAAGGAAGACAAGAGTCTCTCTCACAGGGCAGCGCTAGGGGTGGAAGTGAAGTGAGAATGATCGATCCCCTGCACGAGAGGGGGTAGTGCGGCTTATATAGGCACCGGCACTTTACATATAAGACCCTATAGTCTACTGGCCGGCTTGGCCGGCTCCGGCTTCCGCTCCTTCCCGAGGCAGTGACGTCAGGAGCCGTTGAGGCCTCATGGCCTGTCCCATCCGGCTGCCAAGGTCAGCGGTATGGAGAGGAGGTGTCCCTGTCGCCATCAGCCACTGTAGCCAGTACGGATCGACGTGGACCATGATGGCCTGTCCGGCGCGTGGCACTATTGCTCCACAGTGCCCCGCGCTTTACGGAAGATGAAGTCAGCGTGGACTTTGGGAACCCGGATCACCAACCCAGTTCCTTCTAGTGCAAGACTCGCCAGCCTCGAGTCGGTCTGAGGTACAAACCCCTAGTCGGATATGGCTTGTAGAAGCCGGCCCAGCTACAGCATTGGCGGCCGTAGCCAGGCCGACTAGGACCTAGAGCCAGCCGGCTTCCGGACCAGCCGGCCACGGCGCCAGCCGGCTGTACCTCAGCCGGCCTTTGCCGCGAGCCGGCCAGTGGCCAGCCGGCTGCTCCGCGTCCATTGCCCTAACCGGGGTCTTCCCCCCGACATTAGCCCCCGAAGCTGGCAAGGTCCTGCGTTTAGAAGGACCTAGGTAGGTTTTCCTGGCTTTTAATTTCTTGAATATACTTGACGGCACTCGGAGGGGCCGACTGAGGATTTACATTCAGCCGGCTGCGCCCACATCCGGCTCGTTCCGGCCGGCTGCTCCTAGCCGGCCACTATTTGCACTTACGCAGCTTTTGCTTTTCAAGTCCTGGCGATGTCTCCGCCTTGCTAGGAAAGTTTTGGTCCGAGTTGAACTTTATGTCCGGCTCCGGCTTGCGGCGCGCCGGAGTCTCCGCCGCCTCGGGTCCTGCACCCGACTTGACCGGTCTGACGTCAGGGCTCTGCCGCCGGTTCGTCTGGTCACATCAATGTCTCCTCCGGATCCGGTGCGGTTGTGGGCGACGTGGTGTGGCAGTTTCTGGTAACCGCAGCGGTCGTGGGGGGAGTTATGGCACAGAAGATCCGGGCGACGTGGCCACGTCCGCCACTTGGAGGCCAACCGTCCACCCCGGGCGGCTATAAAGGGGGGGGATCGAGGCGGCACTTCCACGCACTCCTTCTTCTTCCTCGCGCCCGCGCTCCGCTCCGCTCGAGCTCCTCGCTGTTCTTCCTTGCACTCTCGTTGCTCCGGCGGAAGCTCCTCGCTGGCGAACTCCGGCGAGCACATCTCCGTCAAGCCGCCGCCGCCACTCCGTCGAGCCGGCGCCACGGGGCCCCGCGTTTCAACCGTGCGCCCTTCGCCGCCGCCGTCGCCGGCGCCCTCGCGAGGTTCCTCTTCTCGATTTCGCCTCTCGTGGTCCTCTTCTTCCTCTTCTTCGTCAATGGCCTCCGCCAGCGGATCTTGGAGGGGGTCATACATGAGGGACGACGACATCGAGCGCCTGGTGCGCCTCCGCCGGATCCCATCGACGGTGGCCACGAGGGCGCCCGGCGCGGAGGTGGAGCCCAAGCCGGAGCCCGGCGAGCGCGTCGTCTTTGGCGCGCACCTCGACCGTGGGTTGGGCCTGCCGGCGTCCAACTTCTTCCGCCACTTCCTCGAATACTTCGGCTTGCAGCCGCACCACTTGCCGGCCAACGCCTGCGTCCTCCTCAGCTGTTACGTGGCCTTCATGGAGGCGTATGCCGGCTTGTGGCCAGACATAGATTTCTGGAGCCGGCTCTTCTTCATCAAGGCGCAAACCACCGATGGCCACCTGCGGACCTGCGGCGCCGCCTCGATCTACTCTCGGTCGGGTACGCCCTTCCCCAAGATTCCAACCATTGACTCGGTGAAGAATTGGCAGATGTCATTCTTCTACGTGCGTGACGAGAACCCGCTCTTCGACCGGATCAACTTGCCGGAGTTCAACCCGGCTCCTCCAGTCGGCCGGATCAACTGGGGCTACAACGCCCGCACGACCGACCCGGACGCGGAGGTGAGCCAGCTCTGGGATTTCCTGGGGGCCGCTGTCAGGAACGGGCTGACCGCCGAGGACCTCCTCTGCACCATCACCGAGCGCCGGGTGCTGCCGCTTCAGATGCGCACCCACAAGATTGGGCACATGTCCGGCCGGTTCGACCCGACCCGGACGTCCAAGGCACCGCTCAACAAGGCCCAGGTGGCCCGCCGGGTGAACAACATCACCAAGGCGAACATGCCTGAGGACTGGAACTACGGGCTGGCGCCCCGCAACAGGGACCTGCCGCCCGAGCTGGTAAGCTTTATTGTTTGGGCCGACTTCCGGCTTGCGGCTGCGAGGCCGACTTCTCTTTCTTTCTGCCGGCTTCCGGCTTGCTGTTTGCTCATGTCTTCTGTTTTTCTAGCTCTTCGACCACCAGAACGCCGAGGACGGCGACCTGGCGACAAGAAGGTGGACGCCGGATCACGCCGATCCGGCTGACCAAGCCGGCGACCAGGCCGGCGACGACGACCTGCTGCAGGCGCCTGACTTAGGCGGCCAGGGGGAGCACAACCCGCCTCCTTCGCCAGAGCAGCAGGAGGACGACGAGCCGGCGACGTTCGCCACGGGGCCGATCCCTGCGGTGCCTCTGCGCGCGAGGCCGCCTAGCACCACGGCGACTTCGGCGCCCAAGGGGAAGAAGCGGGTCGGCGACCCCCGCTCCACCGTCGCCTTGGAGGCGAAGGCGAAGAAGCTCCGCCGGCAGCAGCCGAAGAAGGTTCCGGAGCAGGCCGGGTGAGTTCTCTTTTTCTCTTGTTTGATTCCTTTTCTTTCCTTACTCTTTATGCTTATCTTTTTCTTATTTGTTCGGCTAGGGCCCCCATCAAGTTCGCTCAGGGTGGCGGCTCCCGGCAAGCCCCGCGTGTCGTGTCGCCGCTTCCGCGACAAAGGAGGGAGTCGACGCCACAGCCTCCGTCGCGCGCGCCTACGCCGCCGCCGCCTGCGGGTACTCCGCCTCCCGCAGGGGCGCCTTCCTTCGCTGTGCCACTGGCTTCAGCGCCTGGCCGCGGCACGCGGGCCGAGCCGACGCGCCAGCCGATGCTGGACGACATGTTCCCGCGCCGTGCTCGTCTTCTGGACCCAGCTGCTGGGGCCGGCCGGGGGCATGCCGCCTTCGACCGGAGCCGGAGCCAACAGGGCTGCGCCACCTGAGACCGGAGCCGGAGCCGGGCCGAGCGTGGTGGTGTTGGAGGAGAGTCCGGAGGGGGAGCCTCGGGCGTCGGAGATGGCTGCGCCGACTGGGCCAACTGCTTCGCCCGGAGCGCCGCCACCGCCGGAGCCGACAAGGGAGGAGCCGGCCAGGCGGGAACCGGCAAGGGATGAGCCGGCGCGCATGGAGGACGCCGACTCGCGTGCGCTGGTGAGGACGGAAGCCCCGTCGGCGCCGTTGGGGAGCCTGCATGTGGCCAAGGGCGCCCGGCTGCTGCACGTGCCGTCCGCCTCCGACTCCAGCCTTGGCTCGGCTGGCACTATGGAGCAAGCGTGGCTCAGCGCGGACTCCTACGAGGTGACCAGCCGGGAGGGGAACCCAGGCCAAGCGTCGGTGAAGATGTTCTTCTCCGGCTTGCAGGCCAACCTCAAGGCCAGGGCTGCCGAGACCGCGGCCAACGTCGCCAAGGTGGAGGAAGCCAGCAAGGTAAGCGCTTCATCTGTTTTTCAATTTGGTTATTATCTTGGTAGCCCTCCGAGGCATGGGCCGGCTGCTCGGAGCCGGTCCGGGTTTCGTCTAGTTGACTGATTTTCTTTCTCCTTAGGCTGTGGCGGAGCGGCGCACCAACTTGTACAACCGCACCGTGACCCACTACCACAAGGCCAAGCTTGACCGGGCCGACTTAGCTCGCGAGCTGGAGGCCGTCAAGGGTAAGGTCTTTCTCCTTCCGCCTTGATGTCTTCTTTCTTTAGTCTTGGTTGGCTGACACTTCTTTTTGGCTGCCTTGCAGCTGAAGCCGCCAAGGTCCCGCAGCTGGAGGCGGATCTTCGGGCTGCTCGCGCTCAGTGCGCCGAGAGCGAGGAGGCGGGCCGATCTGCTGCCGCCAAGCTCAATGTGGCTGAGCGGGAGCTGGTGCGGCTGCGCCGGCTTGAGGAGAACCACCTCAAGGAACTTGCCCTCCTCAGGACGGCTGAGAAGGAGAAGGTGGAGGACCTGAGCAAGTGGCTGACTGAGGTCGAGAAGCAGCGGCTTTCGCTTCAGGAGGAGGTGACCGCCAAGTCGGCGGAGCTATCGGCCACCGCCAAGCGCTGGGTGGAGGAGATTGGCGCGCTCGACCGTGGCTTGTCGGGTGAGTGCATGTTCTCTTTCTTCCTTTCCCTTTGCCGGCTTTCGGCTGTCAGCTGCCGGCTTAGGTTGGCAGCCGGCGGCAGAAACTCTGATTTTTCGCTATCTCCATCTTCGGGCTGGGGGCAGTCGGTTCTTGCCGGCTGCCGCCAGGCTTTTCCTTTTATTCTTCGAAATCTCCATCTTCGGGCTGGGGGCAGTCGGTTCTTGCCGGCTGCCGCCAGGCTTACTTTAGAGCTTCGGAATCTCCATCTTCGGGCTGGGGGCAGTCGGTTCTTGCCGGCTGCCGCCAGGCTTTTCCTTTAGGACTTCGAAAATTTGCATTTTTCAGCTTATTTCGGCTTTGACGATTTCTGACGTGCTTCTTCTTTGCAGCGGCCTTCCCGGAGGCGCAGGATGCGGCGTTGGCGGCTGTTGGCGTTGCGCGCGAGGCTAGGAGGCGGGCGACTGGCGAGGGCAGCTCGGAGTACTTTACCATGGAGGATTACATGGCATCCATGGCCGCCCGCGTCGAGCCCATCACCAAGCTTGGCTGGGAGCTCCGGAAGGCGGCTGAGGAGCTGGTCCAGATGCTGTGGCCCGCGGAGGCGGTGCCGCAAGATCTCTCCAACCTCATCTCCTGGCTGGAGCGGGCGCCGGATCGCTTCCTTGACTGGAGGGAGTCTGCTACGCGCGCTGGAGCCGACATGGCGTTATCCTTCGTCCTCTCCTGGTACAACGAGGTGGACCTTGGGCAGCTCGAGTACCGGCGAGCCGGCGTGGAGGACAAGCTCCCGGCCGAATACAAGACTGCCCGGCTTGCCCGAGCCAGCGCCATCGCCGACTTCGTCGACAAGGGCCTCTTCGTCGCGGACCCGAACCCGCCGTCTGACGGCGAGGATGAGGAGATGGAAGACGAGGAGGCGGAAGATGCGCCTGGGGACGAGCCGGCAGCTGGCTCCGCTGATGCTCCTCCGGCTGGTCCTCCTCCAGCTGGTGCTTAGTTTACCTGTCTTTTAATTGTTGCTTTTGCCAAGACAATTTGTTAATTCCCCGGGATGCCGGGTGCATATGTATGAACATTATCGTCCTTTTATTATGTCACACTTTAATGTGTTTGTTAGTCATTTGTGTGCCGGCTTGCTTTCTTTCGACTTGTTCGCTTTTTCCCATCCGCCCCACTCTTTGGCTTTGCTCTTGCCGGTCGTACGTCCGACTTGCGATCCGTCGCCGGATCAAGAGCGGGCTGCTGGGTGAGGCCGACAGCATTTCAGTCGAACGAGCCGAGTTCGGCAATCCGGCACTTTTGTGAAAAGTTGCAAGTCAATTCGCTTTTACTCTTTCCCTTAGTCGTCTTTCGCGTGCCGGCTCCCTAGGCCTTTAATCCCGCCAGCCGGACAGCCGGGTTGCGGTCTGTAGCTGGATCGGAAGCCGGCTGTCGGAAACCGGATCACGTTACTGAGCCGGCCGCGTGAGAGGGTTTAAGCCAATTGGCGGAACAAAGTAGAGTACGCGAAAAACTTGTCGGAAACGGCGCTCTTGGCGCATGCTTTTTCATAGCTTACAAAAGGGATACAAGGGATACATACATTCCTGCTCTCAAGTGTAAAATGGGCGGAGCAAGTTGACATTCCAGGGACGTTTAGTCTCCTCGTCAGCCTTGTCCGGCTTGTTTTCTCTAGCCTCTTGGGCGTCTATGAGATAGTAGGAATCGTTGCCTACTGCCTTGCTCACGATGAAGGGACCCTCCCATGGGGATGATAGTTTATGCTGTCCGGCTGTCCGTTGGACCAGCCGGAGCACTAGGTCTCCTTCTCGGAATGCTAAGGGCTGGACCTTCCGGCTGTGATAGCGTCGGAGGCTCTGCTGGTAGATAGTAGATCTGGATGCAGCCAGCAGCCGGGCTTCTTCGACCAAGTCGACTCCATCTTCGCGAGCTTCTTTGGCTTCGGCTTCTGTGTAGAGCTTGATCCTTGGCGCGTCGTGCTCGATATCAGTTGGTAGGACGGCTTCGGCCCCGTATACGAGGAAGAATGGTGTGAAGCCGACTGAGCAGTTTGTCGTTGTGCGCAGGCTCCACAGCACATTGGGCAGCTCTTCAATCCAGCAGCCGGCTGCTCGCTCGAGCGGCTCCACCAGCCGGGGCCGGATGCCGGCTAGGACCAAGCCGTTAGCCTTCTCCACTTGTCCGTTAGACTCCGGGTACGCCACAGAGGCTAGGGCCATCCGGATCCCCATTTCCCGGCAATAGCGAGAGAAGATGCCTTGGGAGAAGTTGCTGCCGTTATCGGTGATGATGCTATGGGGGTAGCCGAACCTCACGATGATTTCCTTGAGGAATGTGACGGCTGTGGAGCCATCCAGCTTCTTGATTGGCTTGGCTTCGATCCACTTAGTGAATTTGTCAATCATCACCAAGAGATGAGTCATGCCGCCTCGCGCTATTCTGAACGGGCCCACCATGTCCAAGCCCCATACGGCAAACGGCCATGTGATGGGGATGGTTTTCAAGGCGGAAGCCGGCTGGTGTCTCTTCTTTGCGAAGCGCTGACAGCCGTTGCACTTCTTCACCAACTCTTCTGCGTCTTTGAGCGCAGTCGGCCAGTAAAAACCGTGCCGGAAAGCTTTGGCCACTATGGCTCTGGATGAGGCGTGATGTCCGCACTCTCCTTGATGGATTTCCCGCAGGAGTTCAATCCCTTCAGTCGGCTCGACGCACCGCTGGAACACCCCACTTACGCTGCGTTTGTACAGCTGGTGGTTGATGATTGTATAGGCCTTGGCCCTTCTCTCAATCTGCCTGGCCTGGACTCTATCATCAGGCAGCACACCGTCGGTGAGGTAGGAGAGGAATTCTTGTGCCCATGAAGGTACGCATCTTATCTCGAATACGCTAACCAACAAGGCCTCCTGCGTGGGAGCTTCCGGATTCGACTGCATGGTCGCTGGGTTCGGCTTGCTAGCCGGCGGGTTCGGCTTGCTAGCCCCCGAGTTTGGCGATGAAGCCCCCGGGTTGGACTGAGAAGTCCCCGGGTTTGGCATGGTAGCCGGCGGGTTTGGCTTGTTAGCTCCCGACTTGCGCGATGAAGCCCCCGGGTTCGGCTGAGCAGCCCCCGGGTCAGCCGGCACGAATATTGAATCCGAGTCTGGTGACGGTGTGATGGACGGCTTCTTGAGAACCGCCAAGGCGACACCCGGCGGAATGGCTTGCCGGGTTGAGCCAATCTTGGACAAGGCGTCAGCCGCCTCGTTGTTTGCTCGTGGCACATGGTGGAATTCGCAGCCGTCGAAGAAGCCGGATAGCTGTTGGACATGGAAGTGGTACGAGGCCATGTTGGCGTCCTTCGCGTCCCAGTCGCCAGATGCTTGCTGTATAACCAAGTCGGAGTCACCGAAGCAGAGTATGCGACGCACGCCAATCTCCTTGGCCAGCTTCAGCCCATGAATGAGCGCTTCATACTCCGCCACATTGTTGGATGCGGCGAAGTGGATCTGCAGGACGTAGCCCAGCCGGTCTCCCTTGGGAGAGGTGATGACGATGCCGGCTCCCAAGCCGTTGCGCATCTTCGAGCCGTCAAAGTGCATCTTCCAATGTGTGGAATCCGGCACCGGCGGCAAGTATTGCATCTCGGCCCAGTCGACGAAGAAGTCCGCGAGGATCTGCGACTTGATGGCTGTGCGCGGCTCGTAGAGGATGGTGTGGGCGGCTAGCTCCAGGGCCCACTTGGCAACCCGGCCGTTGGCGTCTTTGCTGCCAATGATTTCCGCCAAGGGCGCTGTGGCAACCAACTTGATGGGGTGCTCTTGGAAGTAGTGCTTGAGCTTCTTGGCCGCCATGTATACGCCGTAGGTGACCTTCTGGTAGTGGGGGTAGTTTTGCTTCGACTGGGAGAGCACTTCGCTGAGGTAGTAGACTGGGCGCTGAACCAGCTGCTCCCTGCCGGCTTCTTTGCGCTCCACCACCAGGACAACGCTAACCACTCGGTTGGTGGCTGCGATGTACAACAGCATCGGCTCCATTGAAGCCGGCGTTGCGAGGATTGGCGCGGTTGAGAGCACGCGCTTCAAGTCACGGAAGGCTTCATCCGCCTGCGGTGACCAGACGAACTTGTCCGCCTTCTTCATCAATTGGTACAGGGGCAGTGCCTTCTCCCCCAGCCGGCTGACGAAGTGGCTCAAGGAGGCCAGGCAGCCAGCGAATTTCTGGACGTCCTTGAGGCACTGCGGCAGTTCCATCTTCTCCAGGGCACTGATCTTCTCCGGGTTGGCTTGGATCCCTCGCTGAGAGACGAGGTAGCCAAGGAGCTGGCCAGACGGCACGCCGAATGTGCACTTGGCCGGGTTGAGCTTCATCCGGAATCTTCGCAGATTGGTGAAGGTTTCTCTCAGGTCATCAAGGAGGGTAGTCGTCTCCTTGGTCTTTACAACGACATCATCCACATATGCGTGAACGTTTCTGCCGATTTGATCCTGCAAGCATTTTTGCATGCACCTTTGGTAGGTGGCGCCGCATTTTCAAGCCGAACGGCATAGTCGTGTAGCAATAAGCCCCATACGGGGTAATGAACGAAGTCTTTATTTGATCATCCGGATTCAAAGGAATCTGGTGGTAGCCTGAATAGGCATCTAGAAAAGACAACAGTTCACAGCCGGCAGTCGAGTCTATGACTTGATCTATGCGCGGCAGGGGGAAGGGGTCCTTCGGGCACGCCTTGTTCAGGCTGGTGTAGTCGATACACATGCGCCAGGAGCCGTTCTTCTTCAAAACCAGGACCGGGTTCGCCAACCAGTCCGGGTGCAGCACTTCCATGATGAAGCCGGCTGCCAGCAGCCGTGCAATTTCTTCACCGATGGCCTTCCTTCTTTCTTCGGCGAAGCTCCTGAGAGGCTGCTTCACCGGCTTGGCTTCAGGCCGGACGTGGAGGTGGTGCTCAGCCAACTCCCTCGGCACACCCGGCATGTCTCTTGGAGTCCATGCGAAGATGTCCCGATTCTCACGGAGGAAGCTGGTGAGCTCGCTTTCCTATTTCCTGCTCAAGCCGGCACCGATGGTGACGTACTTTTCCGGCTGCGCCGGGTCCAGCAGGATCTTCTTGGTGTTGTCGGCCGGCTGGAAGTGAGTCGTCCCAGCCGGGTTGCCTGCAGCCGGCATGTCTGTCTGCGCGGCCTTGGCGAGGGCGACGACGTCGTGGCTGAGCTGCTTCTCGGTGGCGATGACCAGCGTCTGGGCCATCTTGGAGCTCTGCGTGGCGCAGTCCATGGAGCGGCGATAGTCGCCGGCTATGGTGATGACCCCCTTGGGGCCAGGCAGCTTCATCTTCAGGTACCCATAGTGGGGCACCGCCATGAACTTGGTCAGGGCCGGCCTGCCCAGGAGCGCGTGGTAGGGACTCACGAGGTCCACCACCTCGAACTCGATCTTCTCGGTGCGGAAGTGATCCGGCTTCCCGAACATCACCTCCAGCGTGATCCGGCCAATCGGCTAGTAGCAGTGGCCCGGCACGATGCCATGGAAGACGGTGGGGGTGGGACGCAGCTCGGCTTCCTAGATGCCTAGCTTGCGGGCGGTGTCGCGGTAGAGGATGTTGATGCTGCTGCCGCCGTCAATGAGGACGCGCGAAAAACGCACGCTGCGCCGAGTCGTGCCGATGGTGGGGTCGAGGACCATGGCGTAGCTGCCCGGCTTCGGCAGGACAGCCGGTGTGTCGCGGCGATCAAAAGTGATGGCCTGCTCTGACTAGTTTAGGTACTGGGGGACCGGCGGTATGACCGCGTTGACCTCGAGGGAACGGCTCTGCTGGCTCGTCCTGTCCTCGGGCTCGGAGGTGAAGATGATGTAGGTAGCATCTTCGGCCAGATATCGGCCATGGTGCACTTGGTTAGCCTCGTGGTGCTCGAGGTTGGCGTTCTCCGCGGCGGCTGCGCCACCCGGCCCGCCGGCTGGAGGGGGCGGGGGTGGAGGCGGGAGAGGTTCACCGCTTGTCAGCCGCTTCATGAAGTGGCAGTCGCGGGTGGTGTGGTTGGAGGGGTTCTTGCCGCTGTGGTACTTGCACGGCGAGTCGAGCATCTGCTCGAAGGTGTACTTCGGCTTCCATTGCCGGTCTTGCTTCTGGCGGCGGCTGCCGCCTGCCGCGTTGTCTGCCACGGCGGCCACGTGGGCGGAGCCGTACCGGCGGTCCGGCTGGTCGCTGTGATGCTTGCCGCGGTAGTTGTCTCGCCGGCTGCCATGAGAGGCGCCATCTGCCGGCTTGTGCTCAGCCGACTTGTGGTGGTCCCGCCTGGAGGGAGCCGGCGCTGGTTCAGCCGTCGCCTTGCCGGCTTCTTCAGCCAGCGCGTACTTGTCGGCAATGGCCATGAGGGCGGCCATGGACTTGGGCTCGCTGCGGCGCAGCTTGTGCCACAACATGGTGTTGGGCCGGCAGCCGCCCATGAAGAAGCTGATGGCCTGGATCTCGTGCACGCCCTCGCAGGAGTTGCGCATCTCGCACCAGCGCGTCAGGTACGCGCGATCCGTCTCGTCCGGGCCCTGCTTGCACATCTCGAGCTGCTGGTGGCGACCCGGCCGGCGATAGGTGCCGGTGAAGTTGCTGATGAAGACCTCTTCGAAATCAAGCCAGCCGTTGATGCTGCCGGCCGGCAGATTGTTGAGCCAGGTGCGGGCGGAGCCGACCAGCATCAGGGGGGAGTAGCGCACCGCCCAGCGCTTGTTGCCTCTGGAGATGCCGACTGCGGTGGAGTAGTCCTGCAGCCAGTCCTCCGGCTTGGCGGTGCCGTCGTACTTGGGTGTGTCGCGGGGGAGCTGGAAGCCGTCGAGCATGGGCTCGTTGGCGATGCGGGGCCCGAAGCACTTGGGGCAAGCCGGCGCCTCTTCTTCCGCGATGCGGGATTCGACCAGCCGATCGAGACGGTCTCTGGCGTTGGTGGGCTCGATGCGGGGGCCCAGCCGAGAACGTGCCGGCTGGCGAGTGCCGGCTCGCTCGGGAGCCGGCCTGTGCTGGCGCTTTGGCGCCGCCAGCTCGGAGTCATGCTCCTCATTCCGGTTTGGTGGTGGGCGGTTGCGGCCGCCGTGGCCACTGTCCAGCCAGCTTGTCCGGCTTGAACCTGCGTGGGTGGCGCGGGAGTCTCTGCGCCAGCTTGGTGCGGGCGAGGCGGACTCGGCCGTGTCTCTGTGGGGGTCCTTGCTGGTGCCTGCAGCAGCGCGGACGGGAGGAGC